>NC_092343.1:36250833-37492500 GCF_046630445.1 Rutidosis leptorrhynchoides | reverse complement strand
CACTTTAGTTTAAGTTTTAAGTTTTAAGCAGTTGATTAATCTCAGTAGTTTTAGTTAAACAAACAAACCAACTCCTGAAAATTGCTTGCTTTTAACCACAATCTCCCGTGAAACGAATCCTACTTACCCTAGCTAGTCTAGAGTATTTAGTTTATTTTTTACGAGTACTTCGACGCTCATCAAATTTTGGCGCCGCTGCCGGGGAGGTGTGCGCTTGATTGCAAGCTCTTATTTTAATTGCTTTCTTTTTAAATTAGAAAAACCCTAAAAATTATAAAACTTAAAAAATCCAAAAATATTTTTCTTTTGTATTTTGTTTACTTTGTTTTCTTTAGTGCTTTCTTATTTTGTTCGACTTTACGTGTGGTATCTTTTGTTTTTGTACTCGCAGGTTAGTGTTTGCAAACTCTAACGATGGCGGAAAGAGACACACGTGGGGTGGATTCGTACTACCAACCGGGTGAGTATGAGGATCATTCACCAATTGTTTATCCCGCTCCGAATGCGGATAACAACAGAAGATTTGAGGTTCGCCCTGAATTGATTTCTATTTTGCCAAACTACCGAGGTATGGCAACGGAAGAACCTTATGAGCATATCACCGAGTTTAATGAGATTTGTGCTACAAATCAGGTAAACGGGTTCACGGATGAAGAGGTACGCCTTCGCCTATTTCCTTATTCTTTAAAAGATAAAGCAAAGCGTTGGTTTTTGTCCTTACCCGCCCGGAGTATCACTACTTGGGCGATGATGAAAAAGAAATTCCTTGAGGAATTCTACCCAATAAGTAAAACTTCGGATATGCGTATGCAAATAAAATCTTTTAGGCAATTGCCGGGTGAACTTTTTCATGAAGCGTACGAACGTCTGAAGGAATTACTTCGATCTTGTCCTCACCATGAAATACCGAAATGGGAACTCACCATGAAATACCGAAATGGGAACTTGTCAAAGTTTTTTATGATGGCCTTGACTCACAAAATAAACAATTCCTATTAGCGGCTAGTGGCGGTGTGTTTATGACTCGAAGTAGTGAGGATGATCGGGCATTTTTCGAGCAATTGAGCAAGGGTTCAAAAACCCAAGCTTCGATTGCACGGCAAACTCACAATCCTTCCCATGTTAACCACGTGTCTAACTCGGGAGGGTCGACTAGGAATTTAGAAAAGGAATTAGATGAGATAAAGATGTTGCTTCCAATGTTTAACAACCCGAACCAGGGTGGTAGTGTTAATTTTGTGCAGGTTCAGGATGTGTGCTCGATATGTGGTGATGCTTCTCATTATGCAAACGGTTGCAAACAGGGAATAACATTAGGGATAGAAGAACAAGTGAACGAGATTCAAGGGCGTAAATATGATCCATATTCCAACACCTACAACCAAGGATGGAGAAATCATCCAAACTTTAGCTCGGACAACAACCAATTTCAAAGGCAAAATCAAAACTTGTCTCAAAATAATCAACTAAATCAATCCTCAAGCACAAATGCTAGGATGGAGTCATTTATAGAAGAGATGAAGAAGACTTTGGAAATTCAAAATAAGTCAATTGAGGCATTGGGTAAGCAAATTGGTCAAGTGGCGGAGAAAAAGGCAACACGAGAATCGGATACAATTCCAAGTTATACATTGCTAAACCCGAATCATGAATCACAAGGAAGAGGACATGAAGTGAACGTGGTGGGCACTTTAAGGAGTGGAAAGGCATATGATAACAAGGTAAAAATGTCCAAGAAATCAGAAATCAAGTATGGTCCAGGTAAGTCTCCTATTTTAAATGATCTGAGTAATGATGCTAATGAGGTTCCCGTGGATTTTGGGGTTGGGTTAAATGTGGAAAAACCGGTAGTTGAAAAGTTTGAGGAAATGGATATGACTAATACTATTCCATTCCCCGGGGCTTTGGAGTCCCCAAACCAATTCCCTTATGGGAAAAAGGGACCAAAAACAGATGATATGTGGGAAACGTTTAAACAAGTAAAAATCAATATCCCACTTATTGATGCAATCAAACAAATTCCTGCATATGCTAAGTTTTTAAAAGATTTGTGTGTTCAAAAACGGAAACTAAATGCATCATTGCCCAAAAAGGTAAAATTAACTGAAAAAGTGAGTGCGGTCATTTCTGGTTCACTTCCACCGAAGTTTAAGGACCCGAGGACACCATTAATTTCGGTTACGGTGGGTAATGTTAATGTCAAAAAGGCTTTATTGGATTTGGGGGCTAGTATTAACATACTTCCATCAAGTTTTGTTGACCGATACGAGTTGGGAACTTTAAAACAAACTGATATTATCATCCAACTTGCGGATCGGTCAATGAGAACTCCAAGGGGTATGTTGGAAAATGTGATTGTGAAAGTTGAGGACTTTTATTACCCCGTAGATTTTATAGTCATGGACATTGAGACCACTTTTAGGGAGACCCAACCGACGATCATTCTTGGTCGTCCATTTTTGGCTACAATTGATGCTCTTATCAATTGTAAAACCGGGGTTATGGACATTTCTTTTGGTAATAAGAGATCAAGGATTAATATTTTTAATTCATTACATACACCAAATGTCCAGGATTGTTTTGTGTTGGATACTAACCATGAACAGGTTCAAAAGTATGCACCGGATGTGAAAGAGAAAGAGGATGTAAGGAAATTTAGTGAAGAGGGTATGACGAGTGAATTCATGGAGTCTCAAATAAGAACTAATGCAGAAATTTTGATGAGTCAACAAGAGTCGATCCAAAATCTTGAGCGCGAGTTGAAAAATCTGAGTCAAATTCTTGAAACTAAGTTGAGTTCGTCTATTAGCACCACTTGTTCATTACCGATAAAAGAAACTGTGATGGCAGTATCCACATTTGTTGGGGTAGATGAAAAAGTTTCTAAATGTGAAGAGAATGAACATTTGGTAACCCCGAAAATGATTAGACCCTACCGACCACCATCAATGAGAAAATCAAATGAACATGTATTTAGTAATAACAAAATGAATAATTTTTGTGTTCCGAATGGGCTTGTTGATACACTTGAAAAGTCTAAAGAATCCGATGGGGGAGTAGTCAAAGTAATTGGAGGAACCGTAGAAAAACTTGTTGAAAGGTTTGGAGGTCACAAGATAAAAAAGAATAAGAATGTGAAGGTGAATTCTCGAGTTAATTATGAGGTGTCTTCAAATTTAGAGGATCTTGAGGGACCTAAGTGTGGGGGAGACGAGGAAAATCCACCACATATTTTTGTGAGATCGCATGATAAGGTAGAGGACGATAAGGATGACCCAGTGCTTGATCGTTCCATGAGGAAATTACATAGAAGGGTCCATGATGCTAGGAGTAGAGGAGATGAAAGTTTGAGCAACCGTCTTGTGTGTAACTTGTCTCCTAAAGAAAAAGATAAATTGTTTGAGTTAATGCATGTGGTTAAGGAGAATGATGTGTGGTTGGATTCTAAGTTGAGGAAAGTTAGAGATAGTGAAGGTTCTCAGAAAGTGAGGGAAGGAGTAACCTTTTACAGTCCTGGAATTAGCTGATATGGCGAAAGAGTCGCGTGCACGACTCGAAAATAAAACTGCACAAACTATGTGTAGAGTTTGTAAGTCTTCTTTAATCTATTTATATATTATTTTTCTTTATATTTATTAAATAAATGAACTTTGTAGGTATGTTCACTGCAAACCCTCACGAGACAAAACTCGTCCACCCAAGGGAATCGGGTGGTTTAAAGCGGGATCCCTCCGAAAATGGGCTAGTTAGATTTTATGTTTTCTTTTTTTTTTTGTTTTGTAAGAATAAATTGGATGGAAGGAACATGTTGTGTGATGAATTGGGAGATTGGTGTAATTGTCACGAGTGGTATTTGGGAAGTTGCTTTTTAATCCCGGGTAATATTGTTCTTTTTCTTTCTCCTTGTTTAATTTCCTCACTTTAAGCTAACATAACTTTTTAACATGCGTACGAGGACGTAGCATGATTTAAGTGTGGGGGGGAGGAAGGAAATTTGCACATTTGGCTTAGCTTGAAAAAAAAAATGTTTGTTGTTTAAAGGTTTTATATCTTAAATGGTTTTAATGGCCTAGGTGGTAAAAATTTGAAAAATTTTAATTTCAAGGCTATAATCAAGATGTTGACCCATGAGAGTAACCTTAGTGATTAGGGATTAATTTGGAATTTCTTTGAAGTTTTTGGACTTGGCCGGTGAGGAATGATAGTGTTAGGCATTTGACCTTGTTGACCTTGACTAGTTAACTTTAAGGAAATATACTCTTATGGAGAAAAGAAAGGTTGAAAAGAAAAAGAAAGAAAAAGATCTCGAAATTGTATGCTAGGTAATATGGATGATAAAGAAACACTTTAGGATTTTTCTTTTTAAACCAATTCTTTTTATTTTTGCAGCCAGTCTGCCCAGGTCGTTAGTACACAAATTGTGTACTAGAATCAATTAGTGACCATTAGCAGCCTAAACCTTTAGAAAAAGTGATATAAAAAAAAAGAAAAAGCAAACCAACTTCCCATTCCTACCCTTATTTATGGTTATTGATGTTGAATTAATCTTACTTTATCTTGTTTAGATTTGGTAACGCTAGGTGACAACGCAACTCATTTTTGCTAAGACATAATTAGTTTAAATTAGCATGGCGAGCATAACTAGCTATTATGTTATAGTGTTTGTGGCTTTTTGATTAGTTTGACTCAAAGTGGTCTCCGGGGTTCCACAATGGAGTCCACGATTTACTCACTAGTATGAAAGTGCATAACAATGATGATAGTCACCAATGCAACACTTGTAGAGTTTACTCTTCCCTAGGCAAAGGTCGAAAGGGGATACTTTATATCACAAGCTTTGACAATGATATTCACCACATCCAACACCCGTTATCCATGTTACATACATATATCTATATATATCATTGTCACTATCTCCGCATATTCACCACTACATCCCAAATGTTATCAATATGTTATATGTTGTGTGCTAGTTCATTGAAGTTGAAAAAAAAAAAAATGAATGAAAAATGAAAAAAAAAATGTTGTGAAAAGGAGGAAGTGAAAGAGACGAATTTAAAAGAATAAAAAAGAGTAGAAGAAGAGTATGCCAAAAATTGTGAAACGAGTGCCTTATAAAGCATGGACCACTGAGGCATAAAATTCGTCTCATTGAAGTTTAGGTCTAGAGTGTAAGAGTCTTTATAACCTCACAAAAACCTATACCTTCCATGAATGCCTCGCACAAATGGGCAATGTAACCAAAACTCCACTTTACCGAGCTTGTGGTATGGGGTATTTCCAACTAGACTTAGGGGGTTCATTGGTGTCGGGACTTAGAAGCTATGCACTTAGTACTAGTGTAGACAAGGGCATGAGTTTGGCTAATTGAAAAGTTAAGCAGGACAAAAACACAAACATGTGCACAATTCTAGTTATGATTGACATTCCGATTTAAATTAATTTATCTTGGTGCGAATGAGGGTCACGTTAAAATTTCTAAACCTTATAAAGTTTAATTGGTTCGATATTCGTAACCGTTTTACACCCTTTTTATTTGAGTCATGGCTAACCCAATGAAATTACTCCGGATTTAATTTAACCCATGTTGTGTTTCTTTTGACATGTTACTTGGATACATTTATCTTGTTGTTAAAAGAGTAAGTGTGGATCATGAAAGTTGTTAAGGATATTTGTTTAATTTAGTTCTAAGTATTGATCCATTTGATGATTTGGGAAAATGTTTGAGGTTTATGATGATATGATTAATGGAGGAATTGTTGAAGTAAGGAAATGATCTGTGATAAGAAGTTTATGGTTGAAGGTATTAGAGGATAAACATGTTTGAGGTTTTGAGTGATTGACCCATATTGGCCTTACATCTTGATTAATAGTTAATTTTGCTTGTGAAAAATTATTTGAGTTAAGACCACTTAGGTGATTGTTGTCTTATAGCTAAAAACAGATTTGCTTGAGGACAAGCAAAAGCCAAGTGTAGGGGTTTGATCGGTCCTTAGTTGACACGATCGTTTATGTTTAACAACGTGAAAGTAACCATATTTGAGTGAAAAATGAGATACTTTGATGTGATTTTGTGTTTTATAGGTGAGAAAAGAAGTTAGTGCAAAAAGGCGCGAAAAACGGCATTTAAAGTCGAGTTCTGGAAAAAGTTGGAAAAATCAGAATTTTTACACTGGAGTAAATTACGCCAGCTTTCAAGTTTTTTACGCCAGCTTTTTACGCCAGTGCAAATATGGGCGTAAATTACGCCAGATATGGCGTAAATTACGCCAATGCAAGTTTGAAATCAGGAAAAAAAATCATTTGGGGGCGTAAAAATACGCCCAGGCAATTTAACAAAGACGTAATTTACGCCAGATTGGGCGTAAATTACGCCAGTACAAATTTCCAGATTCCGGGAAATACGAAAATTAGCTTTTGGACGAAGTTTCCTAACCCCTATTTAAGGAGAGCTCTAGGGTTACGAACCTACACTTTTTTCCATCAGTTTTTGCACCAGAGATCACTCTCAAACACATCAAAACACTCTCCAATCATCATTGTTCAAGGATTCAAGCTAGGATTAAGGTGTTGTTCATCATGCAATCTTCAAGAATCTCCATGATCATCATCACCAACATGTTTGGCTAGTTTTTCTTAACTTTATCCTTTCCATGAACAATTAAAATATGTATGATTTCATTCAAGATTATGTGGTTTGTGATGTTTTAATACTTTTGGATTATGATATTGTGAACCAAATCAATTGTTGATTAATGCAAGTTTTATGTTTTGTTATTGCAAGTTAAATTATTGTGATTTAACAGTGTGTTCTTGATCCAACTTAGTGTTAATTAGATTAGGGAAAAAGACATATTGTCTAGGTTACATAGTTTAAACCCAAGATAATAGAATTGATGAACTCAAAAAGTCTTGTCTATGAGATTTGATCAACATTTGGTAAACCTAATACTTGTTTGAATGAATACATGTTAGATTGGGATTGTGAAAGGATAAAGGTTTTACTTTCATTGTTTACATTTCAACATTTTCAATTGCACTTTAGTTTAAGTTTTAAGTTTTAAGCAGTTGATTAATCTCAGTAGTTTTAGTTAAACAAACAAACCAACTCCTGAAAATTGCTTGCTTTTAACCACAATCTCCCGTGAAACGAATCCTACTTACCCTAGCTAGTCTAGAGTATTTAGTTTATTTTTGACGAGTACTTCGACGCTCATCACATACCAACCAATCCCCCTATTCAAAACCTCATTCATATACAACACGTTAACACACTTTCACTTTTTTCACCATTATCCCAATACAAAGAAATCACCTTTTCAATCATACTAAAACTCGGTTTCAACCCAACACATTCCATATCAATAAGCAAATCAACCACTTCATTAATCTCATGTCTCCCATCAACTTACTTCTTAACCCAACCACACATTAAACTAACCATAAGTTCCATTGTTTCATCATTGACTGTATTTTCTTTTTTATCTATTCAAATACTTCTAATGCACACCATGAATCCCTTCCGTCTTGTGTTGAAAAATAAACTAACATTAATTGTAATTTTTTTGATGATAACTTTGAATTCATTTCTTCTAATATATCTGATGGTTATCTATTCATTCTTTCTAATTCTTCTATTCATTCATGAAAGCCTTCACTCGTTTCATCTTCATTGTCACTAGTTATGACAGTATCTAATTTTGCTGATTAGAGGATATGTTGTATGTCTTAGGGTTTCTGTGTGTGATTGAAACCCTAGGAATGGCGGGTAACTGACGGTTAAATTATACGGTTAATTGATAGGTTTTTATTTAAGGGCCTTTCTGTTACTAATCCTTAATGGGCTTTTTGGATCAGCGACGAAACCCATTTACTTGGGCCTTTTCGATTGAGCCCAACTGATTCGGTCACCCTAAAAATACGTGTTCTCCACGTTTCCATCTACTATATATACTCCCTTTTAATGTTCATTCGATTCGATTAACACAATTCACCAGCTAAACGATTATATTTCAATTACAGAATCGATCGATCCCCAAAACGTAATTCGTCTTAATCGGTTAATTCAAATTGGCCTCTTCAGCAGTCTGTTCTTTAATTCTTTCTTCAATCTGGTTCACTAGTTTGTGAGCCATTCTACATGCCTGTTGTATGGAGGCGGGCTCGTGTGAACTTATATCTTCTTGGATTCTTTCCGGTAATCCTTTCACAAACGCGTCGATCTTCTCTTCCTCATCTTCGAATGCTCCCGGACACAATAGGCACAATTCTGTGAATCGTCTTTCGTACGTGGTAATATCAAATCCTTGGGTTCGTAACCCTCTAAGTTCTGTCTTGAGCTTATTGACCTCGGTTCTGGGACGGTACTTCTCGTTCATCAAGTGCTTGAATGCTGACCACGGTAGTGCGTACGCATCGTCTTGTCCCACTTGCTCTAGATAGGTATTCCCACTTTTAAATCAAAGTTTATCATAGTTTTTAATTAACTAACCCAATAAAAATATATTATTATCATCAATATTAGAATTTGTACCGGTTTATAAATAATAGTATCATCAGTACATTTACAATTAATAATATCATATTTATCAGTATCATCATTAATATTTACTAGTATTATTATGATTATCATTTATCATTTTATAAATATTAGAACCCTTATTATTAACATAAGTATGGTATTAGTATTAATATTATTTTAGAGTTATTATTATTAGTATCATTAACAGTTATCATTTTCATTTTTTTTGCTATTAGTATTATCATTATTAATAAAATTATTATTATTATTAGTAAATCATTATTATCTAAATTATTATTTTAACAAATAAATCTTTTGTACACTATATATATACTTATGGTATATACTAGGATTGTATTAATAATTCACATAACAAACTAATAAAATTTCATAAATACAATACTAACCACAAATATATGTATATAAATATATTAATGTCACTATTTATATAAACGTAAATCATTATAGATATATATACATAAAATAGATATATATATATATATATAAAATATAACTTAAAATATAATATAAGTATACGTTTTAAAATAAAGGTTAGAATAAATTCTACAAAACTATAATATATAAATAATACATATTAATAAATGAAATTTTGTAACTTACATTATACGTATTAATATATACACAATTGATATAGGTGTTGTTGTTATTGTTGTTGTTGTTGGGCCGTTTGTTGTAGTTGCGATTGATGTTGCGATTGTTGGGATAATTGCTGCGATTATTGTTGTAATTGCTGTTGTTGTTGTATTGGTGATTCTTATCACCGTTTTCCTCCCACTTTCTTTTGACTTGCTTCACATTGGCCTCTTCAGCAGTCTGTTCTTTAATTCTTTCTTCAATCTGGTTCACTAGTTTGTGAGCCATTCTACATGCCTGTTGTATGGAGGCGGGCTCGTGTGAACTTATATCTTCTTGGATTCTTTCCGGTAATCCTTTCACAAACGCGTCGATCTTCTCTTCCTCATCTTCGAATGCTCCCGGACACAATAGGCACAATTCTGTGAATCGTCTTTCGTACGTGGTAATATCAAATCCTTGGGTTCGTAACCCTCTAAGTTCTGTCTTGAGCTTATTGACCTCGGTTCTGGGACGGTACTTCTCGTTCATCAAGTGCTTGAATGCTGACCACGGTAGTGCGTACGCATCGTCTTGTCCCACTTGCTCTAGATAGGTATTCCACCATGTTAACGCAGAACCTGTGAAGGTATGCGTAGCGTACTTTACTTTATCCTCTTCAGTACACTTACTTATGGCAAACACCGATTCGACCTTCTCGGTCCACCGTTTCAATCCGATCGGTCCTTCGGTTCCATCAAATTCCAAAGGTTTGCAGACAGTAAATTCTTTGTAGGTGCATCCTACACGATTTCCTGTACTGCTAGATCCAAGGTTATTGTTGGTATGTAGCGCAGCCTGTACTGCGGCTATGTTTGAAGCTAGAAAAGTACGGAATTCCTCTTCATTCATATTCACGGTGTGTCGAGTAGTCGGTGCCATTTCCTTCAAAATAGTTAAATGGAACAAGTTAATCATACAGAATATTAAGAGTAGTTAATAGTATTTCGTAGCATAATATGAACTCATTTATAAAAGCTTTTTCTTCATATTAGCATTTTATAAGTTTAAATTCGGGTAGTACCTACCCGTTAAGTTCATACTTAGTAGCTAATATACAATTCAACTACTACAATTCTATATGAAAAACTGATTATAATAATATTTCGCGTTCAAACTTTTACACAATATTTTACAAACTTACAATACCGCTTATTTTACATATAGCATGAAATATAGCACACAATAAATTTGATACAAGATGGTTGTGAAGATAATTCTAGCTAGTACACAAGTCGTTCAGCAAAGGCAATAAAGACACGTAATTCATACGTCCAGAAACAAGTCATGCATTCTGGTTTTACTAGGATTAATTCCCATCCTTGGTCTTATGGAACATAACCGTTATGGCCGTTGATAAGACAGCGTGTTGTAACGTCGTCAAAGGGACGAGGGTTACGTAATGTCCAACAGTCCCGTAACAATCTAAAAACCTCATTTCTTACCCCAATTACCGACTCCGTCACTTGTGGAAACGTTTTGTTTAATAGTTGTAGCCCGATGTTCTTGTTCTCACTTTGGTGAGAAGCGAACATTACTAATCCGTAAGCATAACATGCTTCTTTATGTTGCATGTTAGCCGCTTTTTCTAAATCACGAAGTCCAATATTCGGATATATTGAGTCAAAATAATTTCTTAACTCGTTGCGTAAAATAGCATTTGGGTTCCCCGCAATATATGCGTCAAAGTAAACACATCGTAGCTTATGGTTTTTTTTTTTTCTTTCTCTTAATTCAATTTCGAATAAAGTTTCAAAATCTAAAAATGCAGAAAGGTTAGAAATCTTTCTTTGAATCTATCTGCAAAATCTCAACTCTCAAATCTTTATATCGATCTTGAATTTTGAAGTCAAAGTTTAGTTTAAAAAAAGTCAACAATTGTTCTTGAGACAAATTCGCGTTCGTGTATATGTTTCTGATCAAATTGACGATTCCAGTAGTTTTTATACATGTTTAGAAAACTATTTCGTGTTATAAACATTATCTATAATGTTATCTATTACGAAATCAAATTTTTTTTTTTGTTCCAAGAACCGACGCTGCAGTAGGCCTTTAGTATTTTTTTTTTTATTTTAGAACCCAAATTATTTTTTTTTCTGTAATGTTTTGAAGCTTTAAAGGGAACCCCGATTTTTTGTTTTGTTTTGGTTATTGATGTTTTGTTGAATCCATGAGACTTGTGGAGAAGAAGAGGAATAGAAGAAAAACAGTTTATATATAAAATTTAAATTCGATATTAGTACAGAGAATCAGAATTGGTGGGATGGTCGAGAGTGTTTGCGTGTGAGCATGTGGTCACGAGATCGAGTCCAGAGGACGGTAGTTTCTTTTTTTTTTTGAAACTCTTTTCATGTGAGGTAGTTTTCTTTTCTAATTTTATTATTGTTATTATATATTAATTATTATTAGTATTATTATTATTATTGTGATTGTTTTGATTGTTATTGTTATTGTTATTATTAGTATCATACTTGTTATCATATTTGAAAGTATTATAGACATTACTATTATTATTATGATAGGTATTAATAATATTATTATTAGTAATAAACTTATCATTTTAGTATTTTATCATCATTAGGATTATGATTATGATTATCATTATTATTATTATGAAAGAAATAAAAATATATTATTATCATCAATATTAGAATTTGTACCGGTTTATAAATAATAGTATCATCAGTACATTTACAATTAATAATATCATATTTATCAGTATCATCATTAATATTTACTAGTATTATTATGATTATCATTTATCATTTTATAAATATTAGAACCCTTATTATTAACATAAGTATGGTATTAGTATTAATATTATTTTAGAGTTATTATTATTAGTATCATTAACAGTTATCATTTTCATTTTTTTTGCTATTAGTATTATCATTATTAATAAAATTATTATTATTATTAGTAAATCATTATTATCTAAATTATTATTTTAACAAATAAATCTTTTGTACACTATATATATACTTATGGTATATACTAGGATTGTATTAATAATTCACATAACAAACTAATAAAATTTCATAAATACAATACTAACCACAAATATATGTATATAAATATATTAATGTCACTATTTATATAAACGTAAATCATTATAGATATATATACATAAAATAGATATATATATAAAATATAACTTAAAATATAATATAAGTATACGTTTTAAAATAAAGGTTAGAATAAATTCTACAAAACTATAATATATAAATAATACATATTAATAAATGAAATTTTGTAACTTACATTATACGTATTAATATATACACAATTGATATAGGTTCGTGAATCCGAGGCCAACCCTGCATTGTTCAATGACGTCATATGTATTTTTACTACAAAATACAGTATCGTGAGTTTCATTTGTCTTTTTACCCTTTATATTTTTGGGCTGAGAATACATGCGCAACTTTTATAACTGTTTTACGAAATTGACACAAGTACGTGAAACTACATTCTATGGTTGGATTATCGAAGTCGAATATGCCCCTTTTTATTAAGTCTGGTAATCTAAGAATTAGGGAACAGACACCCTAATTGACGCGAATCTTAAAGATAGATCTATCGGGCCCAACAAGCCCCATCCAAAGTACCGGATGTTTTAGTACTTCGAAATTTATATCATGTCCGAAGGAGGATCCCGGAATGATGGGGATATTCTTATATATGCATATTGTTAATGTCGGTTACCAGGTGTTCAATCCATATGAATGATATTTTTGTCTCTATGCATGGGACGTATGTTTATGAGAAATGGAAATCTGAAATCTTGTGGTCTATTAAAATGATGGAAACGATTGTTTAAGTTAAACTAATGAACTCACCAACCTTTTGGTTGACACTTTAAAGCATGTTTATTCTCAGGTACGAAAGTTGGGAGCAGGAAAGAAACAAAAAAAAATAATAATAATAGAGATAAAGGATACAGAGGTCACGCGTATAATATAGATCCCTACTGTTTTTTTTAATTAATAATAATAATATATAATAACAATACTATTAATATCTAATAATATTAATAAAATTAATAATAATGATAAATATAATATTAATGATAATAATAATTGTAAAAATGATAATAATAATAATAATAATACCATACTAATTATGATAATATTAATATTTTATCGATAATAATAATATTAGTAATAATAATCTAATTTATACATCCAATTTCATCTTTATATGATATAAAGTGATATTATGAATACAAATATTGATATTTGACGATACAAATAACATTACTACAACAACTATATTTGTATTTAAATTTAATTTATTAATATCGTCTATTATTATGTAATATTTAATAATTATGTAATATGTATTGTAACATATACTGAATATTATATATTTATGCATTTTAATATAAATATATTATAATATTTATTTACATACTAATTATATTATACTTATGTATGTAATTATGAAAAATATAAATGTTTTATATATGTAAGTATTATATATATTTATTAAAATAGTACATTATTTCATCATAGATATATTATAAATTTCTACATATACATAATATAATAATTATGTATAAAATCATATATCTATATAGTTATATTTATGTATATATGTATACTACCATATATATAAAATCATGTTTTAAATGTTGAGTAGATGATTAATTATGTATATTAAACAATTAACTACAAAGTATAACATTGTACATTTAATATTTTGATAACGTTGGTAAAATATGTTTGAATCATTTATATACAATATACTATATATATTCAAAATGAAAATCTTTAGTTATTAAATGTTATCTTTTATAATAACAAAATTACTTAATAGTTCATTAATACTAATATAATTAGTTTTATATATAATTATTTATATTTACATTCTTAGTTACAATTAAAGGTTCGTGAATCGTCGAAAATAGTTAAAGGTCAAATGTTATCATGAAATAGTTCAAACATAATGAGACTTGGTTTAATAGACTTTGCTTATCGAGTCGAATCATATAAGATTATGTTTAAATTTGGTCGGAAATTCCCGGGTCATCACAGTACCTACCCGTTAAAGAAATTTCGTCCCGAAATTTGAGTGAGGTCGTCATAGCTAACAATAAATATGTTTTCCTGACGAATATGAGTTGATAACTTGAGTTTTATCATCATTGAGTAATATGGATAAAAATAATTCGATTATTCGAAGAGTGCGAATGAAGCTATTCACAAAAGGATGAAATGAGAAACAAAGATTTGTTTTTAACTTTTGACGTAGTCAGGTTTGAATTTAGAAAATAAGGCGCGTCTTAACTTTTGACATTGCCTTGGTTGAATTCCGGAATTTAAGGGATTTAAAGAAAATCTTGAAGATCTATAAAATCTGATTCTTCGGGATTTATGGAAATTAAGATCTCTTTAATTAAATACGGTGATCTGCCCCGATTACTACGTCTGATATTTCCAGTATAAATTAAGCTCTTCCTTTCCATTATTCTCACCATTCTTATACTTTCTTTCTTAGTTCATACATCCAAAAGATTCTGAAAATGATTAATCCAGTTCTGATCCTTGTCCTCATCCTTACTATCGCAACAATCATTCTCCTTTTCCAACTTCCACCAGAGGAATCTGCTTTCTTCTACTTCGCCCTCGGGATTATAATGTTTTTAATTCTCCCGTGTCTTTATGTTGCGATAAACATTGATATACACGGTTTGTAATTTATGTGTTGTTATCGGACTTTATATTCTCCCTTATATTTCAAAGCTCTATGCTTTTGTTTTCTCTTCCCAACTTCAAGTCAAGCGAATAATGGTCCAGAATTTAGAGATATAGAGTTTCGAATGATTATAATGTTCTAAGCATGAAGGAACGTGATAGCACGATTTGATTTTCAAATTTATCAACATCACGGAAGATAGAACCATCAAGAATACATTTTCTTGATTTGTTACGGAGTTAAGTAGGATGAAAGAGTTATGTAACATGGCACATGATGACGTTATGATCTGTGAATCATCACGTTTCATTTAGAAACTCAGCATGACTTACTGTAATATAATCACGTTGATCAAGTGTCATTATATTATACTAACTCATGCATCAGTTCCCATCATTACTACAATAACATTCATATTTTAAGCTTGAAAATTTACAGAATATAGAAACTAACAGTTTCTATATGATGTAATACTGATAGCACGAAAAGATTAATGATTTCAGATAAGAATAGTTATAAAAATATCTCCAGAAATATGGAGGATATTTATAATGAAAGGTACGATAATATCTCAGAATATCTAAGATCAGAGGATGATAGAAACTATTGTCTGCAAGGGTTTAGAGTAAGGAGCAAGTTATTCACTATAGACTTTAGCAGACATTGAATTATTTGGATTCTTTGAAGTCAAACTTATTCTTTGTGATTTATCCACGGCTTTCTTCATAGTTTCGCATAATCTGCTTTTCGGTACTATATTTTCTATTGAATGTTTCCAATATATTGATACACAGGAAGCACGAAGAGGTATATAATTTCGGACGAGAATATTTATGAAAATATCCTCAGAAATATCAAAGATATTGATGATGATATTTTGGAATTTCTAAGTTCGACGGTTGATGGAGAAAGATTTTCCGCAAGATTTTAACATGACTTCGGAGCAAGATATTCTCTAAAGATTTCAACGGATCCAGAATTACCTGAATCCTTTGAATATAGGATTTGGTCCTTGTATTTGTCCTTGGTCTCCTTCATGGGTAACTCAATCTGTTTTTCAATACCCAATTTTCTATCGAGCGTTCCTAACACTCCTTTCTTTATCATCAAACTTTTGTCCGTTTAGACCATCTACCATTTTTCTGTTTCCTCTGCATTTAATGCTATGATATCTGAATCATCGGTTATTAATCCGAGGTGGTTTCAGGAGAATTGTGTTTTTAGATGATTAAACGCTGATGGTAATATGATGGAATATGAAAGGTTACCTGGTAACAATAAAAGAGCACGCGTATATATAAACGTTATAATAAGGTTGTTTCGTACGAAAAGTCGAAGTTGACTTGTTGGAGCTGTGACAAAATTGGCTAATTTTGAAAAGGGATCGCAAAGTTGTTTTTGTTAATAAATGCCAAAGGATCTGACGCGGCTACGTGTTGAACTTTTACTCAATTGCCGAGAGTTTCTCAGGTGCATAACTATATGCATAAATCTTTCCTTCCGTAGATGAAGTGCGGTTGATTCATCCTATCGATTGAGGTGTTTTCAAGAATCATGAAAGGTTTGAACGCAGAATGTAATCGTGAAGATACAAATGAGGTTTAAGACGAAATCAAGTGGCAAACTTGAAGAATTGTTTAGTTTCATATGTTATATTCAATATTTTAATTCATTTTAATTGTCCAATGTTATTAGTCCACAGTCGATAGTCCACAGTTGACAGTGCAATCATTCATATATAGTTTAATATATAATATTTGAATTAATTAATACGTATCGTGACCCGTGTACATGTCTCAGACTCGATCACAACTCAAAGTATATATATTATTATAGAATCAACCTCAACCCTGTATAGAGAACTCGATCATTACTGCATATAGAGTGTCTATGGTGATTCCAAATAATATATATAGATGTGTCGATATGATATGTCAAAACCTTGTATACGTGTCCCGATATTTAAAGTGCGTAAAATAAATAACAGAAATTAAATGACGATAAATAAAGTGCGTAAAGTAAATAACAGAAATTAAATGACAATAAATAAAATTGCGAGAATATAAATTGCGATAAATAAATTGCGATAAATAAAATGTAATACGGAATTAACAGTTAGCTAGGAACAGTTAGCTAGGATTTTGTTAGCGTGGTTTCTTAATAAAATTTAATATTGTTAATTAGTCTGTTTCTAATCAATTTTTATTGTGTCCATTATTTCTTCATTATGCCACTTGTTGGATTCTGATAGGTCAAAATTCAAATATGAAATTGAATTTGAATGAAATTAGTTATTCTTTGGTGAATGGATAAGTATCCCGGTGGTTGTAAATAGGATAGTGAATAACTGTTGAATCAGATTCGAAGAATATACAGTGTAACTTATTAATGTGAAATTTAAATATTCCTCGGGTATTACCTACCCGTTAAAATATTTTTATTATTAACAGTTTGTACAAAAGAATTTTTAATTACAATCTTTATGAAAACATATATACATATATATTTTCTTCAAATGTAATCATGAATTTAATGAGTTAACATGATATTAAACTCATTTAGTTTTCAGTTGGAACTAGAATAAATAATCTCTAAAACATTAGAGATTACATAATCACCATGTCGAACGAAGATAACTGATGTAGAATGTCATGTAGAATGATGATTATACTCGAGGTATAGATTGAGATGTTGAGGCATGTGATATTGAAATTTGGGTTGTTGGTGGTACTGTTGGTGCTGGTGATTTGGATGAAGCTGGTACGTTTTGCACCATATTTTCCAAGACTACAACTTATGCGCGAAGTTCGTTAACTTCTTCTATTACACCGGGATGATTGTCGGTTCGGACGAGCGGATGAATGAGGTTTAGAATCTGAGATAGTATATGATCGTGATGAGATACTTTGGAAATGAGAGAGAAAATGGTGTCTCGAACAGGTTCGCCGGTAAACGTTTTAGGTTCATTGTCAAGAGGTGAATTTGGTTAGTGGAAATGATTGCCTTCTTCGCGTTTCCATTGATTAAGTCGACTACGAACCCATCTCCAATTCATTCAGAATAGATGATGGCTAATTGATCGATTCATTCCGGTTACTCTGCTTTCGGAGCTCGAGTGGAAATCCATATCGAAATAGCTGTCGGAATAACTATCGAAATAGCTATCGAAATCTGATGGACTCGAACTGGTTGAGGGATTCATCTCGTACGATCAGATGAAGGATTTTCGATAAGAAATAGATTATAGGATGTAGATTAGTACCCTGCAATACATAATTTACATATGCATATATAATACTAAAATCCCATAAGCTACGGAGGAATCTACGGAAGCTGTCAGGCAAAGGTAACAATAACAGATACGCTAAGATATGAATTTAACTATACACTGTCTATGCAATAAAGGAAGTAAGACGTGTCTTAGACTTTAAGGATGATAAGCAAATAATTTTTCGATACTAAATGATAAGCAAAACTTTTGACATGCAAACACGGTCGAAGTCCAGACTCATTAATGCATTCTAACGACTATCAGTTAGACTCACTAATGCAAGACCTGGTTCGCTAAGACCACCGCTCTGATACCAAAGTGTGAACAAGAACATCGGGCTACAACTATTAAACAAAACGTTCCCACAAGTGACGGAGTCGGTAATTGGGGTAAGAAATGAGGTTTTTAGATTGTTACGGGACTGTTGGACATTACGTAACCCTCGTCCCTTTGACGACGTTACAACACGCTGTCTTATCAACGGCCATAACGGTTATGTTGCACAAGACCAAGGATGGGAAGTAGTCCTAGTAAAACCAGAATGCATGACTTGTTTCTGGACGTATGAATTACGTGTCTTTATTGCCTTTGCTGAACAACTTGTGTACAAGCTAAAATTATCTTCACAACTATCTTGTTTCAAAGTTATTGTGTGCTATATTTCATGCTTTATGTAAAATAAGCGGTATTGTAAGTTTGTAAAATATTGTATAAAAGTTTGAACGCGAAATATTATTATAATCAGTTTTTCATATAGAATTGTAGTAGTTGAATTGTATATTAGCTACTAAGTATGAACTTAACGGGTAGTTACTACCCGAATTTAAACTTATAAAACGCTAATATGAAGAAAAAGCTTTTATAAATGAGTTCATATTATGCTACGAAATACTATTAACTACTCTTAATATTCTGTATGATTAACTTGTTCCATTTGACTATTTTGAAGGAAATGGCACCGACTACTCGACACACCGTGAATATGAATGAAGAGGAATTCCGTACTTTTCTAGCTTCAAACATAGCCGCAGTACAGGCTGCGCTACATACCAACAATAACCTTGGATCTAGCAGTACAGGAAATCGTGTAGGATGCACCTACAAAGAATTCACTGCCTGCAAACCTTTGGAATTTGATGGAACCGAAGGACCGATCGGATTGAAACGGTGGACCGAGAAGGTTGAATCGGTGTTTGCCATAAGTAAGTGTACTGAAGAGGACAAAGTGAAGTACGCTACGCATACCTTCACAGGTTCTGTGTTAACATGGTGGAATACCTATCTAGAGCAAGTGGGACAAGATGATGCGTACGCACTACCGTGGTCAGCATTCAAGCACTTGATGAACGAGAAGTACCGTCCCAGAACCGAGGTCAATAAGCTCAAGACAGAACTTAGAGGGTTACGAACCCAAGGATTTGATATTACCACGTACGAAAGACGATTCACAGAATTGTGCCTATTGTGTCCGGGAGCATTCGAAGATGAGGAAGAGAAGATCGACGCGTTTGTGAAAGGATTACCGGAAAGAATCCAAGAAGATATAAGTTCACACGAGCCCGCCTCCATACAACAGGCATGTAGAATGGCTCACAAACTAGTGAACCAGATTGAAGAAAGAATTAAAGAACAGACTGCTGAAGAGGCCAATGTGAAGCAAGTCAAAAGAAAGTGGGAGGAAAACGGTGATAAGAATCACCAATACAACAACAACAGCAATTACAACAATAATCGCAACAATTATCCCAACAATCGCAACATCAATCGCAACTACAACAAACGGCCCAACAACAACAACAACAACAACAACAACAACAACAACATCAACTACAACAATCATCCCAACAACAATAATAACCGCAACAACAACAACAATCAGAAGCAGCTATGCCAAAGGTGTGAAAAGAATCACTCGGGGTTCTGCACCAAATTTTGCAACAAGTGTAAAAGAAATGGTCATAGCGCGGCGAAGTGTGAGGTCTACGGACCAGGGGTTAATAGAACGAAAGGAACAAATGGTGTCGGAACGAGTAATGGCGGAGCAAGTAGTGTCGGAGCAAGTTATGCCAATGTAGTTTGTTATAAATGTGGAAAACCAGGCCACATTATTAGAAATTGCCCGAACCAGGAGAACACGAATGGACAAGGCCGTGGAAGAGTTTTCAATATTAATGCGGTAGAGGCACAGGAAGACCCGGAGCTTGTTACGGGTACGTTTCTTATTGACAATAAATCTGCTTACGTTTTATTTGATTCGGGTGCGGATAGAAGCTATATGAGTAGAGATTTTTGTGCTAAATTAAGTTGTCCATTGACGCATTTGGATAGTAAATTTTTACTCGAATTAGCAAATGGTAAATTAATTTCAGCAGATAATATATGTCGGAATCGAGAAATTAAACTGGTTAGCGAAACATTTAAGATTGATTTGATACCAGTAGAGTTAGGGAGTTTTGATGTGATAATCGGTATGGACTGGTTGAAAGAAGTGAAAGCGGAGATCGTTTGTTACAAAAATGCAATTCGCATTATACGAGAAAAAGGAAAACCCTTAATGGTGTACGGAGAAAAGGGCAACACGAAGCTACATCTTATTAGTAATTTGAAGGCACAAAAACTAATAAGAAAAGGTTGCTATGCTGTTCTAGCACACGTCGAGAAAGTACAAACTGAAGAAAAGAGCATCAATGATGTTCCCATTGCAAAAGAATTTCCCGATGTATTTCCGAAAGAATTACCGGGATTACCCCCACATCGATCCGTTGAATTTCAAATAGATCTTGTACCAGGAGCTGCACCAATAGCTCGTGCTCCTTACAGACTCGCACCCAGAGAGATGAAAGAACTGCAAAGCCAATTACAAGAACTTTTAGAGCGTGGTTTCATTCGACCAAGCACATCACCGTGGGGAGCTCCTATTTTGTTTGTCAAGAAGAAAGATGGTACTTTCAGGTTGTGTATCGACTACCGAGAGTTGAACAAACTTACCATCAAGAACCGCTACCCACTACCTAGAATCGATGACTTATTTGATCAACTACAAGGCTCGTCTGTTTATTCAAAGATTGACTTACGTTCCGGGTATCATCAAATGCGGGTGAAAGAAGATGATATTCCAAAGACTGCTTTTAGAACACGTTACGGTCATTACGAGTTTATGGTCATGCCGTTTGGTTTAACTAATGCACCAGCTGTGTTCATGGACCTTATGAACCGAGTGTGTGGACCATACCTTGACAAGTTTGTCATTGTTTTCATTGATGACATACTTATTTACTCAAAGAATGACCAAGAACACGGTGAACATTTGAGAAAGGTGTTAGAAGTATTGAGGAAGGAAGAATTGTACGCTAAGTTTTCAAAGTGTGCATTTTGGTTGGAAGAAGTTCAATTCCTCGGTCACATAGTGAACAAAGAAGGTATTAAGGTGGATCCGGCAAAGATAGAAACTGTTGAAAAGTGGGAAACCCCGAAAACTCCGAAACACATACGCCAATTTTTAGGACTAGCTGGTTACTACAGAAGGTTCATCCAAGACTTTTCCAGAATAGCAAAACCCTTGACTGCATTAACGCATAAAGGGAAGAAATTTGAATGGAATTATGAACAAGAGAAAGCGTTTCAGTTATTGAAGAAAAAGCTAACTACGGCACCTATATTGTCATTGCCTGAAGGGAATGATGATTTTGTGATTTATTGTGACGCATCAAAGCAAGGTCTCGGTTGTGTATTAATGCAACGAACGAAGGTGATTGCTTATGCGTCTAGACAATTGAAGATTCACGAACAAAATTATACAACGCATGATTTGGAATTAGGCACGGTTGTTTTTGCATTAAAGACTTGGAGGCACTACTTATATGGGGTCAAAAGTATTATATATACCGACCACAAAAGTCTTCAACACATATTTAATCAGAAACAACTGAATATGAGGCAGCGTAGGTGGATTGAATTATTGAATGATTACGACTTTGAGATTCGTTACCACCCAGGGAAGGCAAATGTGGTAGCCGATGCCTTGAGCAGGAAGGACAGAGAACCCATTCGAGTAAAATCTATGAATATAATGATTCATAATAACCTTACTACTCAAATAAAGGAGGCGCAACAAGGAGTTTTAAAAGAGGGAAATTTAAAGGATGAAATACCCAAAGGATCGGAGAAGCATCTTAATATTCGGGAAGACGGAACCCGATATAGGGCTGAAAGGATTTGGGTACCAAAATTTGGAGATATGAGAGAAATGGTACTTTGAGAAGCTCATAAAACCAGATACTCAATACATCCTGGAACGGGGAAGATGTACAAGGATCTCAAGAAACATTTTTGGTGGCCGGGTATGAAAGCCGATGTTGCTAAATACGTAGGAGAATGTTTGACGTGTTCTAAGGTCAAAGCTGAGCATCAAAAACCATCAGGTCTACTTCAACAACCCGAAATCCCGGAATGGAAATGGGAAAACATTACCATGGATTTCATCACTAAATTGCCAAGGACTGCAAGTGGTTTTGATACTATTTGGGTAATAGTTGATCGTCTCACCAAATCAGCACACTTCCTGCCAATAAGAGAAGATGACAAAATGGAGAAGTTAGCACGACTGTATTTGAAGGAAGTCGTCTCCAGACATGGAATACCAATCTCTATTATCTCTGATAGGGATGGCAGATTTATTTCAAGATTCTGGCAGACATTACAGCAAGCATTAGGAACTCGTCTAGACATGAGTACTGCCTATCATCCACAAACTGATGGGCAGAGTGAAAGGACGATACAAACGCTTGAAGACATGCTACGAGCATGTGTTATTGATTTCGGAAACAGTTGGGATCGACATCTACCGTTAGCAGAATTTTCCTACAACAACAGCTACCATTCAAGCATTGAGATGGCGCCGTTTGAAGCACTTTATGGTAGAAAGTGCAGGTCTCCAATTTGTTGGAGTGAAGTAGGGGATAGACAGATTACGGGTCCGGAGATTATACAAGAAACTACCGAGAAGATCATCCAAATTCAACAACGGTTGAAAACCGCCCAAAGTCGACAAAAGAGCTATGCTGACATTAAAAGAAAAGATATAGAATTTGAAATTGGAGAGATGGTCATGCTTAAAGTTGCACCTTGGAAAGGCGTTGTTCGATTTGGTAAACGAGGGAAATTAAATCCAAGGTATATTGGACCATTCAAGATTATTGATCGTGTCGGACCAGTAGCTTACCGACTTGAGTTACCTCAACAACTCGCGGCTGTACATAACACTTTCCACGTCTCGAATTTGAAGAAATGTTTTGCTAAAGAAGATCTCACTATTCCATTAGATGAAATCCAAATCAACGAAAAACTCCAATTCATCGAAGAACCCGTCGAAATAATGGATCGTGAGGTTAAAAGACTTAAGCAAAACAAGATACCAATTGTTAAGGTTCGATGGAATGCTCGTAGAATACCCGAGTTCACCTGGGAGCGTGAAGATCAGATGAAGAAGAAATACCCGCATCTATTTCCAGAAGATTCGTCAACACCTTCAACAGCTTAAAATTTCGGGACGAAATTTATTTAACGGGTAGGTACTGTAGTGACCCGAACTTTTCCATGTTTATATATATTAATTGAGATTGATATTTACATGATTAAATGTTTCCAACATGTTAAGCAATCAAACTTGTTAAGACTTGATTAATTGAAATAGGTTTCATATAGACAATTGACCACCCAAGTTGACCGGTGATTCACGAACGTTAAAACTTGTAAAAACTATATGATGACATATATATGGATATATATATAGTTAACATGATACTATGATAAGTAAACATATCATTAAGTATATTAACAATGAACTACATATGTAAAAACAAGACTACTAACTTAATGATTGTTAAACGAGACATATATGTAACGATTATCGTTGTAAAGACATTTAATGTATATATATCATATTAAGAGATATTCATACATGATAATATCATGATAATATAATAATTTAAAATCTCATTTGATACTATAAACATTGGGTTAACAACATTTAACAAGATCGTTAACCTAAAGGTTTCAAAACAACACTTACATGTAACGACTAACGATGACTTAACGACTCAGTTAAAATGTATATACATGTAGTGTTTTAATATGTATTTATACACTTTTGAAAGACTTCAATACACTTATCAAAATACTTCTACTTAACAAAAATGCTTACAATTACATCCTCGTTCAGTTTCATCAACAATTCTACTCGTATGCACCCGTATTCGTACTCGTACAATACACAGCTTTTAGATGTATGTACTATTGGTATATACACTCCAATGATCAGCTCTTAGCAGCCCATGTGAGTCACCTAACACATGTGGGAACCATCATTTGGCAACTAGCATGAAATATCTCATAAAATTACAAAAATATGAGTAATCATTCATGACTTATTTACATGAAAACAAAATTACATATCCTTTATATCTAATCCATACACCAACGACCAAAAACACCTACAAACACTTTCATTCTTCAATTTTCTTCATCTAATTGATCTCTCTCAAGTTCTATCTTCAAGTTCTAAGTGTTCTTCATAAATTCTACAAGTTCTAGTTACATAAAATCAAGAATACTTTCAAGTTTGCTAGCTCACTTCCAATCTTGTAAGGTGATCATCCAACCTCAAGAAATCTTTGTTTCTTACAGTAGGTTATCATTCTAATACAAGGTAATAATCATATTCAAACTTTGGTTCAATTTCTATAACTATAACAATCTTATTTCAAGTGATGATCTTACTTGAACTTGTTTTCGTGTCATGATTCTGCTTCAAGAACTTCGAGCCATCCAAGGATCCGTTGAAGCTAGATCCATTTTTCTATTTTCCAGTAGGTTTATCCAAGGAACTTAAGGTAGTAATGATGTTCAGACATTAACAATATGCATATATAAGAATATCTCCATCATTCCGGGATCCTCCTTCGGACATGATATAAATTTCGAAGTACTAAAACATCCGGTACTTTGGATGGGGCTTGTTGGGCCCGATAGATCTATCTTTAGGATTCGCGTCAATTAGGGTGTCTGTTCCCTAATTCTTAGATTACCAGACTTAATAAAAAGGGGCATATTCGACTTCGATAATCCAACCATAGAATGTAGTTTCACGTACTTGTGTCAATTTCGTAAAACAGTTATAAAAGTTGCGCATGTATTCTCAGCCCAAAAATATAAAGGGTAAAAAGGCAAATGAAACTCACGATACTGTATTTTGTAGTAAAAATACATATGACGTCATTGAACAATGCAGGGTTGGCCTCGGATTTACGAACCTATATCAATTGTGTATATATTAATACGTATAATGTAAGTTACAAAATTTCATTTATTAATATGTATTATTTATATATTATAGTTTTGTAGAATTTATTCTAACCTTTATTTTAAAACGTATACTTATATTATATTTTATATATATATCGATTTTATGTATATATATCTATAATGATTTACGTTTATATAAATAGTGACATTAATATATTTATATACATATATTTGTGGTTAGTATTGTATTTATGAAATTTTATTAGTTTGTTATGTGAATTATTAATACAATCCTAGTATATACCATAAGTATATATATAGTGTACAAAATATTTATTTGTTAAAATAATAATTTAGATAATAATGATTTACCAATAATAATAATAATTTTATTAATAATGATAATACTAATAGCAAAAAAAATGAAAATGATAACTGTTAATGATACTAATAATAATAACTCTAAAATAATATTAATACTAATACCATACTTATGTTAATAATAAGGGTTCTAATATTTATAAAATGATAAATGATATTCATAATAATACTAGTAAATATTAATGATGATACTGATAAATATGATATTATTAATTGTAAATGTACTGATGATACTATTATTTATAAACCGGTACAAATTCTAATATTGATGATAATAATATATTTTTATTTCCTTCATAATAATAATAATGATAATCATAATCATAATCCTAATGATGATAAAATACTAAAATGATAAGTTTATTACTAATAATAATATTATTAATACCTATCATAATAATAATAGTAATGTCTATAATACTTTCAAATATGATAACAAGTATGATACTAATAATAACAATAACAATAACAATCAAAACAATCACAATAATAATAATAATAATACTAATAATAATTAATATATAATAACAATAATAAAATTAGAAAAGAAAACTATATATATATTATTTTTATCAATTGAAGTTACAACTGACTTAATAAACTTAAAACATCCAATTATTTTATATATGCTCTTTTATACGTGTCTATATATATAAAGTATATTGAATATATATATTTGGTTTCGAATTTATTTTGTAAACGACGGTAACGCTCAAGTGTCGTTCGATTGATAGTAAACGAGTAAAAAAGGAACTTATATTATTTTAAAATAAACGGAGATCCGAAAATGAGTTATATAAATTATAGGCTTATTTAAAATATATTTAGAAACTACTTGTTGAATTTTAAAACTTTTTATATTTTACTTAGGGTTGGGAGTGAATAATTAATGTAATTTTTTATTTAATAGTTAATAACCAAATTTTATACCATGATGACTAAAATAATTAAAGATAATAAATATAAAAATCTGGGATTTTTAGGAATACTTTTATATTTTAACTGTTTAGCAAAGGAACACGAAATAATACCCTAAATAATTGACACAAAATATCTAAGATGATGGCTTTTAAATTCGTTTCATTTTTATCACATGCATGAACCATTTAAAATATATTACTCCTTTTTGCCAAACAAAACCCCACAATTGAAATTATTGTTCGAATATCTTCACTGTATTACTAGTTAACATTAGTGTCTTTTCTTTTGATTATCATATTTTTTTTATATATATTCATACATCTATGACTCACGAGCCACCACCATCAACTTGGTATTTTTTTTCTTTTCATATGTGTTTCCTTTTGAACCACAAAACCACACACACTTCTAGTTTTATGTTTTCGTTCTACTAACAAACAACAATCCACCACCTTCTTTGATGATTCACTACCAAAAATATCACTAAACCCATTTAACCCCCATCTCCATGAGCACCATCAGCCACCATCACCGAAACCTCCTATCACCTCGAACCCACTTCCTCTCCATGAACCCGTCACCTTTTATCACCACCACCATTCATAAACCACCACCTTCATTCCTTTAAACCACTATGAAACACCTTCCTTGTTTTATATATATATATATATATATATATATATATATATATATATATATATATATATATATATATATATATATATATATATATATATATATATATATATATATATATATATATATATATATATATATATATATATATTTATTCTTTTCATGTACAACCTTCACTGTCATCATCGAACCCACCCATATCATCACCTTTATAGATCTTCACACCACTTTTCTCCAACACCACAACCGTACGGCTACTTCACCATTTGCTCGATATAAACACAAACTGAACCCATTTAAATTCCTACGGTTGCTATGTTCAATTTTATTTCACTCGAAACAAACCACCATTTTCTACCCCAATACCACTATCAAAACCGCCACCCATAAAACTTGTAAACTGTTACTGCAAAATTACTATATCTTCTGATTTCTTGTTAACCAAACACCGCTAATTGTCATTTAAAAATCACTGTAAGCGACTTTTTTTTTTTTGCTGCAGTTATATTTATGATTACATTCTTGTTGAAGTTTAATAAAGAAAGAATTGATGTGGTTGTTGTCTTTCAAACGAACCCCACCACTACAAATCTAACGTGCACCTCCATTAAATTGTAATTCGAACCTTATTTATTATATTGGGTCGTACAAATTGGACTTTAATTTGGATTCATGAGCATGATGGGTCATGGACTCTTTTTAGTTCTAGTTGGACTACCAATACTACTCTAACAATAAATTAATGATGACTCTGCTATGATGTAAAAATGATGACGATGGGATGATAAAGATGATGGCAGTATAAGGAAGATGATGCGTACGATTAAGGTCACGATATTTGATGATGATAAAACGAAAATAATGATAGTGAGATAGATGATTATTATTATGATTATGATGGTAATTATAAAACTGTGAACGATTCTAATGATGTTATAAATAGCGAATGATAATGATGACTACGATGATGCTACCGTATGCATAATAGTGATGTTACATAATGATGATAATAGACGATGTATTTAATATTTCAAGATGATGATGATGATGGTATAGAGGTACGGGTAGAATGATAGTTGTATAACGATGACGATGATAGGGATTATGATTAAGACGATGAAAAAGAAATAAAAAAAGATAGCGACGGTTGGGATGATGTTGAAAGGGTGAACGAATAGGATAAGAATACAGTAAGATGTTTATGATGATAGTGTTAAGTGAGAATAATTGAATAAGAGATGCAGTATATATTTTTCTTTCTTTTATTTACTTTCGGTCGAACTCAGGAAAGAACCAAACAGCCTCAAAATCTCATTTGGGCTTATTAAATTACCAGTTGGGCTTAGCTAATAGTACTTGGGCCGTGTATATGTTGTGGGCCGTTTATGATTTAATTAGACTTACTATATGGATTGGATTCTTGGGCTGTGATCCATCTTTCATTTCGATTGATAAGGAGCAAAGAAAATGATGATGATGATGACTTAATGATGTAGAATGATAGATGTTTATGGAAATAATAGATGATATAGAAGAAGAAGGAAACGGAAATATGGGTTAAATAGATATTAGGTTCATATAATTTTAGAATAACTGGAACGAAGGAGTGGTTTGGTTTGTTATCGGGTTAGCGGGACATCGCGGGTTTAAACCCGGACTTGGGCAAATTGTTTAGGGCTACTCCTTTGAGGTAGTTATCACTAACACTCTTATTATTATTATTTCATTATTATTATTTTTGTTACTATTATTATCATTATTATTAATTATTAATATATTAAAATCATCCTTATTATCATTATTAGTAAAAGTATTATTATTATTATAGATATTATAGTTATTACTATTACTATTATTATTATCATTGTCATTTTTATTAAAAGTATCATTTATATTAAAGATTGTCATTTTTATTAAAGTTATCATTATTACTAAAATTATCATTAAGATTATTATTATTATTATCATTATTATTATTATTATTATTATTATTATTTTCATATTAACAATATTATTATTTCAAATAAATATTTTCTATATAAGAGTACATTTTTACAACTACCATAATATTACATATAATTATATATATTAAAATTATTTATATAAAGATTTACATATAACAAATTATTGATTTTTAATATAAAAATAATCATATATATATATATATATATATATATATATATATATATATAAAACTATATAAATATTAATTATTTTAAATACATATATATACAAATTAAATATATAAGTTATATAATCTAAGATATAATATATAAATTGTTCAATTACCATTATATGTGTTAATATATATATATATAAATGATATAGGTTCGTGAATCCGAGGCCAACCCTGCATTGTTCAATATAGTCATATGTATTTTTACTACAAAATACATTAGGTGAGTTCATTTGCTCCCTTTTACTCATTACATTTTTGGGCTGAGAATACATGCACTGTTTTAATAACTGTTTTACAATATTTATATGCGTGAGTTCATTTGTTCCCTTTTACTCTTTACATTTTTGGGACTGAGAATACATGCGCTACTTTTACAACTGCTTTATTAAATGCTTTTGAAATATATTATGAACTGCGAATACATGAAATGCTTTTATAAATGTTTGACGAGATAGACACAAGCAAAACATTCCTCGAATGAATTATTATGCAGACAGAAGTTCTGCGGATTATTATTGAATTATGTGGACATGATAATTGCCACCATTGAATTATGTGGACATGATAATTGCCACCATTGAATTATGTGGACATGATAATTGCCACCATTGAATTATGTGGACATGATAATTGCCACCAATTGATGTGAATGTTATGTATCGAGAGAATGATTTTTATACACAGGTTATGTGTATCAGTTTTTGTGCACGAGATATGTGTACGGTTACTAAGATTTATGAAAAACGGATTGCGTACACGAGAAAGGTGTACTGTATTTAAAAGATATCGCATGTACATTACAGGTGGGTATAGGATTCGAGCCCATTTGTATCATGCAGCATTTAAATCTTGTGGTCTATCAAAATGATGAATTTTATTGTTTTATGATAAACTTATGAACTCACCAACCCTTTTGGTTGACACTTGAAAGCATGTTGATTCTCAGGTATGAAAGAAACATTCCGCTGTGCATTTGCTCATTTTAAAGATATTATTTGGAGTCGATCATCGCAATGGAACCAGATGTTGGTGACTTCGTCCAGATGGATTAGGACGGGTCCTTTCACATTGGTCTTAGACATGACTCACCTCAAATATTCTACGTATAAAACACCTCAGAAAATTACCTCATATATTTTGATTAACTTCTGAGCATATCAAGAAACTATATTCTTGATAGTTCTATTCTCAGTGATTCAGGTAATTTGACAAAATCAAATCATGCGATTAAGTTCTTTCTTGTTTAGAACATTAAGTTTATTCGAAACTCCATACTTACGAATTCTGGACCATTACTCGCTTTAATAGAAGTCGAGAAGATAATAAAAAGGCAAAGAGCTTCAAAATATAAGAGAAAATATAAAGCCCAATAACAACACGAAAATTATAAACCGTGTATATCAATGTTTATCGCAACATAAAGACACGGGAGAATTAAAAACACTATAACCCAATGGCGAAGTAGAAGAAAACAGATTCCTCCGGTGGAAGTTGAAAAAGGAGAATGATTATTGCGATAGTAAGGAAAAGGACAAGGATTAGAACTGGATTAAGCATTTTCACAATCTTTTGGATGTATGAAATAAGAAAGAAAGTATAGGAATGGTGAGAATAATGGAATGGAAGAGTTTAATTTATAATGGGAATATTAGACGGAGTAATCGAGGCAGATCACCGTATTTAATTATAGAGATCTTAATTTCCATATTCGCCAAAGAATCAAATCTTTTAGATTTCAAAGATTTTTATTAAATCCCTTGAATTCCGGAATTCAACCATGACTAGTGAAAACTTATGAGGAAACTTGTCTATCTCATTTCACTATTTAATGATAGCTTCAGTCGTATGCTTCGAGTAATCAAATTGTTTTATCTATATTATTCAATAATGATAAAACTCTATTTATCAACTCATATTTGTCATGAAAACATTTTTATTGTTAGCCATGACCACCTCACTCAAATTTCGGGACGAAATTTCTTTAACGGGTAGGTACTGTGATGACCCGAAAATTTCCGACCAAATTTAAACTTAATCTTGATATGATTTCGACACGATAAGCAAAGTCTGTAATATAGAAATCTCAAAAACTTTGAACGGTGTTCATGCATTCATTTATCCTTCAACTGCCTTCGACGATTCACGAACAATTAATTGTAAATAGATATGTGTGTATGTATATATAAATAATAATTCGAAATATAATTTGAAGTATTATATGTTGTTGTTATTAAAAATTAATAAAATAAAAATAGGATATTATAATAATTATTATTTAATATATATATATATATATATATATATATATATATATATATATATATATATATATATATATATATATATATATATATATATATATATATATATATATATATATATATATATATATATATATATGCATGCCATTTCATAATATCCACTATCCAACTATAAATTGATTTAATAATAATCTTTGATGAACTCAATGACTCGAATGCAACGTTCTTCAAAATATGCTATGAAAGACTCCAAGTAATATCTTTAAAATGAGCAAATGCACAGCGGAAGATTTCTTTAACACCTGAGAATAAACATGCTTTAAAGTGTCAACCAAAAGGTTGGTGAGTTCATTAGTTTATCATAATCATTTATTTTCATGATTTTAATAGACCACAAGAATTTCATTTTCAGTTCTCATAAATATACGTCCCATGCATAGAGACAAAAATAATCATTCATATGGTGAACACCTGGTAACCGACATTAACTAGATACATATAAGAATATCCCCTATCATTCCGGGATCCTCCTTCGGACATGATATAAATTTCGAAGTACTAAAGCATCCGGTACTTTGGATGGGGTTTGTTAGGCCCAATAGATCTATCTTTAGGATTCGCGTCAATTAGGGTGTCTGTTCCCTAATTCTTAGATTACCAGACTTAATAAAAATGGGCATATTCGATTTCGATAATTCAACCATAGAATGTAGTTTCACGTACTTGTGTCTATTTCGTAAAACATTTATAAAAGTTGCGCATGTATTCCCAGCCCAAAAATATAAAAGGTAAAAAGGCAAATGAAACTCACCATACTGTATTTCGTAGTAAAAATACATATAACGTCATTGAACAAGTGCAAGGTTGGCCTCGGATTCACGAACCTAAATTAATTATATATATTTATATGTTGCTCAATATTTGTCTAACAAATTAGGTCAAGTCATAGTGTACCACAATCCTAATGCTCGAGACTAATATGCAAAAGTCAACAAAAGTAAATTTGACTCAAAATAATTTCTAAAAATCTATACATGATTAATATATAGTTTAAATATCATCGTTTTATATTTTTAAATATTTTAAAAAGATTTATTAGAGTAAATAATATAATTTATTTATTAATAAATAAAATTTTATATTAAATTTATATAATCAAATATACTTTTATATATATTAAGTAATAAAATTTATAGGGTTCATTTAATATCATAAAGATAATATGATAGGTATTATTAAAGTAAGTTATTACACGTAGTAAAATATGTTTGTATCACATATTTATTTGATAAAATAATATCTATAATGATAGTAAGTAAAAGTTGTATTATTTTGTAATAATAATTATTATTATAAAAATATCAATATTTATAATTACTAAGATGACATTATGATAAAATGATAATTCTAATTATGATAACTTTAATATTTACGATAATTTTTAATATTATCTTTAAAATAATAATTCTATTTAAAATAATAATAATAATGATATTTTATAGTAACAATGACATTTCTATTAAAATGATAATTTTTGTTAAAATGATAGTTTTAATACTAATGATACTTTTAATAATAATAGTAATGATAAAAATAATAAGAACGATAATTTTATCTAAATTAATATCTTATAATATTTTAATTTCATCATGATACTCTTACTCATTATTTCCTAATCGTTTCGTTTAACAGCTTTTAATCGTCTTTTATATCGTGTTCATAATAATGATAATAATAGTAATCAAAATATTTAGGTGTTACAATTATTTGTTTTAATTGCACTAATATTAATAATGATAGTTACTATAATATTATTAACGATAATACTAATAATTATCTTAATGATAATATAGTAATAATAATAATAACAATAACAATAACCATTTTTAAATAATGATATATATATATATATATATATATATATATATTAATAATGATAATAATAATAATAATAATAATAATACTAATAATAATAATAATAATAATAATAATGATAATGATAATGGGATAATAATAATAATAATAATACTAATTATAACTTTAACGATAATAACGATAGTAATAAAGAAAACAATTTTTAATGATAAATCCCTTTTATTGATAAAGATAATAATAATGATAATAATAAGATAAAACTAGAACGACGATAAAAACGACGATAATAATAATCATTTTTAATAAAAATATCGAAAATTCAATTGATTATAACTTCTAATCCGTTCATCGAAACCATTCGATATCTAAAGGAAAAGTTCTTAATTTTTCGCTAGCTTTCCAAGGACATGCATATCTTATACCTTATCTCAACCGCAAGTGTAACTAATTCAAGATTCAACCTAACCTGTCTAAGGGCAATATCAAAAGTACAAGCATGCATAATCCTAAATACTCGAGCACTAGTCAAGGATACACTATTAGTATGTAAAAGTTAAATTATGAGTACTCACGTATCAATATTGAGATTCAATATTGCAGGAAAGGTACGTAGACGCAACGGAAATGATAAACACTATATTGACCTCACGAGCATACCCATGAACCATACTCAATCACCTCTATAGCTATAACCCATAATTTCCTTAATCCTATCCTACTCGAAAAACAATTTCGAAATCACTCAGACAACACTCCGTCGTAATATTTTATGTATACTAATAATATCTTGAAATAATACGGAGTAAATATATATATGTAAATCGATTGAGAGAGTTTAGAGAAAAATATTTTCAAGTTTCTATGAAATAATGAAACCTATTGAATTCTATTTATAATAGATTTTTGAATTATTAAAATGAATTATTAAAGTATGAATTATTAAAGTGAATTATTAAAGTATGAATTATTAAAGTGAATTATTAAAGTATGAATTATTAAAGTGAATTATTAAAGTATAAATTATTAAAGTATGAATTATTAAAGTTAAAGTAAAGTAAAAATAAAGTAAAGGTAAAGTTTAAGTATAGTAAAAGTATAAAACTATGTACGTATTATACGCGTATAAATATATATAATATTAATTTAAATCGTTATATATATTTAATAAAATAAAATATAAATATCGTTATCTTTATCATACTAGTTAAGTAATGAGTTGTCAAAAGTGGTTCTAGATATTTATAAAAGTTATATACGTTTTAATAATAAAGTTCTTTTTAAACTGAAAACGTTTTTGTACGTTTGAAGCTAAATAGATCAATCGAGTCTTTATGAGATTCAATCTTCCACTATCCTTTGTCTAGTTCTCAATGATTGACAATTTGTTCTTATTTATAAATTACTTTACCATTTTCCGAATATTGTTAAAATGGAAAGATTTCTCAAATCAACGTGGGCCTTTCAACAGAGACTTGTAATCATAATTTAATATATCTGATAATTCAATCAGTTGATCTTATCTTCTAATTCCATTGATAAACATTTTGAAACAGATACAATACTAACCACCAGAATTGCATTAGTGTGTCTTATCTAGTTTGTTAGGATGCATTAGTGAGTCTGGACTTCGACCGTGTTTACTTGAAAAATGATTGCTTAACAAATTTTGTTGGAAACTATATATTTTTAACATGTGAATATTATGTGATATATTAATCTCTTAACGCGTTTGATATCATGTGATAGATGTCTACCTCTAGAACAAGTCCCATTGACTCACCTAATAATAATGAAGAGTCAAATGTAAATTGAAATGATTCGTGGACTGATTCACAAGTTCCCGAAGAGGAACCGGAAGAAGAGTCGGAACCGGAAGAAGAATCGGAACCGGAAGAAGAATCGGAACCGGAAGAAGAATCGGAACCGGTGGGGGAAATAATAAAACGGTTAAGTAAAAGAAAATCCTCAACCAACCGACCAAGGTTAATTATGGTCAATGGTGTTTCCGCCAAGGAAGCAAAATATTGGGAGGATTACCAATTCTCCGATGAATCGGATTCCGACGAAAATTCCGATGATGTTATAGAAATTACCCCAACTGAATTTAAAAAGGCAAAAGAAAATAATAAGGGCATAAAAATAGAGAAATCTAATTCCAACCCCGATGAACTTTCTATGTATCGTCAACCCCCGAAGTCCTTAAGTTGTAATAATGACCCGGGAACCTCTAAACCACCAGGTTTTTCTAAACCAATGTGGATAACGACGGCTCGTATTAGGGGAACATCATATATCCCTAGAAACTTGGCAAAACGAACCAAAACTGAAAAAGAAGAAACAAGCGAGTCGGAATAAGATAGTTGTATTCGTGTGGTGTAATATATGTAATATAGTGTGCTTATACTTTAAGATATATGTAAAAATTGCTTGTATTAATAAGTATTTTTTTTTATGAATCTAACTTTTGTCTATTTTACAGTATAAAAACACAAAATGGATAGACAACCCAATATTTTAAGAGACCTACCCGGAGACATGATTGATGAAATCTTGTCTAGAGTCGGTCAGAATTCTTCGGCACAACTATTTAAGGCGAGATCAGTTTGTAAGACATTCGAAGAACATTCCAAGAATGCCTTGGTTTATAAAAGGCTTTCGTTCGAAAGATGGGGGATATCACATTGGGAAATCCATAAGTTACGATGTGTTTACTTTGACGCATATATTGCGGGGAACCCAAATGCTATTTTACGCAATGGGTTAAGAAATTATTTTGACTCAATATATCCGAATATTGGACTTCGTGATTTAGAAAAAGCGGCTAACATGCAACATAAAGAAGCATGTTATGCTTACGGATTAGTAATGTTCGCTTCTCACCAAAATGAGAACAAGAACATCGGGCTACAACTATTAAACAAAATGTTCCCACAAGTGACGGAGTCGGTAATTGGGGTAAGAAATGAGGTTTTTAGATTGTTACGGGACTGTTGGACATTACGTAACCCTCGTCCCTTTGACGACGTTACAACACGCTGTCTTATTAACGGCCATAACGGTTATGTTCCACAAGACCAAGGATGGGAAGTAATCCTAGTAAAACCAGAATGCATGACTTGTTTCTGGACGTATGAATTACGTGTCTTTATTGCCTTTGCTGAACGACTTGTGTACTAGCTAGAATTATCTTCACAACCATCTTGTATCAAATTTATTGTGTACTATATTTCATGCTATATGTAAAATAAGCGGTATTGTAAGTTTGTAAAATATTGTGTAAAAGTTTGAACGCGAAATATTATTATAATCAGTTTTTCATATAGAATTGTAGTAGTTGAATTGTATATTAGCTACTAAGTATGAACTTAACGGGTAGGTACTACCCGAATTTAAACTTATAAAACGCTAATATGAAGAAAAAGCTTTTATAAATGAGTTCATATTATGCTACGAAATACTATTAACTACTCTTAATATTCTGTATGATTAACTTGTTCCATTTGACTATTTTGAAGGAAATGGCACCGACTACTCGACACACCGTGAATATGAATGAAGAGGAATTCCGTACTTTTCTAGCTTCAAACATAGCCGCAGTACAGGCTGCGCTACATACCAACAATAACCTTGGATCTAGCAGTACAGGAAATCGTGTAGGATGCACCTACAAAGAATTCACTGCCTGCAAACCTTTGGAATTCGATGGAACCGAAGGACCGATCGGATTGAAACGGTGGACCGAGAAGGTCGAATCGGTGTTTGCCATAAGTAAGTGTACTGAAGAGGACAAAGTGAAGTACGCTACGCATACCTTCACAGGTTTTGCGTTAACATGGTGGAATACCTATCTAGAGCAAGTGGGACAAGATGATGCTTATGAACTACCGTGGTCAGCATTCAAGCACTTGATGAATGAGAAGTACCGTCCCAGAACCGAGGTCAATAAGCTCAAGACAGAACTTAGAGGGTTACGAACCCAAGGATTTGATATTACCACGTACGAAAGACGATTCACAGAATTGTGCCTATTGTGTCCAGGAGCGTTCGAAGATGAGGAAGAGAAGATCGACGCATTTGTGAAAGGATTACCGGAAAGAGTCCAAGAAGATATAAGTTCACACGAGCCCGCCTCCATACAACAGGCATGTAGAATGGCTCACAAACTAGTGAACCAGATTGAAGAAAGAATTAAAGAACAGACTGCTGAAGAGGCCAATGTGAAGCAAGTCAAAAGAAAGTGGGAGGAAAACGGTGATAAGAATCACCAATACAACAACAACAGCAATTACAACAATAATCGCAACAATTATCCCAACAATCGCAACATCAATCGCAACTACAACAAACGGCCCAACAACAACAACAACAACAACAACAACAGCAACTACAACAATCATCCCAACAACAATAATAACCGCAACAACAATAACAATCAGAAGCAGCTATGCCAAAGGTGTGAAAAGAATCACTCGGGGTTCTGCACCAAATTTTGCAACAAGTGTAAAAGAAATGGTCATAGCGCGGCGAAGTGTGAGGTCTACGGACCAGGGGTTAATAGAACGAAAGGAACAAATGGTGTCGGAACGAGTAATGGCGGAGCAAGTAGTGTCGGAGCAAGTTATGCCAATGTAGTTTGTTATAAATGTGGAAAACCAGGCCACATTATTAGAAATTGCCCGAACCAGGAGAACACGAATGGACAAGGCCGTGGAAGAGTTTTCAATATTAATGCGGCAGAGGCACAGGAAGACCCGGAGCTTGTTACGGGTACGTTTCTTATTGACAATAAATCTGCTTACGTTTTATTTGATTCGGGTGCGGATAGAAGCTATATGAGTAGAGATTTTTGTGCTAAATTAAGTTGTCCATTGACGCCTTTGGATAGTAAATTTTTACTCGAATTAGCAAATGGTAAATTAATTTCAGCAGATAATATATGTCGGAATCGAGAAATTAAACTGGTTAGCGAAACATTTAAGATTGATTTGATACCAGTAGAGTTAGGGAGTTTTGATGTGATAATCGGTATGGACTGGTTGAAAGAAGTGAAAGCGGAGATCGTTTGTTACAAAAATGCAATTCGCATTATACGAGAAAAAGGAAAACCCTTAATGGTGTACGGAGAAAAGGGCAACACGAAGCTACATCTTATTAGTAATTTGAAGGCACAAAAACTAATAAGAAAAGGTTGCTATGCTGTTCTAGCACACGTCGAGAAAGTACAAACTGAAGAAAAGAGCATCAATGATGTTCCCATTGCAAAAGAATTTCCCGATGTATTTCCGAAAGAATTACCGGGATTACCCCCACATCGATCCGTTGAATTTCAAATAGATCTTGTACCAGGAGCTGCACCAATAGCTCGTGCTCCTTACAGACTCGCACCCAGCGAGATGAAAGAACTGCAAAGCCAATTACAAGAACTTTTAGAGCGTGGTTTCATTCGACCAAGCACATCACCATGGGGAGCTCCTGTTTTGTTTGTCAAGAAGAAAGATGGTACATTCAGGTTGTGTATCGACTACCGAGAGTTGAACAAACTTACCATCAAGAACCGCTACCCACTACCGAGAATCGACGACTTATTTGATCAACTACAAGGCTCTTCTGTTTATTCAAAGATTGACTTACGTTCCGGGTATCATCAAATGCGGGTGAAAGAAGATGATATTCCAAAGACTGCTTTCAGAACACGTTACGGTCATTACGAGTTTATGGTCATGCCGTTTGGTTTAACTAATGCACCAGCTGTGTTCATGGATCTTATGAACCGAGTGTGTGGGCCATATCTTGACAAGTTTGTCATTGTTTTCATCGATGACATACTTATTTACTCAAAGAATGATCAAGAGCACGAAGAACATTTGAGAAAAGTGCTAGAAGTATTGAGGAAAGAAAAACTGTACGCTAAGTTTTCAAAGTGTGCATTTTGGTTGGAAGAAGTTCAATTCCTCGGTCACATAGTGAACAAAGAAGGTATTAAGGTGGATCCGGCAAAGATAGAAACTGTTGAAAAGTGGGAAACCCCGAAAACTCCGAAACACATACGCCAGTTTTTAGGACTAGCTGGTTACTACAGAAGGTTCATCCAAGACTTTTCCAGAATAGCAAAACCCTTGACTGCATTAACGCATAAAGGGAAGAAATTTGAATGGAATGATGAACAAGAGAAAGCGTTTCAGTTATTGAAGAAAAAGCTAACTACGGCACCTATATTGTCATTGCCTGAAGGGAATGATGATTTTGTGATTTATTGTGACGCATCAAAGCAAGGTCTCGGTTGTGTATTAATGCAACGAACGAAGGTAATTGCTTATGCGTCTAGACAATTGAAGATTCACGAACAAAATTATACGACGCATGATTTGGAATTAGGCGCAGTTGTTTTTGCATTAAAGACTTGGAGGCACTACTTATATGGGGTTAAAAGTATTATATATACCGACCACAAAAGTCTTCAACACATATTTAATCAGAAACAACTGAATATGAGGCAGCGTAGGTGGATTGAATTATTGAATGATTACGACTTTGAGATTCGTTACCACCCGGGGAAGGCAAATGTGGTAGCCGATACCTTGAGCAGGAAGGACAGAGAACCCATTCGAGTAAAATCTATGAATATAATGATTCATAATAACCTTACTACTCAAATAAAGGAGGCGCAACAAGGAGTTTTAAAAGACGGAACCCGGTATAGGGCTGAAAGGATTTGGGTACCAAAATTTGGAGATATGAGAGAAATAGTACTTAGAGAAGCTCATAAAACCAGATACTCAATACATCCTGGAACGGGGAAGATGTACAAGGATCTCAAGAAACATTTTTGGTGGCCGGGTATGAAAGCCGATGTTGCTAAATACGTAGGAGAATGTTTGACGTGTTCTAAGGTCAAAGCTGAGCATCAGAAACCATCAGGTCTACTTCAACAACCCGAAATCCCAGAATGGAAATGGAAAAACATTACCATGGATTTCATCACTAAATTGCCAAGGACTGCAAGTGGTTTTGATACTATTTGGGTAATAGTTGATCGTCTCACCAAATCAGCACACTTCCTGCCAATAAGAGAAGATGACAAGATGGAGAAGTTAGCACGACTGTATTTGAAGGAAGTCGTCTCTAGACATGGAATACCAATCTCTATTATCTCTGACAGGGATGGCAGATTTATTTCAAGATTCTGGCAGACATTACAGCAAGCATTAGGAACTCGTCTAGACATGAGTACTGCCTATCATCCACAAACTGATGGGCAGAGCGAATGGACGATACAAATGCTTGAAGACATGCTACGAGCATGTGTTATTGATTTCGGAAACAGTTGGGATCGACATCTACCGTTAGCAGAATTTTCCTACAACAACAGCTACCATTCAAGCATTGAGATGGCGCCGTTTGAAGCACTTTATGGTAGAAAGTGCAGGTCTCCGATTTGTTGGAGTGAAGTGGGGGATAGACAGATTACGGGTTCGGAGATTATACAAGAGACTACCGAGAAGATCATCCAAATTCAACAACGGTTGAAAACCGCCCAAAGTCGACAAAAGAGCTACGCTGACATTAAAAGAAAAGATATAGAATTTGAAATTGGAGAGATGGTCATGCTTAAAGTTTCACCTTGGAAAGGCGTTGTTCGATTTGGTAAACGAGGGAAATTAAATCCAAGGTATATTGGACCATTCAAGATTATTGATCGTGTCGGACCAGTAGCTTACCGACTTGAGTTACCTCAACAACTCGCGGCTGTACATAACACTTTCCACGTCTCGAATTTGAAGAAATGTTTTGCTAAAGAATATCTCACTATTCCGTTAGATGAAATCCAAATCAACGAAAAACTTCAATTCATCGAAGAACCCGTCGAAATAATGGATCGTGAGGTTAAAAGACTTAAGCAAAACAAGATACCAATTGTTAAGGTTCGATGGAATGCTTGTAGAGGACCCGAGTTCACCTGGGAGCGTGAAGATTAGATGAAGAAGAAATACCCGCATCTCTTTCCAGAAGATTCGTCAACACCTTCAACAGCTTAAAATTTCGGGACGAAATTTATTTAACGGGTAGGTACTGTAGTGACCCGAACTTTTCCATGTTTATATATATTAATTGAGATTAATATTTACATGATTAAATGTTTCCAACATATTAAGCAATCAAACTTGTTAAGACTTGATTAATTGAAATATGTTTCATATAGACAATTGACCACCCAAGTTGATCGGTGATTCACGAACGTTAAAACTTGTAAAAACTATATGATGACATATATATGGATATATATATATATATAGTTAACATGATACTATGATAAGAAAACATATCATAAAGTATATTAACAATGAACTACATATGTAAAAACAAGACTACTAACTTAATGATTTTTAAACGAGACATATAGGTAACGATTATCGTTGTAAAGACATTTAATGTATATATATCATATTAAGAGATATTCATACATGATAATATAATGATAATATAATAATTTAAAATCTCATTTGATATTATAAACATTGGGTTAACAACATTTAACAAGATCGTTAACCTAAAGGTTTCAAAACAACACTTACATGTAACGACTAACGATGACTTAACGACTCAGTTAAAATGTATATACATGTAGTGTTTTAATATGTATTTATACACTTTTGAAAGACTTAAATACACTTATCAAAATACTTCTACTTAACAAAAATGCTTACAATTACATCCTCGTTCAGTTTCATCAACAATTCTACTCGTATGCACCCGTATTCGTACTCGTACAATACACAGCTTTTAGATGTATGTACTATTGGTATATACACTCCAATGATCAGCTCTTAGCAGCTCATGTGAGTCACCTAACACATGTGGGAACCATCATTTGGCAACTAGCATGAAATATCTCATAAAATTACAAAAATATGAGTAATCATTCATGACTTATTTACATGAAAACAAAATTACATATCCTTTATATCTAATCCATACACCAACGACCAAAAACACCTACAAACACTTTCATTCTTCAATTTTCTTCATCTAATTGATCTCTCTCAAGTTCTATCTTCAAGTTCTAAGTGTTCTTCATAAATTCCAAAAGTTCTAGTTTCATAAAATCAAGAATACTTTCAAGTTTGCTAGCTCACTTCCAATCTTGTAAGGTGATCATCCAACCTCAAGAAATCTTTGTTTCTTACAGTAGGTTATCATTCTAATACAAGGTAATAATCATATTCAAACTTTGGTTCAATATCTATAACTATAACAATCTTATTTCAAGTGATGATCTTACTTGAACTTGTTTTCGTGTCATGATTCTGCTTCAAGAACTTCGAGCCATCCAAGGATCCATTGAAGCTAGATCCATTTTTGTCTTTTCCAGTAGGTTTATCCAAGGAAATTAAGGTAGTAATGATGTTCATAACATCATTCGATTCATACATATAAAGCTATCTTATTCGAAGGTTTAAACTTGTAATCACTAGAACATAGTTTAGTTAATTCTAAACTTGTTCGCAAACAAAAGTTAATCCTTCTAACTTGACTTTTAAAATCAACTAAACACATGTTCTATATCTATATGATATGCTAACTTAATGATTTAAAACCTGGAAACACGAAAAACACCGTAAAACCGGATTTACGCCGTCGTAGTAACACCGCGGGCTGTTTTGGGTTAGTTAATTAAAAACTATGATAAACTTTGATTTAAAAGTTGTTATTCTGAGAAAATGGTTTTTATTATGAACATGAAACTATATCCAAAAATTATGGTTAAACTCAAAGTGGAAGTATGTTTTCTAAAATGGTCATCTAGACGTCGTTTTTTCGACTGAAATGACTACCTTTACAAAAACGACTTGTAACTTATTTTTCCGAATATAAACCTATACATTTTCTGTTTAGATTCATAAAATAGAGTTCAATATGAAACCATAGCAATTTGATTCACTCAAAACGGATTTAAAATGAAGAAGTTATGGGTAAAACAAGATTGGATAATTTTTCTCATTTTAGCTACGTGAAAATTGGTAACAAATCTATTCCAACCATAACTTAATCAACTTGTATTGTATATTATGTAATCTTGAGATACCATAGACACGTATACAATGTTTCGACCTATCATGTCGACACATCTATATATATTTCGGAACAATCATAGACACTCTATATGTGAATGTTGGAGTTAGCTATACAGGGTTGAGGTTGATTCCAAAATATATATAGTTTGAGTTGTGATCAATACTGAGATACGTATACACTGGGTCGTGGATTGATTCAAGATAATATTTATCGATTTATTTCTGTACATCTAACAGTGGACAACTAGTTGTAGGTTACTAACGAGGACAGCTGACTTAATAAACTTAAAACATCAAAATATATTAAAAGTGTTGTAAGTATATTTTGAACATACTTTGATATATATGTATATATTGTTATAGGTTCGTGAATCAACCAGTGACCAAGTCTTACTTCCCGACGAAGTAAAAATCTGTGAAAGTGAGTTATAGTCCCACTTTTAAAATCTAATATTTTTGGGATGAGAATACATGCAGGTTTTATAAATGATTTACAAAATAGACACAAGTACGTGAAACTACATTCTATGGTTGAATTATTGAAATCGAATATGCCCCTTTTTATTAAGTCTGGTAATCTAAGAATTAGGGAACAGACACCCTAATTGACGCGAATCCTAAAGATAGATCTATTGGGCCTAACAAACCCCATCCAAAGTACCGGATGCTTTAGTACTTCGAAATTTATATCATATCCGAAGGGTGTCCCGGAATGATGGGGATATTCTTATATATGCATCTTGTTAATGTCGGTTACCAGGTGTTCACCATATGAATGATTTTTATCTCTATGTATGGGATGTGTATTGAAATATGAAATCTTGTGGTCTATTATTATGATTTGATATATATAGGTTAAGAGCAACTGAAATGTCCCGTTCTTATTGATTAAAAATGTTCCATATTAATTGATTTCGTTGCGAGGTTTTGACCTCTATATGAGACGTTTTTCAAAGACTGCATTCATTTTTAAAACAAACCATAACCTTTATTTCATAAATAAAGGTTTAAAAAGCTTTACGTAGATTATCAAATAATGATAATCTAAAATATCCTGTTTACACACGACCATTACATAATGGTTTACAATACAAATATGTTACATCGAAATCAGTTTCTTGAATGCAGTTTTTACACAATATCATACAAACATGGACTCCAAATCTTGTCCTTATTTTAGTATGCAACAGCGGAAGCTCTTAATATTCACCTGAGAATAAACATGCTTTAAACGTCAACAAAAATGTTGGTGAGTTATAGGTTTAACCTATATATATCAAATCGTAACAATAGACCACAAGATTTCATATTTCAATACACATCCCATACATAGAGATAAAAATCATTCATATGGTGAACACCTGGTAACCGACAATAACAAGATGCATATACAAGAATATCCCCATCATTCCGGGACACCCTTCGGATATGATATAAATTTCGAAGTACTAAAGCATCCGGTACTTTGGATGGGGTTTGTTAGGCCCAATAGATCTATCTTTAGGATTCGCGTCAATTAGGGTGTCTGTTCCCTAATTCTTAGATTACCAGACTTAATAAAAAGGGGCATATTCGATTTCAATAATTCAACCATAGAATGTAGTTTCACGTACTTGTGTCTATTTTGTAAATCATTTATAAAACCTGCATGTATTCTCATCCCAAAAATATTAGATTTTAAAAGTGGGACTATAACTCACTTTCACAAATTTTTACTTCGTCAGGAAGTAAGACTTGGCCACTGTTGATTCACGAACCTATAAAAATATATACATATATATTAAAGTATGTTCAAAATATATTTACAACACTTTTAATATATTTTGATGTTTTAAGTTTATTAAGTCAGCTGTCCTCGTTAGTAACCTACAACTAGTTGTCCACAGTTAGATGTACAGAAATAAATCGATAAATATTATCTTGAATCAATCCATGACCCAGTGTATACGTATCTCAGTATTGATCACAACTCAAACTATATATATTTTGGAATCAACCTCAACCCTGTATAGCTAACTCCAACATTCACATATAGAGTGTCTATGATTGTTCCGAAATATATATAGATGTGTCGACATGATAGGTCGAAACATTGTATACGTGTCTATGGTATCTCAAGATTACATAATATACAATACAAGTTGATTAAGTTATGGTTGGAATAGATTTGTTACCAATTTTCACGTAGCTAAAATGAGAAAAATTATCCAATCTTGTTTTACCCATAACTTCTTCATTTTAAATCCGTTTTGAGTGAATCAAATTGCTATGGTTTCATATTGAACTTTATTTTATGAATCTAAACAGAAAAAGTATAGGTTTATAGTCGGAAAAATAAGTTACAAGTCGTTTTTGTAAAGGTAGTCATTTCAGTCGAAAGAACGACGTCTAGATGACCATTTTAGAAAACATACTTCCACTTTGAGTTTAACCATAATTTTTGGATATAGTTTCATGTTCATAATAAAAATCATTTTCTCAGAATAAAAACTTTTAAATCAAATTTTATCATAGTTTTTAATTAACTAACCCAAAACAGCCCGCGGTGTTACTACGACGGCGTAAATCCGGTTTTACGGTGTTTTTCGTGTTTCCAGGTTTTAAATCATTAAGTTAGCATATCATATAGATATAGAACATGTGTTTAGTTGATTTTAAAAGTCAAGTTAGAAGGATTAACTTTTGTTTGCGAACAAGTTTAGAATTAACTAAACTATGTTCTAGTGATTACAAGTTTAAACCTTCGAATAAGATAGCTTTATATGTATGAATCGAATGATGTTATGAACATCATTACTACCTTAATTTCCTTGGATAAACCTACTGGAAAAGAGAAAAATGGATCTAGCTTCAATGGATCCTTGGATGGCTCGAAGTTCTTGAAGCGGAATCATGACACGAAAACAAGTTCAAGTAAGATCATCACTTGAAATAAGATTGTTATAGTTATAGAAATTGAACCAAAGTTTGAATATGATTATTACCTTGTATTAGAATGATAACCTACTGTAAGAAACAAAGATTTCTTGAGGTTGGATGATCACCTTTCAAGATTGGAAGTGAGCTAGCAAACTTGAAAGTATTCTTGATTTTATGAAACTAGAACTTTTGGAATTTATGAAGAACACTTAGAACTTGAAGATAGAACTTGAGAGAGATCAATTAGATGAAGAAAATTGAAGAATGAAAGTGTTTTTAGGTGTTTTTGGTCGTTGGTGTATGGATTAGATATAAAGGATATGTAATTTTGTTTTCATGTAAATAAGTCATGAATGATTACTCATATTTTTGTAATTTTATGAGATATTTCATGCTAGTTGCCAAATGATGGTTCCCACATGTGTTAGGTGACTCACATGGGCTGCTAAGAGCTGATCATTGGAGTGTATATACCAATAGTACATACATCTAAAAGCTGTGTATTGTACGAGTACGAATACGGGTGCATACGAGTAGAATTGTTGATGAAAATGAACGAGGATGTAATTGTAAGCATTTTTGTTAAGTAGAAGTATTTTGATAAGTGTATTGAAGTCTTTCAAAAGTGTATAAATACATATTAAAACAGTACATGTATATACATTTTAACTGAGTCGTTAAGTCATCGTTAGTCGTTACATGTAAGTGTTGTTTTGAAACCTTTAGGTTAACGATCTTGTTAAATGTTGTTAACCCAATGTTTATAATATCAAATGAGATTTTAAATTATTATATTATCATGATATTATGATATATTAATATATCTTAATATGATATATATACATTTAAATGTCGTTACAACGATAATCGTTACATATATGTCTCGTTTCGAAATCCTTAAGTTAGTAGTCTTGTTTATATGTATATAACTCATTGTTAATATACTTATGGAGATACTTACTTATCATAATCTCATGTTAACCATATGTATATCCATATATATATCGTCATGTCGTTTTTACAAGTTTTAACGTTCGTGAATCGCCGGTCAACTTGGGTGGTCAATTGTCTATATGAAACATATTTCAATTAATCAAGTCTTAACAAGTTTGATTGCTTAACATGTTGGAAACATTTAATCATGTAAATATCAAAGACTGTATTCATTTTAAAATAAACCATAACCTTTATTTCATCAATAAAGGTTTAAAAAGCTTTACGTAGATTATCAAATAATGATAATCTAAAATATCCTGTTTACACACGACCATTACATAATGGTTTACAATACAAATATGTTACAACAAAATAAGTTTCTTGAATGCAGTTTTTACACAATATCATACAAGCATGGACTCCAAATCTCATCCTTATTTAAGTATGCGACAGCGGAAGCTCTTAATATTCACCTGAGAATAAACATGCTTAAAACGTCAACAAAAATGTTGGTGAGTTATAGGTTTAACCTATATATATCAAATCATAATAATAGACCACAAGATTTCATATTTCAATACACATCCCATACATAGAGATAAAAATCATTCATATGGTGAACACCTGGTAACCGACATTAACAAGATGCATATATAAGAATATCCCCATCATTCCGGGACACCCTTCGGATATGATATAAATTTCGAAGTACTAAAGCATCCGGTACTTTGGATGGGGCTTGTTGGGCCCGATAGATCTATCTTTAGGATTCGCGTCAATTAGGGTGTCTGTTCCCTAATTCTTAGATTACCAGACTTAATAAAAAGGGGCATATTCGATTTCGATAATTCAACCATAGAATGTAGTTTCACGTACTTGTGTCTATTTTGTAAATCATTTATAAAACCTGCATGTATTCTCATCCCAAAAATATTAGATTTTAAAAGTGGGACTATAACTCACTTTCACAGATTTTTACTTCGTCGAGAAGTAAGACTTGGCCACTGGTTGATTCACGAACCTATAACAATATATACATATATATCAAAGTATGTTCAAAATATATTTACAACACTTTTAATATATTTTGATGTTTTAAGTTTATTAAGTCAGCTGTCCTCGTTAGTAACCTACAACTAGTTGTCCACAGTTAGATGTACAGAAATAAATCGATAAATATTATCTTGAATCAATCCACGACCCAGTGTATACGTATCTCAGTATTGATCACAACTCAAACTATACATATTTTGGAATCAACCTCAACCCTGTATAGCTAACTCCAACATTCACATATAGAGTGTCTATGGTTGTTCCGAAATATATATAGATGTGTCGACATGATAGGTCGAAACATTGTATACGTGTCTATGGTATCTCAAGATTACATAATATACAATACAAGTTGATTAAGTTATGGTTGGAATATATTTGTTACCAATTTTCACGTAGCTAAAATGAGAAAAATTATCCAATCTTGTTTTACCCATAACTTCTTCATTTTAAATCCGTTTTGAGTGAATCAAATTGCTATGGTTTCATATTGAACTCTATTTTATGAATCTAAACAGAAAAATTATAGGTTTATAGTCGGAAAAATAAGTTACAAGTCGTTTTTGTAAAGGTAGTCATTTCAGTCGAAAGAACGACGTCTAGATGACCATTTTAGAAAACATACTTCCACTTTGAGTTTAACCATAATTTTTGGATATAGTTTCATGTTCATAATAAAAATCATTTTCTCAGAATAACAACTTTTAAATAAAAGTTTATTTTAGTTTTTAATTAACTAACCCAAAACAGCCCGCGGTGTTACTACGACGGCGTAAATCCGGTTTTACGGTGTTTTTCGTGTTTCCAGGTTTTAAATCATTAAGTTAGCATATCATATAGATATAGAACATGTGTTTAGTTGATTTTAAAAGTCAAGTTAGAAGGATTAACTTTTGTTTGCGAACAAGTTTAGAATTAACTAAACTATGTTCTAGTGATTACAAGTTTAAACCTTCGAATAAGATAGCTTTATATGTATGAATCGAATGATGTTATGAACATCATTACTACCTTAAGTTCCTTGGATAAACCTACTGGAAAAGAGAAAAATGGATCTAGCTTCAATGGATCCTTGGATGGCTCGAAGTTCTTGAAGCAGAATCATGACACGAAAACAAGTTCAAGTAAGATCATCACTTGAAATAAGATTGTTATATTTATAGAAATTGAACCAAAGTTTGAATATGATTATTACCTTGTATTAGAATGATAACCTACTGTAAGAAACAAAGATTTCTTGAGGTTGGATGATCACCTTACAAGATTGGAAGTGAGCTAGCAAACTTGAAAGTATTCTTGATTTTATGTAACTAGAACTTGTAGAATATATGAAGAACACTTAGAACTTGAAGATAGAACTTGAGAGAGATCAATTAGATGAAGAAAATTGAAGAATGAAAGTGTTTTTAGGTGTTTTTGGTCGTTGGTGTATGGATTAGATATAAAGGATATGTAATTTTGTTTTCATGTAAATAAGTCATGAATGATTACTCATATTTTTGTAATTTTATGAGATATTTCTTGCTAGTTGCCAAATGATGGTTCCCACATGTGTTAGGTGACTCACATGGGCTGCTAAGAGCTGATCATTGGAGTGTATATACCAATAGTACATACATCTAAAAGCTGTGTATTGTACGAGTACGAATACGGGTGCATACGAGTAGAATTGTTGATGAAACTGAACGAGGATGTAGTTGTAAGCATTTTTGTTAAGTAGAAGTATTTTGATAAGTGTATTGAAGTCTTCCAAAAGTGTATAAATACATATTAAAACACTACATGTATATACATTTTAACTGATTCGTTAAGTCATCGTTAGTCGTTACATGTAAGTGTTGTTTTGAAACCTTTAGGTTAACGATCTTGTTAAATGTTGTTAACCCAATGTTTATAATATCAAATGAGATTTTAAATTATTATATTATCATGATATTATCATGTATGAATATCTCTTAATATGATATATATACATTAAACGTCTTTACAACGATAATCGTTACATATATGTCTCGTTTAAAAATCATTAAGTTAGTAGTCTTGTTTTTACATATGTAGTTCATTGTTAATATACTTAATGATATGTTTACTTATCATAGTATCATGTTAACTATATATATATCCATATATATGTCATCATATAGTTTTTACAAGTTTTAACGTTCGTGAATCACCGGTCAACTTGGGTGGTCAATTGTCTATATGAAACATATTTCAATTAATCAAGTCTTAACAAGTTTGATTGATTAACATGTTGGAAACATTTAATCATGTAAATATCAATCTCAATTAATATATATAAACATGGAAAAGTTCGGGTCACTACAGTACCTACCTGTTAAATAAATTTCGTCCCGAAATTTTAAGCTGTTGAAGGTGTTGACGAATCTTCTGGAAATAGATGCGGGTATTTCTTCTTCATCTGATCTTCACACTCCCAGGTGAACTCGGGTCCTCTACGAGCATTCCATCGAACCTTAACAATTGGTATCTTGTTTTGCTTAAGTCTTTTAACCTCACGATCCATTATTTCGATGGGTTCTTCGATGAATTGAAGTTTTTCGTTGATTTGGATTTCATCTAACGGAATAGTGAGATCTTCTTTAGCAAAACATTTCTTTAAATTCAAGACGTGGAAAGTGTTATGTACAGCCGCGAGTTGTTGAGGTAACTCTAGTCGGTAAGCTACTGGTCCGATACGATCAATAATCTTGAATGGTCCAATATACCTTGGATTTAATTTCCCTCGTTTACCAAATCGAACAACGCCTTTCCAAGGTGCAACTTTAAGCATGACCATCTCTCCAATTTCAAATTCTATATCTTTTCTTTTAATGTCAGCGTAGCTCTTTTGTCGACTTTGGGCGGTTTTCAACCGTTGTTGAATTTGGATGATCTTCTCGGTAGTTTCTTGTATAATCTCCGGACCCGTAATCTGTCTATCCCCCACTTCACTCCAACAAATCGGAGACCTGCACTTTCTACCATAAAGTGCTTCAAACGGCGCCATCTCAATGCTTGAATGATAGCTGTTGTTGTAGGAAAATTCTGCTAACGGTAGATGTCGATCCCAACTGTTTCCGAAATCAATAACACATGCTCGTAGCATGTCTTCAAGCGTTTGTATCGTCCTTTCGCTCTGCCCATCAGTTTGTGGATGATAGCCAGTACTCATGTCTAGACGAGTTCCTAATGCTTGCTGTAATGTCTGCCAGAATCTTGAAATAAATCTGCCATCCCTATCAGAGATAACAGAGATTGGTATTCCATGTCTGGAGATGACTTCCTTCAAATACAGTCGTGCTAACTTCTCCATCTTGTCATCTTCTCTTATTGGCAAGAAGTGTGCTGATTTGGTGAGATGGTCAACTATTACCCAAATAGTATCAAAACCACTTGCAGTCCTTGGCAATTTAGTGATGAAATCCATGGTAATGTTTCCCCATTTCCATTCCAGGATTTCGGGTTGTTGAAGTAGACCTGATGGTTTCTGATGCTCAGCTTTGACCGTCTTCCCGAATATTAAGATGCTTCTCCGATCCTTTGGGTATTTCATCCTTTAAATTTCCCTCTTTTAAAACTCCTTGTTGCGCCTCCTTTATTTGAGTAGTAATGTTATTATGAATCATTATATTCAGTGATTTTACTCGAATGGGTTCTCTGTCCTTCCTGCTCAAGGCATCGGCTACCACATTTGCCTTCCCCGGGTGGTAACGAATCTCAAAGTCGTAATCATTCAATAATTCAATCCACCTACGCTGCCTCATATTCAGTTGTTTCTGATTAAATATGTGTTGAAGACTTTTGTGGTCGGTATATATAATACTTTTGACCCCATATAAGTAGTGCCTCCAAGTCTTTAATGCAAAAACAACCGCGCCTAATTCCAAATCATGCGTCGTATAATTTTGTTCGTGAATCTTCAATTGTCTAGACGCATAAGCAATCACCTTCGTTCGTTGCATTAATACACAACCGAGACCTTGCTTTGATGCGTCACAATAAATCACAAAATCATCATTCCCTTCAGGCAATGACAATATAGGTGCCGTAGTTAGCTTTTTCTTCAATAACTGAAACGCTTTCTCTTGTTCATCATTCCATTCAAATTTCTTCCCTTTATGCGTTAATGCAGTCAAGGGTTTTGCTATTCTGGAAAAGTCTTGGATGAACCTTCTGTAGTAACCAGCTAGTCCTAAAAACTGGCGTATGTGTTTCGGAGTTTTCGGGGTTTCCCACTTTTCAACAGTTTCTATCTTTTCCGGATCCACCTTAATACCTTCTTTGTTCACTATGTGACCGAGGAATTGAACTTCTTCCAACCAAAATGCACACTTTGAAAACTTAGCGTACAATTCTTCCTTCCTCAATACTTCTTACACCTTTCTCAAATGTTCACCGTGTTCTTGGTCATTCTTTGAGTAAATAAGTATGTCATCAATGAAAACAATGACAAACTTGTCAAGGTATGGTCCACACACTCGGTTCATAAGGTCCATGAACACAGTTGGTGCATTAGTTAAACCAAATGGCATGACCATAAACTCGTAATGACCGTAACGTGTTCTGAAAGCAGTCTTTGGAATATCATCTTCTTTCACCCGCATTTGATGATACCCGGAACGTAAGTCAATCTTTGAATAAATAGACGAGCCTTGTAGTTGATCAAATAAGTCGTCGATTCTCGGTAGTGGGTAGCGGTTCTTGATGGTAAGTTTGTTCAACTCTCGGTAGTCGATACACAACCTGAATGTACCATCTTTCTTCTTGACAAACAAAACAGGAGCTCCCCACGGTGATGTGTTTGGTCGAATGAAACCACGCTCTAAAAGTTCTTGTAATTGGCTTTGCAGTTCTTTCATCTCGCTGGGTGCTAGTCTGTAAGGAGCACGAGCTATTGGTGCAGCTCCTGGTACAAGATCTATTTGAAATTCAACGGATCGATGTGGGGGTAATCCCGGTAATTCTTTCGGAAATACATCGGGAAATTCTTTTACGATGGGAACATCATTGATGCTCTTTTCTTCAGTTTGTACTTTCTCGACGTGTGCTAGAACAGCATAGCAACCTTTTCTTATTAGTTTTTGTGCCTTCAAATTACTAATAAGATGTAGCTTCGTGTTGCCCTTTTCTCCGTACACCATTAAGGGTTTTCCTTTTTCTCGTATAATGCGAATTGCATTTTTGTAACAAACGATCTCTGCTTTCACTTCTTTCAACCAGTCCATACCGATTATCACATCAAAACTCCCTAACTCTACTGGTATCAAATCAATCTTAAATGTTTCGCTAACCAGTTTAATTTCTCGATTCCGACATATATTATCTGCTGAAATTAATTTACCATTTGCTAATTCGAGTAAAAATTTACTATCCAAAGGCGTCAATGGACAACTTAATTTAGCACAAAAATCTCTACTCATATAGCTTCTATCCGCACCCGAATCAAATAAAACGTAAGCAGATTTATTGTCAATAAGAAACGTACCCGTAACAAGCTCCGGGTCTTCTTGTGCCTCTGCCGCATTAATATTGAAAACTCTTCCGCGGCCTTGTCCATTCGTGTTCTCCTGGTTCGGGCAATTTCTAATAATGTGGCCCGGTTTTCCACATTTATAACAAACTACATTGGCATAACTTGCTCCGACAATACTTGCTCCGCCATTACTTGTTCCGACACCATTTGTTCCTTTCGTTCTATTAACCCCTGGTCCGTAGACCTCACACTTCGCCGCGCTATGACCATTTCTTTTACACTTGTTGCAAAATTTGGTGCAGAACCCCGAGTGATTCTTTTCACACCTTTGGCATAGCTGCTTCTGATTGTTGTTGTTGTTGTTGTTGTTGGGCCATTTGTTGTAGTTGCGATTGATGTTGCGATTGTTGGGATAATTGTTGCGATTATTGTTGTAATTGCTGTTGTTGTTGTATTGGTGATTCTTATCACCGTTTTCCTCCCACTTTCTTTTGACTTGCTTCACATTGGCCTCTTCAGCAGTCTGTTCTTTAATTCTTTCTTCAATTTGGTTCACGAGTTTGTGAGCCATTCTACATGCCTGTTGTATGGAGGCGGGCTCGTGTGAACTTATATCTTCTTGGATTCTTTCCGGTAATCCTTTCACAAACGCGTCGATCTTCTCTTCCTCATCTTCGAATGCTCCCGGACACAATAGGCACAATTCTGTGAATCGTCTTTCGTACGTGGTAATATCAAATCCTTGGGTTCGTAACCCTCTAAGTTCTGTCTTGAGCTTATTGACCTCGGTTCTGGGACGGTACTTCTCGTTCATCAAGTGCTTGAATGCTGACCACGGTAGTGCGTACGCATCGTCTTGTCCCACTTGCTCTAGATAGGTATTCCACCATGTTAACGCAGAACCTGTGAAGGTATGCGTAGCGTACTTCACTTTGTCCTCTTCAGTACACTTACTTATGGCAAACACCAATTCGACCTTCTCGGTCCACCGTTTCAATCCGATCGGTCCTTCGGTTCCATCAAATTCCAAAGGTTTGCAGGCAGTGAATTCTTTGTAGGTGCATCCTACACGATTTCCTGTACTGCCAGATCCAAGGTTATTGTTGGTATGTAGCGCAGCCTGTACTGCGGCTATGTTTGAAGCTAGAAAAGTACGGAATTCCTCTTCATTCATATTCACGGTGTGTCGAGTAGTCGGTGCCATTTCCTTCAAAATAGTTAAATGGAACAAGTTAATCATACAGAATATTAAGAGTAGTTAATAGTATTTCGTAGCATAATATTAAGAGTAGTATTTCAGTTGGTATCAGAGCGGTGGTCTTAGTGAACCAGGTCTGCATTAATGTGTCTAACTGATAAGTCGATAGGATGCATTAGTGAGTCTGGACTTCGATCGTGTCTGCATGTCAAAAGTTTTGCTTATCATTTTGTGTCAAAAATTAACTACTTATCATCCTCAGAAAATTACCTGCTTATCATTTTTAGTCTAAGACACGTCTTGCTGCATTGATTGCATGAATAGTGTATAGACAAAAATTCATATCTTAGCATGTATCTGTTACTTTAAACTTTGCCTGACATATCCCGCAAAGTCCTCCGTAATCTACGAAATCTTTTGATCTATATATATATATATATATATATATATATATATATATATATATATATATATATATATATATATATATATATATATATATATATATATATATATATATATATATTCTATGTAATTAGAATACCATCCGTTAGCCAAAATCATTTCATATCAAAAAAAAAAAAATCCTTTATCCAATCGTACGAAATGGAATTCGTCATCAGTTCAAGTCACTCAGATTCCGAAATGGAATCTCATTCAAGCTCCGACGACCGGAATAGATCAACCAATCAGTCATCACCTATTCTGGATGAATTGGGGATGGGTTCCTAGCCTCCTCAATCATTGGAGACAAGAAGAAGGTGATCCCTTCCATCCACCACATTGCCCTCTTGATGAAGAACCTGAAGCACTTACCGGCGAACCTGTTCGAAACACCATTTTCTCGTTCATTTCCAGAGTATCTCGTCACGATTATATATTACATCAAATTTTAGATTTTATTTATCCGCTCGTCCGAACCGACAATCACCCCGGTGTAATAGAAGAAGTCAACGAGCTTCGCGCTCAGGTTGTGGCTTTGGAGAATATGGTGCAGAGATTACAAACACCAGCAGCAGCATCAGCAGCATAACCAGTACCACCATCATCAACACCAACAGTACCATTACCACCTCCAACCACAACCGCGTCGTAAACCTTAACTTCACAATCTGTCCCACGAGCATCAACGTCATACGCACCATAGATACCAAGGAGTACCAACAACAATAACTGACGAAGTATTAATTCATAACTTCATTGGAGAAACATTCCGCGGCGATTATGTAATCTCTAAAGTCTTAGAGATTATCTAATCTAGCCCTAACCATAAATCAGTTAAGCGAACCAAAATGATGGAAGGAAGAGTAGAAACCCTGACAAAAATGGTGTGTGATTAACAAGCTAAACTTGCTTTACCAACAACATCAATAGTACCATCAGTGTTACCAGCATCGTCAGTACAGTCAACATCCGAATCAACAACACCGATAACATCACAAACTCCGTCAGTTCAAGAATCACTGTGGACATCATTACGAATCAATAACGTTTATATTGTATCAACGAGTTATGAAGAATTAACTCATTTCCTCTGAAGAAATTATATGTATATATATATATATATATATATATATATATATATATATATATATATATATATATATATATATATATATATATATATATATTGAAATAAATCTTTCAGTGCTAAGCTATTGTGTGTGAATCTTAACTACTCGGTTAATTCATATTACAAATATGCAATAATGTACGTCCTTCGGCCGCAACTTAACCAGCGTTAACTACAATCTCTGTCACAATTCAACAAATTCCAATTCATAATAAATCAAGTATATATTTGATTTTACACTTTCATCATCAATGTACCCGAAACTTTTCAGATAACATCATTCGTACTTTGCGAAATTCACAAGAATTCCACGAACCGAACACCATACATCAACAAATAACGAAGTATTGATTCATAATTTTAATGTCATTAAAGAAATACTGCGTAAAAGTTATGTACTTTTTAAAGCCTTTAGGGATTATTCAATTCTAGTTTCAACCGTAAATTAAATGAGTTTAATTTAACATTAACTCATTAAATCTATGTTACATCTGAAGAAAATATACATATATATATTTTCATAAAGACTGTAATAAAATTCTTTTGTACAAAATATTAATTGTGAATTTTTTTTTTAACGGGTAGGTAATACCCGAGAGATATATAAATTCACAATTAATATGTTACATTCTTCGAATCTGATTCAGCAAATCATCCATTATACTCCCTACTTTCACAACAATATACATTCTTTTATAGAAATCAAAACAACCATACTCATTCAAAATTTAATTACATATTCTGATTTTGAAATCTCAAAATTTAACTTGAGATATGACCAAAATCATCACTCTTAGATCCTTACATCTTTCACAAGCTATATTTTGACTTCAAAACTGTGTTAGAACATCAAATGTATGTTAACGATTACAATCTGTGTTCAAACCCTTCGAAAATTTCTGAAGACACTTCGAATGATGAGCAATCGAGATGATGATCCAACCACATGTTACCCACAGTTATGTACCCGAAAAACTCTTGAAACCAAAGTAAAAGTTTAAACAACGTATCCGCATCAGATTCTTTGGCATTTATTAGCAAAAATAACTTTGCGACTCCTATTCAAAGTAGCCAGTTTTGTCACAGCTCCAGCAAGTCAACTTCAACTTTTCAGTCAGACTAACCTTATTATAACCTTGAGATATACACCTTCGTTACCAGGGAAATTTTTACATTCCACCACATTATTAGCAGATGTACCAACAACTTCATTACCCTTTGACTTTAGCCTCTCCAAAAAGTCATTATAATTATTCATTGAAACCCCATCATTTACTCATTCGCATCTTGTAATGAGAATTGCCATACGAATCATTGGGAATTAGCAATCAGTATTTTAAAATCTCGCAGGATGTCTACGCCAACAGTTATATGTGTATATATAACGTCTATCTTCTGGACTTAATTTGAATGTGAAGTTTCTGAAAAACACTCAGAACTACGAATTGGTTCTCCGAAAATGGAAAAAAAAAATGCTGATGAAGCAGCAAAAACTATAAACGACTTTAAACGGTAAAAGCTGGATGATAATGATGAAGTGTGTTGGCAAAGCGCATAAAAAGAGAAGTTTTGGAACTGGAAAATGGATTGAGCAAAGTAGGAAGGAGGCTGTGGACAAATTACAAAGACTGAACCTTGACTTTAAAGGATCCAAATGATTCAGTACCTGCTGAAGTCATTAACGAATACCTTGCTCCTGACTCTAAACCCCTGCGGACAATATTCTTCATCATCCTCTGATATTAGAAATTCTAAAATATCATCATATCTTTCATTATAAATATCCTCCATATTTCTGAATATATTTTCTTAATTCTTCTTATTTGAAATCATTTACCTCTTCGCGCTATCTGTATTACATCATAAAAGAAACTATTTTAGTTTCTAAATTCTGAAAGATTCAAGTTTAAAATAGGAATATTTTGAAGTAGTGTTGAGAACTGAAGCATGAATTAGTATAATATAATGACACTTGATCAATGTGATTATATTACAGTAAGTCATGCTGAGTTTCTAAATGGAACGTGATGATTCACAGATCATAACATCATCATGTGCCATGTTATACGACTCTTGTATTCTATTTAACCTCTAAAATATCAAAAAAATATTTCTTGATGATTCGGCCTTTTCCAAGGTATTCTAGTAATTTGACAAGTCAAGATCGTGCCATCACAATTTCCTTCCTAGAACATTAACAATGTTCATTCCGAAATTCATATCTGTGAATTCTGGACCATTACAAGCGGTGCTTAATCGCAAGAAGAAGAAACGAAAGGACAAAACTCCGAAATAGAAATTGGGGTATAAATTGCAGCAAATAAAAGAGAGCATTAACTGTGAATGATAATGATTATAGAAGACAGAAGCAGAGACTTTGAAATATAAGGGAACATATAAAGCTCAACGACAAACCAGAAATTATAAACCATATATCGATGCATATAGCAATATAAAGACACGGGAGAACTAGAAACACTATAAACCCAAGAGTATAGTAGAAGTAAATAGATTCTTCCGGCGGTAGATGAAAAAGAAGAATGACCGATATGAAAGTTAGAAGTATATCGAGAATCAGAGCTGGATGGAGCATATTGATGAATACTTTAAAATATGAGTTGAGGGGGAAAGAATAGAAGGTGATGAAACATGACTAGGAACTTAGAAATCAACAGATTTAACTCACACAATGGCAGAATAAGTGAATCAAACCCTCTAGTGAATAGGTTAAGTTTTTTTTGATTAATTTAGTCAAACCACAACTAAATCAAGTGTGATTAGATCAACACCTAGAGCTATTATTCACCACATGGGTGATTTGGACTGAGAGAGAATCGGAGGAGCTCACTAGATCTGAGTGTGTGTAACAAATAAGAGGCTTAACCTAAAATGAAGAACATAAGACTTTATATACCCCTGCTGTTGACTCACCCATACGATTCATTCATCACACGTACGAGTTGGCTTCATCAGCCGTACGGGTGATCACTCACTCGTGTCTTCTCATTTAGGTTGTAATTGTGACTTAGCTCAGCATCAACCGTGCGTATGAGCCTGTCAGCCGTACTAGTGAGGCTTCACTCGTACGTCTGACTAAGTCTAACATAGTCAAACATCTAAATCTCGTTCCTGCAGTTCCTGTAACCACATACAAACACAGGATAATAATGAGCAATCATGGTGGCCTGTAAACTGTTGTACCTGCAATGGACGTGGGTAGATGTCTAGGGACTTGCATAAAATGCATCAACAGAAGGTGTGAGTTGTAAGGAAACGAAGGAGGTGAATTTATAAGAAAATCTCCGATAGAATAATTAAAATGGACGATCGCATTTAAAGCGGATCCTAATTTCCTTGATTACCGGAGAGTCAAATCTTATTAAGAAGATTTTCTTCAAATCCCTTGAAATCTGGGAATCAATCATATCTACGTCAAATGATAAGATGAATCTACACTTACTCATTTCACTCTTCTATGTTAGCTTCATTCGTACTCTTCATATAAATGGATTGTTTATCCAAATTATTCGCTGATGATAAAACTCTAATTTTCAGCCCGTATGTATCATGAAAACATACTTATTATCATTCACGACCTTTCCACTCAAATTTCGGGACGAAATTTCTTTAACGGGTAGGTACTGTGACAACCCGGAAATTTCCAACCAAATTTAAACTTTAATCTTTATATGTTTCCGACACGATAAGCAATATTTGTTAAGTTAAATTGCAAGAATTTTAAACTATGTTCATACATTCATTCAACCTCGACCATGTTCCAACGATTCACGAACCATTAAACGAATATGATTATATATGTATATGTGTATATATATTATAACTTGAAACGTAAATAAAATATTAGATTAAATACTTTATATGATTGTATCTGTTTCAAAATATTTATCAATGGAATTAGAAGATAAGATCAAATGATTGAATTATTAGATATATTGAATTATGATTACAAGTCTCTGTTGAAAGGCCCACGTTGATTTGAGAAATCTTTCCATTTTAACAATATTCGGAAAATGGTAAAGTGATTTATAAATAAGAACAAATTGTTAATCATTGAGAACTAGACAAAGGATAGTGGAAGATTGAATCTCATAAAGACTCGATTGATCTATTTAGTTTCAAACGTACAAAAACGTTTTCAGTTTAAAAAGAACTTTATTATTAAAACGTATATAACTTTTATAAATATCTAGAACCACTTTTGACAACTCATTACTTAACTAGTATGATAAAGATAACGATATTTATATTTTATTTTATTAAATATATATAACGATTTAAATTAATATTATATATATTTATACGCGTATTATACGTACATAGTTTTATACTTTTACTATACTTAAACTTTACCTTTACTTTATTTTTACTTTACTTTAACTTTAATAATTCACTTTAATAATTCATACTTTAATAATTCACTTTAATAATTCATACTTTAATAATTCACTTTAATAATTCATACTTTAATAATTCACTTTAATAATTCACTTTAATAATTCAAAAATCTATTATAAATAGAATTCAATAGGTTTCATTATTTTATAGAAACTTGAAAATATTTTTCTCTAAACTCTCTCATTCGATTTACATATATATATTTACTCCGTATTATTTCAAGATATTATTAGTATACATAAAATATTACGACGGAGTGCTGTCCGAGTGATTTCGAAATTGTTTTTCGAGTAGGATAGGATTAAGGAAATTATGGGTTATAGCTATGGAGGTGATTGAGTATGGTTCATGGGTATGCTCGTGAGGTCAATATAGTGTTTATCATTTCCGTTGCGTCTACGTACCTTTCCTGCAATATTGAATCTCAATATTGATACGTGAGTTTCATTTGCCTTTTTACCTTTTATATTTTTGGGCTGGGAATACATGCGCAACTTTTATAAATGTTTTACGAAATAGACACAAGTACGTGAAACTACATTCTATGGTTGAATTATCGAAATCGAATATGCCCATTTTTATTAAGTCTGGTAATCTAAGAATTAGGGAACAGACACCCTAATTGACGCGAATCCTAAAGATAGATCTATTGGGCCTAACAAACCCCATCCAAAGTACCGGATGCTTTAGTACTTCGAAATTTATATCATGTCCGAAGGAGGATCCCGGAATGATAGGGGATATTCTTATATGTATCTAGTTAATGTCGGTTACCAGGTGTTCACCATATGAATGATTATTTTTGTCTCTATGCATGGGACGTATATTTATGAGAACTGAAAATGAAATTCTTGTGGTCTATTAAAATGATGGAAATAAATGATTATAATAAACTAATGAACTCACCAACCTTTTGGTTGACACTTTAAAGCATGTTTATTCTCAGGTGTTAAAGAAATCTTCCGCTGTGCATTTGCTCATTTTAAAGATATTACTTGGAGTCTTTCATAGCATATTTTGAAGAACGTTACATTCGAGTCATTGAGTTCATCAAAGATTATTATTAAATCAATTTATAGTTGGATAGTGGATATTATGAAATGGTATGCATGCCTGTCAATTTTCGATGTAAAGAAAGTTTGTCTTTTAAAAACGAATGCAATGTTTGTAAAATGTATCATATAGAGGTCAAATACCTCGCAATGTAATCAACTATTGTGAATCGTTTATAATGTATATGAACGGGTCCTTTCAGTTGGTATCAGAGCGGTGGTCTTAGCGAACCAGGTCTGCATTAGTGTGTCTAACTGATAAGTCGATAGGATGCATTAGTGAGTCTGGACTTCGACCGTATCTGCATGTCAAAAGTTTTGCTTATCATTTTGTGTCGAAAATTAACTACTTATCATCCTCAGAAAATTACCTGCTTATCATTTTTAGTCTAAGACACGTCTTGCTGTATTGATTGCATGAATAGTGTATAGACAAAAATTCATATCTTAGTATATCTGCTAAATCATATCTTATCGTATCTGTTACTTTAAACTTTGCCTGACATATTCCGCAAAGTCCTCCGTAATCTACGAAATCTTTTGATCTATATATATATATATATATATATATATATATATATATATATATATATATATATATATATATATATATATATATATATTCTATGTAATTAGAATACCATCCGTTAGCCAAAATCATTTCATATCGAAAAAAAAAATCCTTTATCCAATCGTACGAAATGGAATTCGTCATCAGTTCAAGTCACTCAGATTCCGAAATGGAATCCCATTCAAGCTCCGAAAGTAGTGTGACCGGAATAGATCAACCAATCAGTCATCACCTATTCTGGATGAATTGGGGATGGGTTCGTAGCCTCCTCAATCATTGGAGACAAGAAGAAGGTGATCCCTTCCATCCACCACATTGCCCTCTTGATGAAGAACCTGAAGCACTTACCGGCGAACCTGTCCGAAACACCATTTTCTCGCTCATTTCCAGAGTATCTCGTCACGATTATATATTACATTAAATTTTAGATTTTATTTATCCGCTCGTCCGAACCGACAATCACCCCTTTATTTCATAAATAAAGGTTTAAAAAGCTTTACGTAGATTATCAAATAATGATAATCTAAAATATCCTGTTTACACACGACCATTACATAATGGTTTACAATACAAATATGTTACATCGAAATCAGTTTCTTGAATGCAGTTTTTACACAATATCATACAAACATGGACTCCAAATCTTGTCCTTATTTTAGTATGCAACAGCGGAAGCTCTTAATATTCACCTGAGAATAAACATGCTTTAAACGTCAACAAAAATGTTGGTGAGTTATAGGTTTAACCTATATATATCAAATCGTAACAATAGACCACAAGATTTCATATTTCAATACACATCCCATACATAGAGATAAAAATCATTCATATGGTGAACACCTGGTAACCGACAATAACAAGATGCATATACAAGAATATCCCCATCATTCCGGGACACCCTTCGGATATGATATAAATTTCGAAGTACTAAAGCATCCGGTACTTTGGATGGGGTTTGTTAGGCCCAATAGATCTATCTTTAGGATTCGCGTCAATTAGGGTGTCTGTTCCCTAATTCTTAGATTACCAGACTTAATAAAAAGGGGCATATTCGATTTCGATAATTCAACCATAGAATGTAGTTTCACGTACTTGTGTCTATTTTGTAAATCATTTATAAAACCTGCATGTATTCTCATCCCAAAAATATTAGATTTTAAAAGTGGGACTATAACTCACTTTCACAAATTTTTACTTCGTCGGGAAGTAAGACTTGGCCACTGTTGATTCACGAACCTATAACAATATATACATATATATTAAAGTATGTTCAAAATATATTTACAACACTTTTAATATATTTTGATGTTTTAAGTTTATTAAGTCAGCTGTCCTCGTTAGTAACCTATAACTAGTTGTCCACAGTTAGATGTACAGAAATAAATCGATAAATATTATCTTGAATCAATCCACGACCCAGTGTATACGTATCTCAGTATTGATCACAACTCAAACTAAATATATTTTGGAATCAACCTCAACCCTGTATAGCTAACTCCAACATTCACATATAGAGTGTCTATGGTTGTTCCGAAATATATATAGATGTGTCGACATGATAGGTCGAAACATTGTATACGTGTCTATGGTATCTCAAGATTACATAATATACAATACAAGTTGATTAAGTTATGGTTAGAATAGATTTGTTACCAATTTTCACGTAGCTAAAATGAGAAAAATTATCCAATCTTGTTTTACCCATAACTTCTTCATTTTAAATCCGTTTTGAGTGAATCAAATTGCTATGGTTTCATATTGAACTCTATTTTATGAATCTAAACAGAAAAAGTATAGGTTTATAGTCGGAAAAATAAGTTACAAGTCGTTTTTGTAAAGGTAGTCATTTCAGTCGAAAGAACGACGTCTAGATGACCATTTTAGAAAACATACTTCCACTTTGAGTTTAACCATAATTTTTGGATATAGTTTCATGTTCATAATAAAAATCATTTTCTCAGAATAACAACTTTTAAATCAAAGTTTATCATAGTTTTTAATTAACTAACCCAAAACAGCCCGCGTTGTTACTACGACGGCGTAAATCCGGTTTTACGGTGTTTTTCGTGTTTCCAGGTTTTAAATCATTAAGTTAGCATATCATATAGATATAGAACATGTGTTTAGTTGATTTTAAAAGTCAAGTTAGAAGGATTAACTTTTGTTTGCGAACAAGTTTAGAATTAACTAAACTATGTTCTAGTGATTACAAGTTTAAACCTTCGAATAAGATAGCTTTATATGTATGAATCGAATGATGTTATGAACATCATTACTACCTTAATTTCCTTGGATAAACCTACTGAAAAAGAGAAAAATGGATCTAGCTTCAATGGATCCTTGGATGGCTCGAAGTTCTTGAAGCGGAATCATGACACGAAAACAAGTTCAAGTAAGATCATCACTTGAAATAAGATTGTTATAGTTATAGAAATTGAACCAAAGTTTGAATATGATTATTACCTTGTATTAGAATGATAACCTACTGTAAGAAACAAAGATTTCTTGAGGTTGGATGATCACCTTACAAGATTGGAAGTGAGCTAGCAAACTTGAAAGTATTCTTGATTTTATGAAACTAGAACTTTTGGAATTTATGAAGAACACTTAGAGCTTGAAGATAGAACTTGAGAGAGATCAATTAGATGAAGAAAATTGAAGAATGAAAGTGTTTGTAGGTGTTTTTGGTCGTTGGTGTATGGATTAGATATAAAGGATATGTAATTTTGTTTTCATGTAAATAAGTCATGAATGATTACTCATATTTTTGTAATTTTATGAGATATTTCATGCTAGTTGCCAAATGATGGTTCCCACATGTGTTAGGTGACTCACATGGGCTGCTAAGAGCTGATCATTGGAGTGTATATACCAATAGTACATACATCTAAAAGCTGTGTATTGTACGAGTACGAATACGGGTGCATACGAGTAGAATTGTTGATGAAAATGAACGAGGATGTAATTGTAAGCATTTTTGTTAAGTAGAAGTATTTTGATAAGTGTATTGAAGTCTTTCAAAAGTGTATAAATACATATTAAAACACTACATGTATATACATTTTAACTGAGTCGTTAAGTCATCGTTAGTCGTTACATGTAAGTGTTGTTTTGAAACCTTTAGGTTAACGATCTTGTTAAATGTTGTTAACCCAATGTTTATAATATCAAATGAGATTTTAAATTATTATATTATCATGATATTATCATGTATGAATATCTCTTAATATGATATATATACATTAAATGTCTTTACAACGATAATCGTTACATATATGTCTCGTTTAAAAATCATTAAGTTAGTAGTCTTGTTTTTACATATGTAGTTCATTGTTAATATACTTTATGATATGTTTTCTTATCATAGTATCATGTTAACTATATATATATATCCATATATATGTCATCATATAGTTTTTACAAGTTTTAACGTTCGTGAATCACCGATCAACTTGGGTGGTCAATTGTCTATATGAAACATATTTCAATTAATCAAGTCTTAACAAGTTTGATTGCTTAACATGTTGGAAACATTTAATCATGTAAATATCAATCTCAATTAATATATATAAACATGGAAAAGTTCGGGTCACTACAGTACCTACCCGTTAAATAAATTTCGTCCCGAAATTTTAAGCTGTTGAAGGTGTTGACGAATCTTCTGGAAATAGATGCGGGTATTTCTTCTTCATCTGATCTTCACGCTCCCAGGTGAACTCGGGTCCTCTACGAGCATTCCATCGAACCTTAACAATTGGTATCTTGTTTTGCTTAAGTCTTTTAACCTCACGATCCATTATTTCGACGGGTTCTTCGATGAATTGAAGTTTTTCGTTGATTTGGATTTCATCTAACGGAATAGTGAGATCTTCTTTAGCAAAACATTTCTTTAAATTCAAGACGTGGAAAGTGTTATGTACAGCCGCGAGTTGTTGAGGTAACTCTAGTCGGTAAGCTACTGGTCCGACACGATCAATAATCTTGAATGGTCCAATATACCTTGGATTTAATTTCCCTCATTTACCAAATCGAACAACGCCTTTCCAAGGTGCAACTTTAAGCATGACCATCTCTCCAATTTCAAATTCTATATCTTTTCTTTTAATGTCAGCGTAGCTCTTTTGTCGACTTTGGGCGGTTTTCAACCGTTGTTGAATTTGGATGATCTTCTCGGTAGTTTCTTGTATAATCTCCGGACCCGTAATCTGTCTATCCCCCACTTCACTCCAACAAATCGGAGACCTGCACTTTCTACCATAAAGTGCTTCAAACGGCGCCATCTCAATGCTTGAATGGTAGCTGTTGTTGTAGGAAAATTCTGCTAACGGTAGATGTCGATCCCAACTGTTTCCGAAATCAATAACACATGCTCGTAGCATGTCTTCAAGCGTTTGTATCGTCCTTTCGCTCTGCCCATCAGTTTGTGGATGATAGGCAGTACTCATGTCTAGACGAGTTCCTAATGCTTGCTGTAATGTCTGCCAGAATCTTGAAATAAATCTGCCATCCCTATCAGAGATAATAGAGATTGGTATTCCATGTCTGGAGACGACTTCCTTCAAATACAGTCGTGCTAACTTCTCCATCTTGTCATCTTCTCTTATTGGTAGGAAGTGTGCTGATTTGGTGAGACGATCAACTATTACCCAAATAGTATCAAAACCACTTGCAGTCCTTGGCAATTTAGTGATGAAATCCATGGTAATGTTTTCCCATTTCCATTCCGGGATTTCGGGTTGTTGAAGTAGACCTGATGGTTTCTGATGCTCAACTTTGACCTTAGAACACGTCAAACATTCTCCTACGTATTTAGCAACATCGGCTTTCATACCCGGCCACCAAAAATGTTTCTTGAGATCCTTGTACATCTTCCCCGTTCCAGGATGTATTGAGTATCTGGTTTTATGAGCTTCTCTAAGTACCATTTCTCTCATATCTCCAAATTTTGGTACCCAAATCCTTTCAGCCCTATACCGGGTTCCGTCTTCCCGAATATTAAGATGCTTCTCCGATCCTTTGGGTATTTAAAAATATATTATTGTTGGAAATCTGTGCTAGCTCTTTTGGCGTTGTTATTACCGAAAATAACTTTGCAATCCCTTTCCAGATTAGCCAATTTTGTCACAGCTCCAATAAGTGAACTTAGATTTTCATTCGGATTAACCTTATTATAATCTTGATATATACGCGTGCTCTTTTGTTGTTACCGGGAAACCTTTTATATCCCACCATAATATCAGTAGACGTACCTGCAACCTCGTTGCTCCTTGGCTTAAATCTCTCCGGCAAATCACTATATTTATCTATTGAAGTCTTATCATATACCCATCCGCACCTTGTAACGAGAGTTGCCATACTAATTGCCAGAAATCAACAATCCGTATTTTGAATCTCGCAGCGTTTCTAATCAACCGGTATATATAACATTTACCTCTTAGAATTATGATTTTCCATTTTGAAAAGCACCCAGTCTACGAATCAATACTCGAAATGCTGAAAAAGTTGAATGAAACAACAAAAACGTAAACGACCTTAACAGTCAAAAGTTTGACGATAAAGAATAGTATATTGGAAAGCTCAGAAATGTTGGAACTGGAAAACATATTGAGCTAAGCACGAAGGAGTCTCTGAACAAATCACAAGGACTAAACTTGTACATTAAGAATCCTGATGATTCTGTTTCTGATGAAATCTTTAGCGAATACCTTGCTTCTGACTCCAAACTCTTGCGGACAAATTTTCTTCATCATCTTTCGATATTAGAAATTCCAAGATATCATCGTATCTTTCATTATAAATATCCTCCATATTTATGAAGATATTTTTATAACTATTCTTATCTGAAATCATTAATCTCTTCGTGCTATCAGTGTTACATCATATAGAAACTGTTAGTTTCTATATTCTGTAAACTTTCGAGCTTAAAATATGAATGTTATTGAAGTAATGTTGGGAAATGATGCATGAGTTAGTATAATATAATGACACTTGATCAACGTGATTATATTACAATAAGTCATGCTGAGTATCTAAATGGAACATGATGATTCACAGATTATAACATCATCATGTGTCATGTTACATAACTCTTTCATTTTGATTAACTTCTGAGCATATCAAGAAACTATATTCTTGATAGTTCTATTCTCAGTGATTCAGGTAATTTGACAAAATCAAATCATGCGATTAAGTTCTTTCTTGTTTAGAACATTAAGTTCATTCGAAACTCCATACTTACGAATTCTGGACCATTACTCGCTTTAATAGAAGTCGAGAAGATAATAAAAAGGCAAAGAGCTTCAAAATATAAGAGAAAATATAAAGCCCAATAACAACACGAAAATTATAAACCGTGTATATCAATGTTTATCGCAACATAAAGACACGGGAGAATTAAAAACACTATAACCCAATGGCGAAGTAGAAGAAAACAGATTCCTCCGGTGGAAGTTGAAAAAGGAGAATGATTATTGCGATAGTAAGGAAAAGGACAAGGATTAGAACTGGATTAAGCATTTTCACAATCTTTTGGATGTATGAAATAAGAAAGAAAGTATAGGAATGGTGAGAATAATGGAATGGAAGAGTTTAATTTATAATGGGAATATCAGACGGAGTAATCGAGGCAGATCACCGTATTTAATTATAGAGATCTTAATTTCCATATTCGCCAAAGAATCAAATCTTTTAGATTTCAAAGATTTTTATTAAATCCCTTGAATTCCGGAATTCAACCATGACTAGTGAAAACTTATGAGGAAACTTGTCTATCTCATTTCACTATTTAATGATAGCTTCAGTCGTATGCTTCGAGTAATCAAATTGTTTTATCTATATTATTCAATAATGATAAAACTCTATTTATCAACTCATATTCGTCATGAAAACATTTTTATTGTTAGCCATGACCACCTCACTCAAATTTCGGGACGAAATTTCTTTAACGGGTAGGTACTGTGATGACCCGAAAATTTCCGACCAAATTTAAACTTAATCTTGATATGATTTCGACACGATAAGCAAAGTCTGTAATATAGAAATCTCAAAAACTTTGAACGGTGTTCATGCATTCATTTACCCTTCAACTGCCTTCGACGATTCACGAACAATTAATTGTAAATAGATATGTGTGTATGTATATATAAATAATAATTCGAAATATAATTTGAAGTATTATATGTTGTTGTTATTAAAAATTAATAAAATAAAAATAGGATATTATAATAATTATTATTTAATATATATATATATATATATATATATATATATATATATATATATATATATATATATATATATATATATATATATATATATATATATATATATAAAGTATATTGAATATATATATTTGGTTTCGAATTTATTTTGTAAACGACGGTAATGCTCAAGTGTCGTTCGATTGATAGTAAACGAGTAAAAAAGGAACTTATATTATTTTAAAATAAACGGAGATCCGAAAATGAGTTATATAAATTATAGGCTTATTTAAAATATATTTAGAAACTACTTGTTGAATTTTAAAACTTTTTATATTTTACTTAGGGTTGGGAGTGAATAATTAATGTAATTTTTTATTTAATAGTTAATAACCAAATTTTATACCATGATGACTAAAATAATTAAAGATAATAAATATAAAAATCTGGGATTTTTAGGAATACTTTTATATTTTAACTGTTTAGCAAAGGAACACGAAATAATACCCTAAATAATTGACACAAAATATCTAAGATGATGGCTTTTAAATTCGTTTCATTTTTATCACATGCATGAACCATTTAAAATATATTACTCCTTTTTGCCAAACAAAACCCCACAATTGAAATTATTGTTCGAATATCTTCACTATATTACTAGTTAACATTAGTGTCTTTTCTTTTGTTTATCATATTTTTTTTATATATATTCATACATCTATGACTCACGAGCCACCACCATCAACTTGGTATTTTTTTTCTTTTCATTTGTGTTTCCTTTTGAACCACAAAACCACACACACTTCTAGTTTTATGTTTTCGTTCTACTAACAAACAACAATCCACCACCTTCTTTGATGATTCACTACCAAAAATATCACTAAACCCATTTAACCCCCATCTCCATGAGCACCATCGGCCACCATCACCGAAACCTCCTATCACCTCGAACCCACTTCCTCTCCATGAACCCGTCACCTTTTATCACCACCACCATTCATAAACCACCACCTTCATTCCTTTAAACCACTATGAAACACCTTCCTTGTTTTATATATATAAATATATATATATATATAAATATATATATATATATAAATATATATATATATATAAATATATATATATATATATATATATATATATATATATATATATATATATATATATATATATATATATATATATATATATATATATATATATATATATTTTTTTATTCTTTTCATGTACAACCTTCACTGTCATCATCGAACCCACCCATATCATCACCTTTATAGATCTTCACACCACTTTTCTCCAACACCACAACCGTACGGCTACTTCACCATTTGCTCGATATAAACACAAACTGAACCCATTTAAATTCCTACGGTTGCTATGTTCAATTTTATTTCACTCGAAACAAACCACCATTTTCTACCCCAATACCACTATCAAAACCGCCACCCATAAAACTTGTAAACTGTTACTGCAAAATTACTATATCTTCTGATTTCTTGTTAACCAAACACCGCTAATTGTCATTTAAAAATAACTGTAAGCGACTTTTTTTTTTTTGCTGCAGTTATATTTATGATTACATTCTTGTTGAAGTTTAATAAAGAAAGAATTGATGTGGTTGTTGTCTTTCAAACGAACCCCACCACTACAAATCTAACGTGCACCTCCATTAAATTGTAATTCGAACCTTATTTATTATATTGGGTCGTACAAATTGGACTTTAATTTGGATTCATGAGCATGATGGGTCATGGACTCTTTTTAGTTCTAGTTGGACTACCAATACTACTCTAACAATAAATTAATGATGACTCTGCTATGATGTAAAAATGATGACGATGGGATGATAAAGATGATGGCAGTATAAGGAAGATGATGCGTACGATTAAGGTCACGATATTTGATGATGATAAAACGAAAATAATGATAGTGAGATAGATGATTATTATTATGATTATGATGGTAATTATAAAACTGTGAACGATTCTAATGATGTTATAAATAGCGAATGATAATGATGACTACGATGATGCTACCGTATGCATAATAGTGATGTTACATAATGATGATAATAGACGATGTATTTAATATTTCAAGATGATGATGATGATGGTATAGAGGTACGGGTAGAATGATAGTTGTATAACGATGACGATGATAGGGATTATGATTAAGACGATGAAAAAGAAATAAAAAAAGATAGCGACGGTTGGGATGATGTTGAAAGGGTGAACGAATAGGATAAGAATACAGTAAGATGTTTATGATGATAGTGTTAAGTGAGAATAATTGAATAAGAGATGCAGTATATATTTTTCTTTCTTTTATTTACTTTCGGTCGAACTCAGGAAAGAACCAAACAGCCTCAAAATCTCATTTGGGCTTATTAAATTACCAGTTGGGCTTAGCTAATAGTACTTGGGCCGTGTATATGTTGTGGGCCGTTTATGATTTAATTAGACTTACTATATGGATTGGATTCTTGGGCTGTGATCCATCTTTCATTTCGATTGATAAGGAGCAAAGAAAATGATGATGATGATGACTTAATGATGTAGAATGATAGATGTTTATGGAAATAATAGATGATATAGAAGAAGAAGGAAACAGAAATATGGGTTAAATAGATATTAGGTTCATATAATTTTAGAATAACTGGAACGAAGGAGTGGTTTGGTTTGTTATCGGGTTAGCGGGACATCGCGGGTTTAAACCCGGACTTGGGCAAATTGTTTAGGGCTACTCCTTTGAGGTAGTTATCACTAACACTCTTATTATTATTATTTCATTATTATTATTTTTGTTACTATTATTATCATTATTATTAATTATTAATATATTAAAATCATCCTTATTATCATTATTAGTAAAAGTATTATTATTATTATAGATATTATAGTTATTACTATTACTATTATTATTATCATTGTCATTTTTATTAAAAGTATCATTTATATTAAAGATTGTCATTTTTATTAAAGTTATCATTATTACTAAAATTATCATTAAGATTATTATTATTATTATCATTATTATTATTATTATTATTATTATTATTTTCATATTAACAATATTATTATTTCAAATAAATTTTTTCTATATAAGAGTACATTTTTACAACTACCATAATATTACATATAATTATATATATTAAAATTATTTATATAAAGATTTACATATAACAAATTATTGATTTTTAATATAAAAATAATCATATATATATATATATATATATATATATATATATATATATATATATATATATATATATATATATATATAAAACTATATAAATATTAATTATTTTAAATACATATATATACAAATTAAATATATAAGTTATATAATCTAAGATATAATATATAAATTGTTCAATTACCATTATATGTGTTAATATATATATATAAATGATATAGGTTCGTGAATCCGAGGCCAACCCTGCATTGTTCAATATAGTCATATGTATTTTTACTACAAAATACATTAGGTGAGTTCATTTGCTCCCTTTTACTCATTACATTTTTGGGCTGAGAATACATGCACTGTTTTAATAACTGTTTTACAATATTTATATGCGTGAGTTCATTTGTTCCCTTTTACTCTTTACATTTTTGGGACTGAGAATACATGCGCTACTTTTACAACTGCTTTATTAAATGCTTTTGAAATATATTATGAACTGCGAATACATGAAATGCTTTTATAAATGTTTGACGAGATAGACACAAGCAAAACATTCCTCGAATGAATTATTATGCAGACAGAAGTTATGCGGATTATTATTGAATTATGTGGACATGATAATTGCCACCATTGAATTATGTGGACATGATAATTGCCACCATTGAATTATGTGGACATGATAATTGCCACCATTGAATTATGTGGACATGATAATTGCCACCAATTGATGTGAATGTTATGTATCGAGAGAATGATTTTTATACACAGGTTATGTGTATCAGTTTTTGTGCACGAGATATGTGTACGGTTACTAAGATTTATGAAAAACGGATTGCGTACACGAGAAAGGTGTACTGTATTTAAAAGATATCGCATGTACATTACAGGTGGGTATAGGATTCGAGCCCATTTGTATCATGCAGCATTTAAATCTTGTGGTCTATCAAAATGATGAATTTTATTGTTTTATGATAAACTTATGAACTCACCAACCCTTTTGGTTGACACTTGAAAGCATGTTGATTCTCAGGTATGAAAGAAACATTCCGCTGTGCATTTGCTCATTTTAAAGACATTATTTGGAGTCGATCATTTGTTCAACAGCTTAAAATTTCGGGACGAAATTTATTTAACGGGTAGGTACTGTAGTGACCCGAACTTTTCCATGTTTATATATATTAATTGAGATTGATATTTACATGATTAAATGTTTCCAACATGTTAAGCAATCAAACTTGTTAAGACTTGATTAATTGAAATATGTTTCATATAGACAATTGACCACCCAAGTTGATCGGTGATTCACGAACGTTAAAACTTGTAAAAACTATATGATGACATATATATGGATATATATATATAGTTAACATGATACTATGATAAGAAAACATATCATAAAGTATATTAACAATGAACTACATATGTAAAAACAAGACTACTAACTTAATGATTTTTAAACGAGACATATATGTAACGATTATCGTTGTAAAGACATTTAATGTATATATATCATATTAAGAGATATTCATACATGATAATATCATGATAATATAATAATTTAAAATCTCATTTGATATTATAAACATTGGGTTAACAACATTTAACAAGATCGTTAACCTAAAGGTTTCAAAACAACACTTACATGTAACGACTAACGATGACTTAACGACTCAGTTAAAATGTATATACATGTAGTGTTTTAATATGTATTTATACACTTTTGAAAGACTTCAATACACTTATCAAAATACTTCTACTTAACAAAAATGCTTACAATTACATCCTCGTTCATTTTCATCAACAATTCTACTCGTATGCACCCGTATTCGTACTCGTACAATACACAGCTTTTAGATGTATGTACTATTGGTATATACACTCCAATGATCAGCTCTTAGCAGCCCATGTGAGTCACCTAACACATGTGGGAACCATCATTTGGCAACTAGCATGAAATATCTCATAAAATTACAAAAATATGAGTAATCATTCATGACTTATTTACATGAAAACAAAATTACATATCCTTTATATCTAATCCATACACCAACGACCAAAAACACCTACAAACACTTTCATTCTTCAATTTTCTTCATCTAATTGATCTCTCTCAAGTTCTATCTTCAAGTTCTAAGTGTTCTTCATAAATTCCAAAAGTTCTAGTTTCATAAAATCAAGAATACTTTCAAGTTTGCTAGCTCACTTCCAATCTTGTAAGGTGATCATCCAACCTCAAGAAATCTTTGTTTCTTACAGTAGGTTATCATTCTAATACAAGGTAATAATCATATTCAAACTTTGGTTCAATTTCTATAACTATAACAATCTTATTTCAAGTGATGATCTTACTTGAACTTGTTTTCGTGTCATGATTCCGCTTCAAGAACTTCGAGCCATCCAAGGATCCATTGAAGCTAGATCCATTTTTCTCTTTTCCAGTAGGTTTATCCAAGGAAATTAAGGTAGTAATGATGTTCATAACATCATTCGATTCATACATATAAAGCTATCTTATTCGAAGGTTTAAACTTGTAATCACTAGAACATAGTTTAGTTAATTCTAAACTTGTTCGCAAACAAAAGTTAATCCTTCTAACTTGACTTTTAAAATCAACTAAACACATGTTCTATATCTATATGATATGCTAACTTAATGATTTAAAACCTGGAAACACGAAAAACACCGTAAAACCGGATTTACGCCGTCGTAGTAACACCGCGGGCTGTTTTGGGTTAGTTAATTAAAAACTATGATAAACTTTGATTTAAAAGTTGTTATTCTGAGAAAATGATTTTTATTATGAACATGAAACTATATCCAAAAATTATGGTTAAACTCAAAGTGGAAGTATGTTTTCTAAAATGGTCATCTAGACGTCGTTCTTTCGACTGAAATGACTACCTTTACAAAAATGACTTGTAACTTATTTTTCCAACTATAAACCTATACTTTTTATGTTTAGATTCATAAAATAGAGTTCAATATGAAACCATAGCAATTTGATTCACTCAAAACGGATTTAAAATGAAGAAGTTATGGGTAAAACAAGATTGGATAATTTTTCTCATTTTAGCTACGTGAAAATTGGTAACAAATCTATTCTAACCATAACTTAATCAACTTGTATTGTATATTATGTAATCTTGAGATACCATAGACACGTATACAATGTTTCATCCTATCATGTCGACACATCTATATATATTTCGGAACAACCATAGACACTCTACATGTGAATGTTGGAGTTAGCTATACAGGGTTGAGGTTGATTCCAAAATATATTTAGTTTGAGTTGTGATCAATACTGAGATACGTATACACTGGGTCGTGGATTGATTCAAGATAATATTTATCGATTTATTTCTGTACATCTAACTGTGGACAACTAGTTATAGGTTACTAACGAGGACAGCTGACTTAATAAACTTAAAACATCAAAATATATTAAAAGTGTTGTAAATATATTTTGAACATACTTAAATATATATGTATATATTGTTATAGGTTCGTGAATCAACAGTGGCCAAGTCTTACTTCCCGACGAAGTAAAAATTTGTGAAAGTGAGTTATAGTCCCACTTTTAAAATCTAATATTTTTGGGATGAGAATACATGCAGGTTTTATAAATGATTTACAAAATAGACACAAATACGTGAAACTACATTCTATGGTTGAATTATCGAAATCGAATATGCCCCTTTTTATTAAAGTCTGGTAATCTAAGAATTAGGGAACAGACACCCTAATTGACGCGAATCCTAAAGATAGATCTATTGGGCCTAACAAACCCCATCCAAAGTACCGGATGCTTTAGTACTTCGAAATTTATATCATGTCCAAAGGAGGATCCCGGAATGATAGGGGATATTCTTATATGCATATTGTTAATGTCGGTTACCAGGTGTTCACCATATGAATGATTATTTTTGTCTCTATGCATGGGACGTATATTTATGAGAACTGGAAATGAAATTCTTGTGGTCTATTAAAATGATGGAAATAAATGATTATGATAAACTAATGAACTCACCAACCTTTTGGTTGACACTTTAAAGCATGTTTATTCTCAGGTGTTAAAGAAATCTTCCGCTGTGCATTTGCTCATTTTAAAGATATTACTTGGAGTCTTTCATAGCATATTTCGAAGAACGTTGCATTCGAGTCATTGAGTTCATCAAAGATTATTATTAAATCAATTTATAGTTGGATAGTGGATATTATGAAATGGTATGAATGCCTTAAAAACGTTCCATATTAATTGATTTCGTTGCGAGGTTTTGACCTCTATATGAGACGTTTTTCAAAGACTGCATTCATTTTAAAACAAACCATAACCTTTATTTCATCAATAAAGGTTTAAAAAGCTTTACGTAGATTATCAAATAATGATAATCTAAAATATCCTGTTTACACACGACCATTACATAATGGTTTACATTACAAATATGTTACAACAAAATAAGTTTCTTGAATGCAGTTTTTACACAATATCATACAAGCATGGACTCCAAATCTCGTCCTTATTTATGTATGCGACAGCGGAAGCTCTTAATAATCACCTGAGAATAAACATGCTTAAAACGTCAACAAAAATGTTGGTGAGTTATAGGTTTAACCTATATATATCAAATCATAATAATAGACCACAAGATTTCATATTTCAATACACATCCCATACATAGAGATAAAAATCATTCATATGGTGAACACCTGGTAACCGACATTAACAAGATGCATATATAAGAATATCCCCATCATTCCGGGACACCCTTCGGATATGACATAAATTTCGAAGTACTAAAGCATCCGGTACTTTGGATGGGGTTTGTTAGGCCCAATAGATCTATCTTTAGGATTCGCGTCAATTAGGGTGTCTGTTCCCTAATTCTTAGATTACCAGACTTAATAAAAAGGGGCATATTCGATTTCGATAATTCAACCATAGAATGTAGTTTCACGTACTTGTGTCTATTTTGTTAATCATTTATAAAACCTGCATGTATTCTCATCCCAAAAATATTAGATTTTAAAAGTGGGACTATAACTCACTTTCACAGATTTTTACTTCGTCGAGAAGTAAGACTTGGCCACTGTTGATTCACGAACCTATAAAAATATATACATATATATTAAAGTATGTTCAAAATATATTTACAACACTTTTAATATATTTTGATGTTTTAAGTTTATTAAGTCAGCTGTCCTCGTTAGTAACCTACAACTAGTTGTCCACAGTTAGATGTACAGAAATAAATCGATAAATATTATCTTGAATCAATCCATGACCCAGTGTATACGTATCTCAGTATTGATCACAACTCAAACTATATATATTTTGGAATCAACCTCAACCCTGTATAGCTAACTCCAACATTCACATATAGAGTGTCTATGGTTGTTCCGAAATATATATAGATGTGTCGACATGATAGGTCGAAACATTGTATACGTGTCTATGGTATCTCAAGATTACATAATATACAATACAAGTTGATTAAGTTATGGTTGGAATAGATTTGTTACCAATTTTCACGTAGCTAAAATGAGAAAAATTATCCAATCTTGTTTTACCCATAACTTCTTCATTTTAAATCCGTTTTGAGTGAATCAAATGGCTATGGTTTCATATTGAACTCTATTTTATGAATCTAAACAGAAAAAGTATAGGTTTATAGTCGGAAAAATAAGTTACAAGTCGTTTTTGTAAAGGTAGTCATTTCAGTCGAAAGAACGACGTCTAGATGACCATTTTAGAAAACATACTTCCACTTTGAGTTTAACCATAATTTTTGGATATAGTTTCATGTTCATAATAAAAATCATTTTCTCAGAATAAAAACTTTTAAATCAAATTTTATCATAGTTTTTAATTAACTAACCCAAAACAGCCCGCGGTGTTACTACGACGGCGTAAATCCGGTTTTACGGTGTTTTTCGTGTTTCCAGGTTTTAAATCATTAAGTTAGCATATCATATAGATATAGAACATGTGTTTAGTTGATTTTAAAAGTCAAGTTAGAAGGATTAACTTTTGTTTGCGAACAAGTTTAGAATTAACTAAACTATGTTCTAGTGATTACAAGTTTAAACCTTCGAATAAGATAGCTTTATATGTATGAATCGAATGATGTTATGAACATCATTACTACCTCAAGTTTAGTAGGTAAACCTACTGGAAGTGACAAGAAATTATCTAGCTTCAAAGGATCTTGGATGGCTTGAAAGTTCTTGAAGTAGGATCATGACACAAAAACAAGTTCAAGTAAGATTTTTACTCGAATTAAGATAGTTTATAGTTATAGAAATTGAATCAAAGTTTGAATATGAATATTACCTTGAATAAGAAAGATAACCTACTGTATATAACAAAGGTTTCTTGATCTTAGATGATTACTTGGAATGGATTAGAAAGCTTGGAAGTAAATTAGTAAACTTGAAGGGATTTTTGAAGTGTTCTTGAAGTGTTCTTCCTATGATGATTATAGCTTGATTCTTGAAGTGATTTTTGATGAAGATGATGATTAACTACTGGAAAAATACGTTCATAATAGTGTGTGTGTGTGTGTGTTGAGAGAGAATTAGAAAGAGAATTGGAAGTGAAATGGAGTGAATGATGAGTGGTAATTGGTGAGTGGTGAGTGGGGTTAAAAGGAGTTCTAGTTAGTTGACTAGCTCATGGTAGAAGTTAAAATTGATTAGTCATACATGACATAATCAAGAGTGGAATCCCATGCTAGTTCCTATTGGTATATACCCATAGTAAGTACGTTTTGAAGCTGTGTATAATACGGGTAAGAATACGACTAGAATTCTTGATGAAAGAAAAGAATGGGAAAGTAACTGTAACCATTTTCGTTAAGTATGAGTGTTTTGATATATGTCTTGAAGTATTCCAAAAGTATTTTAATACATCTAAATACACTACATGTATATACATTTTAACTGAGTCGTTAAGTCATCGTTAGTCGTTACATGTAAGTGTTGTTTTGAAACCTTTAAGTTAACGATCTCAATTAATGTTGTTAACCCATTGTTTATTATATCTAATGAGATGTTAAATTATTATATTATCATGATATTATGATATATTAATATATCTTAATATGATATATATACATTTAAATGTCGTTACAACGATAATCGTTACATATATGTCTCGTTTCGAAATCCTTAAGTTAGTAGTCTTGTTTATATGTATATAACTCATTGTTAATATACTTATGGAGATACTTACTTATCATAATCTCATGTTAACCATATGTATATCCATATATATATCGTCATGTCATTTTTACAAGTTTTAACGTTCGTGAATCGCCGGTCAACTTGGGTGGTCAATTGTCTATATGAAACATATTTCAATTAATCAAGTCTTAAGAAGTTTGATTGCTTAACATGCTGGAAACATTTAATCATGTAAATATCAATCTCAATTAATATATATAAACATGGAAAAGTTCGGGTCACTACAGTACCTACCCGTTAAATAAATTTCGTCCCGAAATTTTAAGCTGTTGAAGGTGTTGACGAATCTTCTGGAAATAGATGCGGGTATTTCTTCTTCATCTGATCTTCACACTCCCAGGTGAACTCGGGTCCTCTACGAGCATTCCATTGAACCTTAACAATTGGTATCTTGTTTTGCTTAAGTCTTTTAACCTCACGATCCATTATTTCGACGGGTTCTTCGATGAATTGGAGTTTTTCATTGATTTGGATTTCATCTAACGGAATAGTGAGATCTTCTTTAGCAAAACATTTCTTCAAATTCGAGACGTGGAAAGTGTTATGTACAGCCGCGAGTTGTTGAGGTAACTCAAGTCGGTAAGCTACTGGTCCGACACGATCAATAATCTTGAATGGTCCAATATACCTTGGATTTAATTTCCCTCGTTTACCAAATCGAACAACGCCTTTCCAAGGTGCAACTTTAAGCATGACCATCTCTCCAATTTCAAATTTTATATCTTTTCTTTTAATGTCAGCGTAGCTCTTTTGTCGACTTTGGGTGGTTTTCAACCGTTGTTGAATTTGGATGATCTTCTCGGTAGTTTCTTGTATTATCTCCGGACCCGTAATCTGTCTATCCCCCACTTCACTCCAACAAATCGGAGACTTGCACTTTCTACCATAAAGTGCTTCAAACGGTGTCATCTCAATGCTTGAATGGTAGCTGTTGTTGTAGGAAAATTCTGCTAACGGTAGATGTCGATCCCAACTGTTTCCGAAATCAATAACACATGCTCGTAGCATGTCTTCAACCGTTTGTATCGTCCTTTCACTCTGCCCATCAGTTTGTGGATGATAGGCAGTACTCATGTCTAGACGAGTTCCTAATGCTTGCTGTAATGTCTGCCAGAATCTTGAAATAAATCTGCCATCCCTATCAGAGATAATAGAGATTGGTATTCCATGTCTGGAGACGACTTCCTTCAAATACAGTCGTGCTAACTTCTCCATCTTGTCATCTTCTCTTATTGGCAGGAAGTGTGCTGATTTGGTGAGACGATCAACTATTACCCAAATAGTATCAAAACCACTTGCAGTCCTTGGCAATTTAGTGATGAAATCCATGGTAATGTTTTCCCATTTCCATTCCGGGATTTCGGGTTGTTGAAGTAGACCTGATGGTTTTTGATGCTCAGCTTTGACCTTAGAACACGTCAAACATTCTCCTACATATTTAGCAACATCGGCTTTCATACCCGGCCACCAAAAATATTTCTTGAGATCCTTGTACATCTTCCCCGTTCCAGGATGTATTGAGTATCTGGTTTTATGAGCTTCTCTAAGTACCATTTCTCTCATATCTCCAAATTTTGGTACCCAAATCCTTTCAGCCCTATACCGGGTTCCGTCTTCCCGAATATTAAGATGCTTCTTCGATCCTTTGGGTATTTCATCCTTTAAATTTCCCTCTTTTAAAACTCCTTGTTGCGCCTCCTTTATTTGAGTAGTAAGATTATTATGAATCATTATATTCATAGATTTTACTCGAATGGGTTCTCTTTCCTTCCTGCTCAAGGCATCGGCTACCACATTTGCCTTCCCCGGGTGGTAACGAATCTCAAAGTCGTAATCATTCAACAATTCAATCCACCTACGCTGCCTCATATTCAGTTGTTTCTGATTAAATATGTGTTGAAGACTTTTGTGGTCGGTATATATAATACTTTTGACCCCATATAAGTAGTGCCTCCAAGTCTTTAATGCAAAAACAACCGCGCCTAATTCCAAATCATGCGTCGTATAATTTTGTTCGTGAATCTTCAATTGTCTAGATGCATAAGCAATCACCTTCGTTCGTTGCATTAATACACAATCGAGACCTTGCTTTGATGCGTCACAATAAATCACAAAATCATCATTCCCTTCAGGCAATGACAGTATAGGTGCCGTAGTTAGCTTTTTCTTCAATAACTGAAACGCTTTCTCTTGTTCATCCTTCCATTCAAATTTCTTCCCTTTATGCGTTAATGCAGTCAAGGGTTTTGCTATTCTGGAAAAGTCTTGGATGAACCTTCTGTAGTAACCAGCTAGTCCTAAAAACTGGCGTATGTGTTTCGGAGTTTTCGGGGTTTCCCACTTTTCAACAGTTTCTATCTTTGCCGGATCCACCTTAATACCTTCTTTGTTCACTATGTGACCGAGGAATTGAACTTCTTCCAACCAAAATGCACACTTTGAAAACTTAGCGTACAGTTTTTCTTTCCTCAATACTTCTAGCACTTTTCTCAAATGTTCTTCGTGCTCTTGATCATTCTTTGAGTAAATAAGTATGTCATCGATGAAAACAATGACAAACTTGTCAAGATATGGCCCACACACTCGGTTCATAAGATCCATGAACACAGCTGGTGCATTAGTTAAACCAAACGGCATGACCATAAACTCGTAATGACCGTAACGTGTTCTGAAAGCAGTCTTTGGAATATCATCTTCTTTCACCCGCATTTGATGATACCCGGAACGTAAGTCAATCTTTGAATAAACAGACGAGCCTTGTAGTTGATCAAATAAGTCGTTGATTCTCGGTAGTGGGTAGCGGTTCTTGATGGTAAGTTTGTTCAACTCTCGGTAGTCGATACACAACCTGAATGTACCATCTTTCTTCTTGACAAACAAAACAGGAGCTCCCCACGGTGATGTGCTTGGTCGAATGAAACCACGTTCTAATAGTTCTTGCAGTTGGCTTTGCAGTTCTTTCATCTCGCTGGGTGCGAGTCTATAAGGAGCACGAGCTATTGGTGCAGCTCCTGGTACAAGATCTATTTGAAATTCAACGGATCGATGTAGGGGTAATCCCGGTAATTCTTTCGGAAATACATCGGGAAATTCTTTTGCGACGGGAACATCATTGATGCTCTTTTCTTCAGTTTGTACTTTCTCGACGTGTGCTAGAACAGCATAGCATCCTTTTCTTATTAGTTTTTGTGCTTTCAAATTACTAATAAGATGTAGCTTCGTGTTGCCCTTTTCTCCGTACACCATTAAGGGTTTTCCTTTTTCTCGTATAATGCGAATTGCATTTTTGTAACAAACGATCTCTGCTTTCACTTCTTTCAACCAGTCCATACCGATTATCACATCAAAACTCCCTAACTCTACTGGTATCAAATCAATCTTAAATGTTTCGTTAACTAGTTTAATTTCTCGATTCCGACATATATTATCTGCTGAAATTAATTTACCATTTGCTAATTCGAGTAAAAATTTACTATCCAAAGGCGTCAATGGACAACTTAATTTAGCACAAAAATCTCTACTCATATAGCTTCTATCCGCACCCGAATCAAATAAAACGTAAGCAGATTTATTGTCAATAAGAAACGTACCCGTAACAAGCTCCGGGTCTTCCTGTGCCTCTGCCGCATTAATATTGAAAACTCTTCCGCGACCTTGTCCATTCGTGTTCTCCTGGTTCGGGCAATTTCTAATAATGTGGCCCGGTTTTCCACATTTATAACAAACTACATTGGCATAACTTGCTCTGACACTACTTGCTCCGCCATTACTCGTTCCGACACCATTTGTTCCTTTCGTTCTATTAACCCCTGGTCCGTAGACCTCACACTTCGCCGCGCTATGACCATTTCTTTTACACTTGTTGCAAAATTTGGTGCAGAACCCCGAGTGATACTTTTCACACCTTTGGCATAGCTGCTTCTGATTGTTGTTGTTGTTGCGGTTATTATTGTTGTTGGGATGATTGTTGTAGTTGCTGTTGTTGTTGTTGCTGTTGTTGTTGTTGTTGTTGGGCCGTTTGTTGTAGTTGCGATTGATGTTGCGATTGTTGGGATAATTGTTGCGATTATTGTTGTAATTGCTGTTGTTGTTGTATTGGTGATTCTTATCACCGTTTTCCTCCCACTTTCTTTTGACTTGCTTCACATTGGCCTCTTCAGCAGTCTGTTCTTTAATTCTTTCTTCAATCTGGTTCACTAGTTTGTGAGCCATTCCACATGCCTGTTGTATGGAGGCGGGCTCGTGTGAACTTATATCTTCTTGGATTCTTTCCGGTAATCCTTTCACAAACGCGTCGATCTTCTCTTCCTCATCTTCGAATACTCCCGGACACAATAGGCACAATTCTGTGAATCGTCTTTCGTACGTGGTAATATCATATCCTTGGGTTCGTAACCCTCTAAGTTCTGTCTTGAGCTTATTGACCTCGGTTCTGGGACGGTACTTCTCGTTCATCAAGTGCTTGAATGCTGACCACGGTAGTGCGTACGCATCGTCTTGTCCCACTTGCTCTAGATAGGTATTCCACCATGTTAACGCAGAACCTGTGAAGGTATGCGTAGCCTACTTCACTTTGTCCTCTTCAGTACACTTACTTATGGCAAACACCGATTCGACCTTCTCGGTCCACCGTTTCAATCCGATCGGTCCTTCGGTTCCATCAAATTCTAAAGGTTTGCAGGCAGTGAATTCTTTGTAGGTGCATCCTACACGATTTCCTGTACTGCTAGATCCAAGGTTATTGTTGGTATGTAACGCAGCCTGTACTGCGGCTATGTTTGAAGCTATAAAAGTACGGAATTCCTCTTCATTCATATTCACGGTGTGTCGAGTAGTCGGTGCCATTTCCTTCAAAATAGTCAAATGGAACAAGTTAATCATACAGAATATTAAGAGTAGTTAATAGTATTTCGCAGCATAATATGAACTCATTTATAAAAGCTTTTTCTTCATATTAGCATTTTATAAGTTTAAATTCGGGTAGTACCTACCCGTTAAGTTCATACTTAGTAGCTAATATACAATTCAACTACTACAATTCTATATGAAAAACTGATTATAATAATATTTCGCGTTCAAACTTTTACACAATATTTTACAAACTTACAATACCGCTTATTTTACATATAGCATGAAATATAGTACACAATAAATTTGATACAAGATGGTTGTGAAGATAATTCTAGCTAGTACACAAGTCGTTCAGCAAAGGCAATAAAGACACGTAATTCATACGTCCAGAAACAAGTCATGCATTCTGGTTTTACTAGGATTACTTCCCATCCTTGGTCTTGTGGAACATAACCGTTATGGCCGTTAATAAGACAGCGTGTTGTAACGTCGTCAAAGGGACGAGGGTTACGTAATGTCCAACAGTCCCGTAACAATCTAAAAACCTCATTTCTTACCCCAATTACCGACTCCGTCACTTGTGGGAACGTTTTGTTTAATAGTTGTAGCCCGATGTTCTTGTTCTCACTTTGGTGAGAAGCGAACATTACTAATCCGTAAGCATAACATGCTTCTTTATGTTGCATGTTAGCCGCTTTTTCTAAATCACGAAGTCCAATATTCGGATATATTGAGTCAAAATAATTTTTAACCCATTGCGTAAAATAGCATTTGGGTTCCCCGCAATATATGCGTCAAAGTAAACACATCGTAACTTATGGATTTCCCAATGTGATATCCCCCATCTTTCGAACGAAAGCCTTTTATAAACCAAGGCATTCTTGGAATGTTCTTCGAATGTCTTACAAACTGATCTCGCCTTAAATAGTTGTGCCGAAGAATTCTGACCGACTCTAGACAAGATTTCATCAATCATGTCTCCGGGTAGGTCTCTTAAAATATTGGGTTGTCTATCCATTTTGTGTTTTTATACTGTAAAATAGACAAAAGTTAGATTCATAAAAAAAATACTTATTAATACAAGCAATTTTTACATATATCTTAAAGTATAAGCACACTATATTACATATATTACACCACACGAATACAACTATCTTATTCCGACTCGCTTGTTTCTTCTTTTTCAGTTTTGGTTCGTTTTGCCAAGTTTCTAGGGATATATGATGTTCCCCTAATACGAGCCGTCGTTATCCACATTGGTTTAGAAAAACCTGGTGGTTTAGAGGTTCCCGGGTCATTATTACAACTTAAGGACTTCGGGGGTTGACGATACATATAAAGTTCATCGGGGTTGGAATTAGATTTCTCTATTTTTATGCCCTTATTATTTTCTTTTGCCTTTTTAAATTCAGTTGGGGTAATTTCTATAACATCATCGGAATTCTCGTCGGAATCCGATTCATCGGAGAATTGGTAATCCTCCCAATATTTTGCTTTCTTGGCGGAAACACCATTGACCATAATTAACCTTGGTCGGTTGGTTGAGGATTTTCTTTTACTTAACCGTTTTATTATTTCCCCCACCGGTTCTATTTCTTCATCCGGTTCCGATTCTTCTTCCGGTTCCGATTCTTCTTCCGGTTCCGACTCTTCTTCCTGTTCCTCTTCGGGAACTTGTGAATCAGTCCACGAATCATTCCAATTTACATTTGACTCTTCATTATTATTAGGTGAGTCAATGGGACTTGTTCTAGAGGTAGACATCTATCACATGATATCAAACGCGTTAAGAGATTAATATATCACATAATATTCACATGTTAAAAATATATAGTTTCCAACAAAATTTGTTAAGCAATCATTTTTCAAGTAAACACGGTCGAAGTCCAGACTCACTAATGCATCCTAACAAACTAGATAAGACACACTAATGTTAGGATGCATTAGTGAGTCTGGACTTCGACCGTGTTTACTTGAAAAATGATTGCTTAACAAATTTTGTTGGAAACTATATATTTTTAACATGTGAATATTATGTGATATATTAATCTCTTAACGCGTTTGATATTATGTGATAGATGTCTACCTCTAGAACAAGTCCCATTGACTCACCTAATAATAATGAAGAGTCAAATGTAAATTGGAATGATTCGTGGACTGATTCACAAGTTCCCGAAGAGGAACAGGAAGAAGAGTCGGAACCGGAAGAAGAATCAGAACCGGAAGAAGAATCGGAACCGGATGAAGAAATAGAACCGGTGGGGGAAATAATAAAACGGTTAAGTAAAAGAAAATCCTCAACCAACCGACCAAGGTTAATTATGGTCAATGGTGTTTCCGCCAAGAAAGCAAAATATTGGGAGGATTACCAATTCTCCGATGAATCGGATTCCGACGAGAATTCCGATGATGTTATAGAAATTACCCCAACTGAATTTAAAAAGGCAAAAGAAAATAATAAGGGAAAGGGCATAAAAATAGAGAAATCTAATTCCAACCCCGATGAACTTTATATGTATCGTTAACCCCCGAAGTCCTTAAGTTGTAACAATGACCCGGGAACCTCTAAACCACCAGGTTTTTCTAAACCAATGTGGAAAACGACGGCTCGTATTAGGGGAACATCATATATCCCTAGAAACTTGGCAAAACGAACCAAAACCGAAGAAGAAGAAACAAGCGAGTCGGAATAAGATAGTTGTATTCGTGTGGTGTAATATATGTAATATAGTGTGCTTATGCTTTATGATATATGTAAAAATTGCTTGTATTAATAAGTATTTTTTTTTATGAATCTAACTCTTGTCTATTTTACAGTATAAAAACACAAAATGGATAAACAACCCAATATTTTAAGAGACCTACCCGGAGACATGATTGATGAAATCTTGTCTAGAGTCGGTCAGAATTCTTCGGCATAACTATTTAAGGCGAGATCAGTTTGTAAGACATTCGAAGAACGTTCCAAGGATGCCTTGGTTTATAAAAGGCTTTCGTTTGAAATATGGGGGATATCACATTGGGAAATCCATAAGTTACGATGTGTTTACTTTGACGCATATATTGCGGGGAACCCAAATGCTATTTCACGCAATGGGTTAAGAAATTATTTTGACTCAATATATCCGAATATTGGACTTCGTGATTTAGAAAAAGCGGCTAACATGCAACATAAAGAAGCATGTTATGCTTACGGATTAGTAATGTTGCTTCTCACCAAAGTGAGAACAAGAACATCGGGCTACAACTATTAAACAAAACGTTTCCACAAGTGACGGAGTCGGTAATTGGGGTAAGAAATGAGGTTTTTAGATTGTTACAGGACTGTTGGACATTACGTAACCCTCGTCCCTTTGACGAAGTTACAACACGATGTCTTATCAATGGCCATAACGGTTATGTTCCACAAGACCAAGGATGGGAAGTAATCCTAGTAAAACTAGAATGCATGACTTGTTTTTGGACGTATAAATTACGTGTCTTTATTGCCTTTGCTGAACGACTTGTGTACTAGCTAGAATTATCTTCACAACCATCTTGTATCAAATTTATTGTGTGCTATATTTCATGCTATATGTAAAATAAGCGGTATTGTAAGTTTGTAAAATATTGTGTAAAAGTTTGAACGCGAAATATTATTATAATCAGTTTTTCATATAGAATTGTAGTAGTTGAATTGTATATTAGCTACTAAGTATGAACTTAACGGGTAGGTACTACCCGAATTTAAACTTATAAAACGCTAATATGAAGAAAAAGCTTTTATAAATGAGTTCATATTATGCTACGAAATACTATTAACTACTCTTAATATTCTGTATGATTAACTTGTTCCATTTGACTATTTTGAAGGAAATGGCACCGACTACTCGACACACCGTGAATATGAATGAAGAGGAATTCTGTACTTTTCTAACTTCAAACATAGCCGCAGTACAGGCTGCGCTACATACCAACAATAACCTTGGATCTAGCAGTACAGGAAATCGTGTAGGATGCACCTACAAAGAATTCACTGCCTGCAAACCTTTGGAATTTGATGGAACCGAAGGACCGATCGGATTGAAACGGTGGACCGAGAAGGTCGAATCGGTGTTTGCCATAAGTAAGTGTACTGAAGAGGACAAAGTGAAGTACGCTACGCATACCTTCACAGGTTCTGCGTTAACATGGTGGAATACCTATCTAGAGCAAGTGGGACAAGACGATGCGTATGCACTACCGTGGTCAGCATTCAAGCACTTGATGAACGAGAAGTACCATCCCAGAACCGAGGTCAATAAGCTCAAGACAGAACTTAGAGGGTTACGAACCCAAGGATTTGATATTACCACGTACGAAAGACGATTCACAGAATTGTGCCTATTGTGTCCGGGAGCATTCGAAGATGAGGAAGAGAAGATCGACGCGTTTGTGAAAGGATTACCAGAAAGAATCCAAGAAGATATAAGTTCACATGAGCCCACCTCCATACAACAGGCATGTAGAATGGCTCACAAACTAGTGAACCAGATTGAAGAAAGAATTAAAGAACAGACTGCTGAAGAGGCCAATGTGAAGCAAGTCAAAAGAAAGTGGGAGGAAAACGGTGATAAGAATAACCAATACAACAACAACAGCAATTACAACAATAATCGCAACAATTATCCCAACAATCGCAACATCAATCGCAACTACAACAAACGGCCCAACAACAAGAACAACAACAGCAACTACAACAATCATCCCAATAACAATAATAACCGCAACAACAACAACAATCAGAAGCAGCTATGCCAAAGGTGTGAAAAGTATCACTCAGGGTTCTGCACCAAATTTTGCAACAAGTGTAAAAGAAATGGTCATAGCGCGGCGAAGTGTGAGGTTTACGGACCAGGGGTTAATAGAACGAAAGGAACAAATGGTGTCGGAACGAGTAATGGCGGAGCAAGTAGTGTCGGAGCAAGTTATGCCAATGTAGTTTGTTATAAATGTGGAAAACCGGGCCACATTATTAGAAATTGCCCGAACCAGGAGAACACGAATGGACAAGGCCGCGGAAGAGTTTTCAATATTAATGCGGTAGAGGCACAGGAAGACCCGGAGCTTGTTACGGGTACGTTTATTATTGACAATAAATCTGCTTACGTTTTATTTGATTCGGGTGCGGATAGAAGCTATATGAGTAGAGATTTTTGTGCTAAATTAAGTTGTCCATTGACGCCTTTGGATAGTAAATTTTTACTCGAATTAGCAAATGGTAAATTAATTTCAGCCGATAATATATGTCGGAATCGAGAAATTAAACTGGTTAGCGAAACATTTAAGATTGATTTGATACCAGTAGAGTTAGGGAGTTTTGATGTGATAATCGGTATGGACTGGTTGAAAGCAGAGATCGTTTGTTACAAAAATGCAATTCGCATTATACGAGAAAAAGGAAAACCCTTAATGGTGTACGGAGAAAAGGGCAACACGAAGCTACATCTTATTAGTAATTTGAAGGCATAAAAACTAATAAGAAAAGGTTGCTATGCTGTTCTAGCACACGTCGAGAAAGTACAAACTGAAGAAAAGAGCATCAATGATGTTCCCATTGCAAAAGAATTTCCCGATGTATTTCCGAAAGAATTACCGGGATTACCCCCACATCGATCCGTTGAATTTCAAATAGATCTTGTACCAGGAGCTGCACCAATAGCTCGTGCTCCTTACAAACTCGCACCCAGTGAGATGAAAGAACTGCAAAGCCAATTACAAGAACTTTTAGAGCGTGGTTTCATTCGACCAAGCACATCACCGTGGGGAGCTCCTGTTTTATTTGTCAAGAAGAAAGATGGTACATTCAGGTTGTGTATTGACTACCGAGAGTTGAACAAACTTACCATCAAGAACCGCTACCCACTACCGAGAATCGACGACTTATTTGATCAACTACAAGGCTCGTCTGTTTATTCAAAGATTGACTTACGTTCCGGGTATCATCAAATGCGGGTGAAAGAAGATGATATTCCAAAGACTGCTTTCAGAACACGTTACGGTCATTACGAGTTTATGGTCATGCCGTTTGGTTTAACTAATACACCAGCTGTGTTCATGGACCTTATGAACCGAGTGTGTGGACCATACATTGACAAGTTTGTCATTGTTTTCATTGATGACATACTTATTTACTCAAAGAATGACCAAGAACACGGTGAACATTTGAGAAAGGTGTTAGAAGTATTAAGGAAGAAAGAATTGTACGCTAAGTTTTCAAAGTGTGCATTTTGGTTGGAAGAAGTTCAATTCCTCGATCACATAGTGAACAAAGAAGGTATTAAGGTGGATCCGGCAAAGATAGAAACTGTTGAAAAGTGGGAAACCTCGAAAACTCCGAAACACATACGCCAGTTTTTAGGACTAGCCGGTTACTACAGAAGGTTCATCCAAGACTTTTCCAGAATAGCAAAACCCTTGACTGCATTAACGCATAAAAGGAAGAAATTTGAATGGAATAATGAACAAGAGAAAGCGTTTCAGTTATTGAAGAAAAAGCTAACTACGGCACCTATATTGTCATTACCTAAAGGGAATGATGATTTTATGATTTATTGTGACGCATCAAAGCAAGGTGTGACGCCCCGTACTAAATCATCATGTACGGACCATCATCAACAGGATCATTACAAGGTTAAGTACTATATGCGTTTTCAAAACAGAATTTGCATTCATTAATAAAAGTGACGTCATAACAAACGTCAAATGTTTTACAATCTAAAAGTATGCTTCACTAAGTAGAAGCATTAAATAAGTGTACGTGACCACAAAGGTCGTTACATAATAGAGTTTCAAAAGTAAATAAGTTTGAATGCAAGATAAGTAGTCATGCGATAACAACTCTAAGCAGCGGGTTCTACAGCACGACTAGTAAGATAGCGGAAGCGACTTCAAGCACCTGAGAAATACATGCTTAAAAAGGTCAACACAAAGGTTGGTGAGCTATAGTTTAAGTATAACAGTAATGTAAGTAGGCCACGAGATTTCAGTGCTACAACAAGCGTTCAAAAGTATGTAAAAGTATATGCTTAGCCGTGGGCACCCGGTAACTAACTTAACGTTTAAAGTACCCCCTTAAAGTGCACTTGGCAAGTGCGTATAACCTCGAAGTATTAAACACCCGTTAAATGCTAGCGCTACTAGCCCGAGTGGGGATGTCAAACCCTATGGATCCATATCTAAGATTCGCGTTCACGGTTCAAAAACCAATGATTAAACGTTACCGAGCTAAAGGGAATGTTTATGCCGTTGTATAACCCACACATATATAAGTTTAAGTACTCGTGCCTAGTATGTAAAACATAAAATCCACATGTATTCTCAGTTCCCAAAATAAGTTAAAGTAAAAAGGGAATGCTATAACTCACAATGATAAGTAGTCTCGGGTAAGCAAGTAAGTAAGTTGTGTGTTGTTGTTCCGGTCAAGTCCTTAGCCTATATGTTAAAGGTCAATAGGTCAGTAGGTTGTCTAAATTTAAGTCCTTAAATTAAGTTACAAGGTCGTTGGGTCTCATCATCATCATCGTATATAGAAAGTTAAGTTAAGTTTGAAGTAAGAACAAAGGTCTAAACCATAGGCTGTTTTCGGACAGAAGCTATGACCTCTATACTAACTCAAATGACACTAGGCCAGAGGCCACGGCTCCATATGTGAGTCTTCTAGTTGTGGTTAAATTTTCAGAAGCTAACTCGTCTTCATTTGTCCGTAGTGACGGATTATGTGCGAGTAGGTCTGAAATTTCAGCACAAAGTTAAAAGGGTATAGTGAGTTTCGGAAGGCCATAGATCCTAAACCGTAACTCGTATTAAGACAAGGCCTAAACGAAAAGTGATCTACTCGAACCGAAAAATATGAAAATCAAATTTGTAACAGCCTAGGTTTCTGATCAGGTCTCAGGAAACAGCAAACTTTCTGTTCAGGTAGTTTTCTTGGCACTTATTACTCGTCACGGTTCTCGTCCTTGTAGCGTATACGCATCAAGGGTGCAACTCATGACACTTGAGCAACCTTTCGGCCAAGAGTTTACCATCATAAAACTTGTGAGAAACCAAGATATAAATCACAACGCATCTAAGAGTTGTATGGAACTTGATGAACCAAGGTTGCACCAAAATCTTAGTTTTAACACAATTACTTGTAATAAAAAGAAATAACAACAAATAAACTTGGATTTAAACGAATTTAGTCAAGATCTTAAAGTAGAGAGTTTAGATATAGTATATATACATGAAGTTATAAATTAGAGAGTTTAAAGTGTTGTTCTTGAACTAACAAGTTAGATCCAAGAAATATAAGATCAAGATTAACTAGTAATCATGACCAAGGTTACATGTAAGTAAAAATAAAGTAAATACAACTAGTTACAAAGTAAATAAGAACTTTACAAATTGATTTTTACTTCTTAAAGAGATACTAAGCCAAAGCTTAGATCTAGAAATATAAGTAAACTTATGAACAAGTTCATGAACACTAAGAAAGATCACAACCAAGTGTTGGATCCATGATACTTGCACCAAAGTGTAAGCTCTTGTTGGTTTCATGTTCTTGTTCAAGTGCGTAGTAAACAACTAACAAAAAGTAATTTAAACAACATACAAAATAAAGAAAATGAATGATAAGCCTAAACCAACCATGAAGGTGGTATTCTAGTAACATTTAAACATAACAAGATTGACATTAAGGATGATGATTAGCCACGAATTAGATGAAGAAAAAGAAGATGTTCTTGAGTTTATTACTTACAAAAACTAAAGAAAGTTGAGAGAAAAACTTGTGTCAAGTGAAGGGTAAAGTGAGAAATGAGTTTATGGACCAAGTAAGTAGCATAAGAAGTTGAAATGTGCACATATACACACACCAACAGCCGATCGGCCTAGAGGGGGGAATAAAGGGCAAGTCAACTTTGATATTTTGTGCATGGGGAGTATGTGTGAGCTCAAATGGGTAATAAGTTAAAATATGGCTTGCATACTTGAGACATCTTTGTCTCTAAATTAGCCTAATTAAACCTTGATTATACTTAACATAAACTAGCTTACTAGAATGGGCTTACAAGTCCATTTAAGTGTAGGGTGGGCTTACTAGTCCAAGTCCATTAATTAAAGGTCCAAGTTTAATTAAAGATGCAATTGAAATAATTAAAGCCCAAGTAATTAATCACTAACCTTGATTAATTAAAATGATTAATAATAAATAATCATGAATGTAAATAATATTCCAAAAATATTATTCGTGAAGTTTCGTGTGTCGCAGGGACGTTTCGGGCTCTTAAAAGTCAAGTACGGGCATTCATGGCAACATGTAAATGTAATTATATACATTCGTTTAATCACATGTATTAATATTAATAATTATTAATAAATAACGTTGGAAAAACCAGGGTCGTTACATTACCCACCTGTTAAAGAAAATTTCGTCCCGAAATTTTAAGCTGAATCTGAAGGTGATGGAGGAGGTGGGAAAAGGTGAGGATACTTCTGCCTCATGCGGTCCTCTCGTTCCCAAGTAAACTCAGGTCCTCGTTTGGAATTCCATCGAACTCGGACGATCGGAATCCTATTGTGTTTCAACTCCTTGACTTCTTTTTCCATGATTTCAACAGGCTCTTCCACAAAGTGGAGTTTGTCATCAATAGTAAGTTCCTCCAATGGTATAATAAGTTCAGGTGGAGCAAGACACTTCTTCAAGTTTGATACGTGGAAGGTAGGATGAACTGAGCTCAGTTGTTCTGGAAGATCAAGACGATAAGCAACGGGTCCAACACGCTCCAAAATTTCAAATGGACCAATGTACCGCGGATTTAACTTTCCGCGTTTTCCAAAACGGATCACACCCTTCCAAGGTGCAACCTTCAACATAACATGATCACCGATGTTGAATTCGAAGTCTTTACGTTTACTATCAGCATAACTCTTTTGGCGATCACGAGCTACCTTGAGTCTGTTTTGAATCTGAGCAATCTTTTCTGAGGTTTCGTGGACTATCTCGGGCCCGGTGAGTTGAACTTCACCTAGCTCGGCCCAACAAAGAGGAGAACGGCACTTGCGGCCATACAACGCTTCAAATGGTGCAGCTTTAATGCTCGAGTGATAACTGTTGTTGTATGAGAATTCGGCGAGTGGCAAATGCCTTTCCCAGGCCTTTCCAAAATCGATAACACATGCGCGCAACATGTCCTCCAAGGTTTGAACCGTTCGTTCACTTTGCCCGTCAGTCTGAGGGTGATATGCAGTGCTCATGTCGAGACGAGTTCCCATGGCTTCTTGCAAAGAACGCCAAAATCTAGAAGCAAATCGAGGATCGCGATCGGAGATGATTGATAAGGGTATACCGTGTCATGATACAACTTCCTTAATGTAGAGTTGAGCAAGCCTCTCCATTGTATCGGTTTCTTTCATTGCTAAGAAGTGTGCAGTCTTGGTAAGACGGTCAACAATAACCCAAATGGTATCGTATCCGCCCACCGTCTTTGGCAGCTTGGTGATAAAGTCCATAGTTATCATCTCCCACTTCCATTGTGGGATTTCCGGCTGTTGAAGTAACCCAGAAGGTTTTTGATGCTCGGCTTTAACCTTTGAGCAAGTCAAACACTTACTAACATAAGCTGCAACGTCTTTCTTGAGATTCGGCCACCAGTACTGTTCCTTAATATCATGATACATCTTGCCTGCTCCGGGATGAATCGAATATCTAGACTTGTGAGCTTTATCCAATATGAGGCTCCGTAAGTCTCCATAACGTGGTACCCAAATTCTTCCGGCATAACATCGGAGTCCAGATTCTCTTACTTCGAATTTAGAGACGAGGATGTTCAAATATTCATATCGTAAGTGCTTCTCTATGAGAGCCTGTTCTTGGGCTGCTCGGATTTGGTTCTGGAGATTGGAATGAATCGTGATGTTCAATGCTCGAACACGAAGAGGTGCCGATCTCTCCTTTCGGCTTAATGCATCAGCGACAACGTTGGCTTTACCCGGATGGTAGCGAAGTTCACACTTGTAATCATTTAGCGTCTCAATCCACCTTCGTTGTCTCATATTCAAATGTTTCTGATCGAATATATGCTCGAGACTCTTGTGATCGGTGAAGATAGTGCATTTAGTTTCATAAAGGTAGTGCCTCCACAATTTGAGCGCGAACACAACGGCTCCAAGTTCAAGATCGTGCGTAGTATAGTTTCGTTCGTGGATCTTAAGTTGACGCGAAGCATAAGCGATGACCTTCGTGCGTTGCATAAGTACACAACCATAACCAGTTTTCGAGGCGTCGCAGTAAACAACAAAATCGTCATTACCCTCAGGAAGTGATAAGATAGGCACGGTGGTTAACTTCTGTTTCAAAAATTGAAATGCTTTCTCTTGTTCGTCTCCCCAAACAAATTTCTTTCCTTTGTGAGTGAGTGCGGTTAACGGACGTGAAATCGGAGAGAAACCTTCGATAAACCTTCGGTAGTAACCGGTAAGTCCCAAAAATTGGCGAATGTGAGTCGGAGTAGTGGGGTTCTCCCACTTGCTGATTGCTTCTATCTTGGCGGGATCAACTTTGATGCCCTGGTCACTTACAACATGACCCAAAAACTGTACTTCCTTCAACCAGAATTCACACTTAGAAAACTTCGCGTAGAGTTGCTCTCGTCTCAAGAGTTCAAGTACTAATCGGAGATGATGCTCGTGTTCTTCTTCGCTCTTAGAGTAGATGAGGATATCATCTATGAAGACAATAATAAACTTATCCAAATACGGCTTGCAAACACGGTTCATAAGGTCCATAAATACAGCAGGTGCATTGGTCAGACCGAATGGCATTACAAGAAACTCATAATGTCCATAGCGGGTTCTAAATGCAGTTTTCATCACGTTACTTTTGTGATGACCCGGGAATTTCCGACCAAATTTAAACATAATCTTATATGATTCGACTCGATAAGCAAAGTCTATTAAACCGAGTCTCATTATGTTTGAACTATTTCATGATAACATTTGACCTTTAACTATTTCCGACGATTCACGAACCTTTAATTGTAACTAAGAATGTAAATATAAATAATTATATATAAAACTAATTATATTAGTATTAATGAACTATTAAGTAATTTTGTTATTATAAAAGATAACATTTAATAACTAAAGATTTTCATTTTGAATATATATAGTATATTGTATATAAATGATTCAAACATATTTTACCAACGTTATCAAAATATTAAATGTACAATGTTATACTTTGTAGTTAATTGTTTAATATACATAATTAATCATCTACTCAACATTTAAAACATGATTTTATATATATGGTAGTATACATATATACATAAATATAACTATATATATATGATTTTATACATAATTATTATATTATGTATATGTAGAAATTTATAATATATCTATGATGAAATAATGTACTATTTTAATAAATATATATAATACTTACATATATAAAACATTTATATTTTTCATAATTACATACATAAGTATAATATAATTAGTATGTAAATAAATATTATAATATATTTATATTAAAATGCATAAATATATAATATTCAGTATATGTTACAATACATATTACATAATTATTAAATATTACATAATAATAGATGATATTAATAAATTAAATTTAAATACAAATATAGTTGTTGTAGTAATGTTATTTGTATCGTCAAATATCAATATTTGTATTCATAATATCACTTTATATCATATAAAGATGAAATTGGATGTATAAATTAGATTATTATTACTAATATTATTATTATCGATAAAATATTAATATTATCATAATTAGTATGGTATTATTATTATTATTATTATTATTATTATTATTATTATCATTTTTACAATTATTATTATCATTAATATTATATTTATCATTATTATTAATTTTATTAATATTATTAGATATTAATAGTATTGTTATTATATATTATTATTATTAATTAAAAAAAACAGTAGGGATCTATATTATACGCTTGACCTCTGTATCCTTTATCTCTATTATTATTATTATTATTATTTTTGTTTCTTTCCTGCTCCAAACTCGTGAACCTGTGTTGACATTTTCTCCATTTTTTATCAACCGATCTCTATTATTACAAAATGATTATGTATAATTGCAAATCAAATCAAAAGGAAATCCAATGGGATTAAAGAGCACAGCGATATTTTTTTTTTCTTCTTCTCTGCACGCTCCAATTTTTTTTTCTCTTAATTCAATTTCGAATAAAGTTTCAAAATCTAAAAATGCAGAAAGGTTAGAAATCTTTCTTTGAATCTATCTGCAAAATCTCAACTCTCAAATCTTTATATCGATCTTGAATTTTGAAGTCAAAGTTTAGTTTAAAAAAAGTCAACAATTGTTCTTGAGACAAATTCGCGTTCGTGTATATGTTTCTGATCAAATTGACGATTCCAGTAGTTTTTATACATGTTTAGAAAACTATTTCGTGTTATAAACATTATCTATAATGTTATCTATTACGAAATCAATTTTTTTTGTTTTGTTCCAAGAACCGACGCTGCAGTAGGCCTTTAGTGTTTTTTTTTTTTATTTTAGAACCCAAATTATTTTTTTTCTGTAATGTTTTGAAGCTTTAAAAGGAACCCTGATTTTTTTTTTTTTTTTTTTTTTTTTTTGGTTATTGATGTTTTGTTGAATCCGTGAGACTTGTGGAGAAGAAGAGGAATAGAAGAAAAACAGTTTATATATAAAATTTAAATTCGATATTAGTACAGAGAATCAGAATTGGTGGGATGGTCGAGAGTGTTTGCGTGTGAGCATGTGGTCACGAGATCGAGTCCAGAGGACGGTAGTTTCTTTTTTTTTTTTTTGAAACTCTTTTCATGTGAGGTAGTTTTCTTTTCTAATTTTATTATTGTTATTATATATTAATTATTATTAGTATTATTATTATTATTGTGATTGTTTTGATTGTTATTGTTATTGTTATTATTAGTATCATACTTGTTATCATATTTGAAAGTATTATAGACATTACTATTATTATTATGATAGGTATTAATAATATTATTATTAGTAATAAACTTATCATTTTAGTATTTTATCATCATTAGGATTATGATTATCATTATTATTATTATGAAGGAAATAAAAATATATTATTATCATCAATATTAGAATTTGTACTGGTTTATAAATAATAGTATCATCAGTACATTTACAATTAATAATATCATATTTATCAGTATCATCATTAATATTTACTAGTATTATTATGATTATCATTTATCATTTTATAAATATTAGAACCCTTATTATTAACATAAGTATGGTATTAGTATTAATATTATTTTAGAGTTATTATTATTAGTATCATTAACAGTTATCATTTTTATTTTTTTTGCTATTAGTATTATCATTATTAATAAAATTATTATTATTATTAGTAAATCATTATTATCTAAATTATTATTTTAACAAATAAATCTTTTGTACACTATATATATACTTATGGTATATACTAGGATTGTATTAATAATTCACATAACAAACTAATAAAATTTCATAAATACAATACTAACCACAAATATATGTATATAAATATATTAATGTCACTATTTATATAAACGTAAATCATTATAGATATATATACATAAAATCGATATATATATATAAAATATAACTTAAAATATAATATAAGTATACGTTTTAAAATAAAGGTTAGAATAAATTCTACCAAACTATAATATATAAATAATACATATTAATAAATGAAATTTTGTAACTTACATTATACGTATTAATATATACACAATTGATATAGGTTCGTGAATCCGAGGCCAACCCTGCATTGTTCAATGACGTCATATGTATTTTTACTACAAAATACAGTATCGTGAGTTTCATTTGCCTTTTTACCCTTTATATTTTTGGGCTGAGAATACATGCGCAACTTTTATAACTGTTTTACAAAATTGACACAAGTACGTGAAACTACATTCTATGGTTGGATTTTCGAAGTCGAATATGCCCCTTTTTATTAAGTCTGGTAATCTAAGAATTAGGGAACAGACACCCTAATTGACGCGAATCCTAAAGATAGATCTATCGGGCCCAACAAGCCCCATCCAAAGTACCGGATGTTTTAGTACTTCGAAATTTATATCATGTCCGAAGGAGGATCCCGGAATGATGGGGATATTCTTATATATGAATATTGTTAATGTCGGTTACCAGGTGTTCAATCCATATGAATGATATTTTTGTCTCTATGCATGGGACGTATGTTTATGAGAAATGGAAATCTGAAATCTTGTGGTCTATTAAAATGATGGAAACGATTGTTTAAGTTAAACTAATGAACTCACCAACCTTTTGGTTGACACTTTAAAGCATGTTTATTCTCAGGTACGAAAGAAATCTTCCGCTGTGTATTTGCTCATTTTATAGATATTACTTGGAGTCATTCATGGCATATTTCAAAAGACGTTGCATTCGAGTCGTCGAGTTCATCAAGATTATTATCAAGTCAATTATAGTTGGATATATTATGAAATGGTATGCATGCCTGTCAACTTTCGATGTAATGAAAGTTTGTCTTTTCAAAAACGAATGCAATGTTTGTAAAATGTATCATATAGAGGTCAAGTATCTCGCGATGTAATCAACTGTTGTGAATCGTTTATAATCGATATGGACTTCGTCCGGATGGATTAGGACGGGTCTTCACAGTTGGTATCAGAGCGGTGGTCTTAGCGAACCAGGTCTTGCATTAGTGAGTCTAACTGATAGTCGTTAGAATGCATTAATGAGTCTGGACTTCGACCGTGTTTGCATGTCAAAAGTTTTGCTTATCATTTAGTGTCGAAAAATTATTTGCTTACCATCCTTAAAGTCTAAGACACGTCTTACTGCCTTTATTGCATAGACAGTGTATAGTTAAATTCATATCTTAGCGTATCTGTTATTGTTACCTTTGCCTGACAGCTTCCGTAGATTCCTCCGTAGCTTATGGGATTTTAGTATTATATATGCATATGTAAATTATGTATTGCAGGGTACTAATCTACATCCTATAATCTATTTCTTATCGAAAATCCTTCATCTGATCATACGAGATGAATCCCTCAACCAGTTCGAGTCCATCTGATTTCGATAGCTATTTCGATAGTTATTCCGACAGCTATTTCGATATGGATTTCCACTCGAGCTCCGAAAGCAGAGTAACCGGAATGAATCGATCAATTAGCCATCATCTATTCTGAATGAATTGGAGATGGGTTCGTAGTCGACTTAATCAATGGAAACGCGAAGAAGGCGATCATTTCCACTAACCAAATTCACCTCTTGACAATGGACCTAAAACGTTTACCGGCGAACCTGTTCGAGACACCATTTTCTCTCTCATTTCCAAAGTATCTCATCACGATCATATACTATCTCAGATTCTAAACCTCATTCATCCGCTCGTCCGAACCGACAATCATCCCGGTGTAATAGAAGAAGTTAACGAACTTCGCGCATAAGTTGTAGTCTTGGAAAATATGGTGCAAAACGTACCAGCTTCATCCAAATCACCGGCACCAACGGTACCACCAACAACCCAAATTTCAATATCACATGCCTCAACATCTCAATCTATACCTCGAGTATAATCATCATTCTACATGACATTCTACATCAGTTATCTTCGTTCGACATGGTGATTATGTAATCTCTAATGTTTTAGAGATTATTTATTCTAGTTCCAACTGAAAACTAAATGAGTTTAATATCATGTTAACTCATTAAATTCATGATTACATCTGAAGAAAATATATATGTATATATGTTTTCATAAAGATTGTAATTAAAAATTCTTTTGTACAAACTGTTAATAATAAAAATATTTTAACGGGTAGGTAATACCCGAGGAATATTTAAATTTCACATTAATAAGTTACACTGTATATTCTTCGAATCTGATTCAACAGTTATTCACTATCCTATTTACAACCACCGGGATACTTATCCGTTCACCAAAGAATAACTATTTTCATTCAAATTCAATTTCATATTTGAATTTTGACCTATCAGAATCCAACAAGTGGCATAATGAAGAAATAATGGACACAATAAAAATTGATTAGAAACAGACTAATTAACAATATTAAATTTTATTAAGAAACCACGCTAACAAAATCCTAGCTAACTGTTCCTAGCTAACTGTTAATTCCGTATTACATTTTATTTATCGCAATTTATTTATCGCAATTTATTTTATCGCAATTTATATTCTCGCAATTTTATTTATTGTCATTTAATTTCTGTTATTTACTTTACGCACTTTATTTATCGTCATTTAATTTCTGTTATTTATTTTACGCACTTTAAATATCGGGACACGTATACAAGGTTTTGACATATCATATCGACACATCTATATATATTATTTGGAATCACCATAGACACTCTATATGCAGTAATGATCGAGTTCTCTATACAGGGTTGAGGTTGATTCTATAATAATATATATACTTTGAGTTGTGATCGAGTCTGAGACATGTACACGGGTCACGATACGTATTAATTAATTCAAATATTATATATTAAACTATATATGAATGATTGCACTGTCAACTGTGGACTATCGACTGTGGACTAATAACATTGGACAATTAAAATGAATTAAAATATTGAATATAACATATGAAACTAAACAATTCTTCAAGTTTGCCACTTGATTTCGTCTTAAACCTCATTTGTATCTTCACGATTACATTCTGCGTTCAAACCTTTCATGATTCTTGAAAACACCTCAATCGATAGGATGAATCAACCGCACTTCATCTACGGAAGGAAAGATTTATGCATATAGTTATGCACCTGAGAAACTCTCGGCAATTGAGTAAAAGTTCAACACGTAGCCGCGTCAGATCCTTTGGCATTTATTAACAAAAACAACTTTGCGATCCCTTTTCAAAATTAGCCAATTTTGTCACAACTCCAACAAGTCAACTTCGACTTTTCGTACGAAACAACCTTATTATAACGTTTATATATACGCGTGCTCTTTTATTGTTACCAGGTAACCTTTCATATTCCATCATATTACCATCAGCGTTTAATCATCTAAAAACACAATTCTCCTGAAACCACCTCGGATTAATAACCGATGATTCAGATATCATAGCATTTGAAAGGATCCGAAACTAATCATCCGGACGATGTCCATATTGATTACAAACGAATTACAACAGTTGATAACATCGCGAGGTACTTGACCTCTATATGATACATTTTACAAACGTTGCATTTATTCTTAAAAGGCAATCTATCTTTACATAAAAAAAATTAATAAACTCGTCAAACATTTCTCGATATCCAAATGACCTAAACTGTCATTTACTTAATAAATGTCTTTAATGATCTTCAATGACTCGAATGCAATGTTCTTGTATCATGGCTTAAATGGTCCCAACTAGTATCCTTAATATGAGCTAACGCACAGCGGAAGTCTTAATTCATACCTGAGAATAACATGCTTTAAAACGTCAACATAAAGTTGGTGAGATATATAGGTTTGATGCTAGCAGCGATATAACGATGGACCACAAGATTTCATATATAAACATTTTAATAAAAATATTCTAAGTGATTGAGCACTTGGTAACCATACTTAACAATTAATCACGTCGCATATTCCCTTTAATATGAAATCTTACTACACTGTACCAAGTGTAGTCACGAAACGAAGTACTGTGCAACCGTTGAATACTGGTCGTCCAGTCCGGTTGGGGTTGTCAGGCCCGATAGATCTATCAACAGGATTCGCGTTTACAATACCGCTGTAAATAACAGTTACCAAGCTACAGGGAAGTATGCCAGTGGTACAACTCAACGTAGAATATATTTTTCAGTTACTTGTGTCCATATCGTAAAACATAAAATACATGTATTCTCATCCCGAAATATTTAGAGTTTAAAAGTGGGACTATATACTCACTTTCGTCTTGAAGATATATATATAATTTGACTTGGTCTCCGGTTGATATCACGAACCTATCCATATATAATATATCAATACCTTTTCTTTTTTAAACAAACGTCACATATATATACTTGTTATACTTTTAATACTTTGAATAATTCCTTAGTCCGTAGTTAGCAGTTCGTTGTTAGTAATTCAATTTTAATGGTTCATATTTAGATGTTTAATAAACCCCCAATGAAATAAATAAAACCCTCATCTTATATGTATTGGTCGAGATTAATCTTGACCCACGGTACCGGTGTTGTCAAATGACGTGTTGCGTACATAAAGTACCGGTGTTGTCAAATGACGTGTTGCGTACAATCATGGGATCTTATGATTAATCTTCTCGTATTGTTTACGGGTGATCCTGAACCATATAAAATTGAATTATGAGTACATATATATAAAATATCATGTTATTTTAGAAAGATGTGATTTTATTTAATTTTTCCCAATTAATCCCGAAGTTAAACAAGTCTTGGATAACCAATTTTGTTTCGGTCATAGTTTCTTCGTTACAAATCCGTTTTCGTTGATTCAACTTGCCATCTCCTTGGATCGAGTCCCTCTTTAAGACTATGAACTGAAAATACCTTGGTTTGTATTCAAAATCACACGGCATAGGTGAAACTTTAGTGAAACTTATGAAGTTAAACATTTTCCTTTATTTAAACAACCTTAAATGATTATTTTTCTAAAAATACTTATACTTTGAATTAAATCATGAAATTTTTATGTGTTATCATATTCATAGTAAAAATCATTTTTCCAGAACATAAACCTCCAACTCAAAGTTTAAGATAGTTTTTAATTATCCAACCCAAAACAGTCCCCGGTGGCACTCCGACGTCGTAAAAACAGTTTTTAAGATATTCTTTGAAAAACCAAATTATACCTTGTTAAATTAGCATATATTTAAGTTATATTACAGGTCTTGAAGTATTTTAAAATTTAAGTTAGAAGGATCTATTTAGTTTGCAAACAAGTTTGAAAACATTCAAACTATGTTCTTGTTGTTAAACTTTTATACCACAAAATAAGATAGCTATATATATATGAATCGAATAAGGTTATGAACATAGATACTACCTCAAGTTCCTTGGACAAGGTTGCTGTAAAAGAGGAGTAAGAAGCTAGAATCAAAAGGGTGATGGAAGTGGATGAAAGATTGGAAGTAAGTTTGTGTTCTTGGAAGGATTTCTTGAAGTGTTTTTGTATGGTTTTCTTATGGTGTTTAAGTAAGGTTTTTGAAGTTAGATCTTCATGGAACTTTGCTGAATGTTTATGGAGTTTAATGTTCTTGAGAGTGTGGGTGTTTTTAGCTAGAGAATGGAAGTAAAAATGAAACAAAATGAGGATACATATATACTCCTAAAAAAATGTTTATGTAGTAGACATGGACAAATTTTTAGTTTGTATTTTTGTAATTAGTCTTACAATCATTCAAAAGTAATTACCTTATACATAAGGCATGAACAAGGGCTGGTTAGGTGGTGATTTGATGTGTATATACCAATAGTAAATACGTATAGAAGCTAGGTATGATACGAGTACAAATACTCTAGATATACGTATAGAAATTTTGTGAAAAATGGAATGAGGATTCAAATATAGCTATCTTTTGTGAATACACTTATATGATTTTATGTATTTAAGTCTTTAAAAGTGATTAAATACATTACTTATACGATATATGTATAAACATTATAAGTCTTAAGTATTTATGTCAAATAACGTTACGTATAGTTATCGTTTTGAAAACTTAAGTTAGTAGTTTCAAAATATACTTATAACTTATTGTTATTAATACAAAATGAGATATTAAAACATTCATTAATCATGTTAAATATGTATATATACATATATATACACAAACGTATAATTATCATATATTGTATAGTTCGTGATATCATCGGTCAAACTAGACGGTCAAACGTTGTGTAAAACTCTTTTCGGAAACATAAATCTCAACAATTTGGATTGCTTATCATGTTGGTAAGGTTTAATTTATGTAAATATTAATCTTATAAGTATAGAATGATCGAAAAAGTGCGGGTCAACTTTAGGGTTTTTGCTTATCGTGTCGGAACCATATAGAGATTAGAGTTTAAATTTGGTCGGAAATTTCCGGGTCGTTACAGTACCCATCCGTTAAAGAAATTTCGTCCTCGAAATTTGGTAGAGGTTGTCATAAACAACAATAGGAATGTTTTCATGACGAATATGAGGTAATAATGAAATTTTATCATTATTGAAATATTTAGATAAAACGATTTGGTTATGTGAGACGCACGAGCGAAGCTATCACAAAAGAGTGAAATGAGTAAATATAGAATTGTTGTAACCGATGACGTGATTATGATCGATTTCCGGGATTTAAGGGTTTTAAAGAAAATCTTATGTAATAAGATTTAGTTTTGCGGCGATCAGGATCTTCTTTGATTTAACGCGGCAATCTGTTTTGATTTCTTTGTCGAATATTTCACTATAAATTTACCTCCTTCCCTTTCTTTCTTCCCACATCTTCTATTCTTTCTCTTTAGTTCCTACTTTAAGACATTCGCTAATATGCTCCATTCCATTCTAACCCTTGTTATATTTCTAACTTTCATATCTTTCATTCTTCTTTTTCATCTATCACCAGAAGAATCTATTCTCTTTTATCCTTTCCTTGGAATTATAATGTTTTTAATTCTCCCGTGCCTTTACGTTGCAATACGTATTGATATGCATGGTTTGTAGTTTCGGGGTTGTTGTTAGGTTTTATACCTTCCCTTATATTTCGATGTTCCTACTCCCGTCCCTTAAAATCATTGTCATCCACAGTTAATGCTCTCTCTTATTTGCTGTGGTTTATGTTCCTATTTCTATTCTGAAGTTTTGTCCCTTCATTTCTTCTTCCCGTCCTCGAGCCAAGCGAACAATGGTCCGAAATTCGTAGGTAGGAAATTTGGAATGAACCTTGCTATTGGTTTTAGAATGAAATTGTAATGGCACGATCTTGATTCGTTAAATTACTCGAATATTCCGAAAAAAATAGAACTATCAAGGTGATACGTTCTAATATGTTTGAAGACTTGATAGAATGTAAGAGCCGTGTAACATGGCACATGATGACGGTACTGTGAATCATCACATTCCATTAGAAACTTAACATGACTTACTGTAATATAATGAAGTTGATCAAGTTTCATTATATTATACTAATTCATGTATCAGTTCCCAACACTACTTCAAAACATTCATATTTTTAAACTTAGAGATTTCAGAATTTAGAAACTAACACAGTTTCTTTTATATTGTAGCGCAGATGTTACGGAGAGTTAAATGATCGCAGATAGGAATAGTTGTAAAAATATCTCCAGAAATATGAAAAATATGTATAACGAATGAAGATATCTTATAATATCTAAGATAAAATGATGGTGAAGAATATCATCTTGAAAAGTTTAGAATAAGGAGCAGTGTTCTTACTAACGGTTTCAGCAGGCACTGGATCATTTGGATCCTTTGAAGGCAGGTTCTGTTTTCATGATTTGTTCACGGCCTCCTTCATACTTTGCTCAATCCGTTTTCCAGTTCCAAACCTTCTCTTTTTCTCAGCTTTACCACCATACCATTCTTTATCATCAATCTTTTGATTGTTAAAGTCGTTTACAGTTTTTGCTGCTTCATCAGCATTTCAAGAGCTACTTCATAGTTCAGGGTGTTTTCAGAAATCATGAAAGGATTTGAATGCGAATTGTAATCGTCAAGTTACGAATGAGGTTTAAGATAAAATCAAGTGGCAAACTTGAAGAATTGTTTAGTTTCATATGTTACAATCAACATTTTAATTCATTTTAATTGTCCAATGTTTTCTTCTTTATGCCACTTGTTGGATTCTGGTAGGTCAAAATCCGAATATGAAATTTGATTGAAAATGGTTATTCTGGGGTGAGCGGATACGAATATCGGTGGTTGTAAGTAAGATAATAGATAACCGTTGAATCAGATTCAAGAATGTACAATATAACTTATTAATGTGAATTCTAAATATTCCTCGGGTACTACCCACCCGTTAAAATATTTTCATCATTAATAGTTTGTACGTATGAATTTTTAATTACTATCTTTATGAAAATATACTTGCATATATATTTTCTTCAGAGATAATCATAGATTTAATGAGTCAATAAGATATTAAACTCATTTGATTTATCGTTAATTCTAGATTACATAATCTCTAAGACTTTAGAAATTACATAATCGTCATACGATACGTAAAGCGAAGATAATCGATGTAGAACGATATATAGAACGAAGATCATACTCGAAGTACAGATATTGAGTCGTGTGATGTTGATATTCGAGATACAGATTGTGATGTTGAGATTGTGATTGGGGTGATAAAGGTACTGTCGGCGTTGACGATGGTAGTACGGATTATACTGCTGGTGCTGCTGTTGGTGTTTGTAACCTTCGCACCATATTCTCCAAAACCACTACCCGAGCACGGAGTTCGTTGACTTCTTCTATTATACCGGGATGATTGACGGTTGGAACGAGCGAATGAACAAGATTTGAAATATGGGATAGTATGTAATCATGACGAGATACTCTAGAAATGAGCGAGAAAATGGTGTTTCGAATGGGTTCGCCGGTAAGTGCTTCAGGTTCATCGTTAAGAGGGCAATTTGGTGGATGAAATGGATCACCTTCTTCTTGCCTCCAGAAATTTAGTATATTACGAACCCATCCCCAGTGCATCCAGAATAGATGATGGGAAATTGGTTGATCCATTCCGGTGACGCTGTTCTCGGAGCTCGAATGGAAATCCATGTCGGCGTAGCTATCGAAGTCGGAGGAATTCGAACTGGATGAAGAATTCATCTTGTATAGTTGGAGAAATGAATTTTTTTGGTTTGGAATAGATTATAGGAGTTGGGTTTGGTACTCTTCAATACATAATTTTCATATGTATATATAATACCGAAATCCCATGAATTACGGAGAATCTTTGAAATTCGTCGGGCAATGTTTATAGTAATAGATACGCTAGGATATGAATTTTGTCTATACACTATCGATGCACTAGATGCAGTAAGACGTGTCTAGACTAAAGAATGATAAGCAGGCAACTCCCTAAGGATGATAAGCAGATGGTTTCCGACTAGAAATGATAAGCAAAACTTTTTAGCAGGTAGATACGGTCAAAGTCCAGACTCACTAATGTATCCTAACAACTACCAGTTAGACACAATAATGCAAGGCCTGGTTCGCTAAGACCAACGCTCTGATACCAACTGAAAGGATCCGAAACTAATCATCCGGACGATGTCCATATTGATTACAAACGAATTACAACAGTTGATAACATCGCGAGGTACTTGACCTCTATATGATACATTTTACAAACGTTGCATTTATTCTTAAAAGGCAATCTATCTTTACATAAAAAAAATTAATAAACTCGTCAAACATTTCTCGATATCCAAATGACCTAAACTGTCATTTACTTAATAAATGTCTTTAATGATCTTCAATGACTCGAATGCAATGTTCTTGTATCATGGCTTAAATGGTCCCAACTAGTATCCTTAATATGAGCTAACGCACAGCGGAAGTCTTAATTCATACCTGAGAATAACATGCTTTAAAACGTCAACATAAAGTTGGTGAGATATATAGGTTTGATGCTAGCAGCGATATAACGATGGACCACAAGATTTCATATATAAACATTTTAATAAAAATATTCTAAGTGATTGAGCACTTGGTAACCATACTTAACAATTAATCACGTCGCATATTCCCTTTAATATGAAATCTTACTACACTGTACCAAGTGTAGTCACGAAACGAAGTACTGTGCAACCGTTGAATACTGGTCGTCCAGTCCGGTTGGGGTTGTCAGGCCCGATAGATCTATCAACAGGATTCGCGTTTACAATACCGCTGTAAATAACAGTTACCAAGCTACAGGGAAGTATGCCAGTGGTACAACTCAACGTAGAATATATTTTTCAGTTACTTGTGTCCATATCGTAAAACATAAAATACATGTATTCTCATCCCGAAATATTTAGAGTTTAAAAGTGGGACTATATACTCACTTTCGTCTTGAAGATATATATATAATTTGACTTGGTCTCCGGTTGATATCACGAACCTATCCATATATAATATATCAATACCTTTTCTTTTTTAAACAAACGTCACATATATATACTTGTTATACTTTTAATACTTTGAATAATTCCTTAGTCCGTAGTTAGCAGTTCGTTGTTAGTAATTCAATTTTAATGGTTCATATTTAGATGTTTAATAAACCCCCAATGAAATAAATAAAACCCTCATCTTATATGTATTGGTCGAGATTAATCTTGACCCACGGTACCGGTGTTGTCAAATGACGTGTTGCGTACATAAAGTACCGGTGTTGTCAAATGACGTGTTGCGTACAATCATGGGATCTTATGATTAATCTTCTCGTATTGTTTACGGGTGATCCTGAACCATATAAAATTGAATTATGAGTACATATATATAAAATATCATGTTATTTTAGAAAGATGTGATTTTATTTAATTTTTCCCAATTAATCCCGAAGTTAAACAAGTCTTGGATAACCAATTTTGTTTCGGTCATAGTTTCTTCGTTACAAATCCGTTTTCGTTGATTCAACTTGCCATCTCCTTGGATCGAGTCCCTCTTTAAGACTATGAACTGAAAATACCTTGGTTTGTATTCAAAATCACACGGCATAGGTGAAACTTTAGTGAAACTTATGAAGTTAAACATTTTCCTTTATTTAAACAACCTTAAATGATTATTTTTCTAAAAATACTTATACTTTGAATTAAATCATGAAATTTTTATGTGTTATCATATTCATAGTAAAAATCATTTTTCCAGAACATAAACCTCCAACTCAAAGTTTAAGATAGTTTTTAATTATCCAACCCAAAACAGTCCCCGGTGGCACTCCGACGTCGTAAAAACAGTTTTTAAGATATTCTTTGAAAAACCAAATTATACCTTGTTAAATTAGCATATATTTAAGTTATATTACAGGTCTTGAAGTATTTTAAAATTTAAGTTAGAAGGATCTATTTAGTTTGCAAACAAGTTTGAAAACATTCAAACTATGTTCTTGTTGTTAAACTTTTATACCACAAAATAAGATAGCTATATATATATGAATCGAATAAGGTTATGAACATAGATACTACCTCAAGTTCCTTGGACAAGGTTGCTGTAAAAGAGGAGTAAGAAGCTAGAATCAAAAGGGTGATGGAAGTGGATGAAAGATTGGAAGTAAGTTTGTGTTCTTGGAAGGATTTCTTGAAGTGTTTTTGTATGGTTTTCTTATGGTGTTTAAGTAAGGTTTTTGAAGTTAGATCTTCATGGAACTTTGCTGAATGTTTATGGAGTTTAATGTTCTTGAGAGTGTGGGTGTTTTTAGCTAGAGAATGGAAGTAAAAATGAAACAAAATGAGGATACATATATACTCCTAAAAAAATGTTTATGTAGTAGACATGGACAAATTTTTAGTTTGTATTTTTGTAATTAGTCTTACAATCATTCAAAAGTAATTACCTTATACATAAGGCATGAACAAGGGCTGGTTAGGTGGTGATTTGATGTGTATATACCAATAGTAAATACGTATAGAAGCTAGGTATGATACGAGTACAAATACTCTAGATATACGTATAGAAATTTTGTGAAAAATGGAATGAGGATTCAAATATAGCTATCTTTTGTGAATACACTTATATGATTTTATGTATTTAAGTCTTTAAAAGTGATTAAATACATTACTTATACGATATATGTATAAACATTATAAGTCTTAAGTATTTATGTCAAATAACGTTACGTATAGTTATCGTTTTGAAAACTTAAGTTAGTAGTTTCAAAATATACTTATAACTTATTGTTATTAATACAAAATGAGATATTAAAACATTCATTAATCATGTTAAATATGTATATATACATATATATACACAAACGTATAATTATCATATATTGTATAGTTCGTGATATCATCGGTCAAACTAGACGGTCAAACGTTGTGTAAAACTCTTTTCGGAAACATAAATCTCAACAATTTGGATTGCTTATCATGTTGGTAAGGTTTAATTTATGTAAATATTAATCTTATAAGTATAGAATGATCGAAAAAGTGCGGGTCAACTTTAGGGTTTTTGCTTATCGTGTCGGAACCATATAGAGATTAGAGTTTAAATTTGGTCGGAAATTTCCGGGTCGTTACAGCATTAAATGCAGAGGAAACAGAAAAATGGTAGATGGTCTAAACGGACAAAAGTTTGATGATAAAGAAAGGAGTGTTAGGAACGCTCGATAGAAAATTGGGTATTGAAAAACAGATTGAGTTACCCATGAAGGAGACCAAGGACAAATACAAGGACCAAATCCTATATTCAAAGGATTCAGGTAATTCTGGATCCGTTGAAATCTTTAGAGAATATCTTGCTCCGAAGTCATGTTAAAATCTTGCGGAAAATCTTTCTCCATCAACCGTCGAACTTAGAAATTCCAAAATATCATCATCAATATCTTTGATATTTCTGAGGATATTTTCATAAATATTCTCGTCCGAAATTATATACCTCTTCGTGCTTCCTGTGTATCAATATATTGGAAACATTCAATAGAAAATATAGTACCGAAAAGCAGATTATGCGAAACTATGAAGAAAGCCGTGGATAAATCACAAAGAATAAGTTTGACTTCAAAGAATCCAAATAATTCAATGTCTGCTAAAGTCTATAGTGAATAACTTGCTCCTTACTCTAAACCCTTGCAGACAATAGTTTCTATCATCCTCTGATCTTAGATATTCTGAGATATTATCGTACCTTTCATTATAAATATCCTCCATATTTCTGGAGATATTTTTATAACTATTCTTATCTGAAATCATTAATATTTTCGTGCTATCAGTATTACATCATATAGAAACTGTTAGTTTCTATATTCTGTAAATTTTCAAGCTTAAAATATGAATGTTATTGTAGTAATGATGGGAACTGATGCATGAGTTAGTATAATATAATGACACTTGATCAACGTGATTATATTACAGTAAGTCATGCTGAGTTTCTAAATGAAACGTGATGATTCACAGATCATAACGTCATCATGTGCCATGTTACATAACTCTTTCATCCTACTTAACTCCGTAATAAATCAAGAAAATGTATTCTTGATGGTTCTATCTTCCGTGATGTTGATAAATTTGAAAATCAAATCGTGCTATCACGTTCCTTCATGCTTAGAACATTATAATCATTCGAAACTCTATATCTATAAATTCTGGACCATTATTCGCTTGACTTGAAGTCGGGAAGAGAAAACAAAAGCATAGAGCTTTGAAATATAAGGGAGAATATAAAGTCCGATAACAACACATAAATTACAAACCGTGTATATCAATGTTTATCGCAACATAAAGACACGGGAGAATTAAAAACATTATAATCCCGAGGGCGAAGTAGAAGAAAGCAGATTCCTCTGGTGGAAGTTGGAAAAGGAGAATGATTGTTGCGATAGTAAGGATGAGGACAAGGATCAGAACTGGATTAATCATTTTCAGAATCTTTTGGATGTATGAACTAAGAAAGAAAGTATAAGAATGGTGAGAATAATGGAAAGGAAGAGCTTAATTTATACTGGAAATATCAGACGTAGTAATCGGGGCAGATCACCGTATTTAATTAAAGAGATCTTAATTTCCATAAATCCCGAAGAATCAGATTTTATAGATCTTCAAGATTTTCTTTAAATCCCTTAAATTCCGGAATTCAACCAAGGCAATGTCAAAAGTTAAGACGCGCCTTATTTTCTAAATTCAAACCTGACTACGTCAAAAGTTAAAAACAAATCTTTGTTTCTCATTTCATCCTTTTGTGAATAGCTTCATTCGCACTCTTCGAATAATTGAATTATTTTTATCCATATTACTCAATGATGATAAAACTCAAGTTATCAACTCATATTCGTCAGGAAAACATATTTATTGTTAGCTATGACGACCTCACTCAAATTTCGGGACGAAATTTCTTTAACGGGTAGGTACTGTGATGACCCGGGAATTTCCGACCAAATTTAAACATAATCTTATATGATTCGACTCGATAAGCAAAGTCTATTAAACCGAGTCTCATTATGTTTAAACTATTTCATGATAACATTTGACCTTTAACTATTTCCGACGATTCACGAACCTTTAATTGTAACTAAGAATGTAAATATAAATAATTATATATAAAACTAATTATATTAGTATTAATGAACTATTAAGTAATTTTGTTATTATAAAAGATAACATTTAATAACTAAAGATTTTCATTTTGAATATATATAGTATATTGTATATAAATGATTCAAACATATTTTACCAACGTTATCAAAATATTAAATGTACAATGTTATACTTTGTAGTTAATTGTTTAATATACATAATTAATCATCTACTCAACATTTAAAACATGATTTTATATATATGGTAGTATACATATATACATAAATATAACTATATATATATGATTTTATACATAATTATTATATTATGTATATGTAGAAATTTATAATATATCTATGATGAAATAATGTACTATTTTAATAAATATATATAATACTTACATATATAAAACATTTATATTTTTCATAATTACATACATAAGTATAATATAATTAGTATGTAAATAAATATTATAATATATTTATATTAAAATGCATAAATATATAATATTCAGTATATGTTACAATACATATTACATAATTATTAAATATTACATAATAATAGATGATATTAATAAATTAAATTTAAATACAAATATAGTTGTTGTAGTAATGTTATTTGTATCGTCAAATATCAATATTTGTATTCATAATATCACTTTATATCATATAAAGATGAAATTGGATGTATAAATTAGATTATTATTACTAATATTATTATTATCGATAAAATATTAATATTATCATAATTAGTATGGTATTATTATTATTATTATTATTATTATTATTATTATTATTATCATTTTTACAATTATTATTATCATTAATATTATATTTATCATTATTATTAATTTTATTAATATTATTAGATATTAATAGTATTGTTATTATATATTATTATTATTAATTAAAAAAAACAGTAGGGATCTATATTATACGCTTGACCTCTGTATCCTTTATCTCTATTATTATTATTATTATTTTTGTTTCTTTCCTGCTCCAAACTCGTGAACCTGTGTTGACATTTTCTCCATTTTTTATCAACCGATCTCTATTATTACAAAATGATTATGTATAATTGCAAATCAAATCAAAAGGAAATCCAATGGGATTAAAGAGCACAGCGATATTTTTTTTTTCTTCTTCTCTGCACGCTCCAATTTTTTTTTCTCTTAATTCAATTTCGAATAAAGTTTCAAAATCTAAAAATGCAGAAAGGTTAGAAATCTTTCTTTGAATCTATCTGCAAAATCTCAACTCTCAAATCTTTATATCGATCTTGAATTTTGAAGTCAAAGTTTAGTTTAAAAAAAGTCAACAATTGTTCTTGAGACAAATTCGCGTTCGTGTATATGTTTCTGATCAAATTGACGATTCCAGTAGTTTTTATACATGTTTAGAAAACTATTTCGTGTTATAAACATTATCTATAATGTTATCTATTACGAAATCAATTTTTTTTGTTTTGTTCCAAGAACCGACGCTGCAGTAGGCCTTTAGTGTTTTTTTTTTTTATTTTAGAACCCAAATTATTTTTTTTCTGTAATGTTTTGAAGCTTTAAAAGGAACCCTGATTTTTTTTTTTTTTTTTTTTTTTTGGTTATTGATGTTTTGTTGAATCCGTGAGACTTGTGGAGAAGAAGAGGAATAGAAGAAAAACAGTTTATATATAAAATTTAAATTCGATATTAGTACAGAGAATCAGAATTGGTGGGATGGTCGAGAGTGTTTGCGTGTGAGCATGTGGTCACGAGATCGAGTCCAGAGGACGGTAGTTTCTTTTTTTTTTTTGAAACTCTTTTCATGTGAGGTAGTTTTCTTTTCTAATTTTATTATTGTTATTATATATTAATTATTATTAGTATTATTATTATTATTGTGATTGTTTTGATTGTTATTGTTATTGTTATTATTAGTATCATACTTGTTATCATATTTGAAAGTATTATAGACATTACTATTATTATTATGATAGGTATTAATAATATTATTATTAGTAATAAACTTATCATTTTAGTATTTTATCATCATTAGGATTATGATTATCATTATTATTATTATGAAGGAAATAAAAATATATTATTATCATCAATATTAGAATTTGTACCGGTTTATAAATAATAGTATCATCAGTACATTTACAATTAATAATATCATATTTATCAGTATCATCATTAATATTTACTAGTATTATTATGATTATCATTTATCATTTTATAAATATTAGAACCCTTATTATTAACATAAGTATGGTATTAGTATTAATATTATTTTAGAGTTATTATTATTAGTATCATTAACAGTTATCATTTTCATTTTTTTTGCTATTAGTATTATCATTATTAATAAAATTATTATTATTATTAGTAAATCATTATTATCTAAATTATTATTTTAACAAATAAATCTTTTGTACACTATATATATACTTATGGTATATACTAGGATTGTATTAATAATTCACATAACAAACTAATAAAATTTCATAAATACAATACTAACCACAAATATATGTATATAAATATATTAATGTCACTATTTATATAAACGTAAATCATTATAGATATATATACATAAAATCGATATATATATATAAAATATAACTTAAAATATAATATAAGTATACGTTTTAAAATAAAGGTTAGAATAAATTCTACCAAACTATAATATATAAATAATACATATTAATAAATGAAATTTTGTAACTTACATTATACGTATTAATATATACACAATTGATATAGGTTCGTGAATCCGAGGCCAACCCTGCATTGTTCAATGACGTCATATGTATTTTTACTACAAAATACAGTATCGTGAGTTTCATTTGCCTTTTTACCCTTTATATTTTTGGGCTGAGAATACATGCGCAACTTTTATAACTGTTTTACAAAATTGACACAAGTACGTGAAACTACATTCTATGGTTGGATTATCGAAGTCGAATATGCCCCTTTTTATTAAGTCTGGTAATCTAAGAATTAGGGAACAGACACCCTAATTGACGCGAATCCTAAAGATAGATCTATCGGGCCCAACAAGCCCCATCCAAAGTACCGGATGTTTTAGTACTTCGAAATTTATATCATGTCCGAAGGAGGATCCCGAAATGATGGGGATATTCTTATATATGAATATTGTTAATGTCGGTTACCAGGTGTTCAATCCATATGAATGATATTTTTGTCTCTATGCATGGGACGTATGTTTATGAGAAATGGAAATCTGAAATCTTGTGGTCTATTAAAATGATGGAAACGATTGTTTAAGTTAAACTAATGAACTCACCAACCTTTTGGTTGACACTTTAAAGCATGTTTATTCTCAGGTACGAAAGAAATCTTCCGCTGTGTATTTGCTCATTTTATAGATATTACTTGGAGTCATTCATGGCATATTTCAAAAGACGTTGCATTCGAGTCGTCGAGTTCATCAAGATTATTATCAAGTCAATTATAGTTGGATATATTATGAAATGGTATGCATGCCTGTCAACTTTCGATGTAATGAAAGTTTGTCTTTTCAAAAACGAATGCAATGTTTGTAAAATGTATCATATAGAGGTCAAGTATCTCGCGATGTAATCAACTGTTGTGAATCGTTTATAATCGATATGGACTTCGTCCGGATGGATTAGGACGGGTCTTCACAACTTTCCTTCACCCTCAACTGGTGATAGCCGGATCGTAAATCGATCTTTGAGTAAACACACGATCCTTGCAGTTGGTCAAAAAGATCGTCGATTCGTGGAAGAGGATACCGATTCTTGATTGTTAATTTGTTGAGCTCACGGTAGTCGATACACATACGGAAGGATCCATCCTTCTTCTTTACAAACAACACAGGCGCGCCCCACGGCGAAGAACTCGGTTGAATAAACCCTCGATCAAGTAATTCTTGTAGTTGGCTTTGCAATTCTTGCATCTCGGAAGGTGCAAGTCTATAGGGTGTGCGAGCTACAGGTGCAGCTCCTGGCACTAAGTCAATCTGAAATTCTACTGCCCTCGGTGGCGGTAATCCAGGTAATTCTTTGGGAAAGACATCGGAAAATTCGTTCACAATTCGAACGTCGTTCACGCTCTTCACCTCAGTTTCTACCGCTTTCACATGTGCTAGGACAGCAAAACGTCCCTTCTTCATAATCTTTTGCACTTTCACGCAACTAATGAGGTTAAACTTCGAGGTACATCTCTCTCCATAGATAACCAGTGGTTCGCCATCTCCTTGTGGTATGCGAAGTGCTTTATCTCCACAGATAACATCGGCCTTTATCTTGCTCAACCAATCCATACCGACGATCACGTCAAAACTTCCCAGTTTGATAGGTATCAAATCAATTTCGAAATCTGCACCAGCTATGTTGATAATAGCTCCACGACTAATATGGTCAACCTTTTCAAGTTTTCCATTGGCGACCTCGACAAGCATACTTTCCTTCAAAGGAACTAACGACCAATCTAACTTATCACAAAAATGTCTACACACATAGCTCCTATCGGCACCAGTATCAAATAGGACAGAAGCTAAAAGATTGTTGATTTTGAATATACCTGTCACCAAGTCGGGGTTGTCGCGTGCGTCCCTTGCATTAACATTGAAGGCTCTAGCACGTGGTGGTCCGCCATCCTTACGCTTGTTTGGGCACTCGTTTCTGAAATGGACCGTCTTTCCACACTCATAACATTTCCTAGGCCTATTGTTGTTGTGGTTTGGCTTCACATTCAAAGTAGTAACCTTACAATCCTTACCAACATGCCCAGTCCGTTGGCATTTCTCACAGACAACATTGCAATACCCGGTGTGGTGCTTATAACACCTCTTACATTGTGGTAAAGTTCCCTTGTAGTTCGGATTGGAGCTGTTGTTGTTGGGGTTGGTGTTGTTGTTGTTTTGCCTGAACCCTTCATGTCACTTCGCCGGGTTTTGATCATAGTTCTTACCCCTGTTGTTGTTGTGGTTGTTGTCCCATTTCCTCTTCTCGCCACTACCAGTTTCAAACTTAGCCTTCTCCGGCTCGTCAAGGATGATTTGATTCAAGAGAGTATGCGCCATGCGCATTGCTTCGGGAACGCTTGGTGGCTTGGATGAGGTAACATTACCCTTGATGGACTTAGGAAGTCCCGAGAAGTATTTTTCCAAGCGCTTAAATTCGGGGGTGACCATGGTCGGACACATAAGAGCCAACTCCAAAAACCTACGGTTGTAACTGTTAAGGTCGTTTCCTACGGCCTTTAACTGCATAAATTCGATTTCCATCTTCTGAATTTCGGTTCTCGGACAGTATTCCTCGATCATAGCACATTTAAATTCTTCCCAAGGCGTAGCATACACCTCATCAATTCCTTGCGCTTGGGCCATGGTATTCCACCATGTAAGCGCGCCATCAGAAAGCGTGCAAGATGCAAATTTCGTTTTGTTAGCTTCCGAACAATTGCTAACCCTGAATACCGATTCCAACTTTTCGAACCATCTGGTGAGACCAACTGGTCCCTCGGTGCCGCTGAAGTTATGCGGTTTGCAGCTCTGGAATTCCTTGTAAGTAAACCCATCTCGGACGAGTGGAACGATAGGCGGTGGTACAATTGGAGGGTTCCTTTCTGCTAGAGCAGCAGCAACACGTTCGTTAATCATGTCCTCAATCTGGGCGGCGGTAGGTGTGGTTCTGCCGTTAGCCATGGTATTCTAAACAAAAATTTTGACCCAAGTCAAAATCCAGCATGCAAGTAGTAGTAATACAGTATATAGTGACTAACATGGAATCAAAATATAACATGTTATTAAATAATGCATCTAGGTATAAATACCACAGAATCATCGTACAGCAATGTAAATAGAACATCGTGCAAGAATTAAATAACGCAAAGTTCCATTCATTAATAATAATAAGTTTCATACATCTGAATAAGTTCGTACAATACATATGAAATACATGAAACTATGTCTAGATTACATCATGAAATCTAAATACAAGGTCCTACGGTGAAGGCGGGTGAACTGCTCCTCGAGCCAACTGCTCCTCGAGCTCAGTGACTCGAGCTCGGAGAGTCTCAATCTCCCTCATCAGTTCCTCGTTAGAGGGAGCTGGTGGGGCAGGCGGTGTAGGTGGGGCGGGTGGTGCGGGTGGTGCCGGTGGTGCTGATGTAGATGGTCCGGCTCCGGATGTAGACGGTACGTCCCTAGATGTAAGTGGTGCATATCTGAATCTCGGTGGTACGGTTCCAGGAATAGTCAATACGTAACGGGGAACCTTACGTATCTGTGGGTCGGCAGGGTATGGCACAACTCGTTTACGAGCAGTAACCCTACGTCGATGGCCAAAAGCATCAGTAAAAGCACGACCTCCATTCACCCCTGGAATGACGGTGCCGTCGGAACGGTACCGCTTCTTCGGCGGGGTGGAGGGTGCCTGAATAGGTCTATCAGCAGGATCCTCATCATCGCTGGAGTCGTCTGATGATGAAGAATCGGCGGATGATGAGTCATCCGAATCGTGTGGTGGTGGCACTGGTGGCTGAGCTGGTAATCCAAAGCGTCCGAAGGCGGCCAACATGTAGTGACCCGAACTTTTCCATGTTTATATATATTAATTGAGATTGATATTTACATGATTAAATGTTTCCAACATGTTAAGCAATCAAACTTGTTAAGACTTGATTAATTGAAATATGTTTCATATAGACAATTGACCACCCAAGTTGACCGGTGATTCACGAACGTTAAAACTTGTAAAAACTATATGATGACATATATATGGATATATATATAGTTAACATGATACTATGATAAGTAAACATATCATTAAGTATATTAACAATGAACTACATATGTAAAAACAAGACTACTAACTTAATGATTTTTAAACGAGACATATATGTAACGATTATCGTTGTAAAGACATTTAATGTATATATATCATATTAAGAGATATTCATACATGATAATATCATGATAATATAATAATTTAAAATCTCATTTCATATTATAAACATTGGGTTAACAACATTTAACAAGATCGTTAACCTAAAGGTTTCAAAACAACACTTACATGTAACGACTAACGATGACTTAACGACTCGGTTAAAATGTATATACATGTAGTGTTTTAATATGTATTTATACACTTTTGAAAGACTTCAATACACTTATCAAAATACTTCTACTTAACAAAAATGCTTACAATTACATCCTCGTTCAGTTTCATCAACAATTCTACTCGTATGCACCCGTATTCGTACTCGTACAATACACAGCTTTTAGATGTATGTACTATTGGTATATACACTCCAATGATCAGCTCTTAGTAGCCCATGTGAGTCACCTAACACATGTGGGAACCATCATTTGGCAACTAGCATGAAATATCTCATAAAATTACAAAAATATGAGTAATCATTCATGACTTATTTACATGAAAACAAAATTACATATCCTTTATATCTAATCCATACACCAACGACCAAAAACACCTACAAACACTTTCATTCTTCAATTTTCTTCATCTAATTGATCTCTCTCAAGTTCTATCTTCAAGTTCTAAGTGTTCTTCATAAATTCCAAAAGTTCTAGTTTCATAAAATCAAGAATACTTTCAAGTTTGCTAGCTCACTTCCAATCTTGTAAGGTGATCATCCAACCTCAAGAAATCTTTGTTTCTTACAGTAGGTTATCATTCTAATACAAGGTAATAATCATATTCAAACTTTGGTTCAATTTCTATAACTATAACAATCTTATTTCAAGTGATGATATTACTTGAACTTGTTTTCGTGTCATGATTCTGCTTCAAGAACTTCGAGCCATCCAAGGATCCATTGAAGCTAGATCTATTTTTCTCTTTTCCAGTAGGTTTATCCAAGGAACTTAAGGTAGTAATGATGTTCATAACATCATTCGATTCATACATATAAAGCTATCTTATTCGAAGGTTTAAACTTGTAATCACTAGAACATAGTTTAGTTAATTCTAAACTTGTTCGCAAACAAAAGTTAATCCTTCTAACTTGACTTTTAAAATCAACTAAACACATGTTCTATATCTGTATGATATGCTAACTTAATGATTTAAAACCTGAAAACACGAAAAACACCGTAAAACCGGATTTACGCCGTCGTAGTAACACCGCGGGCTGTTTTGGGTTAGTTAATTAAAAACTATGATAAACTTTGATTTAAAAGTTGTTATTCTGAGAAAATGATTTTTATTATGAACATGAAACTATATCCAAAAATTATGGTTAAACTCAAAGTGGAAGTATGTTTTCTAAAATGGTCATCTAGACGTCGTTCTTTCGACTGAAATGACTACCTTTACAAAAACGACTTGTAACTTATTTTTCCGACTATAAACCTATACTTTTTCTGTTTAGATTCATAAAATAGAGTTCAATATGAAACCATAGCAATTTGATTCACTCAAAACGGATTTAAAATGAAGAAGTTATGGGTAAAACAAGATTGGATAATTTTTCTCATTTTAGCTAAGTGAAAATTGGTAACAAATCTATTCCAACCATAACTTAATCAACTTGTATTGTATATTATGTAATCTTGAGATACCATAGACACGTATACAATGTTTCGACCTATCATGTCGACACATCTATATATATTTCGGAACAACCATAGACACTCTATATGTGAATGTTGGAGTTAGCTATACAGGGTTGAGGTTGATTCCAAAATATATATAGTTTGAGTTGTGATCAATACTGAGATACGTATACACTGGGTCGTGGATTGATTCAAGATAATATTTATCGATTTATTTCTGTACATCTAACTGTGGACAACTAGTTGTAGGTTACTAACGAGGACAGCTGACTTAATAAACTTAAAACATCAAAATATATTAAAAGTGTTGTAAATATATTTTGAACATACTTTGATATATATGTATATATTGTTATAGGTTCGTGAATCAACCAGTGGCCAAGTCTTACTTCCCGACGAAATAAAAATCTGTGAAAGTGAGTTATAGTCCCACTTTTAAAATCTAATATTTTTGGGATGAGAATACATGCAGGTTTTATAAATGATTTACAAAATAGACACAAGTACGTGAAACTACATTCTATGGTTGAATTATCGAAATCGAATATGCCCCTTTATATTAAGTCTGGTAATCTAAGAATTAGGGAACAGACACCCTAATTGACGCGAATCCTAAAGATAGATCTATTGGGCCTAACAAACCCCATCTAAAGAACCGGATACTTTAGTACTTCGAAATTTATATCATATCCGAAGGGAGTCCCGGAATGATGGGGATATTCTTATATATGCATCTTGTTAATGTCGGTTACCAGGTGTTCACCATATGAATGATTTTTATCTCTATGTATGGGACGTGTATTGAAATATGAAATCTTGTGGTCTATTATTATGATTTGATATATATAGGTTAAACCTATAACTCACCAACATTTTTGTTGACGTTTTAAGCATGTTTATTCTCAGGTGATTATTAAGAGCTTCCGCTGTCGCATACTTAAATAAGGACGAGATTTGGAGTCCATGCTTGTATGATATTGTGTAAAAACTGCATTCAAGAAACTTATTTTGTTGTAACATATTTGTATTGTAAACCATTATGTAATGGTCGTGTGTAAACAGGATATTTTAGATTATCATTATTTGATAATCTACGTAAAGCTTTTTAAACCTTTATTGATGAAATAAAGGTTATGGTTTGTTTTAAAATGAATGCAGTCTTTGAAAAATGTCTCATATAGAGGTCAAAACCTCGCAACGAAATCAATTAATATGGAACGTTTTTAATCAATAAGAACGGGACATTTCAGTTGGTATCAGAGCGTTGGTCTTAGAGAACCAGAATTTTGCATTAGTGTGTCTTATCGAGTTTGTTAGGATGCATTAGTGAGTCTGGACTTCGACCGTGTTTACTTGAAAAATGATTGCTTAACAAATTTTGTTGGAAACTATATATTTTTAACATGTGAATATTATGTGATATATTAATCTCTTAACGCGTTTGATATTATGTGAAATATGTCTACCTCTAGAACAAGTCCCATTGACTCACCTAATAATAATGAAGAGTCAAATGTAAATTGGAATGATTCGTGGACTGATTCACAAGTTCCCGAAGAGGAACCGGAAGAAGAGTCGGAACCGGAAGAAGAATCGGAACCGGAAGAAGAATCGGAACCGGTGGGGGAAATAATAAAACGGTTAAGTAAAAGAGAATCCTCAACCAACCGACCAAGGTTAATTATGGTTAATGGTGTTTCCGCCAAGGAAGCAAAATATTGGGAGGATTACCAATTCTCCGATGAATCGGATTCCGACGAGAATTCCAATGATGTTATAGAAATTACCCCAACTGAATTTAAAAAGGCAAAAGAAAATAATAAGGGAAAGGGCATAAAAATAGAGAAATCTAATTCCAACCCCGATGAACTTTATATGTATCGTCAACTCCCGAAGTCCTTAAGTTGTAACAATGACCCGGGAACCTCTAAACCACCAGGTTTTTTCTAAACCAATGTGGACAACGACGGCTCGTATTAGGGGAACATCATATATCCCTAGAAACTTGGCAAAACGAACCAAAACCGAAGAAGAATAAATGAGCGAGTCGGAATAAGATAGTTGTATTCGTGTGGTGTAATATATGTAATATAGTGTTCTTATGCTTTATGATATATGTAAAAATTGCTTGTATTAATAAGTATTTTTTTTATGAATCTAACTCTTGTCTATTTTACAGTTTAAAAACACAAAATGGATAGACAACCCAATATTTTAAGAGACCTACCCGGAGACATGATTGATGAAATCTTGTCTAGAGTCGGCCAGAATTCCTCGGCACAACTATTTAAGGCGAGATCAGTTTGTAAGACATTCGAAGAACGTTCCAAGAATGTCTTGGTTTATAAGAGACTTTTGTTTGAAAGATGGGGGATAGCACATTGGGAAACCCATAAGTTACGATGTGTTTACTTTGACGCATATATTGCGGGGAACCCAAATGCTATTTTACGCAACGGGTTAAGAAATTATTTTGACTCAATATATCCGAATATTGGACTTCGTGATTTAGAAAAAGCGGCTAACATGCAACATAAAGAAGCATGTTATGCTTACGGATTAGTAATGTTCGCTTCTCACCAAAGTGAGAACAAGAACATCGGGCTACAACTATTAAACAAAATGTTTCCACAAGTGACGGAGTCGGTAATTGGGGTAAGAAATGAGGTTTTTAGATTGTTACGGGACTGTTGGACATTACGTAACCCTCGTCCCTTTGACGATGTTACAACACGCTGTCTTATCAACGTCCATAACGGTTATGTTCCACAAGACCAAGGATGGGAAGTAGTCCTAGTAAAACCAGAATGCATGACTTGTTTCTGGACGTATGAATTACGTGTCTTTATTGCCTTTGCTGAACGACTTGTGTACTAGCTAGAATTATCTTCACAACTATCTTGTATCAAAGTTATTGTGTGCTATATTTCATGCTTTATGTAAAATAAGCGGTATTGTAAGTTTGTAAAATATTGTATAAAAGTTTGAACGCGAAATATTATTATAATCAGTTTTTCATATAGAATTGTAGTAGTTGAATTGTATATTAGCTACTAAGTATGAACTTAACGGGTAGGTACTACCCGAATTTAAACTTATAAAACGCTAATATGAAGAAAAAGCTTTTATAAATGAGTTCATATTATGCTACGAAATACTATTAACTACTCTTAATATTCTGTATGATTAACTTGTTCCATTTGACTATTTTGAAGGAAATGGCACCGACTACTCGACACACCGTGAATATGAATGAAGAGGAATTCCGTACTTTTCTAGCTTCAAACATAGCCGCAGTACAGGCTGCGCTACATACCAACAATAATGTAACGACCCGACCAAAACCGTTATTGACGGCGCCGTTAACTTAGGTCCCGTTGCGTGGTCGTAGTCCCTATATGAGACTCGTTTGACCAAAATTATGTCGCATTCATTTGAAAGGTACAAAGTTTAGTTTAACAAACGGATCGACAAAAAGTTTAAGTTTACAAAGTTATAAAGTATGAATGATATAACTTGCGACATAATTAGTTTGAAACCACAGTTGCTATAAATAGCGTAAGTATGTAAACAATATGTTTGAATCCAAAGGTGCTATCACTAGCGTATGCATGTATGTATGCTTGACTCCAAGCAAGAACTCAGAGTGTATGCATGTATGCTTGACCCCAAGCAAGTATGAATGTACGCGGAAGCATGTATCAAATAGCCATGTATGAACCTGAGAAACATATAGAAAACTGTCAACGAAAAACGTTGGTGAGATCATAAATGTATTTGTAAACGTATATTTTGAACCACAATAGTTTGTATAGATGATTATCCAAATCGTATTTATTCCGAAGAATGTAGTTTGTATTGCGAGCACCCAATTACCAAAGCTTAACTGAATCTTCCCTCTGAATTTTGAATATAGTGTTAGAACATACACTATGCACGTTGAAATTATATTTCATCCACTAACGGTAGCGAACCGTCTGAATGAGGGTTCGTTAAACCCGTATGGCCACACAACATAATCACTCGCTTACACTTACACCCTGCAAGTGGAACTAATGATAATTGGATTGAGGACTTTTGTTCTAACTCGCCTGTATCTCTGTATTCGTATTTGTGTTCAAAGTATAAAAGTATGAAAAGTATATATACATGTGAAATGTATATAAGTATGTAATGTATATGTTTCTCAGCCCACGATTTAAAAGAATAAAAGTTGTTGAAAAGGTGGGACTATGATCTCACCTCGAGTGCACGAGTATAAAAGTACTTCACGAAGTAACGTATGCATGAAAGTTGCTTAGCCTTGACCTAAACAAGTAAGTTATATCAATTAACCGGTTACGACACAAAGTCGGGTGAAATGTGTTCAATTAGTCCTATGGCTCGTTACGACTCGATTAAGTATAGCATGTGAATCACGTTGTCAAGTTTCATACAAGAAACAAGTATAAAAGCATGTTAGAACGATTGTAATAAAGTTTGAGTTGACATTTCAAAACCTTACCATTAGAAAGGAAATCTTATTACGTTTCCAACGATATTTGATTCATCGAAAACGGAGTTACGGTCAAAAAGTTATGGCCAAAACAAGTTTGCTGAAGTTCGGATGAAACAGGCAATTGTCACGGCGCGACAAATTGCTCCGCGGCGCGACAAATGCCTATGTTGAAGGTCAGAAAGCTTGAAAAACATGTTCTAAAATCACCCTTTGGGCCACGGCGCGACAAATTGCTCCGCGGCGCGACAATGGCCGTGGCCTGGTCCCTGGCCTGTTTCACTTGTTCAAGACTTGGTAAATTTTCAAACAAACGCAAAACTCAAACCGTAAACAATTAGAAAGCGTATCTTATACCGTTGGAAAGCTCTTTTGACAAGGAACACAACTAAACATGTTTCATCAAACAAAAACATCATTTACCATAACCGAAAACTCGTCAATTGATCAAGAAAGGTTTATTTTCAAAGTTTCAAGTTCGTAAAACGTATTTTATGATTCGGGAATCCAATTTACACATACGATATGCCGTTTCGAAGGTAATTAAGCATACATTGCATCTAAACACTAAAAATTAACATTCCATGGCATTCAAGCATCAAAAGTTCATGTCAAGAACTATCAAACCCTAGTCAAACATCACAAAATCAATATTCATGTTTTTGAAGTTTTCTTAATCAACCTACGCATCAAAACGAAGCTAGTGATACTAGTAACACAATTAAAACATGCACTTTAACAATCTAACAACATTAACTCATCCAAAATCAAGGATTAAGCACACCCATTTCAAGTTCATGCTAGTTACTCCAAAAACAACAAATCGAGCAAACCAAACATATATTCATGCTAGACACGAGCCATTGACACTAACTAACACCATTTCAAATCAAAAACACGAATTTAGAGAAATCTAGAGTTTTAGAAATGTTACCCAAAATGGATGAAATTGGTACCAAATCGAAGAGGATGATGAGAGGATCACGAATATGTAATTTGTTTTGAAGTTTGCTTCCCGATCCGAATTTAGATGATGAATTATGTTTGTGTTCTTGAGAGAAAAAAAAGAAAGAAAGAGAGAGAGATGGAGGGATTGAATGGTGGAGAAAATGGGTTGACTAGTTGACCTAGTCAACTAGTTTGCCCATTTGGCAACTCCGGTCCCTCGAGTTTCAAAGCGGGTGCGGGAATTAACCAAACGAAATATTTTAAAAACGCTCGAGTAGACGAGTGATGTTATAATTAAATAACGAGAAGATTATAAACGTTAGTCAACGGAAATTGGGAATTTAAATAGCGAAAGATATTATTTAAAAAAAAGACGGTGTTAAAAATAAATTTAACGGAAAAACGCGGGATGTTACATTATCGACACCTCAAAAGAAATTTCGTCCCGAAATTTTAGTTGGAAGTAGTAGTTGTTGAATCTTACTCGAGATCTTGCGTTGTAAATTCTACGAATAAGTGAAGGTACGTCCTTGAGTATTTCCACGAATTTTGACGGTCAGGATCATATGTTGTTTTAAGGTTTGGCTTCACGATTTATGGTTTCAACCGGTCCTCCTAGGAAGTGAGGGTTATCGTCGATAGTGAGTTTATCAAAGGAGATAACAAGTTCTCGTTTCGCAAAACACGTCTTTGAGTTGATACATCGAATGTAGGATAAACGGAGACTCAAAATGGGTCGGAAAATCTAAACGGCTAGCGACGGGTCCAAAACTCCCCAAGATTTCAAAAGGATTAAAATATCACGGATTTTGTTTTCTATGTTTCCCGAAACGGACTGCACCTTTCCAAGGTGCGACTCTTAACGTGACGCGGTTTCCCACGTGGAATTTGAAATGTTTACGTCTAAATCGGCGTAGCTCATTTGGCGACAACGAGTCGTGTTGGGTCTTTCTTGGATATGGATAAGTTTTCTCGGTCGCTCATGCATAATCCCGGTCCCGGTGAATTGATCATCGTTTACTTGGTTCGACAAAAGAGAATGACGTTTCCGGTCACATGTGGTTCCAAAAGGAGTGACGTTAAAACTCGAATGAAAATCATTGTAGTACGAGGATTCGGTTAAAGGAAAATACTTTTCTCAAGTAAATTTGAAGTTGGTAATACAAATTCGTATTATGGTTTTCAAGACTTAAATCGTATGTTTGTTCGGTCCGTCGGGTTATGGTTGATGTGCGGTACTCATGTCTAAACGTGGTCCCGAGACTTCTTGTGAGGCACTCCAAAATCTAGAAGTGAAACGAGGATCTCGGTCCGAAACGGAGTACATTCCGTAAGGTATATTTGGACAAGTTTGTTAGGACAAGTTTCTCAAGAAAATTCGCGTCGCGGAAGATTTATCAGTTTCCAAAAACGTTCGTCGGGGCAAGTTCTTATCGGGTTTTGAAAACGATTGTTAGGACTATCCACCCTCGCGGCGAATACTTGTATGACGTGAAGAGTCGCTCTCCATTGAGAATTTAGAATAAGGACCTCCTGAACCGGAAGTACGAGGGTGATGCAAGAGAAGTTCCCGCCCCGATGTGAGCATAACGAGTAAATTGTAGTTAGTCAATAAGACTGCGCGAGGACGAGCTAGTATACTCGTGTGACATACAGTTGAAGTCGAATGGAATCGGTAATTCATTCGGAAGCATAAATATAATTTGACAATAATTGAAGGTGTGTCCCCGATATGGTTGTTATAAATATTCTCGGAGGTTTCGGATGTCCAAACCTGAAAAGATGAAGTCATGTACATGGCACATGGTGATGTTTAGGTTGATCGAGTCTAACCACCATCACGTGTCACTAGAACTTTGGTATGTCTTACCGTAATATAACCACGTTGATCGAGTGTCGTTATATTACGCTAACTCATACTTCCATTCCCACATCACTCTATAGATTCAAGTTCGTGTAATCGCGAAAAATCTAAAATGAACAAAATGTAACGACGTCTCAAACATGACTCGTATTAAATCGAAAGAATTTCTGCAAATCTAAGGAAGCGTTCCCCGAGGGAAGTGTATAATTGATTGTTCACGTCAATGCGGTTCGAGTCAGACAAAAATGTATTCAGGTATGAAAAGAGTAATGAGTCATGATAACGAGTAGTACGCAACCGTAGTGATAAATGTTGATGACGATACTCACCTAGAGTAGTGATGGTAGTAACACCAAAAAGTAGATAGTAAGAAACACCAGTGGGAAACCGATAGTAAGTTGAAACGGTGGCAAATAACAATCCGGGAGACAGAGTTCCCGAACAAGTGTGACTAATGAAGTCGTCGTCATCCATACGTGTATGAATCATGAATTTACGTGTGTTACCAAAAAGTGGCGGAATACGAGTTCGTAGGATGAAGGTTGGGTACCATTAAAAAGTTTGCCTAAGAATGATTCAAGTATAATGCACAAGTAGTCAAGTAAGTGCTATCTATAGCAAATGTATGTCAGAATGCAAATGCTAACTATCCGGTTGTAGTCTAGACTCACTAATGCGTCCTAACGACTCTGTTAGACACACTAATGCACGTCCTAGTTCCCTACAACCAACGCTCTGATACCATCTGTAACGACCCGACCAAAACCGTTATTGACGGCGCCGTTAACTTAGGTCCCGTTGCGTGGTCGTAGTCCCTATATGAGACTCGTTTGACCAAAATTATGTCGCATTCATTTGAAAGGTACAAAGTTTAGTTTAACAAACGGATCGACAAAAAGTTTAAGTTTACAAAGTTATAAAGTATGAATGATATAACTTGCGACATAATTAGTTTGAAACCACAGTTGCTATAAATAGCGTAAGTATGTAAACAATATGTTTGAATCCAAAGGTGCTATCACTAGCGTATGCATGTATGTATGCTTGACTCCAAGCAAGAACTCAGAGTGTATGCATGTATGCTTGACCCCAAGCAAGTATGAATGTACGCGGAAGCATGTATCAAATAGCCATGTATGAACCTGAGAAACATATAGAAAACTGTCAACGAAAAACGTTGGTGAGATCATAAATGTATTTGTAAACGTATATTTTGAACCACAATAGTTTGTATAGATGATTATCCAAATCGTATTTATTCCGAAGAATGTAGTTTGTATTGCGAGCACCCAATTACCAAAGCTTAACTGAATCTTCCCTCTGAATTTTGAATATAGTGTTAGAACATACACTATGCACGTTGAAATTATATTTCATCCACTAACGGTAGCGAACCGTCTGAATGAGGGTTCGTTAAACCCGTATGGCCACACAACATAATCACTCGCTTACACTTACACCCTGCAAGTGGAACTAATGATAATTGGATTGAGGACTTTTGTTCTAACTCGCCTGTATCTCTGTATTCGTATTTGTGTTCAAAGTATAAAAGTATGAAAAGTATATATACATGTGAAATGTATATAAGTATGTAATGTATATGTTTCTCAGCCCACGATTTAAAAGAATAAAAGTTGTTGAAAAGGTGGGACTATGATCTCACCTCGAGTGCACGAGTATAAAAGTACTTCACGAAGTAACGTATGCATGAAAGTTGCTTAGCCTTGACCTAAACAAGTAAGTTATATCAATTAACCGGTTACGACACAAAGTCGGGTGAAATGTGTTCAATTAGTCCTATGGCTCGTTACGACTCGATTAAGTATAGCATGTGAATCACGTTGTCAAGTTTCATACAAGAAACAAGTATAAAAGCATGTTAGAACGATTGTAATAAAGTTTGAGTTGACATTTCAAAACCTTACCATTAGAAAGGAAATCTTATTACGTTTCCAACGATATTTGATTCATCGAAAACGGAGTTACGGTCAAAAAGTTATGGCCAAAACAAGTTTGCTGAAGTTCGGATGAAACAGGCAATTGTCACGGCGCGACAAATTGCTCCGCGGCGCGACAAATGCCTATGTTGAAGGTCAGAAAGCTTGAAAAACATGTTCTAAAATCACCCTTTGGGCCACGGCGCGACAAATTGCTCCGCGGCGCGACAATGGCCGTGGCCTGGTCCCTGGCCTGTTTCACTTGTTCAAGACTTGGTAAATTTTCAAACAAACGCAAAACTCAAACCGTAAACAATTAGAAAGCGTATCTTATACCGTTGGAAAGCTCTTTTGACAAGGAACACAACTAAACATGTTTCATCAAACAAAAACATCATTTACCATAACCGAAAACTCGTCAATTGATCAAGAAAGGTTTATTTTCAAAGTTTCAAGTTCGTAAAACGTATTTTATGATTCGGGAATCCAATTTACACATACGATATGCCGTTTCGAAGGTAATTAAGCATACATTGCATCTAAACACTAAAAATTAACATTCCATGGCATTCAAGCATCAAAAGTTCATGTCAAGAACTATCAAACCCTAGTCAAACATCACAAAATCAATATTCATGTTTTTGAAGTTTTCTTAATCAACCTACGCATCAAAACGAAGCTAGTGATACTAGTAACACAATTAAAACATGCACTTTAACAATCTAACAACATTAACTCATCCAAAATCAAGGATTAAGCACACCCATTTCAAGTTCATGCTAGTTACTCCAAAAACAACAAATCGAGCAAACCAAACATATATTCATGCTAGACACGAGCCATTGACACTAACTAACACCATTTCAAATCAAAAACACGAATTTAGAGAAATCTAGAGTTTTAGAAATGTTACCCAAAATGGATGAAATTGGTACCAAATCGAAGAGGATGATGAGAGGATCACGAATATGTAATTTGTTTTGAAGTTTGCTTCCCGATCCGAATTTAGATGATGAATTATGTTTGTGTTCTTGAGAGAAAAAAAAGAAAGAAAGAGAGAGAGATGGAGGGATTGAATGGTGGAGAAAATGGGTTGACTAGTTGACCTAGTCAACTAGTTTGCCCATTTGGCAACTCCGGTCCCTCGAGTTTCAAAGCGGGTGCGGGAATTAACCAAACGAAATATTTTAAAAACGCTCGAGTAGACGAGTGATGTTATAATTAAATAACGAGAAGATTATAAACGTTAGTCAACGGAAATTGGGAATTTAAATAGCGAAAGATATTATTTAAAAAAAAAGACGGTGTTAAAAATAAATTTAACGGAAAAACGCGGGATGTTACAAATAACCTTGGATCTAGCAGTACAGGAAATCGTGTAGGATGCACCTACAAAGAATTCACTGCCTGCAAACCTTTGGAATTTGATGGAATCGAAGGACCGATCGGATTGAAACGGTGGACCGAGAAGGTCGAATCGGTGTTTGCCATAAGTAACTGTACTGAAGAGGACAAAGTGAAGTACGCTACGCATACCTTCACAGGTTCTGCGTTAACATGGTGGAATACCTATCTAGAGCAAGTGGGACAAGACGATGCGTACGCACTACCGTGGTCAGCATTCAAGCACTTGATGAACGAGAAGTACCGTCCCAGAACCGAGGTCAATAAGCTCAAGACAGAACTTAGAGGGTTACGAACCCAAGGATTTGATATTACCACGTACGAAAGACGATTCACAGAATTGTGCCTATTGTGTCCGGGAGCATTCGAAGATGAGGAAGAGAAGATCGACGCATTTGTGAAAGGATTACCGGAAAGAATCCAAGAAGATATAAGTTCACACGAGCCCGCCTCTATACAACAGGCATGTAGAATGGCTCACAAACTAGTGAACCAGATTGAAGAAAGAATTAAAGAACAGACTGCTGAAGAGGCCAATGTGAAGCAAGTCAAAAGAAAGTGGGAGGATAACGGTGATAAGAATCACCAATACAACAACAACAGCAATTACAACAATAATCGCAACAATTATCCCAACAATCGCAACATCAATCGCAACTACAACAAACGGCCCAACAACAACAACAACAACAACAACAGCAACAGCAACTACAACAATCATCCCAACAACAATAATAACCGCAACAACAACAACAACAATCAGAAGCAGCTATGCCAAAGGTGTGAAAAGTATCACTCGGGGTTCTGCACCAAATTTTGCAACAAGTGCAAAAGAAATGGTCATAGCGCGGCGAAGTGTGAGGTTTACGGACCAGGGGTTAATAGAACGAAAGGAACAAATGGTGTCGGAACGAGTAATGGCGGAGCAAATAGTGTCGGAGCAAGTTATGCCAATGTAGTTTGTTATAAATGTGGAAAACCGGGCCACATTATTAGAAATTGCCCGAACCAGGAGAACACGAATGGACAAGGCCGTGGAAGAGTTTTCAATATTAATGCGGCAGAGGCACAGGAAGACCCGGAGCTTGTTACGGGTACGTTTCTTATTGACAATAAATCTGCTTACGTTTTATTTGATTCGGGTGCGGATAGAAGCTATATGAGTAGATATTTTTGTGCTAAATTAAGTTGTCCATTGACACCTTTGGATAGTAAATTTTTACTCGAATTAGCAAATGGTAAATTAATTTCAGCAGATAATATATGTCGGAATCGAGAAATTAAACTGGTTAGCGAAACATTTAAGATTGATTTGATACCAGTAGAGTTAGGGAGTTTTGATGTGATAATCGGTATGGACTGGTTGAAAGAAGTGAAAGCGGAGATCGTTTGTTACAAAAATGCAATTCGCATTATACGAGAAAAAGGAAAACCCTTAATGGTGTACGGAGAAAAGGGCAACACGGAGCTACATCTTATTAGTAATTTGAAGGCACAAAAACTAATAAGAAAAGGTTGCTCTGCTGTTCTAGCACACGTCGAGAAAGTACAAACTGAAGAAAAGAGCATCAATGATGTTCCCGTCGCAAAAGAATTTCCTGATGTATTTCCGAAAGAATTACCGGGATTACCCCCACATCGATCCGTTGAATTTCAAATAGATCTTGTACCAGGAGCTGCACCAATAGCTCGTGCTCCTTACAGACTCGCACCCAGCGAGATGAAAGAACTACAAAGCCAAATACAAGAACTTTTAGAGCGTGGTTTCATTTGACCAAGCACATCACCGTGGGGAGCTCCTGTTTTGTTTGTCAAGAAGAAAGATGGTACATTCAGGTTGTGTATCGACTACCGAGAGTTGAACAAACTTACCATCAAGAACCGCTACCCACTACCGAGAATCGATGACTTATTTGATCAACTACAAGGCTCGTCTGTTTATTCAAAGATTGACTTACGTTCCGGGTATCATCAAATGCGGGTGAAAGAAGATGATATTCCAAAGACTGCTTTCAGAACACGTTACGGTCATTACGAGTTTATGGTCATGCCGTTTGGTTTAACTAATGCACCAGGTGTGTTCATGGACCTTATGAACCGAGTGTGTGGACCATACCTTGACAAGTTTGTCATTGTTTTCATTGATGACATACTTATTTACTCAAAGAATGACCAAGAACACGGTGAACATTTGAGAAAGGTGTTAGAAGTATTGAGGAAGAAAGAATTGTACGCTAAGTTTTCAAAGTGTGCATTTTGGTTGGAAGAAGTTCAATTCCTCGGTCACATAGTGAACAAAGAAGGTATTAAGGTGGATCCGGCAAAGATAGAAACTGTTGAAAAGTGGGAAACCCCAAAAACTCCAAAACACATACGCCAGTTTTTAGGACTAGCTGGTTACTACAGAAGGTTCATCCAAGACTTTTCCAGAATAGCAAAACCCTTGACTGCATTAACGCATAAAGGGAAGAAATTTGAATGGAATGATGAACAAGAGAAAGCATTTCAGTTATTGAAGAAAAAGCTAACTACGGCACCTATATTGTCATTGCCTGAAGGGAATGATGATTTTGTGATTTATTGTGATGCATCAAAGCAAGGTCTCGATTGTGTATTAATGCAACGAACGAAGGTGATTGCTTATGCGTCTAGACAATTGAAGATTCAAGAACAAAATTATACGACGCATGATTTGGAATTAGGCGCGGTTGTTTTTGCATTAAAGACTTGGAGGCACTACTTATATGGGGTCAAAAGTATTATATATACCAACCACAAAAGTCTTCAACACATATTTAATCAGAAACAACTGAATATGAGGCAGCGTAGGTGGATTGAATTATTGAATGATTACGACTTTGAGATTCGTTACCACCCGGGGAAGGCAAATGTGGTAGCCGATGCCTTGAGCAGGAAGGACAGAGAACCCATTCGAGTAAAATCTATGAATATAATGATTCATAATAACATTACTACTTAAATAAAGGAGGCGCAACAAGGAGTTTTAAAAGAGGGAAATTTAAAGGATGAAATACCCAAAGGATCGGAGAAGCATCTTAATATTCGGGAAGACAGAACCCGGTATAGGGCTGAAAGGATTTGGGTACTAAAATTTGGAGATATGAGAGAAATGGTACTTAGAGAAGCTCATAAAACCAGATACTCAATACATCCTGGAACGGGGAAGATGTACAAGGATCTCAAGAAACATTTTTGGTGGCCGGGTATGAAAGCCGATGTTGCTAAATACGTAGGAGAATGTTTGACATGTTCTAAGGTCAAAGCTGAGCATCAGAAACCATCAGGTCTACTTCAACAACCCGAAATCCCGGAATGGAAATGGGAAAACATTACCATGGATTTCATCACAAAATTGCCAAGGACTGCAAGTGGTTTTGATACTATTTGGGTAATAGTTGATCGTCTCACCAAATCAGCACACTTCCTGCCAATAAGAGAAGATGACAAGATGGAGAAGTTAGCACGACTGTATTTGAAGGAAGTCATCTCCAGACATGGAATACCAATCTCTATTATCTCTGATAGGGATGGCAGATTTATTTCAAGATTCTGGCAGACATTACAGCAAGCATTAGGAACTCGTCTAGACATGAGTACTGCCTATCATCCAAAAACTGATGGGCAGAGCGAAAGGACGATACAAACGCTTGAAGACATGCTACGAGCATGTGTTATTGATTTCGAAAACAGTTGGGATCGACATCTACCGTTAGCAGAATTTTCCTACAACAACAGCTACCATTCAAGCATTGAGATGGCGCCGTTTGAAGCACTTTATGGTAGAAAGTGCAGGTCTCCGATTTTTTGGAGTGAAGTGGGGGATAGACAGATTACGGGTCCGGAGATTATACAAGAAACTACCGAGAAGATCATCCAAATTCAACAACGGTTGAAAACCGCCCAAAGTCGACAAAAGAGCTACGCTGACATTAAAAGAAAAGATATAGAATTTGAAATTGGAGAGATGGTCATGCTTAAAGTTGCACCTTGGAAAGGCGTTGTTCGATTTGGTAAACGAGGGAAATTAAATCCAAGGTATATTGGACCATTCAAGATTATTGATCGTGTCGGACCAGTAGCTTACCGACTAGAGTTACCTCAACAACTCGCGGCTGTACATAACACTTTCCACGTCTCGAATTTGAAGAAATGTTTTGCTAAAGAAGATCTCACTATTCCGTTAGATGAAATCCAAATCAAAGAAAAACTTCAATTCATCGAAGAACCCGTCGAAATAATGGATCGTGAGGTTAAAAGACTTAAGCAAAACAAGATACCAATTGTTAAGGTTCGATGGAATACTCGTAGAGGACCCGAGTTCACCTGGGAGCGTGAAGATCAGATGAAGAAGAAATACCCGCATCTATTTCCAGAAGATTCGTCAACACCTTCAATAGCTTAAAATTTCGGGACGAAATTTATTTAACGGGTAGGTACTGTAGTGACCCGAACTTTTCCATGTTTATATATATTAATTGAGATTGATATTTACATGATTAAATGTTTCCAACATGTTAAGCAATCAAACTTGTTAAGACTTGATTAATTGAAATATGTTTCATATAGACAATTGACCACCCAAGTTGACCGGTGATTCACGAACGTTAAAACTTGTAAAAACTATATGATGACATATATATGGATATATATATAGTTAACATGATACTATGATAAGTAAACATATCATTAAGTATATTAACAATGAACTACATATGTAAAAACAAGACTACTAACTTAATGATTTTTAAACGAGACATATATGTAACGATTATCGTTGTAAAGACATTTAATGTATATATATCATATTAAGAGATATTCATACATGATAATATCATGATAATATAATAATTTAAAATCTCATTTCATATTATAAACATTGGGTTAACAACATTTAACAAGATCGTTAACCTAAAGGTTTCAAAACAACACTTACATGTAACGACTAACGATGACTTAACGACTCGGTTAAAATGTATATACATGTAGTGTTTTAATATGTATTTATACACTTTTGAAAGACTTCAATACACTTATCAAAATACTTCTACTTAACAAAAATGCTTACAATTACATCCTCGTTCAGTTTCATCAACAATTCTACTCGTATGCACCCGTATTCGTACTCGTACAATACACAGCTTTTAGATGTATGTACTATTGGTATATACACTCCAATGATCAGCTCTTAGCAGCCCATGTGAGTCACCTAACACATGTGGGAACCATCATTTGGCAACTAGCATGAAATATCTCATAAAATTACAAAAATATGAGTAATCATTCATGACTTATTTACATGAAAACAAAATTACATATCCTTTATATCTAATCCATACACCAACGACCAAAAACACCTACAAACACTTTCATTCTTCAATTTTCTTCATCTAATTGATCTATCTCAAGTTCTATCTTCAAGTTCTAAGTGTTCTTCATAAATTCCAAAAGTTCTAGTTTCATAAAATCAAGAATACTTTCAAGTTTGCTAGCTCACTTCCAATCTTGTAAGGTGATCATCCAACCTCAAGAAATCTTTGTTTCTTACAGTAGGTTATCATTCTAATACAAGTTAATAATCATATTCAAACTTTGGTTCAATTTCTATAACTATAACAATCTTATTTCAAGTGATGATCTTACTTGAACTTGTTTTCGTGTCATGATTCTGCTTCAAGAACTTCGAGCCATCCAAGGATCCATTGAATCTAGATCTATTTTTCTATTTTCCAGTAGGTTTATCCAAGGAACTTAAGGTAGTAATGATGTTCATAACATCATTCGATTCATACATATAAAGCTATCTTATTCGAAGGTTTAAACTTGTAATCACTAGAACATAGTTTAGTTAATTCTAAACTTGTTCGCAAACAAAAGTTAATCCTTCTAACTTGACTTTTAAAATCAACTAAACACATGTTCTATATCTGTATGATATGCTAACTTAATGATTTAAAACCTGGAAACACGAAAAACACCGTAAAACCGGATTTACGCCGTCGTAGTAACACCGCGGGCTGTTTTGGGTTAGTTAATTAAAAACTATGATAAACTTTGATTTAAAAGTTGTTATTCTGAGAAAATGATTTTTATTATGAACATGAAACTATATCCAAAAATTATGGTTAAACTCAAAGTGGAAGTATGTTTTCTAAAATGGTCATCTAGACGTCGTTCTTTCGACTGAAATGACTACCTTTACAAAAATGACTTGTAACTTATTTTTCCGACTATAAACCTATACTTTTTCTGTTTAGATTCATAAAATAGAGTTCAATATGAAACCATAGCAATTTGATTCACTCAAAACGGATTTAAAATGAAGAAGTTATGGGTAAAACAAGATTGGATAATTTTTCTCATTTTAGCTACGTGAAAATTGGTAACAAATCTATTCCAACCATAAATTAATCAACTTGTATTGTATATTATGTAATCTTGAGATACCATAGACACGTATACAATGTTTCGACCTATCATGTCGACACATCTATATATATTTCGGAACAACCATAGACACTCTATATGTGAATGTTGGAGTTAGCTATACAGGGTTGAGGTTGATTCCAAAATATATATAGTTTGAGTTGTGATCAATACTGAGATACGTATACACTGGGTCGTGGATTGATTCAAGATAATATTTATCGATTTATTTCTATACATCTAACTGTGGACAACTAGTTGTAGGTTACTAACGAGGACAGCTGACTTAATAAACTTAAAACATCAAAATATATTAAAAGTGTTGTAAATATATTTTGAACATACTTTGATATATATGTATATATTGTTATAGGTTCGTGAATCAACCAGTGGCCAAGTCTTACTTCCCGACGAAATAAAAATCTGTGAAAGTGAGTTATAGTCCCACTTTTAAAATCTAATATTTTTGGGATGAGAATACATGCAGGTTTTATAAATGATTTACAAAATAGACACAAGTACGTGAAACTACATTCTATGGTTGAATTATCGAAATCGAATATGCCCCTTTATATTAAGTCTGGTAATCTAAGAATTAGGGAACAGACACCCTAATTGACGCGAATCCTAAAGATAGATCTATTGGGCCTAACAAACCCCATCTAAAGAACCGGATGCTTTAGTACTTCGAAATTTATATCATATCCGAAGGGTGTCCCGGAATGATGGGGATATTCTTATATATGCATCTTGTTAATGTCGGTTACCAGGTGTTCACCATATGAATGATTTTTATCTCTATGTATGGGATGTGTATTGAAATATGAAATCTTGTGGTCTATTATTATGATTTGATATATATAGGTTAAACCTATAACTCACCAACATTTTTGTTGACGTTTTAAGCATGTTTATTCTCAGGTGATTATTAAGAGCTTCCGCTGTCGCATACTTAAATAAGGACGAGATTTGGAGTCCATGCTTGTATGATATTGTGTAAAAACTGCATTCAAGAAACTTATTTTGTTGTAACATATTTGTATTGTAAACCATTATGTAATGGTCGTGTGTAAACAGGATATTTTAGATTATCATTATTTGATAATCTACGTAAAGCTTTTTAAACCTTTATTGATGAAATAAAGGTTATGGTTTGTTTTAAAATGAATGCAGTCTTTGAAAAACGTCTCATATAGAGGTCAAAACCTCGCAATGAAATCAATTAATATGGAACGTTTTTAATCAATAAGAACGGGACATTTCACAACATCTGTTGGTGTCTGCCTGGCGGAATCACGACTAAACGTCCGTCGGGAGTGCATCGGCAAGGTGTGCGCATGTGGTTACGAAACGGCCCTTCCCCGAACTCCGCGGGGATCTCAATACCACCAATGCGGGGCTGTGACCTCGAGGGTCCGGGAGCAGACACTGGGGCAGGTGCACTAGTACCAGCTCCGGAAGTAGAAGCGCCGGGATCACTAGTGGGTGTCGGGGCCGGTGTATCGGCAGTAGCAGCAGCAGGTGTAGCAGTAGGTAGGGCGACGGGGTCTGAGTCTGTACTGCCCGAAATGCCAGCAGGTGGAACATCCGACATCTGAACAAGGAAAAATAAATTTTCCATGTCAGTATGTCATAAAGCAAGCAAATAATAGGCCAACAGTTTAAATCATGTATAACAGTAACTAGCATGGCAATAACAGTAATTCGTATGAAAGTAGCATGCAATCGAAAGCAAGTAATATCATGCAATAGTGATATCATGTAGTAGCATACGGCATATAGCAGTAACAGTAAGCAGTAGCATGCAGTAAATTCAGCGGAAACAAGTAAACTAGCAAGTTGTAGATTAGTCCTATTAGTGAATCCTACTCGGGTCGGTCTTAGACTCACTAATGCAACCTAATTCCCTACAACCAATGCTCTGATACCAAACGTGACGCCCCGTACTAAATCATCATGTACGGACCATCATCAACAGGATCATTACAAGGTTAAGTACTATATGCGTTTTCAAAACAGAATTTGCATTCATTAATAAAAGTGACGTCATAACAAACGTAAAATGTTTTACAATCCAAAAGTATGCTTCACTAAGTAGAAGCATTAAATAAGTGTACGTGACCACAAAGGTCGTTACATAACAGAGTTTCAAAAGTAAATAAGTTTGAATGCAAGATAAGTAGTCATGCGATAACAACTCTAAGCAGCGGGTTCTACAGCACGACTAGTAAGATAGCGGAAGCGACTTCAAGCACCTGAGAAATACATGCTTAAAAAGGTCAACACAAAGGTTGGTGAGCTATAGTTTAAGTATAACAGTAATGTAAGTAGGCCACGAGATTTCAGTGCTACAACGAGCGTTCAAAAGTATGTAAAAGTATATGCTTAGCCGTGGGCACCCGGTAACTAACTTAACGTTTAAAGTACCCCCTTAAAGTGCACTTGGCAAGTGTGTATAACCTCGAAGTATTAAACACCCGTTAAATGCTAGCGCTACTAGCCCGAGTGGGGATGTCAAACCCTATGGATCCATATCTAAGATTCGCGTTCACGGTTCAAAAACCAATGATTAAACGTTACCGAGCTAAAGGGAATGTTTATGCCGTTGTATAACCCACACATATATAAGTTTAAGTACTCGTGCCTAGTATGTAAAACATAAAATCCACATGTATTCTCAGTTCCCAAAATAAGTTAAAGTAAAAAGGGAATGCTATAACTCACAATGATAAGTAGTCTCGGGTAAGCAAGTAAGTAAGCTGTGTGTTGTTGTTCCGGTCAAGTCCTTAGCCTATATGTTAAAGGTCAATAGGTCAGTAGGTTGTCTAAATGTAAGTCCTTAAATTAAGTTACAAGGTCGTTGGGTCTCATCATCATCATCGTATATAGAAAGTTAAGTTAAGTTTGAAGTAAGAACAAAGGTCTAAACCATAGGCTGTTTTCGGAAAGCAGCTATGACCTCTATACTAACTCAAATGACACTAGGCCAGAGGCCACGGCTCCATATGTGAGTCGTCTAGTTGTGGTTAAATTTTCAGAAGCTAACTCGTCTTCGTTTGTCCGTAGTGACGGATTATGTGCGAGTAGGTCTGAAATTTCAGCACAACGTTAAAAGGGTATAGTGAGTTTCGGAAGGCCATAGATCCTAAACCGTAACTCGTATTAAGACAAGGCCTAAACGAAAAGTGATCTACTCGAACCGAAAAATATGAAAATCAAATTTGTAACAGCCTAGGTTTCTGATCAGGTCTCAGGAAACAGCAAACTTTCTGTTCAGGTAGTTTTCTTGGCACTTATTACTCGTCACGGTTCTCGTCCTTGTAGCGTATATGCATCAAGGGTGCAACTCATGACACTTGAGCAACCTTTCGGCCAAGAGTTTACCATCATAAAACTTGTGAGAAACCAAGATATAAATCACAACGCATCTAAGAGTTGTATGGAACTTGATGAACCAAGGTTACACCAAAATCTTAGTTTTAACACAATTACTTGTAATAAAAAGAAATAACAACAAATAAACTTGGATTTAAACGAATTTAGTCAAGATCTTAAAGTAGAGAGTTTAGATCTAATATATATACATGAAGTTATAAATTAGAGAGTTTAAAGTGTTGTTCTTGAACTAACAAGTTAGATCCAAGAAATATAAGATCAAGATTAACTAGTAATCATGACCAAGGTTACATGTAAGTAAAAATAAAGTAAATACAACTAGTTACAAAGTAAATAAGAACTTTACAAATTGATTTTTACTTCTTAAAGAGATACTAAGCCAAAGCTTAGATCTAGAAATATAAGTAAACTTATGAACAAGTTCATGAACACTAAGAAAGATCACAACCAAGTGTTGGATCCATGATACTTGCACCAAAGTGTAAGCTCTTGTTGGTTTCATGTTCTTGTTCAAGTGCGTAGTAAACAACTAACAAAAAGTAATTTAAACAACATACAAAATAAAGAAAATGAATGATAAGCCTAAACCAACCATGAAGGTGGTATTCTAGTAACATTTAAACATAACAAGATTGACATTAAGGATGATGATTAGCCACGAATTAGATGAAGAAAAAGAAGATGTTCTTGAGTTTATTACTTACAAAAACTAAAGAAAGTTGAGAGAAAAACTTGTGTCAAGTGAAGGGTAAAGTGAGAAATGAGTTTATGGACCAAGTAAGTAGAATAAGAAGTTGAAATGTGCACATATACACACACCAACAGCCGATCGGCCTAGAGGGGGGAATAAAGGGCAAGTCAACTTTGATATTTTGTGCATGGGGAGTATGTGTGAGCTCAAATGGGTAATAAGTTAAAATATGGCTTGCATGCTTGAGACATCTTTGTCTCTAAATTAGCCTAATTAAACCTTGATTATACTTAACATAAACTAGCTTACTAGAATGAGCTTACAAGTCCATTTAAGTGTAGGGTGGGCTTACTAGTCCAAGTCCATTAATTAAAGGTCCAAGTTTAATTAAAGATGCAATTGAAATAATTAAAGCCCAAGTAATTAATCACTAACCTTGATTAATTAAAATGATTAATAATAAATAATCATGAATGTAAATAATATTCCAAAAATATTATTCGTGAAGTTTCGTGTGTCGCAGGGACGTTTCGGGCTCTTAAAAGTCAAGTACGGGCATTCATGGCAACATGTAAATGTAATTATATACATTCGTTTAATCACATGTATTAATAATAATAATTATTAATAAATAACGTTGGAAAAACCAGGGTCGTTACACAAGGTCTCGGTTGTGTATTAATGCAACGAACGAAGGAGATTGCTTATGCGTCTAGACAATTGAAGATTCACGAACAAAATTATACGACGCATGATTTGGAATTAGGCGCGGTTGTTTTTACATTAAAGACTTGGAGGCACTACTTATATGGGGTCAAAAGTCTTATATATACCGACCACAAAAGTCTTCAACACATATTTAATCAAAAACAACTGAATATGAGGCAGCGTAGGTGGATTGAATTATTGAATGATTACGACTTTGAGATTCGTTACCACCCGGGGAAGGCAAATGTGGTAGCCGATGCCTTGAGCAGGAAGGACAGAGAACCCATTCGAGTAAAATCTATGAATATAATGATTCATAATAACCTTACTACTCAAATAAAGAAGGCGCAACAAGGAGTTTTAAAAGAGGGAAATTTAAAGGATGAAATACCCAAAGGATCGGAGAAGCATCTTAATATTCGGGAAGACGGAACCCGGTATAGGGCTGAAAGGATTTGGGTACCAAAATTTGGAGATATGAGAGAAATGGTACTTAGAGAAGCTCATAAAACCAGATACTCAATACATCCTGGAACGGGGAAGATGTACAAGGATCTCAAGAAACATTTTTGGTGGCCGGGTATGAAAGCCGATGTTGCTAAATACGTAGGAGAATGTTTGACGTGTTCTAAGGTCAAAGCTGAGCATCAGAAACCATCAGGTCTACTTCAACAACCCGAAATCCCGGAATGGAAATGGGAAAATATTACCATGGATTTCATCACTAAATTGCCAAGGACTGCAAGTGGTTTTGATACTATTTGGGTAATAGTTGATCGTCTCACCAAATCAGCACACTTCCTGCCAATAATAGAAGATGACAAGATGGAGAAGTTAGCACGACTGTATTTGAAGGAAGTCGTCTCCAGACATGGAATACCAATCTCTATTATCTCTGATAGGGATGGCAGATTTATTTCAAGATTCTGGCAGACATTACAGCAAGCATTAGGAACTCGTCTAGACATGAGTACTGCCTATCATCCACAAACTGATGGGCAGAGCGAAAGGATGATACAAACGCTTGAATACATGCTACGAGCATGTGTTATTGATTTCGGAAACAGTTGGGATCGAAATCTACCGTTAGCAGAATTTTCCTACAACAACAGCTACCATTCAAGCATTGAGATGGCGCCGTTTGAAGCACTTTATGGTAGAAAGTGCAGGTCTCCGATTTGTTGGAGTGAAGTGGGGGATAGACAGATTACAGGTCCGGAGATTATACAAGAAAGTACCGAGAAGATCATCCAAATTCAACAACGGTTGAAAACCGCCCAAAGTCGACAAAAGAGCTACGCTGACATTAAAAGAAAAGATATAGAATTTGAAATTGGAGAGATGGTCATGCTTAAAGTTGCACCTTGGAAAGGCGTTGTTCGATTTGGTAAATGAGGGAAATTAAATCCAAGGTATATTGGACCATTCAAGATTATTGATCGTGTCGGACCAATAGCTTACCGACTTGAGTTACCTCAACAACTCGCGACTGTACATAACACTTTCCATGTCTCGAATTTGAAGAAATGTTTTGCTAAAGAAGATCTCACTATTCCATTAGATGAAATCCAAATCAACGAAAAACTTCAATTCATCGAAGAACCCGTCGAAATAATGGATCGTGAGGTTAAAAGACTTAAGCAAAACAAGATACCAATTGTTAAGGTTCGATGGAATGCTCGTAGAGGACCCGAGTTCACCTGGGAGCGTGATGATCAGATGAAGAAGAAATACCCGCATCTATTTCCAGAAGATTCGTCAACACCTTCAACAGCTTAAAATTTCGGGACGAAATTTATTTAACGGGTAGGTACTGTAGTGACCCGAACTTTTCCATGTTTATATATATTAATTGAGATTGATATTTACATGATTAAATGTTTCCAACATGTTAAGCAATCAAACTTATTAAGACTTGATTAATTAAAATATGTTTCATATAGACAATTGACCACCCAAGTTGACCGGTGATTCACGAACGTTAAAACTTGTAAAAACTATATGATGACATATATATGGATATATATATAGTTAACATGATACTATGATAAGTAAACATATCATTAAGTATATTAACAATGAACTACATATGTAAAAACAAGACTACTAACTTAATGATTTTTAAACGAGACATATATGTAACGATTATCGTTGTAAAGACATTTAATGGATATATATCATATTAAGAGATATTCATACATGATAATATCATGATAATATAATAATTTAAAATCTCATTTGATATTATAAACATTGGGTTAACAACATTTAACAAGATCGTTAACCTAAAGGTTTCAAAACAACACTTACATGTAACGACTAACGATGACTTAACGACTCAGTTAAAATGTATATACATGTAGTGTTTTAATATGTATTTATACACTTTTGAAAGACTTCAATACACTTATCAAAATACTTCTACTTAACAAAAATGCTTACAATTACATCCTCGTTCAGTTTCATCAACAATTCTACTCGTATGCACCCGTATTCGTACTCGTACAATACACAGCTTTTAGATGTATGTACTATTGGTATATACACTCCAATGATCAGCTCTTAGCAGCCCATGTGAGTCACCTAACACATGTGGGAACCATCATTTGGCAACTAGCATGAAATATCTCATAAAATTACAAAAATATGAGTAATCATTCATGACTTATTTACATGAAAACAAAATTACATATCCTTTATATCTAATCCATACACCAACGACCAAAAACACCTACAAACACTTTCATTCTTCAATTTTCTTCATCTAATTGATCTCTCTCAAGTTCTATCTTCAAGTTCTAAGTGTTCTTCATATATTCTACAAGTTCTAGTTACATAAAATCAAGAATACTTTCAAGTTTGCTAGCTCACTTCCAATCTTGTAAGGTGATCATCCAACCTCAAGAAATCTTTGTTTCTTACAGTAGGTTATCATTCTAATACAAGGTAATAATCATATTCAAACTTTGGTTCAATTTCTATAACTATAACAATCTTATTTCAAGTGATGATCTTACTTGAACTTGTTTTCGTGTCATGATTCTGCTTCAAGAACTTCGAGCCATCCAAAGATCCGTTGAAGCTAGATCCATTTTTCCCTTTTCCAGTAGGTTTATCCAAGGAACTTAAGGTAGTAATGATGTTCATAACATCATTCGATTCATACATATAAAGCTATCTTATTCGAAGGTTTAAACTTGTAATCACTAGAACATAGTTTAGTTAATTCTAAACTTGTTCGCAAACAAAAGTTAATCCTTCTAACTTGACTTTTAAAATCAACTAAACACATGTTCTATATCTATATGATATGCTAACTTAATGATTTAAAACCTGGAAACACGAAAAACACCGTAAAACCGGATTTACGCCGTCGTAGTAACACCGCGGGCTGTTTTGGGTTAGTTAATTAAAAACTATGATAAAATTTGATTTAAAAGATGTTATTTTGATAAAATGATTTTTATTATGAACATGAAACTATATCCAAAAATTATGGTTAAACTCAAAGTAGAAGTATGTTTTCTAAAATGGTCATCTAGACGTCGTTCTTTCGACTGAAATGACTACCTTTACAAAAATGACTTGTAACTTATTTTTCCGACTATAAACCTATACTTTTTCTGTTTAGATTCATAAAATAGAGTTCAATATGAAACCATAGCAATTTGATTCACTCAAAACGGATTTAAAATGAAGAAGTTATGGGTAAAACAAGATTGGATAATTTTTCTCATTTTAGCTACGTGAAAATTGGTAACAAATCTATTCCAACCATAAATTAATCAACTTGTATTGTATATTATGTAATCTTGAGATACCATAGACACGTATAATATTTCGACCTATCATGTCGACACATCTATATATATTTCGGAACAACCATAGACACTCTATATGTGAATGTTGGAGTTAGCTATACAGGGTTGAGGTTGATTCCAAAATATATATAGTTTGAGTTGTGATCAATACTGAGATACGTATACACTGGGTCGTGGATTGATTCAAGATAATATTTATCAATTTATTTCTGTACATCTAACTGTGGACAACTAGTTGTAGGTTACTAACGAGGACAGCTGACTTAATAAACTTAAAACATCAAAATATATTAAAAGTGTTGTAAATATATTTTGAACATACTTTGATATATATGTATATATTGTTATAGGTTCGTGAATCAACCAGTGGCCAAGTCTTACTTCCCGACGAAGTAAAAATCTGTGAAAGTGAGTTATAGTCCCACTTTTAAAATCTAATATTTTTGGGATGAGAATACATGCAGGTTTTATAAATGATTTACAAAATAGACACAAGTACGTGAAACTACATTCTATGGTTGAATTATCGAAATCGAATATGCCCCTTTTTATTAAGTCTGGTAATCTAAGAATTAGGGAACAGACACCCTAATTGACGCGAATCCTAAAGATAGATCTATTGAGCCTAACAAACCCCATCCAAAGTACCGGATGCTTTAGTACTTCGAAATTTATATCATATCCGAAGGGTGTCCCGGAATGATGGGGATATTCTTATATATGCATCTTGTTAATGTCGGTTACCAGGTGTTCACCATATGAATGATTTTTATCTCTATGTATGGGATGTGTATTGAAATATGAAATCTTGTGGTCTATTATTATGATTTGATATATATACGTTAAACATATAACTCACCAACATTTTTGTTGACGTTTTAAGCATGTTTATTCTCAGGTGATTATTAAAAGCTTCCGCTGTCGCATACTTAAATAAAGACGAGATTTGGAGTCCATGCTTGTATGATATTGTGTAAAAACTGCATTCAAGAAACTTATTTTGTTGTAACATATTTGTATTGTAAACCATTATGTAATGGTTGTGTGTAAACAGGATATTTTAGATTATCATTATTTGATAATCTACGTAAAGCTTTTTAAACCTTTATTGATGAAATAAAGGTTATGGTTTGTTTTAAAATGAATGCAGTCTTTGAAAAACGTCTCATATAGAGGTCAAAACCTCGGAACGAAATCAATTAATATGGAACGTTTTTAATCAATAAGAACGGGACATTTCAGTCTAGACACGTCTTACTGCCTCTATTGCATAGACAGTGTATAGATAAATTCATATCTTAGCGTATCTGTTATTGTTACCTTTGCCTGACAGCTTCCGTAGATTCCTCCGTAACTTATGGGATTTAGTATTATATATGCATATGTAAACTATGTATTTCAGGGTACTAATCTACATCCTAAAATCTCTTTCTTATCGAAAATTCTTCATCTGATCGTACGAGATGAATCCCTCAACCAGTTCGAGTCCCTCAGATTCCGATAGTTATTCCGGTAGTTATTCCGATAGCTATTCCGACATGGATATTTACCTAAGCTCCGAAAGCAGTGTAAACGAAATGGATCAACCAACTAGTCACCTTCAATTCATCGGATGAGTTCGTAGTCGACTTAATCAATGGAGACGCGAAGAAGGCGATCCTTTCCACCAACCGAATTCACCTCTTAGCGAAGAACCTGAAGCACTTACCCGCGAACCTATTCATGATACTATTTTCTCTCTCATTTTCCGAACATCTCGTCACGATTAAGTACTATCTCAGATTCTAGATCTTATTCATCCGCTCGTCCAAACCGACAATCATTCCGGAGTAATAACAGAAGTCAACGAGCTTCGCGCTCGAGTTGTAGCCTTGGAAAATATGGTACAAAATGTATCAGCTTCAGCAACATCACCGGCACCAATAGTACCATCAACAACCCAAGTCTCAACATCACTTGTCTCAACATCTCATTCTATACTTCGAGTATAATCATCGTTCTACATGACGTTCTACATCATTTATCTTCGTTCGACATGGCGATTATGTAATCTCTAATGTTTAAGAGATTATATATATTCTTGTTCTAACGGTAAATTAAATGAGATTAATATCATATTAACTCATTAAATCCATAATTACATCTAAAGAAAATATATATGCAAGTATATTTCCATAAAGATTGTAATTAAAAATTCTTTTGTACAAACTGTTAATGGTGAAAATATTTTAACGGGTAGGTAATACCCAAGGAATATTTAGATTTCACATTAATAAGTTACAATGTACATTCTTCGAATCTGATTCAACAGTCCTTTACTATCCTATTTACAACCACCAATATACGTATCCGTTCATCGCAGAATAACCATTTTCATTCAATTTCATATTTGGATTTTGAACTATCAGAATCCGACAAGTGGCATAATGAAGAAAACATTTGACCAAAATAAAAATTTGTTAGAAACAAACAAATTAACTATGAGGAATTTTGTTAAGAATTCACACTAACTGTTCCTAGCTAATCGTTCCTAGCTAACTGATTACATTTTATTTATCGCAATTTAATTATCGCAATTTACATTCTCGCAATTTTATTTATCGTCATTTAATTTCTGTTATTTATTTTTACGCACTTTAAATATCGGGACACGTATACAAGGTTTTGACATATCATATCGACGCATCTATATATATTATTTGGAATAACCATAGACACTCTATATGCAGTAATGATCGAGTTCTCTATACAGGGTTGAGGTTGATTCTACACTAATATATATATATAGTTTGAGTTGTGATCGAGTCTGAGACATATACGGGTCACGACACGTATTAATTAATTCGAATATTATAAACTATATATGAATTATTGAGTTAGCAACTGTGGACTATCGACTGTGGACTAATAACATTGGACAATTAAAATGAATTAAAATATTGATTATAATATATGAAACAAAACATCTCTTCAAGTTTGCCACTTGATTTCATCTTAAACCTCATTTGTATCTTGACGATTACAATCTGTGTTCAAACCTTTCATAATTCTTGAAAACACCTCAATCGAGAGGATGAACCAATCACACTTCATCTACAGAAGAAAAGATTGATGCATATAGTTGTGAACCTGAAACTACTCGGAACCTGAGTAAACGTTTAACACATAGTTGTGCTAATTCCTCTAGTGTCGTTATTATTGAAAATAACTTTGCAACCCCTGATCGAGATAGCCAGTTTTATCACAGCTCCAGCAAGTCAACTTCGACTTTTCATTCGAAACAACCTTATTATAACCTTGATATATATGAGTACTCTTTTATTGTTACCGGGGAACCTTTTATATTCCATCATATTACCAGCAGATGTACCACCAACCTCATCGCTCCTTGGTTTAAATCTCTCCAACAAATCACTATATTTATCTATTGAAGACTCATCATGTACTCATCCGCATCTTGTAACAAGAATTGTCATACCAATTACCGAGAATCAGCAATCAGTACTTTGAAAACACACAACATATCTACATCAACAGTTATATGTATAACATTCATCTCTTAGAATTATGATCTTTCATCAGAAATCCTGAAAAGCACTCAGTCTACAAATCAATACTCTGAATGTTGAAAAAGCTGAATGAAGCAGCAGAAACCGTAGACAACCGTAAACGACCTTAATCATCGGAAGTTGTTGATAAAGAATAGTATGTTGGAAAAGCTCAGAAAAGTTGGAACTGGAAGACAGATTGAGCTAACCATGAAGGAGACTCTGAACAAATTACAAGGACTAAACTTGTACATAAAGAATCCTGATGATTCTGTATCTGATGAAATCTTTAGCGAACGCCTTGCTTCTGAATCTAAACCCTTACGGATAAATCTTCTCTATCATCCTTCGATATTAGAAATCCCAAGATATCATCTTATCTTTCATTATAAATATCCTCAATATTTCTGAAGATATCTTCATAAATATTCTCGTCCGATATTAATTATCTCTTCGTGCTATCAGAGTTACATCATATAGAAACTGTTAGTTTCTATATTCTGTAAACTTTCGAGCTTAAAATATGAATGTTATTGAAGTAATGTTGGGAACTGATGCATGAGTTAGTATAATATAATGACAGTTGATCAACGTGATTATATTACAGTAAGTCATGTTGAGTTTCTAAATGGGACATGATGATTCACAGAATATAACGTCATCATGTGCCATGTTACATGACTCTTACATTTTATCTGATATATAAACATATCAAGAACATATTTTCTTGATAGTTCTATCTTTCCCGAATATTCTGGTAAATTGACGAATCAAGATCGTGCTATTACCATTTCTTTCTTAGAACATTAACTATGTTCATTTTGAAATTCATATATATGAATTCTGGACTGTTGCTCGCTTTACTAGAGGTCGAGAAGATAATAAAAAGGCAAAGAGATCCAAAATATAAGAGAAAATATAAAGCCCAATGACAACACCGAAATTACAAACGTGGATATTAATATGAATAGCAATATAAAGACACGGTATAATTAAGAATAGTATCACTCCAAAGTAATAATAGAAAGGAATAGATTCCTCTGGTGGTAGTTGAAAAAGAGGAGTGATTGATACGATAATCAAGAAGATATTAAGGATTAGAACTGGATTAAGCATTTTCACAATCTTTTGGATGTATGAACTAAGAAATAAAGTACAGGAATTGTGAGAATAATGGAACGGAGGAGTTTAATTTATAATGGATATATCAGATAGAATAATCGAGGCAGATCACTGTATTTAATTATAGAGATCTTAATCTCCTTATTCGCCGAAGAATCAAATCTCTCAGATTTCAAAGATTTTCTTTAAATCCCTTGAATTCCGGAATTCAATCAAGACAACGTCAAAAGTTAAGACGCACCTTATTTTCTAAATGCAACCATGACTAGTCAAAAGTTATGATGAAACTTGTCATTTTCAAATCACTATTTAGTGATAGCTTCACTCGTACGCTTCACATAATCGAGTCATTTTATCTATATTATTCAATAATGATAAAACTCTATTTATCAACTCATATTCGTCATGAAAACATTTTTGTTGTTAGCCATGACCACCTCACTCAAATTTCAGGACGACATTTCTTTAACGGGTAGGTACTGTGACGACCCGGAGATTTCCGATCAAATTTAAACTTAATCTTTATATGGTTTCGACACGATAAGCAAATTCTGTAATGTTGAGTCACAAAAATTTCGAACTATTTAGATGGATTCATGTAACCTTTGACCATGCCCGACGATTCACGAACAATTGTTGTAAATAAATATATATATATATTCAAATAAATAAACGTATATAGATTAAATATAAATAATAAAGTACAATAGATCCGTAAGATTAATTATGAAAAATAATATACAAAATAATAAATTAGTTATTAAAATAAAGCTACACCTAAAAATGTATGAATTCTATAAATAACTATTATGATATATATTGGATTACATATATAAGATATAAATATTATATGTATGATAGATATAATTATTTAATGATATGTAATTTATTATATGTTACAAGTTATAATACAAATTGTTATTAATATAATTACATTCATTAGTATTATCAACATTAATTTAATATTAATATTAATATTAACATCAGTATTATTAGTATTATTGTTTATAATATGAAATTCGTTACATGTGACTTTTTGTATCTAAATTAATACTTGTATTATTATTAAATATTATTATTATCTCTATCAAAATATTTATCATTAATAATATTATTGTTATTAACATATTTGTATTTATATTTATTATTTATTAATAATTAATAATTTATATTAAAAAATATATATATAAGGATATATATTTACGCGTACAGATCATTAGCAGAGCATTTTTATTTTATTTTTATTTTTTTGTTCTTTTCTCTACACTTATATTATACTCGTGATCTTACCCCAACCCTACATGAAGACTTTGATCAATTTATTTTGGAATGTAACATACAAACTGCACCTCATAATCCTCCTCATCTAATTAATCATTCGGGTTCTGTAGTATTTTTTTTTTTTTCTGTTCTTAATTCTGTCAGATATGGAACCCATTTAATCATAAAATTTATTCGAAACAAATTGAAGAAAAGTGGAATTGCAGTAACATTCTAATTCATTGCTTGAAACTTTCTTCAAAATTACAGAAGCTAATTCGAAGGAACGATCAAGAATTTTGAAGTCAAAGTATTTTTATAAAAAGTCAAACTTTGTGTTCATGAGGAAATTCGTGAGTGTTTTGATGTTTTCTGTTAAATTGATGTTTGATAAAGTTTTTTGGATCAATTTGAAATACAAGTCGTGTTGTAAATTTGTTCTAAAACGTTACCAATCGTGAAATCAATATTTTTTTTTTTTATTTTTCATACCGTCGCTGCAGCATCCATTTCTTTCTGTTTTTTTTTTGTTTTTTATTTTAATGAATCTATTAATTTAATTCGAAAGTTAAAGTCGTTTTCTGTTTTAGTATGGGAACAAAGGGTGATTGTTTTGGTTAAAGTGATTTTTGGTCGATGGTGTCTGAGTGGAGAAGAAGAAGCAATAGAGGGAAAATATTACGGGTTATATTAATTAAACTGGGGTTATAAAACAGGAAATGGGCAACAGCCCAACGGATTAGGGGAGTGTGTAACGAGCGAGAGGTCGCGGGTTCGAGTCCCGTTTAGGGCATTTATTTTTACAAAAAGCTTCTAAAAGGTATATTTTCATTACTTTTATTTCAAGTATTATTATTATTATTATTATTTTTATTATTATTGTTATTATTGATTAAGATAATTACTATTATTATGCAATTAATATTATTATCATTATTATTAGAATTAGTAATATCATTAAGTGTATAAGATTATTAATATAAGTATTACTACTAATATTATCATGGTTATCATTATTATTATTATGATCATAGTTAAAATTAAGAGTATTGCTATTATAATTATTATTATGATATCTATGGATAACTAATGTATATAGTATCATTATTATTATGTAAACATAAAAACAATGAATAAAATTATTATTATTAATAAAATGATGCAAATTATGATTATTTTCACTAACATTAGTATTAGTATCTTTTCCATAATTACTAGTATTATTATCATTAACATAATTATCATTGTTAACAATATCCTTATTATTAGTATTATCAGTATTGTTAATATAAATAAAATTGTATTAGTATTATTATTATTATTAGTAAATTATTAATATCAAAATTATCGTTTTTAAACAAATAAATATTATGAACATAGAACATATTTATTATATATACTACAATCATATTAATATTCCATATAACAACATATAAACGATATTAATATTTCTTAGATAAAAACTTACATACAACAAAATAGGTATTTTTAATATTATACTAAATGCATATATATAAATATTAATATAAACATACTAATCACTTTAAATACATATACAAATAAAAATATATAACATATGATTTAAGATATAACATAAACTATATGTTTTAAATGGAATTTAGTATAAATCTTATATAACTACAAAATATATATATAAATAATATATATTAACAAATGAAATTATGATATTTCAATTATATGTTTTAATAGAAATGCAATTAATATAGGTTCGTGAATCCAAGGCCAACCCTATACTTGTTCAATGTCGTTCTATGTATTTTTACTACAAAATACATTAGGTGAGTTTCATTTGCTCCCTTTTACTCTTTATATTTTTGGGCTGAGAATACATGCGTAATTTTTATAAATGTTTTACGAAATAGACACAAGTAATCGAAACTACATTATATGGTTGAATTATTGAAATCGAATATGCCCTTTTTATTAAGTCTGGTAATCTAAGAATTAGGGAACAGACACCCTAATTGACGCGAATCCTAAAGATAGATCTATCGGGCCCAACAAGCCCCATCCAAAGTACCGGATGCTTTTGTACTTCGAAATTTATATCATGTCCGAAGGAGGATCCCGGAATGATGGGGATATTCTTATATGTATATTGTGAATGTCGATTACCAGGTGTTCAATCCATATGAATGATAATTTGTCTCTATGCATGGGACGTATATTTATGAGAACTGAATATGGAAATCTTGTGGTCTGTTAAAATAATGAGGATGGTTATTTATGATAAACTAATGAACTCACCAACCTTTTGGTTGACACTTTAAAGCATGTTTATTCTCAGGTGTTAAAGGAATCTTTCGCTGTGCAATTGCACATTTTAAAGATATTACTTGGAGTCATTCATGACATATTTCAAAAGACGTTGCATTCAGGTCGTTGAGTTCATCAAGATTATTATTTGGTCAATTATACTTAGATATATTATGAAATGGTATGCATGTCGTCAACTTTCGATGTAACGAAAGATTGTCTTTTCTCAAAAACGAATGCAATGTTTGTATAATGTATCATATAGAGGTTAAGTACCTCGCGATGTAATCAACTATTGTGAATCGTTTATAATCGATATAGACTTCGTCCGGATGGATTAGGACGGGTCTCTACAATGCGGTCGACCGTACCTTGACCGTGTATTTTGCTGATCTTATTTCCATTCTTTAAGTTTTGTTTGACTTGGTCATTTGCAAGATAAAGTATGGAGTGGTGACCTTGCGTGTTTTATATTAAGATGTCGGTCATCACTTATACATATGTATGTGTCATCATCAAAACATATTCTCTGGTTAATCATCATACTTAACTTTGTCGTTTAGTTCATTAACCAACATTCAACCAACATATGAGATTTAGGAATATCATGTGGGGTGTTAACATTCAAGTTTAAGCGAGAGATGGGTTTATGTACTCCTGTTTTGGCACGGGTGATCATTGGGTGTTGATTATGGGTAGCTGTAGTGGGGGTGGTCGAACCAGACATACTCTCAATCGAGGTAGAGGGAACGGAGGTCGAGACATCAGTAGTAGCTGAAGCATCGAGAGAAGAAGAATAAGGGCTAAAAGAAGAAGCATCAACAGAAGAAGTTTGAGGGTCAGCGGAAGCAAAAATCGAAGTAGTAGTAGGAGGAGGAATGATGGGGTTATCGCTTTGGTGGTGGTGTGGATGTGGATGGAAATCACCACGATGTCAAGAAATGAATATGATGGAAAGGATTTTGGTTGCATGGAACCAAAGAGAAATATAGTCTCATCGAATGTAACATGACGTGAGATTATGATCTTTTTGGTTTCAAGATCCAGACAACGGTACCCACGATGATTGGATAGGTAGCCAAGAAAGATGCAAGGGGTAGACCGTTTGGCTAATTTATGAGGTGTTGGAATATGTGGATAACACAAGCAACTAAAGACGCGGAGATGTGAAAATTTAGCGTTTTTGTTGAAAAGTCTAGTGAATGGTATATCATTTGAGATGGAAGTGGAAGAAAGAATGTTGAGAAGGTGTGTAGCCATGTGAAGTGCCTCAACCCAATATTTTGGTGGGAGACGGGCATGAAAAAGGAGGGAGCAAATACTTTTATTGATAATGCGGATCATTCGTTCTGACATACCATTTTGTTGGGAGGTGTGCGGACATGAGAAGCGAAACTCAATGCCATGGGTGGCAAAGAGACCATGGAAAGATGCGTTATTGTATTCACCCCCGTTGTTGCATTGGAGAGTTTTGATTGTTGTGTTGAATTGATTTTTAACATATGTGTGAAAATGTAGAAATTTGGAATAGGCGTCATATTTCTTATGGAGAGGATATATCCAGAGAAAGTTTGTAAAGTGATCTAATAATAACATGTAATATTGAAAACCACCTACACTAACAATGGGAGATGTCCACAAATCTGAATGTATTATTTCAAAAGGTTTCGAAACAATAGAAGTAGAACGAGAAAATGGTAATCTAACATGCTTTCCTAACTGACATGCATGGCATAACGTTTTAGTGGGAGCTTTATTGCAATTAAAGAAACCATGAGAAACCAAAATTTGTAGGATATGATCGCCAGGGTGTCCCAAGCGATTGTGCCAAAGAGGTTGACTCGACCTAAGTAAAGCAATGTTGGATATGTTAGATGGAGTAACATGGTAAAGGTCACCATCACTGTCACATCGAAGGAGGGTATGTCTGGTACGTGCATCCTTTATAGAAAAACCAAATTCGTCAAATTCAATAGTGGATTTATTTTCTTTGTTAAATTGTTTGACATAAATTAGGTTTTTAACAATATTGGGTGTAACAATAATACTGTGAAGGTGTAGGGGTCGGTAGGGGTTGGGTAAAGTGGCATTTACCGATGTTAATACGGGTATGGTGGAACCGTCCCCGACAATAACTGATGGTATAATACTTTTATTATAAATAGTATCGAGTTTACCTGAGTCCGAGACTAAATGAGCAGTGGCTTCGGTATCCATGTACCACTTGTCAATTTGTCATCACCCGAAGAAACCCCAGAAACATAAGTTCGCGGATAACCAGAACTAGTGTGTTGAGCCTGATGTTGAGTGCCCATATTATTGGTCCCAAGCCTTTGTTGCTGATATGAGCTACAAGTTATGTTTTGGGCATGTGGGAAATTGTGATTAAACTGCCAAGCCTAAAGGGGTGTGGGATAAGCCCAACAATAATTGACACAAGGGGAATAAAACCCTTCTGTACGTGCTCCACCAGTACTAGAAAAATCCATATTCTCTTGCTATGATGTGTGTTACAATCAAGAGATAGAAAAGATAGTTCGCGTAAATGTTATACTGTAGAGATCAATTAATTCTCATAATTGATACTATATGTATTCTAAGCAAAAAACAAAAGTACCGAATGAAAGAAACTTAGTGGAGAAGTGTCAGATAATTTTGTATCAATCAAATAAATCAACTTTATTTATTTATTTATTTATTTATTTTTCTAATCCCACGATGGACACCACCAATCTTGCAAAGACAATACTTTGAATACAATTATTATCCTTGTGCTCTTGTCTTGGATACACGTAGGGATGTCAATGGATCGGATATGGAGTGGGTGATGCCGTATCTACATCCATATCCATTTAGTTTTTGTTCATCCATATCCATATCCATATCCGTTTAGTTTCAGGTCATCCATCCATATCCGTATCCAGTGGATTAAGCGGGTTAATGGATATCCAATGGATATTAAAAAAGTGTTATGATATTTTCTAATATGCGAATAAAATAAAAATGTAGTATAGCTGAAATAAATATAATGACATATTTAAAATCTATCCATAAGAATGTGTAATCTTTGTCGAAGATATAACAAAATTTGTTAAATTTTACTATAAAACATGGATTATGAAAAATTAAATATGAAAATTGTAAGTTTATTTTATTAGATATGCATGTTTTATTGTAATATATTATAGTTATTTCATTATAAGGTTGAAAGCAAAATATAAATCTAACGCTAAATTAACTTTTAATAGTAAATATGTAAGCTTATATCTATATTTATTAAATATGTAAGCTTATATCTATATTTATGTATTTTTGTATGTATTTCGGGTGGTAATCGATATATCATGGATGAAACTTTTTATCCATGTCCATATCCATATCCATTTAGGTTCATCCATATTTGTATCCATATCCATTTAGGTTCGTCTATATCCATCACGAAGCGGGTGGATCGGGTGGATATCCACCGGATCGGGTGGCCATTGCCATCCCTAGATACACGTGTAGCAAAAAAAAACAACTAGAATTATTAATATCTAGTAAACAAAGAGGTCGGTGACCACAAATGACGATCGGTGACTAGTGATGAAAATATAAAAAAAGAAAAAGATAATGGGGAAGAAGAGGAAATAAAGAGGGAATGTCCAAAATTGTAGGACAAAATTGAGAAAGAATATCGAGAGGATTATGGTGGCTGTGATACCATGTAGTCAAGTATTTCTCGATGATTTATTATTTGAAATCTATTACAATATTTATAGACTAGAATGCATAACCCTAATGCTATAACACTAGCGGACCGGGTCTGTCTATATGATTGTGCCTAATCTAAATACATAGCTATATACAATCTAATATTACGTCGACACCGTGGGGAACCCTCACCACAATTGCTAGTTATTTTGTAAATGGGGCCCGACGGTTATGGACTGTTTTTGGGACAGGATTTCTTAATTGGGTTCGGGTTCGAGATTACCTATACCCGGCTCGATATCATCCCTGGTAACTCAAGGGGTGGCCGAGTGGTTGGGTGCTTGAGAATCTTTGAAGGAGACCTAGTTTCAATCCTCACTAGCTACATATTGAGGGGCTTGCCTTTGAAAAAAAGATGACTTATTTAGTCATTGGGCTTTGAGCATTTGACTGGACATTCTTTTAAAAACTCTTCCAAATAGACAGCACACCGTATACCCTTTCAAACAAAATATATGAAAAATAATCATATTAATAAGACAAAATTGCGTGTGTGATGACCCGAAAATTTCCGACCAAATTTAAACTTAATCTTTATATGATTTCGTCACAATAAGCAAAGTCTGTTAGGTGGAGTGTCAAAAATTTTGAACTGTTTCATATATTCAATTGATCTTCGACCATTCCCGACGATTCACGAACTTGTACTTGTAAATAAATATGTATATGTATGTATGTATATATATATATATATATATATATATATATATATAAATGTAATATATATAAAATGTATAAGTATCAAATATTTAAATAATGTTATCATATAATGAATGATATAATTACATAATTAATAGATTGTAATATTAATATATTAAATGTAGTTACAAGTTAAAATATAATTATTATACTAATATTATTATTACTTCTATTAATATTATTATTATTATTATTATTATTAATTCTATTATCATTATTACTAAAAATTAACACTTTTAATTAGATATTATGATTACCATTATTTTATCACTTTTATCATTATTCTTATTATTATTAGTATCATTAATAAGATTATTATTATCATTTTTATTAATAAAATTAATAAACATTATCATTAGTATTAACACTATCATGTTATTATTTATCATTTATTATTACTAGTCTCTTTATCAAAAATATTATTACTATTAGTAATATTAAGAGTATTAATATTATTAATGTATTTATATTTGTTAATTATCCAAAATATACGAATATATATATATATATATATATATATATATATATATATATATATATATATATATATATATATATATATATACAGTTATATGAACAGGTATATAAATACAGATATATATAAATACATATGCATATATAAAATACAATTATATATATAAATACAGATAATTACGTATTTATACATATAGGAAATCAAAATCAGTTTCCTATCATTATCTAAACTGTGTAATTTGTCTGCTTGATATCTGTAAATTGTACGAATCCATTTGCTATCACACTCATCTCTATTTCTTTTCCTGTCTTCTTGCTCTTATCAAGATTCTATGTCGACATCACTTTTGGCAATAGACAATCTCTTCATATTGGAAGAAGTCCTTCGAGTTCCTCCACCATTGATATCAATTATATGTATTTGTTTTATCTGGAAATAAAGAAACAGAAAAATTGTACGAAGAGTGGTTAGCCTTCACTGTCTGTGAGAATCAAAGGACAACTGAATAACAATGAATTCTGTTACACATCTCATCCAAATCGTACCAATATGGAATATCTAAAGTTGCTTTTAAATTGTTTATTAATTAAAAATCTTCTGATCGAATATCATCTGTCGACTCAATCTCAGCTATAAAACAGATTACAATCGAATCTTAATGTTGTAGTAATTGTTAATTAACACATTATAATCACATATACAAAACATAAAAAGGGAGAGAAAACAAAACCCATTTATGATCTTATTGTTTACTCACCGATTTACAGCAGCCACGTTTCTTCAATCATACCTTCTTTCTCTGTTTCTAATCGAGCCAAGAGTCACCAACTTTCTGTTTCCTGTCATTTCACATTCACATTCACATTATTCTTACAATGGAATTATTTGATTCTTTGTCATCAATTTGTTATAGGTCACTATCCTAGTTTTCATATATATACATATATGTATACAGTGCATGATTAAGAAGATCAAAAACAAAAACTCAATCACCTTTGATCACCACCTTGTTCATCTCCTTCAACACTTCCAGCCGCTAACCATATCACCACCTTGATATTTAACTAGATCATCAGTTACCTTATATTGTTTTGTGAAATCCTAAACCGAACCAAATGGTCACTGTCGACTGCAAACACTTCCACCTTCATCAAGAACCGCTAACAACCACCTTAAACCCATTACCATCTTCAACCTTCGATCACCCTCCTTCCACCAATGAAAACCCCCACAACCGTGAACCACCTCAAATTTTTTCTCTCTCTCTCATCTTCTCTCCTTGTAACCGAGAACTACGAATAACTACCATCACCGTGATTCCTGCTGCTGCCATATAAATTTTTCTCAATTTCTGTCTTACTTTATTCGAACCAGGCTGCATAGGTTTATGCTTCTGTTAAGCCCAAAGACCCACAATAAGACCACACTTTAAATTGGATCGATACCCACACATACCCGTAGAAAACTGCAACACTTTTTTCTGATCTAGATCGAATTAATTCAACCACCATCGAATATTTATATTACTTGAGCTCCCCACTTGACAACCTTTTTCATTAGTGGATTATAAAGATGTGATTATTGGAGTGTGGGTCACAATTTAATAATCGGGCAAGTTTGACGTATAGAATATATTGAACGAGTTCTTTTACTACAAGTGGAACAAAAGGAGTTATGGCCGACCAAGATGGGTCACATGAGATGATGTTTTTATTTTTTTTTTCTTTTCTTTTCCTTTGATGATCGATTACATTGGATGTTGTGAGACGTATAACAGTTTCCTGGTTTTGCAAATTCGAACTAGGATTATTGCTTTTGTTCTTGTGGACTGCATATTGGGTTTCTAAATTATTGGACAATTAGTGTCATTTGAAGCCCAACCGAAATTTTTTTGAATCATGGGCTCCTTCTGCAGTTGCTGCTACGATGGGCATTCTGTTGCCACTTCTGTTAAAAGAACGATGGAAGGATGATGATAATTTATTAGTACATAAAATTATAAACATGATCATGATATAGAAGATGATGTTATGGTTGAATTCAGATGATGATTGTAATGAAATAATAACGATTATGATCATAACGAATAATGATGAATTGGGTTTTAAAATTAAGAAGATAAAGAAGAAACAGAAAATAGATTAAAAGAATATAAGGGTCGAATCTAAACAGATATATAGAAACGGATGAGTGGTTAATGAGGTTGTGTTTATGAACGAGAGGTCTCGGGTTCGAGCCTGAGTTGTAGCAATTTTTTTATGGAAAAAGGAAGAAGAAAAAGAAGGAACAATTAATAGGTTAAACAAAATCAAGTATGGTCATTATCAGAAAATAAGGAATAGAGGAGTGGTTTGTAGTGTTATCGGGTTAGCGAGACGTTGCGAGTTCAAACCCGGACTTGGGCATTTTTTTTTAAGAGCTACTCCTTTGAGGTAGTATTACTATTACTATTACCATTATTATTATTATTATTATTATTATTATTATTATTATTATTATTATTATTATTATTATTATTATTATTATTATCATATCATTTTTAAGAATATAAGTATTATTATCAATATTATTGTTTTCATTATAAAAATGAAATAACTTATTATTATTATTATTATTATTATTATTATTATTATTATTATTATTATTATTATTATTATTATTAAAGATTATCATTATCATTATCATTTTTATTATTAGTATTATCATTATCATTATTAATAAAGTTATTATTATTATTATTATTAGTAAATCATTATTAACAAAACTATCATTTTAACGAATAACTATATATAACATGTAATTTAAGATATAATATAAGTATACGTTTTTAAAAGGAATTTATTATAAATTCCATATAACCACAAATATATAAATAATATATATTAATAAATGAAATTATGTGATCTCCATTATATGTTTTAATAGATATGCAATTGATATAGGTTCGTGAATCTGTGGCCAACCTTGTTTTGTTCAGTTCCGTCGTATGCATATTTTTACTACAAAATATTGTATCGTGAGTTCATTTGATTCCCTTTTACTCTTTACATTTTTGGGACTGAGAATACATGCCGTTATACTGTCCGTCGACCGAGTGTCTTTGGTGACAGAAAGTTTTACCAAGTGTCATTTTACAGCCGTTATGCTGTCCGTTTGTCGAATTTTGGATGAATCATTGTATTGACTTAGTGTTTATTGTTATCAGGTGATAAAGACAAGGATAAATCTTAGTAGATAGTTTCTGAGCCGTTGCCGGTATTCGGTGAGTAGGTCTATCCTCGGATGGAATTTAGTAGCAAAGCATGCTACCGTTTATTACTATGTTATTGTACTGTTATGTTATTGTTACCGATTGCCATGCTTAGTTCAGATTGCCATGATAGTTAGCTATTTCCTGTTTGTTGTATGATTATGTGTGCACTGTGTTTGACACTAACTGAGTTTAGAAGGGTTGGGAACCGACTAAGTTCAGAAAGGTCAGGTCCGTATGAGGTCAACTGAGTTCAGAAAGGTTGGGTCCAAGAGCTACTGATTTTGGAGTATAGTTTGAATGACGTATCCCCTACGTCCGGATGGTTATACTGTGATTTCAGTAGTTGGGACTATCGGTAGATCCTAGCCCGATCAGCTAGGGTCGTGTGCTCGTACAACCCGCCGATCCTCGTATTGTCTTAGGTTGTGATTGCTCGGTTGTATGCTTGTTTAGTTGGTTAGCTATGTATTAGCTGTACAAGTGGCGATGCGTAGATTATATCTGTTGATATACCTACTAACTTAGCGTTTGCTAATCCCCCAAATTTCCCTTCCTTGCAGGATTAGGTATAGCTGCTGGTTAGGAAGGGTACGCTTGAAGACATATTTGACCGTGTTAGCTCTGATGGTGGTTTTGTATTTAAAAGGATGTTTTTAACATAACCCGGATTGTATTGGAATGTTATGAATAATACTGTTTATGTAATATAACTATATGGGTGTGTTTTTAATAATTATACGTATTTTGTGAGTCTTCCACTGATTTAAAAAAAATAGCCGGTGTTACACGTTTGGACCCGATCCGTTTGAATTTTGAGACTGGTTTGACCTATGACCTTTTTTGACCCAAACCCGTCTCGACCCAACTTAACCAAATAAGCAGCAAATACTATACTAGCTCAATAATTCTTCCATATGAGGTAGCAAGTAAACCAGAGATCCGGTTACATTATAATTTTCTTAAACCAATACACTTCTCCAAAATACATTATAATTTGATTTAATCACTTACTATAATTATTAATTTTATATTAACTAGGTGAAGTTGAATTAAGTATCAAGTAATAACATTAAAATCGTGCTTCAAATATCAGTGAATTCACATAATAAAAGAGTTCCTATAGACGAATTATAGATCTATGTATATACAGTATACTGTCTTTAAATTTCTTTCTTTTTCCTACCATTAGTGGTGGCAAAATGGGTGGGTCCGAAGTGTAGTCTAATGTGTCAAATTGGACTTAGGGTTAAAACGAGTTCTTTTAGGGCAGGTCCATACGAGTCTGCTTGGACAGATCTATTAAAACATTTCCTGATAAAGTGATATAGAATGTTACAAGCATTTGAAACACTTTCAGTCCGATTAAATGAAAATATTATAGCTCAAAGCTTTATAAAGAGGAAAAATGAATTGTCTTGATCACTAGATTCACAAATTTAGTGACTTCCTATTTTTGTATGCCAACGTTCGTTTCTCATATTATGTAGTATGTACTTTTGCCTTTCAAAAAAAAATGTAGTATGTACTTTTGTACTTATAATTTTCCAATTCCAACTTAGGCCCATTATAATAAACCGGGTTTTGCGAATGAGTTTTCGAAGGTGGATAAGGCCCATCAGAGCCATGTGTCGGATCTTTCATGTTCACTTTTTACATTTCGGGTAATCAGTGAACTACCATGAAGGTCGATGTCTTCTCGACAGTGGCACATTTGAAGACTGCACAACAACATCGTCTTTAAAGATCGCTCGTTTAGAAAATATCATGTGATTGATAACATTGTGGCGACAACTTCTAATTGATTGTTTGCTAGATATCATAAAAAAGAGGTAATTGGACAATGTGGTCACTGTATTCTTTGTAATTTTGTATTCTTTCTAGCTTATTAATAAAATCCTTTGACTAACAAGATAACCCGCTAATCAGAAATTCTTTGACTAAATCTCTCTCCTAGTTAATTAATGGCAAAATAATAAGAAAATTAGAAAAGTGAGAAATTTTTCTAATGTCGGTTAATTGGTTCGTATATTTTTTTTGTTTGCCTTTAGTCCTTTAGGTTTTTTAGGCACATTTGATTATAGCATTGTTGTATCACGTTGGTGTAGGATCTTGCTATGTGACTGTCTGATTTGTGTTCGTTGGTTTGTGGTTCGTCAGGATCGTTTCGAGTTAGCCCATAAGTTTAGTTGGTCTAGTTTGATTTACTATATTCGAACCCTTCGTTGCGCTTTGTTCTCTTCTTGTATTGGTTTGTTAGTTTTTATCTATTGATGAAGAGTTACGGAAACGGGGCATTTCCTTATATACTAAATGAGGTGGCCCTTAGTGTAGTTCAAGACAAAAACAATGTCGTTACATCCCTTCCTTTCACACCTTAAATTTCACCCCAACCACCCCCCCCCCCCCCCCCCCCCCACCCAAAAAACAATTCAACTTACATTTTTTCAGAGGTATAAATTGTAAAAGTTTAATTTTTAATTTAAATCAAAAAACAACATCCACCATAAACTTCGACGACCGTTATACTAAATGAGGTGGCCCTTAGTGTAGTTCAAGACAAAAACAATGTCGTTCCATTTCTTCCTTTCACACCTTAAATTTCACCCCAACCCCCCCAAACAATTCAACTTACATTTTTTCAGGGGTATAAATTGTAAAACCTTATATACTAAATGAGGTGGCCCTTAGTGTAGTTCAAGACAAAAACAATGTCGTTCCATCCCTTCCTTTCACACCTTAAATTTCACCCCAACCCCCCAAACAATTCAACTTACATTTTTTCAGAGGTATAAATTGTAAAAGTTTAATTTTTAATTTAAATCAAAAAACAACATCCACCATAAACTTCGACGACCGTTATACTAAATGAGGTGGCCCTTAGTGTAGTTCAAGACAAAAACAATGTCGTTCCATTCCTTCCTTTCACACCTTAAATTTCACCCCAACCCCCCCCCCCCCCCCCCCAAAACAATTCAACTTACATTTTTTCAGGGGTATAAATTGTAAAAGTTTAATTTTTAATTTAAATCAAAAAACAACATCCACCATAAACTTCGACAACCGTTATCTACGTACTCTACGCGAGTTAGATTTCACCGCTACCACCATTAAACTTGAAATAATTTTACGAATAAAACGAGACTAACTACGTTCGAAACGGACACTTTTTCAAAAACGTTAAAAACACCGTCATCTAAAACGAGTCTTAACACATGAGCTGTTACCTCCTCTGTACGTACACATCGCTTTGTTAAATATGAATATGCAGACCGAACCGGACTAGTTCTGACTAATTTCCCAATTTGATAATATCCGAGATTTAGGGCCTGCCTTAATGGACTTTAGATTGCTCGAGGCTTTTTGGGTTATTTACTTGGGCCCAACTAATTCGGTCACCCTATTTAAGCTCTGCCCCCTATGTTGATACGATTAATTAACGTAAACCTGCGCAAGCCACAGCTACAACGATCTACGACGAAAAATTCGAACATCAAAAAACCTAAATAACGGTTAGTTTTTTCCTCTTCTGCAGCTTATATTCATAAGTGATTTTCTATAGATCAGGGTTTAAAATTGAAATGTAAAATTATTACTTTTACAAATATAATTATTGATTGTCAATTTTATATCAATTTAATTGGATTGTAAGAATTTTGATCTCAAATTGTGCAGTAATGCTTCAGATGCAGTCGAATTTGGTATTTGCAAGCCCTAATTCTGGTGATTTGACAACTGAGAGTGAAAAGTTAGTATTTAGAAACCCTAATTTGACCGTCAAAAAAGAAATTACAAATTTGGGAAACGGCAGTGAGTTGGTATACTGTCCCCGTTTTTTCACGGAAGACAAATCATGGGAGTATTTTAATTATTTACAAGCTCAAATCCCATGGACCAGACCTACCATTCGTGCCTATGGTAGACAATGTCTTCAGGTACTAGATTAATTGATAGTAGTTCAACTGTTTTTTTTTTTTTTTTTTTATTGTATTAAAGTAATCTTTGTGTTTGCAGCCTAGAGATGTATGTTATATTGCAAGTAAAGGATTGAAGGATTATAGTTATAGTGGGTATACGCCACAAGCGTATTGTTGGGATGATTTCCCACCGCTTAAGGAGATTTTGGATGAGGTAGTTTCAAAAATATATAAATAAAAAATTATTATTATTACTTTGTTGATCAACTGTTTAAAATATAAATTTTTGGTTTTTATTTAGGTAAACAAAGCCTTTCCTGATGAGAGTAGCAAGTTCAATAGCTTACTTTTAAATAGATACAACACTGGAAAGGACTATGTGAGTTGGCATGCTGATAATGAGAAGGTTTATGGGCCCACACCCGATATTGCCTCCATATCGTTTGGTTGCGAGCGCGATTTTTTGTTGAAGAAAAACCCTAAAAAAACTAGTAAGAAATCTCAAGGTACACACACTGGTACATGTGTCTCATATATATATGTGTATATATACTGTATTATTTTTTACTAATTACGGAGTATGTTTCTGTGGATGATGTAGGTGAAGTTCAAGTTGATGGAGAGCCTAAAAGTAAGCGAGCTAAGACTAATGGTGAAGATGAGTACAAATTTAAGTTGAAACATGGATCGTTGTTGATGATGAGGGGCAATACGCAACGTGACTGGCTCCACTCGGTTCCTAAACGAGTTATGAAAGCAGCTTTATCGACACGAATTAATCTAACCTTCAGGATGGTTTTGTAGATGTTTGTTTCACTTCATGTGTCTTACGCACTTTGTTGACTTTAAAAAACCGATTATCTTCTTATATTGTTTAGTTTTTAAAAGTCGGGTTGTCGAATAGGGTATAGAATTTCAGGTTTAATTAAATTATATGCGTCAACTCTGTTTTAGCATATGAATTATCCAAGGTATCTACCATTTAAGTGAAATTGTTTTGCATTGGTAAATTGGTTAAGTTTCTTGATCTAGATTTTGTGTTCTATGGTGTTGCTTGACGACATGGACCCTTTTTTACTCGGTTGCCCGTAAAAACCTGTACGCCCATTTTGCTAACCTAAGCTACTTTGGAGATAATCCACCTTACGATGACAGTTGGAAACGATAAGCTGTGACTGACCTAGATTCATGCATCGTTCGTTTGTTTGAAACATGACAACAAACAAGTGATGGAGACTATTTGATGAAATGCCTTCATTACCTCTTATTTTGATTGGTCAAGTATGTCTTGAAACACTCGGGATGATCTGATCTTTCATATTCAAATTTATGACTTTAGGTTCCTTGATGGAGGATGCTTGGTCAAGTATGTCTTGAGAAAAGATTTTGACTTTGACCGTTATTTCCAGATTAATCTTGACCGAATTTTCGAGTAATTCTGAGTTTTGGTCTGAGTTTCACCGACTTTGTCCAAGTTGTGAGTACCAGGAGCTCTCCAAAAACCAAATACTAGTACTTCTGAGTTCTGCAAACCTATTCCTTCCGCATGCATCATTTTTTAGAATTTTGTTGCTCGATGAAGAATATATACTCATATGGGTGATGTCGTGATGATATATCAATCATTCAAAATCGTGCATGTTGCATTCTACTTATTTGCAAAAACAATTGTACAAGCACGAGCAACATCCACCCTGCATCGTGCGTTGTGCGAGGGCGTTTTTTGCAAGCAACATGTACCATGTACCAATAGGCAATATTCCAGTCCATTTTTTGCAAGCACCATGTACCATGTCCTAGTCGATTTAGTCACCATGTACCATGTCCTAGTCAATTTAGTCACCATGTACCAAGCACCATGCATCGTGCGTGGTGCGAGAGCAGTTTTTCAATTACGAGAATTCAAGCGTATATTGTTAAACACATTGAGCATTAGGAGCATTTATTTAAATATATAATTAATTATAGCATTGGTTCATGTAGTTTACTCAAAATTATAAAAGTAGTCTTTTTAAATTTATACTTGTAGTGCCTATGGTATTTAAAATGCATAACGGTCGTCTTAAACTTAACGTCAGTTAACTTATTATACGTGCATTGCACATGATGGGCAATTAGATAGTTTTATCTAGCATAAAGAAAGGAACCAGTTTGGTGTATATCTTCTAAAAAGATGTGATCGAGCCTAAATCCGACTATACTAATCGAATTTAGTCCAAGTGCAATGAGAGTGTTGGATTGAAGCTTATTCCGAAGTTTAACGAGATTGAAGTTGGACTTGAAGCTTATTTCGATGTTTAGAGGACCTTAAGATCGTCTTTCATTCGAGTGATCGATTCGAATGGTCAATCACCATGTCCCGGTCTTGGTCGTCATTTGGGCAGAGTAACGGTATCCGTTCTCTCCTCCTGAAATGAGAGGTTAAGTCGTCTATTTATAGAAGGTTGTGCCTTTAGAAGTGCACCTTTAAGCTTGCACATTTTATGTGCTATGTGCAATGTGCTGAAAGTTAGCACAATGTTGTGCTAAAAGTTAATACAATGTTGTGCTGAAATTTAAAACAATGTTGTGCTGAAAGTTAGCACAATTCCGCTAAGAGTTGGCACAATTTTGCTGAGTGTTAGCACAATTCCGTAATGTTGTTGATTTCAGCATAATCTTGCGCAATGCGCAATATAATGCTATGCACATCATCAAGATGCATGTGGTAAAATGAATATGGTGTATATCTTCTCAAAAATAGAAGCGTTTTCATATTCTAAAATAAAATATAATACGTGGTTTCTCATATGGGTGGTGCATGGTAAAATAGACACATGGTGTGTGGTGTGCGGTCTTGAGGCATTTAAGCAAATTCCAAATTTTAAGGATATATCGTTAACCACTTCGCGATTTTGTGAAATTTCGACTAATTTCCCTTCAATTTTTGTAAGCCAACATTCGTTTCTCATATTTTATCCAGTTCCAAATTAGGCCCATTACAATGAAGCGGGTTTTGCTAATAGGCTTTCAAAGGTGGATAAGGCCCATGATAGCTACGTTGGCTTGATCCATGTGATTCTTGGCTTTAACTTTCCTTAAATAGTGTTCATAAAAATTTTCTACTCACACAATATTAATCGTTTGACTCAAATAGCTTCAATAGTACACAGTCAGGGCCGGCTAAGGCTATGGGTGAAGCGGGCGACGGCCCGGGGCATCACGCGGTTAGGGGCATCATTTCGAAGAAAAAAAATTAATACCCACAGTTTAAACCTCATAAAGATATATGTTTGCGTAACTGTTGGGGTCATTTTATAATCATTTCGCCCGGGGTATGCAAAAACTTTGACCAAAGTTTGACCGGCCCTGTTCACGGTTATTATTAATTTATATTTGTGTCCATTGAAATTTGATATTACACCTTATAAAAATGGAGAAATAAAGTTAGAATAAAAATTAGTTAATTAATATATACTCGTACTTTTTTTTATTTAAAAGATGGATTTAGTAATTTCTAATTTAATATATGCATGGCATACATGTGCTTATGAACTTATCATGCGTAAATGGTGTGCGTTATTTGTGTGGTGTGTGCAAGTGCGTGTTTTGTTTGCGTGTGCATGTGTTCTATGTGTGCAAAGTGTTGTAGCCGGTACACAAGTGGCCTGCGTATGTTTCGTGACATGAGACTTTCTAAAAAAATCTTATTTAGCTGTTTAAAATTTATGATGAAAATGTTAGTTGCATATACAAAGTATAAGGGTGATGTATATATCTTCTTACTAAATATCTTAAATTTGTGTATTAACAAGTTATATTTTACCTATAAGGAATAAGTAATGCTTTAAGTTTTTAAAATTCATTGAAAAGAAAAGTAAATTTGATATTCTCATTGTCAAATTGCTCAAAAAGGTAAGATAAAAACTACATTTTTCAATAAAAATAATATTGTTTTTTTCTTTGTCCATAAAGGATTTTGATTTCAATTTAGTGCATAAACGGGTGTTTGATTGGAAAATAGTGCAAATTGAGGTAAAAATCGACATGTGACATTTATATTTAATTTTTTTTAAGTCAGTATATTCCATGTCATTTTTTGTATTTTTTATATTTACATGTCATTTTTTTGTATTTTGTTATATTTACATGTCATTTTTCATTAAAATTTATTTTGTATTGTTTGCTTTCATCAAAACACTATTAACATTATGAAGAAATTTAACGAAACTAACATAAACACAATGAATAATGGAGGTTTCAAACAAAAAGCATCTGAGTAATACTAGCTAACAAATCAAACATAATTAATTTCTTGAACAAATCCCCACTAGATATGATATTAAATCAATATAAACCGCGTTCACCTTGATCTGAAACTGACATGAGAAATGCAACTTAAAAGTCACAAGGTTCATAACCAGATCTGAAACAAAAAAGTGAAAAACCAGAATGAAGATGGCAGAGATACTTCGAAAATTTCATTGATTCATCAGATCAAGGTGAACTGTATGTTTAGGGTTCTTGAGTAATTCCAAATTAGGAACTGACGTCTTTAGCAGATACAAAGTAAATGAAATTATTTGATTGATGCTTTTAATTTAAATTATTGATTATTAAATGTAAATATAAAAGGGGTGATCTTCACACACAACTTTTTGATCTATGTATATCGAATTACCGATTTTACCTTTAATTATACTTATAACAATAATAATATAAGTTCAACTTTTTAGAGCATAACTGTGATTTTATTGAACAAAAGTGTACATGGATCAAAAAATAGTGTGTGAGAATCACCTCCCAAATATAATATAAATATAGATGTAATAAAATAGAAAAGGACTTAGCAAATGGATATTATGAAAAATCTATAAAATCCTAGTCATTAAATGGCAAAACTGACATAGAAATACACATGTACTAAAAATAAAAATAAAAATAAAAATGCCAAAATGTCGATTTTTACCCCAATTTGCACCATTTTTCAATTAGAGTCCTTTCTAAGCACTATAATTGAAATCATAATATTTTATGAGGAAAAAAACGATATTACTTTTATTGAAAAAAATGTGATTTTTATCTTACTTTTTTGGTCAATTTGCCCATTAAAAAACTAACGTGTCATCAATTTGTAATTTCACAAGCATGATTAAAAAGATTGAACATAAATATTACAGTTTTATTGTTTATATTGCTTACAATTTAGATTTCGTGTATATTTAAAATTAGAAATTAAAGAATTGTATACAAAATGCACATTTTTTTTAAAAAGGAAATGTGTACCCACTAACGTCTTAATATTACTTTTACTTTTTAAGGATTTTAGCTTTTATTAAGAAAAAATAAGAATATGGATTTCACATATTAGCATGTTTACGTACACTAACTCAACAAGCAAGAATCATGAATGTCACCATCATCTATCATCTAGGAACTACATATTATCGTACTTGTCTTTTTGAGAAAGTTACAAGTAATCGTCATTTCTACCTGACTTGAATAGAGAAAATCTAATTCGTTTGCTATCAACCTAGTTTGTCATTAATCGTCAAGGATTTACCCTTATATTTCAATGTCCCTATCTTCTGTTTCCTATAATCATTATTATCCACAGTTAATACTCCCTCCTATTTGCTGCGATTTATACTCCATTTTCTATTTCGGAGCTTTGTCCCTTCGTTTCTTCTTCTTGCGATTGGGCATCTCTTGTAATGGTCCAGAATTCACGGATATAAGTTTCAGGATGAACATTGTTAATGTTCTAAGAAGGAAATGGTAATGGCACGATCTTGATTTGTTAAATTACCAGAATACCCTGGAAAAGACCGAATCATCAAGGAATATTTTCTTGATATTTTAGAGGTTTAAATAGAATACAATAGTCGTGTAACATGGCACATGATGACATTAGAGTCTGTGAATTATCACGTTTCATTAGAAACTCAGCATGACTTACTGTAATATAATCACGTTGATCAAGTGTCATTATATTATACTAACTCATGCATCAGTTCCCAACACTACTTCAAAAACTTTCATAATTTAAACTCAAATTTTAAAGAAATTTAGAAACTAAAGTAGTTTCCTTTTATGATATAATACGGATAACGCAGAGAGATAATTAATATCGAACGATAATATTTATGAGGATATCTTCAGAAATATTGAGGATATTAATAAAGAAAGGTACGATGATATCTTAGGATTTGAGAATCAAATTGTGATGAAGAAATTCATTCACGATGATTTAGAGTGGTTAAGGAGTAAGGTATTCGCTAAAGATTTCATCAGAAACAGAATCATCTGGATTCTTTATGTACAAGTTTATTCCTTGTGATTCGTTCAGAGACTCCTTCGTAGTTTACTCAATCCATTTTTCAGTTTCAAACTTTTTCTGAGCTTTGCCAACATATAATTCTTTATAAACAACTTTTGACTGATTAAGGTCGTTTACGGTTATCTATGGTTTCTGCTGCTTCACTAAGCTTTTTTAACATTCAGAGTATTGATTTGTGACTGAGTGCTTTTCAGAATTTCAGAATGAGAGATTATAATTCTAAGAGATAAATGTCATACATATAACTGTTGATGTAGATATGCTGTGAGTTTTCAAAGTACTGATTGCTAATTCCTGGTAATTGTTATGGCAGTTCTCGTTACAAGATGCGGATGAGTATATGATAGGGTTTCAATGAATAAATATAATGATTTATCGGAGAGATTTAAACCAAGAACCAACGAGGTTGCTGGTACGTCTGCTGGTAATATGGTAGAATATGAAAGTTTCCTGGTAACAATAAAAGATCACGCGTATATATCAAGGTTATAATAAGGTTGTTTTGAATGAGAAGTCGAAGTTGACTTGCTGGAGCTGTGACAAAATTTGCTACTTTGGAAAGGGATTGCAAAGTTATTTTCGATAATAACAATGCCAAAGGAGCTAGCACAATTATGTGTTATATGTTTACTCAGGTTTCGAATGTTTTCAGGTGCATAACTATATGCATAAATCTTTCTTTCTGTAGATGAAGTGTCGTTGGTTCATCCTCTCGATTGAGGTGTTTTCAAGAATCATAAAGAGTTTGAACGCAGATTGTAATCGTCAAGATACAATTGAGGTTTAAGATGAAGTAAAGTGGCAAACTTGAAGAATTGTTTAGTTTCATATGTTATAATCAATATTTTAATTCATTTTTATTTGTCCAATGTGATTAGTCCACAGTCGATAGTCCACAGTTAACAATCCAATGATTCATATATAGTTTAATATATAATATTCGAATTAATTAATACGTATCGTGACCCGTATACGTCTCAGACTCGATCACAACTCAAACTATATATATTATTGTAGAATCAACCTCAACCCTGTATAGCTAACTCCCGCATTACTGCATATAGAGTGTCTATGGTGATTCCAAATAATATATATAGATGCGTCGATATGATATGTCAAAACCTTGTATACGTGTCCCGATATTTAAAGTGCGTAAAATAAATAACAGAAATTAAATGACGATAAATTAAATGCGTAAAGTAAATAACAGTAATTAAATAGCGATAAATAAAATTGAAAGAATGTAAATTGCGATAATTAAAATGTGATAAGGAATTAACAGTTAGCTAGGATTTCGTTAGCGTGGATTCTTAACAAAATTTCTCATAGTTAATTTGTTTGTTTCTAACAAATTTTATTTTTATCCAATGTTTTCTTCATTATGCCACTTGTTGGATTCTGATAGGTCGAAATCCAAATATGAAATTGAATGAGAATGGTTATTCTACGGTGAACGGATTCGTATATCTGTGGATGTAAGTAGGATAGTGAATGACTGTTGAATCAGATTCGAAGATTGTACAATGTAACTTATTAATGTGAAATCTAAATATTCCTCGGGTATTACCTACCCGTTAAAATATTTTCACCATTAACAGTTTGTACGAAAGAATTTTTAATTACAATCTTTATGAAAATATATATATATATATATATATATATATATATATATATATATATATATATATATATGCTTATATATTTTCTTCAGATGTAATCATGGATTTAATGAGTCAATATGATATTAAACTCGTTTGAGTTACCGTTAGAACAAGAATATATAATCTCTAAAACATTAAAGATTACGTATTCGCCATAAGATTACATATTCGCCATGTCGAACGAAGGTAATTTATGTAGAACGATTCGTAGAACGATGATTATACTCAAGGTACAGAATGAGATGTTGAGGCATGGATTGTTGAAACTTGGGTTATTGGTGGTACTGGTGCTGTTACTGATGGTACTGTAGATACTGGTGTTGTTGCTGAAGCTGGTACATTTTGCACCATACTTTCCAAATTGATTACTCGAGCGCGAAGTTCGTTGACTTCTTCCATTATTCCCGAGTGATTGTCGGTCGGAATGAGCGAATGAATAAGATCTAGAATTGTGGATAGAATATAATCGTTGTGGGATATCCTGGTAATGAGGGTGAATATGGTGTTTCGAATAGATTCGCCGGTAAGTGCTTCAGGTTCTTCACTAAGAGGTGAATTCGGTTGATGAAAAGGGTCACCTTCTTCTTGTCTCCAATGATTAAGTAGACTACGAACCCATCAGATGAATCGATGATGGCCGATTGGTTGATCCATTCCGGTTATACTGCTTTCGGAGCTTAGGTGAATATCCATGTCAGAATAGCTGTCGGAATAACTATCGGAATAGCTATCGAAATCTGAGGGACTCGAACTGGTTGAGGGATTCATCTCGTATGATCAGATGAAGGATTTTCGATAAAAAAAAATAGATTATAGGATGTAGATTAGTACCCTGTAATACATAATTACATATGCATATATAATACTAAAATCCCATAAATTACGGAGGAATCACGGAAGCTGTCAGGCAAAGGTAACAATAACAGATACGCTAAGATATGAATTTATCTATACACTGTCTATGCAATAGAGGCAGTAAGACATGTCCAGACTGAGAATGATAAGCTGATAATTTCCTAAGGATGATAAGCAGATGATTTCCGACACGAAATGATAAGCACAACTTTTGACATGCAGACACGGTCGAAGTCCAGACTCACTAATGCATCTTAATAACTATTAGTTAGACACACTAATTCAAGACCTGGTTCGCTAAGACCACCGCTCTGATACCAACTGAAATGCCCCGTCCTAATCCATCTGGACGAAGTCTTCAACAGTTGGTCCCATTGCGAGGTTCTGACCTCTATATGCCATGAACGACTCCATGTAATATGAGCAAATGCACAGCGGAAGATTTCTTTCATGCCTGAGAATAAACATGTTTTAAAGTGTCAACCAAAAGGTTGGTGAGTTCATAAGTTTATCATAAAACAATAAAATTTATCATTTTGATAGACCACAAGATTTAAATGTTGCATGGTACAAATGGGCCCGAATCCTATACCCACCTGTAATGTACATGCTATATCTTTTAAATACAGTACATCTTTCTTGTGTACGAAATCATTTTCATAAATCATAGTAACCGTGCACATATCTTGTGCACAAAAATAACATACACATAACCTGTGTATAAAATCATTCTCTCGATATATAACATTCACATCAACTGGTGGCAATTATCATGTCCACATAATTCAATGGTGGCAATTATCATGTCCACATAATTCTATGGTGGCAATTATCATGTCCACATAATTCAATAATAATCCGCAGAACTTCTGTCTGCATAATAATTCATTCGAGGAATGTTTTGCTTGTGTCTATCTGGTCAAACATTTATAAAAGCATTTTATGTATTCGCAGTTCAAAATATATTTCAAAAGCATTTAATAAAACAGTTGTAAAAACAGGGCATGTATTCTCAGTCCCAAAAATATAAAGAGTAAAAGGGAGCAAATGAACTCACGCATATAATTATTGTAAAACAGTTAATGAAATATTTGCATGTATTCTCAGCCCCAAAAATGTAAAGAGTAAAAGGGGAGCAAATGAAACTCACCGTACTGTATTTTGTAGTAAAAATACATATGACAATATTGAACAACTGAAAAATGCAGGGTTGGCCTCGGATCCACGAACCTATATTAATTGTATATCTCTTAAATCATATAATCGTAATCGAACAAAAAATATATATATTATTATTAGTGATATAATTTTTATATTAACAACTTATAGGTTTCATTATTTAATTAAATATATTCATTTTATATATTTTAAGTAAGTAAAGATATTAATATAGTTAAGTTATGTGTATTAAATATATTTTTATATAAAGATCCTTTATTTATTAATTTAACTATAATATTAGATTAATGATAGTAATAATAATGATAGTAATAATAGTAATAATAATAATAATAATAATAATAATAATAATAATAATAATAATAATAATAATAATAATAATAATAAGAATGTTAATTTTAAAAGTGATAATTTTAATAAAGATAATAACTTTAATAATAATAATAATGGAAATAAAAATAAAAGAGTATACCCTTTAAAACTTCCTCTAAAAAGAATTGCCCAAGATGGGGCTCGAACCCGCGACCTCTCGTTCAACCCAAACACTCCTAACCCTTTAGTCTGTCTCGCTTTCTTGCCATAAAATGTAACCAGAACCTTATAACCCTTTTAATTCGAACAGACCAGCAGCATAGCTACAGCCCAAAAGACAATTTAAGTTGAATCTCGGCCCAAGTTGGTTAATCCACCTAATTTCATTTGTCCAAACATGATAGTCCATATATGTAGCGACCCCGACAAATCGTCAAGTGACGGCGTCGGCTACGTGGGTCCCATTACCTGATTATAAGTCTTTAAGATAACGTTTGACCAAAATATGTCGCCTTCATTTCAAAATAAAGATTGTTTCAAAGTTTACAAGAATTGTTCAACCAAAAGTTAAGTTACAACGTTATAAGTACGATTGAAATCTAGGCGACACGGTTTAAAGTAAAGTCAAAAGACGCTCCATGAAATGCATGCATACTCGACATCGGATGCAAGTATCAAATAGTAAGCGGAAGCATGTTTCACATATCGTGCAAGACCTGAGAAAAACATAGAAATCTGTCAACGAAAACGTTGGTGAAATCATAGGTTTAAGTAAGTAAGTACAAGTGAACCACAAGATTTGCATCAATGAAATAATAGTAATACATTCCAAAAGTTTGTTTCACGAGCACCCAATTATCAAAGCTTAACATTCCTTCCATTGTATACCCCATCACTTAGTGCTAGAACAAACACTGATTCTCGAAAATATATTTCATCCGTAGACGGTAGCGAACCGTCAAGGATGAGGGTTGTCAACCCATATGGCCATATAACATAAGTTCTCGCTTACACCCGGCAAGTGTAACTAATGATAATCGAATTGAGGATTTTGTTCTAAACTCGTATGTAGAATGTTTGTTTTCCCGTTCTTGTGTTCACTTAGTTCAAAAGAATCGTTTATGTTTTCTCATCCCAATATAAGTTCAAAAAGAGTAAAAGTGGGACTATGATCTCACCTTGAGTGCACGAGTAGTAAAGTACTTCAACAAGTAAACGTGTGCAAAGAACAATGCTAGTCTTGACCTAAACAATAGGTTGTATCAATAACGGTAAACACGATAGGTCAAAGATGTTCAATTAGTCCTATGGCTCGACACGACTCGATTATGTAGCATGTGAAGCAAATTGTCAAGTTTCATGCAAGATACAAGTATAAAAGCATGTTAGGAAGATTGCATAAAAGTTTGGTTAAGTTTGACTAAAAGTCAAACTTGGTCAAAGTCAACGAAAAAGTCAACACGTTCGGGTCGGGTCTCGGACAAATTTTCTATGCTAGTTATTCATATATAAGCATGTTAAAACAAGTTGCATGTGAATTGGAGGTCTAGAACATGGCAAACATTTTTGATAAAATGGAAAAGTTGGACAGAATCTGGACAAGGCAAATGTCGCGCCGCGGCAAGGGGTGTCGCGCCGCGACATAACACATGGTCTGGTGTCAGGTCGTTTTCAAGGTTCAAGTCTTGGTCAAAACTTCAAACAAACGCAGAACGCAAACCGCAAACAATTAGAAGACGTATCTTATACCGTTGGAAAGCTCTTTTGACAAGGAACACAACTAAACACAAATCCTCAAACAAAAACATCATTTACAACAATCGAATTCTCGTCATGTGATCAATAAACGCTCATTTCAAAGCCTCAAGTTCATCAATATGCATTTTAAGTTCCGGGAATCCAATTCACACATATGATATGCCGTTTTGAAGGTAATGGAGCATACATTACTACTAAACACTAACAATTAACATTCCATGACATTCAAGCATCCAAAAATTCATGTCAAGAACTATCAAACCCTAGTCAAACATCTCAAAATCAATAATCATGTTTTTTGAAGTTTTCTTAATCAACCTACATATCAATATGAAGCTAGTGGCACTAGTAACACAATTAAAACATGAACTTTAACAATATAACAACATTAACTCATCCAAAATCGAAGATTAAGCACACCCATTTTCAAGTTCATGCTAGTTACTCCAAAACAACAAATCGAGCAAACAAAACATATATTCATGTTAGACTTGAGCCATAGACACTAATTAACAACTTTATAAATCAAAAACATCAAGAACACAAAATCTAGTGATTTTAGAAAGTTACCCAAATGAGATGAAATTGGTACCAAAATGAAGAGGATGAAGAGAGGATCACGAAAATGTAATTTGTTTTGATGTTTGCCTCTTGATCCGGATTTAGATGATGATTTCTTGTTTGAGTTCTTGAGAGAAAATGGAAGTATGAAAGAGAAGAGAAAGAGAGAAATGAGAGGAGGAGGTTGAAGGTTTGACTAGTTGACCTAGTCAAATCTTTGGCCTCTTTGCAAGTTTAGTCCCTCTAGTTCGGGTGCGGGTGCGTGAATTTACCAAACGAATATTTTAAAAACGCTCGAGTGACCGAGAGATGTTATAATTAAATAACGGAAATATTAGGACGTTAGTCAACGAAAAGTACGAATTTAAATAACGAAAGGTATTATTTAAAAAGAAAAAGACGGGCGTTAAAATAATTTAACGGAAAAATGCGGGATGTTACATTATCCACACCTCAAAAGAAATTTCGTCCCGAAATTTAGTTGGAAGTAGTAGTCGATATCTCTTACTCGAGGCTTTACGTTGTCAATGCTATGAATAAGTGAAAGTACGTTCTTGAGGGTTCTCATGAATTTGGATAGTCAGGGTTTTACGTTGCATTAAGGTTCGGTTTTTACGATCCCCGGTTTCAACTGGTTTTCCTATGAAGAGAAGTTTGTCATCGATAGTTGATGTATCCAGCAGGATTGCACGTTCCTGTTCCGCAGGACACGTTTCTAAGTTTGTTACACGAAATGTAGGGTAAACGGAAACTTAATTGAGTCGGAAGTTCTAAACGATAGGAAGCGGTTCCAATACGCCCCAAGGGTTCAAAAGGTTCGACATTGCGGATATAGCCTTTCTCGATTTCTCAAAATGGATTACACCTTTCCAAGGTGCGGTTTCTCAATATTACGCGGTTACACACTGGGATTTGTGAGGTTTTCATCTAAGTTTGGTATGACTCTTTTGGGCGACTACGGGTCGTCTCGAGCCCTTCTCGGACTTGGATTATCTCAATTGTTGTTTCTTGGATGAGTTAAGATTCGGTGTTTTGTTTTCCACATGCTTTGGTCCAACGAATAGGGGTATGACATTAGCGGTCATATAGGGTTTCGGAAAGTGCGTGTGAACACACGAGTGGTAACTACTGTTGTAAGAGGGATCTACTAAAAGTGACCATGCAAGTTTGAAACATGTCTTTCGGAGACGTAAATCGTTCGTTTGTTCGGTTCATCTGTTTATGGGTGGTACGCGGTACTCATGTCTAAGCGGGTCTCCAAGGTTTCTTGTAAAACTAGAAGTGAAACGAGTATTTCGATACGGAATAATTGACAAAGATACACCGTGTTGGAATAGAATCTCTTAAGATACGTTTGAACAAGTTAGTAAGGGTTCGAAAAAATGTTCGTTAGGACTATTCACCCTCGTGGCGAATACTTATGTAATATGAGGAGTTTCTCTATCCATGGAGAAATGTTACAAGGAGTTTCTTTAAACGGAAATGCGAACGGTAAAGATAGTAGTGAAATGAGGACTTAGAATAGGATGAGTTTACATCTCGAGGTTGCTATAACGTGCCTCTAGTTGTCAAAAGTTGAAGTCTGAAAGAGAAACGAGGTAGTACACGTAGTTGTATAGTTCGGGGTTGAATAATAGTTGACCGATTATCAGAAACACAAGGGCGTTAAGTCAAAGAAGAGTGAAGTATCGTTGGATTGTGTGTTATCTTAATTTCCAGTAATATCAGACGGTAACGGTGAAATAACAGAGGTATGTAGTGTGGTACGTGATGACAAGAATATTGATCGGATCCACAATTTAGTATTCGAATTCTTCGTGCAAAATAACGAATTTCCGTCCCGTTGATTTCGAGTCGAGGGAGTATGCCTTTCGGCGTCCAAGTAGAAATATTTCCATATTTGAGTCCCATCTGGTGTTGTACGAATTTAGCTAGAATGTTGGTGTGAAGAATCACGCTCAAGGTTCGATCGCGGAGAGATTAAAGTCGTGTACTACGAGAAAAGTCAGAAATGAATCTTCGGTAACAACCGGTGAGATCTAATATTTTTACGAATACAAGTCTGAGTTGGGAGAGTTTCCTGATTACATGTGGCTTGATTTCGAGATTGATTGTAATGCCTTGACCATTAACTTCATGGTCTAGAAAATTGGACTTCGTTCAACAGAGATTCTCACTCGGAGAATTTGGTATAAAGTTGCTCTTTTCTCAAAAGTTCGAGCGTAAGATGGTGATGTTGTTCGTTTTCCTTCTTTACTTAAATAAGTTAAGATGTCATCTATAAATACGATAACAGATTAGTCTATATGAATTTGCATACGCGGTTCAAGAGGTTTATGGATACGGGCGAGCCCTAAATAAATCAAGCGGTACTAAGAGAGATTTACAACTAACGTTGCGAGTTCGGAAAGTGGCTTAGGAGACATCGTCTCACTTAACCCCCAATTGATGATAACCGGAACGGAGGTCGATTTGGAATATACGGGATTCGTGCAAATAATCATGAGGTCATGGATGCGAGGGAGAGGGTATCGGTTTCCAACCGAAAATTACTCAGTTCACAATAACCTATACAAGATGATGGGGAAACAATTTTTTTTTTTTTTTTTTTTTTTTTTTTTTTTTTTTTTTTTTTTACGAATAGGTTCCGAGCTCCCTAGTTCTATAGGTGTCAAGTCAAAAGTCTTAACGTATTTCCTCCAATAAAATTTATAGGCACACAATATTTTTCCGTTGGTCACTTAAATTGCCTAAGTAGTGTCTAGGGGAAAAGGTGGAGTGCAAAGAGCACGAGTCAAGGCCTTGGTTACAAAATGTCTAGCGGTAATGAAATCGAATAAGTATGAAGTATACGGTTTGCTGTGAAGAAACGTACCCGTTACTAGTCCATCGTCGTTCCGGGCATCCTAGGTGTCGATGTTGAAAGTTCAATGGCGTGCGTTGGGGTTGATTTCTTCTTTGGGCACACATTCCTAAAATGACCCAGTTGGCCACACTCAAAGCATGCACCCGTCCTGTGTGCGTTGGGCACCCTTCGAGCGACGGGTCCTTGGCGCCGGTGGCGAAACCTGCCACATCCTTCAAAGTGATGCTTGTGGCATTCGTTACAAAAAGGTAGTTTTCCGGTATAGCCTTTCTTGTCGTTGGAGGCGAAAGGCTTCTTGGCGGGGTTGTTGTTATTGTTGTGGTTGCTTGATTGAGAGGCTTCCCATGTTCTTTTATTGCCGCTCGATTGGTTCTCGATCATGGGTGCCGGTGCTTCCATTTCAGTTACCGTTTCTAAAGTTTGGTGGGCCTTTGCTAAAGCTTCTTGTAGGTTAGTGGGTTGGGATGCCATTACCCCGTGTTGAATGCCCTTAGGGAGGCCATCCATGTAAAGTTCGACTCTTAGTGATTCGGGAGCCATGAGATTCGGACACATTGAGACTAGTTCGGTAAACCGTTGATTATAAGCTCCGAGGTCATTCCCGACCGTTTTCAAATTCCTTAGCCCTTGCTCGAGCCTTCGAGTCTCGTCGCGCGGGAAGTATTCGGTGATCATTCTTTCTCTTAATTCGGCCCAAGAGAGTGTAAGGGCTTCATCGATACCCACTGATTGTACGTACTTGTTCCACCACGAGAGAGCAATGCCGGTGAAAGTGAGGGTGGAAAACTTGACCTTATCTTGGTCTCGACAGCCGCTTGTGTTAAAAACGGTCTCTATTTGTTCAAACCATCGGGTGAGAGTAACCGGTCCTCCGGTTCCATCGAAAGTGGGAGGGTTGTACTTCATGAAGTTCTTGTAGGAGCAACCTTCGCTTGAATTACCGGCTCCATGATTGTTGTTGTTAGAAAAGTGATCGGCCACGGCCGTACCCACGGCGGTGGTTATCATTCGTTGAAGAGCTTGTTCAAGAGTTTCGAGAGGAGTGTTGTGTTGACCTTGGTGAGCCATTGTTCCTTCATGACACAAGAATATCGTTGGTTAGTATTTTCAACAATACTAACCACAGTATGGAATAAGGATAGAGAGAAAATTTTCCTTGACTCGCCTTAAATTCTTTACGTCATAATGTCGGAACGTCCATGTGAATCACCGTAATATAATCCCGGAAATTATATTACCCTGATTCTCATGTGCATTTAACATTACTTCATAAAGTCAAGGTGGCGCATCAACAAAATTTATCAACGTAAGATCAAGATCGAATACGAGTTAGATATGATAGAAGAGTTCGAGTATAAATGCACAATTTGTCAAATAATTCCTACTTCAGTCTATATGCCGGTTGTAGTCTAGATTCACCTATGTACCCTATGACTCGGGGTGGACACAAATGAACTCTAAATCCCTACAACCAAGGCTCTGATACCAACTGTAGCGACCCCGACAAATCGTCAAGTGACGGCGTCGGCTACGTGGGTCCCATTACCTGATTATAAGTCTTTAAGATAACGTTTGACCAAAATATGTCGCCTTCATTTCAAAATAAAGATTGTTTCAAAGTTTACAAGAATTGTTCAACCAAAAGTTAAGTTACAACGTTATAAGTACGATTGAAATCTAGGCGACACGGTTTAAAGTAAAGTCAAAAGACGCTCCATGAAATGCATGCATACTCGACATCGGATGCAAGTATCAAATAGTAAGCGGAAGCATGTTTCACATATCGTGCAAGACCTGAGAAAAACATAGAAATCTGTCAACGAAAACGTTGGTGAAATCATAGGTTTAAGTAAGTAAGTACAAGTGAACCACAAGATTTGCATCAATGAAATAATAGTAATACATTCCAAAAGTTTGTTTCACGAGCACCCAATTATCAAAGCTTAACATTCCTTCCATTGTATACCCCATCACTTAGTGCTAGAACAAACACTGATTCTCGAAAATATATTTCATCCGTAGACGGTAGCGAACCGTCAAGGATGAGGGTTGTCAACCCATATGGCCATATAACATAAGTTCTCGCTTACACCCGGCAAGTGTAACTAATGATAATCGAATTGAGGATTTTGTTCTAAACTCGTATGTAGAATGTTTGTTTTCCCGTTCTTGTGTTCACTTAGTTCAAAAGAATCGTTTATGTTTTCTCATCCCAATATAAGTTCAAAAAGAGTAAAAGTGGGACTATGATCTCACCTTGAGTGCACGAGTAGTAAAGTACTTCAACAAGTAAACGTGTGCAAAGAACAATGCTAGTCTTGACCTAAACAATAGGTTGTATCAATAACGGTAAACACGATAGGTCAAAGATGTTCAATTAGTCCTATGGCTCGACACGACTCGATTATGTAGCATGTGAAGCAAATTGTCAAGTTTCATGCAAGATACAAGTATAAAAGCATGTTAGGAAGATTGCATAAAAGTTTGGTTAAGTTTGACTAAAAGTCAAACTTGGTCAAAGTCAACGAAAAAGTCAACACGTTCGGGTCGGGTCTCGGACAAATTTTCTATGCTAGTTATTCATATATAAGCATGTTAAAACAAGTTGCATGTGAATTGGAGGTCTAGAACATGGCAAACATTTTTGATAAAATGGAAAAGTTGGACAGAATCTGGACAAGGCAAATGTCGCGCCGCGGCAAGGGGTGTCGCGCCGCGACATAACACATGGTCTGGTGTCAGGTCGTTTTCAAGGTTCAAGTCTTGGTCAAAACTTCAAACAAACGCAGAACGCAAACCGCAAACAATTAGAAGACGTATCTTATACCGTTGGAAAGCTCTTTTGACAAGGAACACAACTAAACACAAATCCTCAAACAAAAACATCATTTACAACAATCGAATTCTCGTCATGTGATCAATAAACGCTCATTTCAAAGCCTCAAGTTCATCAATATGCATTTTAAGTTCCGGGAATCCAATTCACACATATGATATGCCGTTTTGAAGGTAATGGAGCATACATTACTACTAAACACTAACAATTAACATTCCATGACATTCAAGCATCCAAAAATTCATGTCAAGAACTATCAAACCCTAGTCAAACATCTCAAAATCAATAATCATGTTTTTTGAAGTTTTCTTAATCAACCTACATATCAATATGAAGCTAGTGGCACTAGTAACACAATTAAAACATGAACTTTAACAATATAACAACATTAACTCATCCAAAATCGAAGATTAAGCACACCCATTTTCAAGTTCATGCTAGTTACTCCAAAACAACAAATCGAGCAAACAAAACATATATTCATGTTAGACTTGAGCCATAGACACTAATTAACAACTTTATAAATCAAAAACATCAAGAACACAAAATCTAGTGATTTTAGAAAGTTACCCAAATGAGATGAAATTGGTACCAAAATGAAGAGGATGAAGAGAGGATCACGAAAATGTAATTTGTTTTGATGTTTGCCTCTTGATCCGGATTTAGATGATGATTTCTTGTTTGAGTTCTTGAGAGAAAATGGAAGTATGAAAGAGAAGAGAAAGAGAGAAATGAGAGGAGGAGGTTGAAGGTTTGACTAGTTGACCTAGTCAAATCTTTGGCCTCTTTGCAAGTTTAGTCCCTCTAGTTCGGGTGCGGGTGCGTGAATTTACCAAACGAATATTTTAAAAACGCTCGAGTGACCGAGAGATGTTATAATTAAATAACGGAAATATTAGGACGTTAGTCAACGAAAAGTACGAATTTAAATAACGAAAGGTATTATTTAAAAAGAAAAAGACGGGCGTTAAAATAATTTAACGGAAAAATGCGGGATGTTACAATATATTATCATCAAGCCAACGGTTCTTATTTTCTTCCTTTTCTTCAACAGACAGAAATGATGCTAGGTCCGCCATATCACCATCTTCATTAACTTTAATCACCTTTCCATAATTACGATCCTCATTATCTATGTTTAACCTCATTGTCATTGTTATTACTCCTCACTAATCGACATATGCTTCCTCAATATGTCGGCCAATGTGGTTGTGAATTGTCAACATGTATGACTTTAAATTAAATAATCAAAAGCAAGATCAAAATATAAAAGAAATTGGCCACCTTTCTTTGCCTAAATCTTACGGTTTTTTTAAAAAAAATAAAGGATTCCTTTTGGCCTACCACGATGGAGAAGTAATCAAAAGCATGTAAGATGTCGTCCATGGAAATTTAATTTGTCCCACTTGCACACCTTGATTCCGAAATTCTTCAATGTTTTCATAAAGTAGCTTTAATACACTCGACTATATTAAATTTCGGACGTCCTAATCAATTATCTAATTCGAATTCTTGACCCACAATAACACTATACTCTCCCACTAGCATATTAGAATAAAGAACCTAATCCCTTTATATAATCTATTCGGTCCACTAGTAGGAGCAAGACATCGACCCACAGAAATAAAATATACAGCCCAATCATCATTAGAATTAGGTTTAGAATAAAAATCAAAAATATATCGATGGCAGTAGTCGACTACCTAACATCTGTAGTGTTTAATTTAATATGTGAAAGTAACATTGTAGTGGCAGACACAATTGAGTAGGTATTACGCACCATCCTCATCATCATGCGTTTATTTTTATTTATAATTGCTCTCATCATTTTTTAACATAACTCTTCTCTATCCTTCTTCATGTTTAAACTCCATCAGAAACGGTGATAGTAGCAAATCGAAACAGCAAAAATTAATCAGGTTTGCAATAGTAACAGTCGATCAAGCAGCAGTCTGTCTGCTTCAATTGATGACGTTTGATGGTGATTTAGGTGGTTGTGTTCGGATCAAGAAAAGAAAATTAGATATATGATGAATGAATTATGAAGACGATGATGATGGTGAAGATGTTGGTTGATCTAAGACAAAGGTGATGGGTTCGATAATGATTTGAAACAGATAGGAAAAGGAAAAAAAATATCACGCGAGCTGATGAAGGAAATAGAGTGGCTTAATGAAGGTGGTATTCGATTAAGTGTGGTGATAAGGTTGTCTGATGGTGGTGTTGCGGTTGTGGAAACCCAACGTACAGTAGCAGGAAACAACAACAAAGCATTTCTGTTTTCACCATTGAAACAGAAATACAGTAACAACAAATGATCAAATGAGCAAGAGTAATAGAAAATGGGCTATTGATTGATGGTTCTTAGTTAAAGGAAGGTGGGAATGGGATCCTATAAAAAAGAATGAGACATACAGAGATGCAAGTGGGTTTGGTTTCATTTATATGTAAGTATGTGTTAAAAAGGAATTATGGAAGATGATGGGAATTTGAATGGCTCATTGTCAATTGAAAGTATAGATTTATCAATGCGTGTGTCGATAGGAAAATCTTGTTCAGAATAGGAAGGGAAAATGATGGTAAACAGAATTTGGATTTTTGTTCTTGAAGTAAATCTCTGATTGTACTAGTGAATCAATTACTACAGACAGAAATGATATGAAGCAGATTTGATTCCAATTCGTACATTGATTTATATAATTAATATTTTTTAATTAACAATTTTAATTGTATTATTAATAATCAAAATAATAATAAAAATAATAAGAATATTAATAATTCACACTAGTAATAATATTAATGAAATTAATGAAAATGATGATAATATAATTATTAATGACAACTATAATAATATTAATACTAATTAATAATTGATCATATTATTATTAATAATATATATATATATATATATATATATATATATATACACACACACACACACAATATACAATAATAATAATAATAACAATCTATTTAATAATCTCATTGATAATGTTACTTAATAATAACACTAATAATGATAATAGTATTAATATAATAATTATATTCAATTTGTAATCAAGTTTACTACTTATTATAATATCTTTTAATTATATACTTTTATTGAATCCTTATTATTTATTAATTACATATATATTTATTACAATATTACATATGTATAGAATTCATATATATTTACATATTTATTTATACGTCAATGTTCGTGAATCGTAGGGAATAATCAAAGGTATAAATGAATCTATGTAAATAGTTCAAAATTTTGGAGACTCAATTTAACAGACTTTGCTTATCGTGTCGGAAACATATAAAGATTAAGTTTAAATTTGGTCGAAAATTCCCGGGTCGTCACACAAATCCCCACTAGATATGATATTAAATCAATATAAACCGCGTTCACCTTGATCTGAAACTGACATGAGAAATGCAACTTAAAAGTCACAAGGTTCATAACCAGATCTGAAACAAAAAAGTGAAAAACCAGAATGAAGATGGCAGAGATACTTCGAAAATTTCATTGATTCATCAGATCAAGGTGAACTGTATGTTTAGGGTTCTTGAGTAATTCCAAATTAGGAACTGACGTCTTTAGCAGATACAAAGTAAATGAAATTATTTGATTGATGCTTTTAATTTAAATTATTGATTATTAAATTTAAATATAAAAGGGGTGATCTTCACACACAACATTTTGATCTATGTATATCGAATTACCGATTTTACCTTTAATTATACTTATAATAATAATAATAATATAAGTTCAACTTTTTAGAGCATAACTGTGATTTTATTGAACAAAAGTATACATGGATCAAAAAATAGTATGTGAGAATCACCTCCCAAATATAATATAAATATAGATGTAATAAAATAGAAAAGGACTTGGCAAATGGATATTATGAAAAATCTATAAAATCCTTGTCATTAAATGGCAAAACTGACATAGAAATACACATGTATTAAAAAATAAAAATAAAAATAAAAATGCCAAAATGTCGATTTTTACCCCAATTTGCACCATTTTTCAATTAGAGTCCTTTCTAAGCACTATAATTGAAATCATAATATTTTATGAGGAAAAAAACGATATTACTTTTATTGAAAAAAATGTGATTTTTATCTTACTTTTTTGGTCAATTTGCCCATTAAAAAACTAACGTGTCATCAATTTGTAATTTCACAAGCATGATTAAAAAGATTGAACATAAATATTACAGTTTTATTGTTTATATTGCTTACAATTTAGATTTCGTGTATATTTAAAATTAGAAATTAAAGAATTGTATACAAAATGCACATTTTTTTTTAAAAGGAAATGTGTACCCACTAAGGTCTTAATATTAGTTTTACTTTTTAAGGATTTTAGCTTTTATTAAGAAAAAAATAAGAATATGGATTTCACATATTAGCATGTTTACGTGCACTAACTCAACAAGCAAGAATCATGAATGTCACCATCATCTATCATCTAGGAACTACATATTATCGTACTTGTCTTTTTGAGAAAGTTACAAGTAATCGTCATTTCTACCTGACTTGAATAGAGAAAATCTAATTCGTTTGCTATCAACCTAGTTTGTCATTAATCGTCAAGGATTTATTTTACAGTAGTGATCACATTATATATATATAAATATAAATATGTTAATGCAATAATGCTAATAATCTAATATACGATGTAATCTATATATATATATATATATATATATATATATATATATATATATATATATATATATATATATATATATATATATATATATATATATATATATATATATATATATATATAATAGTTGTTTGGTACTTTTAACAATTTTTCCCCCAAAAACTAAACTTTTGATAAAGATAAAAAAGGATTTTCAATCAAAGATGAAACTGCCCATACAAATCAGAGTCAAAAGCCCCACCAAGTAACTAAAGAACATAGAACTAACCAGAACGCAAAGTACTAAACGACTACACTAAACTAAGAAAACCAAACGAAATACACTTAAAGACCAAGAAAACTAAACAAGCTAACAAACACATAACCAAACTACAACTAAGAAGAATTACAAACAGTACGGACTGAAAGGAAACAAAGCAGTCTATGGAACATAGAAGATCGAATCACACCGCATAACCTTGCCACTAACTTATATTGCATTTAATTTTTGTTAAATCACAAGTAAAAAACTTTTTATCAACAAAAGTACTAGTACTATTTATTTAAAGCAATTATTGCAAGGAAGTGCCTAAAATAAAAGAGTAGCAGTAAATGATAAAGAAGGGGCACAAGTGAAAGTGCTAGTCATCGGGCACTTGCAACCCAACTTTTACATAAATGCATACATTTATATAACAACCCCTAAAGTTACTTGAAATGACAAATTGTGCCGTCATTGTTATACATTTGCACAATAGCCACATAACTTTATAAAATACTAAGCTTTATTACATTTCTATGTACAGGAGCTCAATTAAAATTCTAAGTTGTTAGAAAATCTCTATCTTGATGAAAGTAGATTTTGGGTTGTTCATCAAATATGATATTGTGATATACTAACTGTTTCCATGATCAAATCATGTGTATATTGAATCGCAATCATGTTTTCCATGTGTATTATGTGTATAGCAAAGTTATTCCTTGTATACTTCCACATCATGGTGAATTCATTTATTGTCATTACTAACATCAATAACATTTAATTTTCGATGTAAAAATTTCTTATCAAGCCATATATGACAACCCTCACATTTCAAATGAACTGCGTCACTTATATTGTTTTCTCTTAAGTAATGACAAATGATGAAATGGAAACTATAAGAAAAAGACAATGAATTAAGTTGGTTTATGAGCGTGAAGACGTGAAGTAAAGTAGTTAAATAAAGAATATATCTCATATCTCATAGTAAATAGAAAGCTTATGATTTTATATTTATAAGGTCATAATGTCCTCGCTTAGCATGGGGCACGGAAGGAGGAAAAGAATAAAAGGTGCCATGTACGAACAAAATTATCAAAATACTTGTAATCAACAGTAAATCCATACTATAAATTGACATTTGAAAATTGGGTCGAGTCATAAAAGGGCATCCGACCTAGATTTTATTTTATTACAAGCATAAACTTCATTTGAAGCATATTATAAGCAGATAAAGAATAACAATATACTTAATTATCATCATAATTTGAGTATAAACATTATATGAATTTCTAACTACAAGTATTAGTATATTGTATAATACTTGGTAGACATTCATCACTTCTTATTAATTCTTGATTGAGAAAAATAGCTTCGTCATATAAAAGATAATCGGTTAATCAACAAACGCCCACATATCATTTTATACCCAAACTAATTTTAACCACATCTTAGAAACTACAAGGCAAAAAAAAACAAAACTCCCAAAACCATAAGGACTCAACATGAACTAAACACAATCCTTTGTGGAATTCATAGTAAGATTACACCTTCTATCGGTCTCTAAATCTTCACACAAAAGACTTGACTGAACCACAATTTCCACCAACAAAATTAAACATCTAACAAAAAATCCAATTTAATCTCATAATTCCTAAAACTTAAAAATTCTAATTTTTTCATTATCGCATCGTATTAAATCTTAAATCATGACAATATGTGGTACAGATACCGCACGAACGCTCGCGTGTCGCGATGGTAACGCCGCCACAACGCTGAAATTAATCTCAATGTTCGTTATATTCTTCACGAGCGTGATCGGTATCTCAGCACCGGTGATGTTAGCGCGTGTATTTCACGGTAAACCGTTATACGATAAAGTAATTTTAGTTATAAAATGTTTTGCTGCTGGAGTGATTTTATCAACATCACTTGTTCATGTACTACCTGACGCGTACGATGCACTCGCGGATTGTCAAGTGTCGTCTCAGCATCCGTGGAAGGATTTTCCGTTTTCTGGGTTGGTTACGTTGGTAGGAGTGTTGACGGCGCTGTTAGTTGATTTAACGGCGACGTCACATGTTGACGGTTACAGTCATGGACATGGTCATGGTCATGGAGGTGAACATGGTGAGAAGGTTGGGTATACGAGGATCGGAGAAGATGAGGAGTTGAAGAAAACGACGGTGGTGGAGATTGAGGTGGTGGAAGCGGCGGAGGAACGACGGCGGTTGAAGGAGGAAGAGATGGTGAAAATGAAACAACGAATGGTGTCGCAGGTAGCTTTTATTTCTTTCCATTTTTGTTTTTCTAAATTAAAAAGTAATATAAATAATGTGAAAACTACTAAATAATGTATTTATATTTATTTTTATTAAAATGAAAAAAAAAGTACCAGTACTAGTTATAGTAACGAAACATGAATTTTAAATTAAAATGAAAGGAAGAATGCATTTTAAATTAAAATGATTTCCTCAAAAGCTTTTAAGGATGTAATTATAATTTTTTTTTTTTTTACTTTTTTTTGTGTAACAATTTAGAATGTGTGTTAGGTATTAGAGATTGGCATAATATTTCATTCGGTGATAATTGGAGTAACGATGGGGATGTCACAAAACAAGTGTACCATTAAACCGTTAGTTGCAGCGTTGGCATTTCATCAAATATTTGAAGGGATGGGACTTGGTGGTTGTATTGCTCAGGTAATAATTTAATTATTTAATATTTAATTTTTTTATTTGTTGTATGATTTTGGACCTTTCATTCTTTGCATTGATTTTTGATGGTGTCAAATCTTATGAATACATTTTTTGTCAAGGAAATCACGTGATTGGTTTGGAGTTATTAATTTGGGGTGTTTGGTTGTTGGTTAAGATAATATGATGAAAGGATTTAATAGAGGGGTTGTTACATTTATTATTTGTTTGTTTGCAAATATTTTCTTCAAGACAAATAAGTTATAAGTTCTATCAAACGTATCTTAAAGTGAATGAATTACCTAAATTACTTACAGATATTGTGGTTGGAAAATAATCAATTTAGTTTCTTCAACTTATCTTTTTTTGATATAAATGGTGCACATTATTTGTATAAGATGTTGTGTAACAATTTTAATAAACTATTTATAAATATGTTCGTAAACATATTCATTTTATTATTATTTGATGGGGTCGTGCAATGCAACACAAAATTTAGATTACAAAAAATAGTGTGAGAGCTACACGTGATAATTGTACTTTAATACATGAACTCTTTAAAGATGAACAAGTATATCACATGTTATTTTTCCTCTGTTTCTTATAGTACTTTTTTTATTATCAAAACTTTTGTTTATTTCCTCCCATTTCATTATTTAATGTATGTATAAGTTTTATATTGTTGTTAATAAAAATACAATTTTTGGATACACATGTGTAAGCTAATACAATATCTAGAATAACGAAAAGTTAACATTTTCACTTGCAGGCAGGTTTTAAACTAGGAACAACGGCTTACATGTGTGTTATGTTTTCGATTACAACACCAATGGGGATAGTATTGGGAATGATCTTATTCTCGATGACGGGCTACGATGACAGCAACCCGAACGCATTGATCATGGAAGGCCTTTTGGGTTCACTATCATCAGGAATACTCATATACATGGGTCTAGTTGATCTTATTGCTCTTGATTTTTTCCACAATAAGTTAATGAGTTCCGAAACTTGGTTAAAAAAGACGTCTTTTTTAGCCCTTGTTCTTGGTTCTACTTCCATGTCGATTCTCGCTCTTTGGGCTTGATTATAAATTTTCAAACCCTAAATCGGGTTTAATTTTATGCACTATATACATCAACATGTGTGTAACAACTTGCATCAATGTATCAATCTTTATTGATATCAATCGATGCATTTTTCATTGACGATAATTATTCAATATTCAGTAACAAAATCATTTCCTTTTTTTAATCTTAAAAAAGTTTAACGAATCGTGTAAGGGTTAACCGTTTCTTTGATGCAAGTGTTGGTTACAAGCAAAAAGTATTTCGCCTTTGCGAAAATTGATCAATCCATGAGCTTGTATCTCTTTTCTTGAACTCCGGTGACTCCCATTTGTATCTCTATTATTGTATGCAACGGCATCTGAAAAAAAAAGCAGTATTAAACTAAGTACGCGTAAGCATTAGATATGGGTCATTGGTAAACGGGTGGGTTGGGTTGACCCGAAGACACTTTTTTGCCCAGTTCTTAAAAGAGTAACAGATTTTTGCTAGTTTTTTATCTGACCCATTTTGGATAAGATAAAGATCAAAATGACCCAAATGGGTCAAAACAACCTTCGGTGAACATGTTACCTCTATGTGGGGAATTTCTTTCAACGGTTTATCAGCAAAATAAGCATATAATGCTCTCAAAACAGCCTGCACAAAACCAAAATTAGATTACGAACTAAATTGACGTATTAAAGATTTATCGACATGTGTATTTGTCGAGAGAGATTGACCTGGTGAGCTACTACTACAACAGGGGCCCTTTGGCGTTCGAGTTCAATGATCACGGGCTCCAACCTGCAATGCATTTAAGTTTTTAAATATTTAGCATTTTTATGTACGTAAGTAATATTTAAAATAAATAAAAGTAGTTTATTGGGTAAGAAATGGTAAACCTTTGGATCACATCCAAATAAGACTCTCCACGAGGATATCGATACCTCAATTTATCCTTCTTCCGCGACCTTCAATTAATCCAATCCAATATAAATATATTTCACAAGTTCTTTTTTATAATAGGCAAAAAGTATAAAGTTTAGAGATTTGGGGATAAAAACATACGCGTATTCCTCGGACATGTTCTTTTTTATTTCTTCATACGTCATTCCATCACATACACCGGCATTTATCTCATCAAGTGCACGCCATTGTATCTACGACAAAATTGTATAAATATTTGTACACCAAATATGTAAAGTTTGATCACGAATCACGCGCTAACCTTTGGAAAACCGACAATTTGATTGGCAGTCAAAATTGTTCTCTGCAACGTGCTTGTCCATATCTACAAGTTTAGAACGAACATTATTTTGGAGAATTCACGAGACATTCAAGTCAAAGAGTCAAAGTGAATGAAGAAGAATTCTTACAGAAGCAGCCCGCTCGTTTTGTAGTCGTTTCTCCACAAAATTAGAAAGTTTCTTTGCATAGAGCTCACCTTTCGCACTGCCAAATAAGTTGTATATTAAAGCAAACTAGCAAAAAACATTTTAAACGATAACTTGATGTAAATCTGGAAAATGGGCCAGCACGAGAATTAGGATTCATGTAAAATAGGGTCGGGACTCGAGTTGAACTATAATTATTATTTGAACAACTGATGTGTTTGTTATATACATTAAAAAAAAAAACTACATAATTACCATACCGATTGAACTTTTAGAAATCGAGAAATTTATTTACTTATACTTCATTTGCCATTACTTTTTACTAAAGATTTTAGCTTAACTTTTAACAATTTTCACCCTGGATGAAATTCGAAAATGGAAAGTAATTAGAGAAAACCTCAAAACAGTGTCACCGCCTATTCTTCCTCTGACATTATCGCGACTCTCTCCATGTCTTGTAAGCAAAATTGGACGGGGTGTCAAATGTGTATTCACCTAAAAAAACATCAAAAACGATGTATTACGTGCATAGTTTAGCCAAATAAAAGTTTTTTTCTTTTGTCTCCTTAATGGGAAGGCATTGTTAACCGTTTACGTGTGTTGTTACCAATTAGTTTGGATTTTCTTTAAATTTGTTCTTAAATTTAACATGGAAACATAGAAAATATCTTTAAATTTGATTATTTAATGACCTACCAAGAAGAACACAATCCGTCCAGGAAGATAACCACCGATATTATTCACCTAGAAACATAGAAAATATTGGGTGAGTTTATATCAAGAATAATAGTACTTTTCCCTAATTTCCAAACTAGAAAAAGTATGCCTAAACAATTAATCAGAAAAAAAAAAAAAAGGAAAAAACTTACATGTATCTGCCCGCCTTGTCCACTAGCCATATCAATCATTTTAATATACGAACCTTCATTCACTGGCTCGTACATCTAGCAATAAGAGTGTCAAAAGAGTTGCTTTATACAAATTTCTAATCATTATTATGTTGCACGTCCTATTAATAGCCATATCAATCGTTAATAACCATTTTAAGCCGCCTCTAGTAAAAATAGGCGCCAAAATGAAAAATTCTAAGAGAGGATTCAAAAACACCTTTTCATAATTATCAAGTCGCATCTTGAAATCCTGATATCCAGCTTCAAAATCGGTCCTGCAAATATTAATTATACAATTTAATCATAAATGAATAGCTTTTTAATATAAAAAAAACTGATAGTTGTAGTGAAATATTATACTCTTCTGCATAATCAGGACTCTGTTGAATCTTGAGACGAATGTTTCTTTCAATGATCTTTGGATCGTTACATATTGTTTCCAAAAAGATTATCTGCAATCAAAAAGTTATTAACAAATGCTCTTGTAAGATAATCCAATATTATGTCCTTGATACAAGTTATATTATAATGTAAACTTTGCATAAAATAAACTATTCAGGATATTTATTAAGTAACATACCTTGCATTTGCCTTCAGCCATCTTCATAAGCATATTTCTTCGATTGCTAGTGCTGTTTGTTGCATCAAATATTCCTACCTACATGCAACCGTAACCTAAGATACATATTTTTTAACCATAACAATTATATGTTTTTTAATAATAGTTTTAATCTACAATCTTTGTCATTTCTACCAACACACAACCTTGACCTTAGATACGTATTACCGTTCTCGCCCTATAATTTATAAATTTATATATATTAAAGTAAATAGTAAATAAATGAAGAAAAAACTTACTTGGCCACCTTCTTGCATCCAAGCAATCATGTCATCCATTGCCAAAGCGGCTACCTAGTAGCACGTCACGTATTATAAAACTATTTGCAAACAAACATGTCAATAAAGTGTACCATAGAGCCTTAAAGGTTTAAATAGATTTTGTTATTAATTCAATGATAAATGATAAATTTATTAAAAAGACTTTTATCTAGTTCTATTTAGTATCTGGTTTGATTATTAAATTAGTCTCTACGTAAGAGCAATTAAAAGTGAACATAGTTGAACCATAGATACACATAATTAGAACAAACATTTCATTAAGGGGCATGAATTAGCACATATTAGTGTCAAACGAAGTAGAAAAATGAGTAGGTTCAGAACTTTTAATTAATCTAATTAAAAGCATAATTTTTAATGGGCGTTCACCTCATTTCGAGCCTCCATGCCTTCTGTATTGTCACCTCGAAAAAAGTCAGCATTCTGCATCAATGATAAACGGGTCAATCAACACCATTGCAAGAATGTAAAAATTATTCTCAAGAAATCAATAACAAATTATAAGTTTAAACATCATATGTCTATGTAAAATAGAGATTGCAATTTAGTTGTATACATGAAAAAACTGATTAATTTGAGTCATATTGTGCCTCTAATGGGTCGCTTATTATCAAGCGGTTCATTTTGCATACAAACAATTCACAAAATCTCCTAAAAAGTTTTATTTCTGGAAATAGAGTATTATTGTAACAATAGATTTTTTTTCAAATCATATTATAGACTTATCTACTTTTTGACTTGGATTACCAAACGTGAGTGTTTGTGCCCTGACCCAACTCTGCCCATTTTGACCCCTTACTAACCCCACCCAATATTAATTTTAATGTTTTAAGTAGGATTAGAACAACAAAAAGTGTGAGACTTACCAGGTTTGCTCCATGCTTAAGTCGTCTATACTGTTATAGCAAGAAAAAGAATATCAGACTATTAATCTCACTTTAATACGCTTTATTAATAAATAATTAAATGATGTTAAATGATAATCTTGATAAAGTAATCACCTTTCCAACATTGAAATGTTTAGTGTCATGACCTAACCAACGCATATACCTCGTAAGTTTAGCCGCCGTAAAAGTTTTGCCTCGAGCCGGTAAACCAACCTATCATAACAACCGTATATTTTAATTATAGCATGATTTACTGAATCATAAACAAAAGAAGCAGTTTCAAGTTTCGACCCAAACACGGGAAAACGGGTTGATTTGGGATTCAGTTAAATCATAACGGGTCAAAGGGGTAAAATTGAAGCTTAACTAAGATGGAAATGAGTCGCACGGGTTTAGAAGTTAATAAACTATAAGTAGTGCATAATGTAATCAACTTTTTATTACCTCCAAATTTGTTTTATTCAAAAGATGGATAAGTTTGGTAACAGTTTCTTCAACCATATTTAATGTCATACTATTTTTGATACTCAATGTAACACCATGTTTACCCAACCTACCCATTATACCAGCTAAATGTAGAGATGGTAACTTCAACCCATTTAAGTATAAATAAACCTATTAGAGGTACACTCAACTCTAACAGGCCGAACAGTTTCAATAATACACTAGGTTACAATAAAATAAGTTTAACTTTACCCATAGTGAACTTTTAAAGTCAAGATCATACTAGAAATGCAAATGAAATATAATCTTTTTTTATAATAGATGAACAGAATTGTTTCAGGCTTTCATATCAGCATATGCAGTGTGCTGACCCATACTGACCCGTCCCAAAAGGTTGCCCATTTTGAAGACCAACTGGCCCAACCCGCCCAAATTGATGACTGACTGTCCCATAAGTTTATTACCAAGACAATTGCGAGATGCATATCTTCTTTGGGTCCAAGCATTTGATCAGCAACAGCTGCGGCTGCAACAGCGCCAGCAGCAGCGGGCATCGAGTTCTAATTTAGTTTGATATGTTAATATGTTAAAAGACGAAAATGCCCCTAAGAATTTACAAATACATCTTCATACAGTTAAACAAAGTTGGAGTTATACAAACCTTGGTTTCTGAATCGGGTAAATGGGTCGCACTTGCTGATTTAACTAATCGAGAAGATCCAACACCTCTATCCACGAAAAGTATTGTCTCGCTATTTTGTTTCTGGATCGGTACAAACGTACCAACCGACTTTGACTCAACCATGCCAAGTGAATGGAACACTTTAGTCAAATCTGAGTCAACGGTTCCTTTTTCGAGGCCCACGACTTGCGGTTCCTATAAGCATTTAGAAGGTTATTACAATGATTGGTTGTAATCTTTTAAGAGAACAATTTAGAAGGTTCTATGCATTAAAAAATAGAAAATGTTGAAACTTTTGACCCATTTCTTTTCAGCTAAATAAATCTGTATCCTTAAACTCATTAGAAGATTAGTAGAACACGAATAGACCCTTAATCAATTGACATGTAGAAATTGCCACTTCTAACAGATATGTTTAGAGATTTAGTAATAGTATAAAAAATAAAATTGATTGATAATATGAAATGTTATGAATCCTCTATTGGTCGGACGTCTTCATTAGGGTACTTATGACATTTTCTTGAAATATTCCATTACAACCAACTAAATCCCTTAATTCAGCATGGATTGTACTAAAACTATATTTTATAACATATCTAACACAAAATCCATTCTTAAAAATTTATAACTGTAAAAAGGTCAACCATTTATCAGCTTTGACCAAAACCCATTACCCAACTGACCCACCGTTGGTTGTACCAATCTGACCCAACAGTTTCTTTTTTAATGCATAGAACCAACTAAATCGCTTAATTCAGCCTGCATTGTACTAAAACCATATTTTTTTTAACATATCTAACACAAAAACCATTTATAACAATTTAGAGCATCATAGTCCTAATTAAGCGATCATAGTCCTAATTAAGCGATCAAAAAGGGAACCTTTATAACTGTAGGTAGATCATTAGAAACACTCACACCCTTGTCCGAACCATCACTTTTGGTAGGCCCCACTTCATGCTTCATTGACCTTGGATTCTCAGTCAAATTAGCCGCGTATACCACAGGCGTCGCCGGAGTTGGGACCACGTATTGTTCAAGATCAAGATCCAAGCTAGCTGGCGACCCATTCTAAATAACAATTTATAAAAATATTTTTTTTATCAAATGTTAATCACACACACAATTATTACACTTTTTTAAATGTTCATACCTTGTCACCCTCGGGCAATGCGTTTATACTAACATCCGGGATTCCACGTACAGTTGACGGTTCGAGATTTTCTTGATAAGCTCGCCAACTAGCAGCAAGGTCAAACGGTGATACCCTATCTGCCATTATACACACCCTATATTCAAGAATCTCCTCATTGTTTAGCTTAAATAACGCCAATCTTGTGACCCCTTGTAAGGTCCCACCTTTGAACTGCCTAGTTGGACCCTCTTCCACTATGTAAGGTTCATTGTCATCCTTCGACTTCAATAGAAACTTGAAGTCCAATGTTTCTGAAAGCATAACCAGATATATCAATTACTACTAGTGATATCATCGAATAAATATCCTCCAATTTTGTGATAGATTCATTAAACATATGTTTGCATATGCATTTATTTCATGTTTGGGTGAACTTTGCGTATGACTATCTGACTATTTTAATCATTATACCAAGTGCAACAAAACTGATTCATATGTTCATCTATGTGTTAACTTCATAGAGACAACAATGTGCTAAATACTAAAACATACTCCGATACTATTACCACTTTAACAACATAAACACTTTCCCGGTTTATTTATTTACAACTACTATCGTCTAATCACTTTCGAAACGCAGTGCCCCAACACCCCATTAGTTCAACTTCTATAAGAATTCTGTGTTCCTCGTATGTAAAGAGAGTAACTTTCTAAACCATGTTAACAAGTACTGGTATTTATGAAACATATGCAAATAATCACTCAATTATCCCCAAGTTAAATTCAAGATGGGGCTCAAATTAATAAGCAATCATATCATTTATATATAAATAATTAAATATAATGGAAAATGAATAATAACAACAATAAGCAGAGGAAGTGGACAATACCATGATTAGGAGAGACAACAAAGCTTAATTGCCACATTGAAGAAGATTCACGTTCCAATGGAAGCTAATTATAAACAAAGAATCGACAAAATAAAAACTTGGGTATCGAAGTAAATTGAAAAATAAGTAAAAATTTAGTTAAAAGATTACAGCTTTAGATGGGTCCCAAGAACCAACAAGAGGAACAGAACCATAGAGGTGAGGAACAAGGTCTCCTGTAGGGCTATAATCTTCCATTTTTAAACAAACATACAGTTGACCACCGCCATGATTATCATCTCCGGTGGTGTTAAGATTTATTGATGACCCACTTCCCATTTTTTTTTTTATGATTCAGTCAATCAGACAGTAACTGGTTGTGATCAGTGATCAGTTATCACAAAAGCTTGAATTTTTTTTTTGGATTTGAAGGTAACCCAGATGAACTTTATTGAAATTAATGATGAAAATATGGTTATAAGGTAACAAGATTGTGTTTTGGAATGAATTGAATGAATGAAATTGGGGTTATGGGTGTTGTAAGAATTTTGTGTTTTTGAGAATTTTGGGCTCATCTGTTTGTTGGTGTTTGGGATGGTGGATATGGGTAGTGGTTTGTAGGGTCGGGTGGATCCAGATGGCATCTAAAAGGTTCGAAACATCAACCAAGCTGGCGTGGCCTTTTTTTTTTTTTTTTTTTTTTTTTACTTTGAGAAGTTTTCTAATTCTAATTACAGTTATTATTATTATTATTATTATTATTATTATTATTATTATTATTATTATTATTATTATTATTATTATTATTATTATTATTATTATTATTATTATTATTACTTTTTTTGGCAACTATTTTATAATTAATCATCATTAGATAGTCTATTGTTTAGGGCTTTGAGTTCTTTTCAAAAAATCTCATGTTCGAATCTTATCTAGGTCGATTGTGAAGTGTAATTAAATTATGTATTTTTTAGTAAAAAGGTAGGTTCGTAACAAGGTCAGTGAGTTCTTCTGGATCGGCTTTAACAATAGTCTTAGTAGATTTATAAGGTAGTATTTGCTTAACAATAGTCTTAGTAGATTTATAAGGTAGTATTTGCTTATAAATATAGTCTTAGTTTTGCATATAAAAGGGTTAACAATCTAATTCATTCACAAACACCTCAACCGATGATACCTCCTTAAGTATAATATGCGATTGATCTTATTAATTACTCTCGGTTGATCTTAATCTCAAATTGAGTTTGCATGTTCGTCGTATGATTAACGACCGATCCCCCAAAAACCTTTATACTTTGCACTCAAGTTGAAATAGACTTGATCATAAGTAGCAATATATTTCGAACGCTAATTTTCAATCGTTTCAAATATATGGACTAATATACCCCATCGCGTGATATAAAATAAATTAATGAATTAAACTTTTTTGATAGTTACCTACATGGTTATTTATCAAACCAGCTTATATATTGATCTACATCAGTTAAATTCATAGCAGTGAATATCAAACACGAATAAATGTTTGGTCATATTTGATGAAGGAATATATATCACGTTAAATAATTTGTTTTTGTGTGGACTTTTATTGGCATGTCCACAAAAATTAATACGGAGTGATAAACGTTACGGATAAGATGAGATCTATACTCAAGATTGGATCTAGTTCAACTTTAAAATGATAGTGATTGAAAGTAACTTTAGGAAATACAACTATTCTTCTAATAGTATGCTGACAAAGTATACTAAAATTGAAAAGGAAGCCAATATTACAAGTTTTAAACGGTTACCCGCTCCATTCTTGGCTAATTCAAAATTGAATTTTTCTAATATATTTATAGATAAAAAAGAGTTGTACAATTTGTGGTTGGTGGTGGTTATTTTTGTAGGGTGAATGGTTAATTTTAATGTACAAATAAATTAAGCATTTGGTCGTTAATAATTTTCTTCAAAATTTAGTGTGAATACATGCATCCTTCCTAGTCTTCTTGTACTAGGAAAACGTCATCTCAAATGCTCTAGACGTTCTTAACTCATCTCACGTATCCGAATAAACTTGTATGAGTGTGGAGTCCTTACACCACTACTTATATTTATTTTTTACAAAGTATCATTCAAATTGTATATACGAGTAACGACACCACCAATTTTCACTATAGTATCTATGTGTTGTTAGGATTTATAAACTTGAGATATATAAATCACTAAATATAATTAGCCTATTTTGAGTTTTGATTATAGAATTGCCATTTAAGTATCACTTTAGTGCCATTTAATATGTGTGTTCAATTCGTATACATACATCGTAACTTCTTTCCCGTATAACCATTTTGAATAATTTTTATAATATATATATATATATATTTTTTTTTTTTTTTTTTTTGTAGCAATATAACTACAACATATACCATGGGCCAACTTTTAGCAGCAGGCCATATTGGGCCGAGCCCAACCTACAACCCATATCAATAAAGTGAAATAGGGTTTGACTATAAAACCTAGTTTACCCTTCAAAACATTTCGTCCGTCCCCTGCCGCTTTTCGTAGCATCTGAAAATCTCCGGCGTAATCATGAGAGCTAAGGTAATTCAAGCCATTAAACCATATTTTATCATCAAATATCAGTCATTATCTAAAACATTTTAATCTGATTAATAATGATTATTAATATTGTTGATTGAACAGTGGAAGAAGAAGAGAATGAGGAGATTGAAGAGGAAGCGCCGAAAGATGAGACAGAGATCTAAGTAAAAACTCAATCTACCACCAGCTTTTGATCTCGACCGTCGATGTATTTCCGTTCTCAATTCCGTTTTGTTAGTTTCTTATGAATTTTTGTTTTAAGTGTTATTAATTAATCTTGCATTTGCTTGTTGAACTATAGTGTTTTGGTGATATGGATTTACTCTTTATTAGAATCAGTTTTATTATTTTTTCAAGTATTTTCTAGTTGAGAATCTGGTATTTTGGAGATTCTGAGTGTCACAATTTTTTGTTGATAATGATTAGTAACTTTCGTGTACTAGAAAGCATAAAAGAATTAATGTGCTAGCTACTGTTGGGTGATAACAGGTTAGGGCTGAAATGGTTTCAAGCATTATTGATGGATAAATCTGTTAGAAATAGATGTCTTTTATTGTGATTATTACAAAACAAGACCCATTTTTAACAAATATATTAAATATTAAATGTGTAACGGTTGAGCCAATATCCATTTAGCAACTTAGTAATGTTATTAGACTACCTAGCCAAAAACATTCATAATACGTAGTTTTCGTAATATTTATGGCTCAATTAAATTTGAAAAAACTAGAATTTCAATCATTCCACCATGGTTGTTTCTTCATCTACCTCAATTTTGTTCATTCAATATCTTCATTTACATCTTATTCGGCATCAATTGTCCTGAAATAGTCTCTCTGCAATGACTTTGAGGTATCCTCAAATGTTACTTGCCATTGCAAGTTTGATTTTTTATATACAAACTAATTGTTTTAGCCCTTCAATTTTTGTTTTTCTATATGTACGTCGAATTTTTTCCATCTAAGTTAGTACCTACGGAGTATTTGATAAAGATCAATAATCTGTTCTTCTAGGGAAATATATATATATAATAGTATTCTATGGTTAATAGAGGCGTTGTTCAGGATCTATACCAGAGCAAAATCAAATATTTGTTGAGTTGAAGAAGATCGGATCAAGGGTGGAATATGGGGTTGAAGAAGATCTGCTACAAAATGCCACATTCTGACTTCAGTAAAAGGCTATATGAGTCCACCAACAATTGATCGGGTAACAAAACCTGATCGAATTTACAATTTTATATGAAAATTAATACACCTATGTGTTAATTTGATTGATACTTTTGTTATTTTTTTATAAAAAAATCTTGTTTTCATCAAGAACTAGTGAATGGTTATTTCGAGAATACTAGGGAGATGTTGTAACGAGATGGAGATGTGCACATTATCCAACAAACCCTCCCACCCTACAATAGGTTGAGAATTTGTGATTTAGGGAAGAAAGTAGGACTACAAACACGTTATTTCCTCAACAAATTGAAGCCTCGTTTTCTTTGTTAAATCGGCAATTCTTCATCTGTTGTAGGGCAGGATGGTATGGAGTGTCATGTGCACCTCCCCATCTTTGTTTCACATCTCTGTAGCATTCTCGAATAACTGCTCACTAGTTCCCTGGTGAAAACTACAATAAGAAAATATATAACAATTATAATCAAAGAAACACATAGCTGTTTTTGTTTATGTATAAAATTGTAAATTCGATCGGGGTTTTTATTCGATTAACTTGTTAGCCGACTCATATAGCCATTTTCTGAAGTCGGATTGTGGCATGCTGTAAACGATTCTCTTAAACTCCAACCCATCAAACCTGAGGTTGGTAGCGTCAACCCTCTCTTCCACCATTGCTCCCGTCTTCTTTGACTCGTATATATTCAATTCTACTCTAGTATACAATTTGAGCAGCTTCTCTATATTAATCATATGATATTATTGGAATGTATGTGTATAAAATTAAAAGATAAAATATAAAAATAGTAGTTAAATTAAACCTAGACATTTAATGATGTGGCCATCGTAATTATGAACGAGTAGTGAAATCTTGGGTAAATTAAATGGTTGGTTCGTGTAATTATGTTATAAACTAGATTTGTGGTCCGCGTTTCGCGGCGAATTAGTGTCATTTTAACGCGACTATATCGTTAGACAGTTTTCGACCTGAAAGTCATCAAAATGTTGTCCTTAACAACAAAACGAATCAAAATAAATTAAGTTTTGAGACTTCTAAACAAATTATTTATTCGGCAAAATCTTGTGGTCCATATAATTTTAGTAGGTTTTTTAAAAGATAAAAAATCAAATAATATATAGTATATTGAAAAAGGTGATGAAAAATAAAAATATAACCTTTTTTACCTATATTTTTTAGGCTTCTATTACGATAGGATTGTATTAGTAAATTGGAATTAGATCTGTATGTATTTGAAAGAAAAAAGATTTGCTACAGTGCTACATTATGACAGTACTTTTTATGACGTGGCGGAGTGTGATTGGTGGGTGATTGTCCGTGTTTAGTATATATATAAATATAAATAAATAGAGAATAAAATTTGTTTAGGAGGAAAAAGTATTGAATTTAGACAAAATTATGCCGGTCGTCCATATGGTTTACCTACTTTTAATGAACTTAACATGAACCCAAATCAAAACCCAACAAACCTCACATTCTCAAATCTCATTAACATATTATTCACCTTCATCTTTAAAAAAAAAAAAAAAAAAAAAAAAAAAAAAAAAAAAAAAACTCATTAACAGATTAGAGCAAATCCCTTTATTATTCCTATATACTAATAGTCACGCCGGTTTTGGTCGTTTTGTCCCAAACCCCGCCCAAATTTTGCCCAAAACGACATCTACTCCCATCTATAAAAGGAAAAAAAAAACCCCCACGTTTCTTCACTCTCTCCTCTCTGCACTCCTGTTGGCGATTCTTCTTGAAATCTAGGGTTTTCCCAATTCATTTACGCTTGGATTTTTTGGGGTTTTGTTGGCAAACAATCAGACAATCATAATCACGTGGTTTGTCTTTCGTATCGCGGTAGTCTCGATTTAACCCTAGGGTTTGATTTTCTTGCGGTGCCGTTAGAGGTGATGTTATGGTTGTCGGTTCCGATGTCGCCGGTAGCATAAACGGCATCATAATCGTTCGGCCCTGACAATCTGATGCTTGCAATGTGATAGCTGAGTGTTTGCTTAGGGCTTGATTTTATTGTAGTGGCGTTTATGGTTGCCGTTGCGGCTGTAGCCGGTAGCATTACTGACGACGATTACTTGCTCTTCCTCCCCACCGTTATTCAAATGTAAGTTGGTTTAATTGATATTTAAGTTGATTTGTTCATTCACTTTTTACTTTTTGCTCTCACTGGTTTGTGTCGATGGTGAATTTAGATGGTTTTCAAATTGTGTTTAGGTTAGTGTTTTTTAGTTTTCCTGAGATTTAGGTATTACACTTTAATTATGAGTTTCTTATCCTAATTCTTTATGACTAATATATGTTGATTATTTGGGTTTCTTATTCTATTGCATTATGTCGTTAACCAACATGTGTTTTTATTGTTATATGAAGTCGAACATTTTCTGATTTATTTTCTTTTAGAATCAGATGACTAAAGGTATGGTTTATTGTACCAAACGCAGGATGATGTTGATTGTTTTAGTTTCACGGTAATGGCAGTTGGTTATGTTGACTGCCTTCGGGTCGTCTCGAGGAGCTTCGTTGCCGTCTTCGGACATGGCAGCCTCTCTGCAGAGTTTGGTTGTAGTCCTCAGACATGGTAGCGTCTCTTTTGTAGATGATCGAAGAAAAGGTATGATGCTTTTCACAGCTCCCGTTTGAGGTTTATATCAAGAAGGTTAAAAAAAGGCTATGATGATATATACGTGGGAGTTGGGTCGAGCAACGAGGAAAAATGAGTTCGTATCTTGGCGGGGCAATCTAAAGATTGCAGCCATGGCGATTCATGCTTCTGTGCTTGATTTCAAACACATATCTGAGCCTCATTTCTTCTTTATATTTCTCCTTATTAAATTTTTGTAGGTGCTGGTATTGTTATTGACTAATCCATCAAGTGCAGGAGGTATTAAAGATAAATAAACAAGAGGTATTAGGACGTGTTGTTTAATTTTCAGAACAAGCAAGCTGACGAAGCCAATGAAATTGAGAGATGCTAATGTAGAAATTGATAAAGAGGGAGAGTTAGGGGTAGATAAGTCAACGTCTACCTTCAAAAATGTGACGACCCAAACCAACCACCGACTAAACCTCGTTAAATTTTAGCTAAAAAAAAAATTTTGCTGGCAGACTGTTTGCGCGCCGCGCGCCCCGGCTTGCGCGCCGCGCAAAAGCTGGCTGTTGCCGGTTGCCTTTAATGCGAAAAAGATGAGCGACTTCCCGACACATTTAGCCAAAACGCTTTTAACCGTACATTAATATATGTAAAACTAGCACATAACTAAGGTTTGAGCGAGTTTTACAAAGTGGGGCCCACACGTGCCCAAATTGCCACTAAGTGTAAGAATACAAGTTTAATACAAATTAGAGTTTCGACCACAAAAGTTTAATTGCCAAACGACACAACGAGCATGGTGTTTGGGGTTAAACTACCCAAATCTCGGTCAAACTCCAAGCCAAAACCAAAAGCGCTTCTAAATCATCGAAGCGGGAAACTCAATCCAAGGTAATGCCCTTACCCTTATCCACACACGAACCTATAAAAAGGTAAACAACGAGAGGGTAAGCAAAGCTTAGTGAGCACAATAATTATACATATACATATATAATCTACCTACTTGCATCACTTACGCAACCTCATACCCGGGATCAACAATTCGACAATCATGCAACAATAATATGCATATACCAATATCCGCAATTCCACAAGTAGCTAATAATACAATAGCATACGATTCATAATTAAACACTTTCACTACATAATTCACGCAACCTTGGTTAACCGATTCGAACAAGGGAAACGGTACTTACAAGACCGTTGGAGTTCATAACATCCACTAGTGTTACTTACACACCGCGTAATCACTAGTCCCCGGGTGATGTCTTAAACACCGCGACTAACTCACCCTTACAACAATGTGGCGTCTTAAACACCGCGACGAATCCACACTTCATTCAATACAATGAGTGGTGTCTTGAACACCGCGACACTTCCACTCCCATGACATTGTGGCGTCTTAAACACCGCGACAAATACCACAAGTCAATTACACAATGAGTAGTGCCTTAAACACCGCGACAATACTACTCGTTACCTAGAATGTGGTGTCTTGAACACCGCGACAATGCCACATTCACACAACACAAATAAATACATTATATACACATACGCATAATTATTCCACTCACCTTAAACCTTCGGTGATTATTAAATCAAGCTTGAATTCCAAGGTAACGTACCTATTTCACAAGCATATAATTAATCAATCAACTTGGCCTAATCTCATAACACACACCATCCTAGGTCATCTTGACCCATTTTGACACTTAACCCTAATTTGGGTCATTCTTACCAAAAATCCTAACTCTTGGCACTCAAGGCCTTCATACACTTTAAATCACTAGGTTTTAACACAAAACACTAACGTTAACCAATCTTGGTCCATTTTGACCCGTTTGACTCAATAAAAGTCAATACACCCATTTTGGGTCATTTATACCCAAATCACACCCATTTTCACTTCCTTAAGGTGTTCTAGCAAATTATTAGCCAATTAGGGTTTCATAACAACAATTAATACATTTAAAACCTTAGCTTACACATAATTGAGTCTACATGACCCAATTTACCCAAGAACCCCCAAATTTACCAACAAATGGGTTTTATGAGTAACACTAACTCAAACCCTAACCCATACACGAAATCAAAACAAGAATTGAAAGTTAAGGCATACCACAACTATCAAGATGTAGCAATTGACGAGATGAACAACTTTAGAACTTGGACTTTAGCAAGAAACCCTCTTCTTCCTCTTCAAAGTGAGCTTTCCCTCTCTAAAACTCACTCTCTCACTAAAATCAATTTGGATAAGTGTTGGTGGTTGTGGGAGTGATTAATGAACTCCCAAAACTGATCCAAAGGCATTAAATTCGGCTCTAAAGTGCATTTACCAAAATACCCTCGTTTCCATTTAATTAAAAGCAAAAATGAGCTGGCAGACAGGATCTGCGCGGCGCGCCCCTATCTGCGCGGCGCGCATATGGTCTGTTTCAGCTACTTCTTCCATTTTACAACATAACGAAAACTCTACACCCCGGTTTACTATTTACGCATTATATACAATAAAATACACGGGTCTTACAACTCTCCCCCACTTATTCGGATTGCGTCCTCGCAATCCAAGCCGCATGACAAGCGGGAAGATACACCAACACAAACTCTTCGGGCTCCCATGTAAACTCGGAACCTTTATTCCGTCGCCATTGAACTTTGTAGGTTCTAACCTCCTTATGTCTCAATCGTTTGACCTTCTCATCAAGTATGGCAATCGGCTCTTCAATATACTCCAACTTATTGTTTAGTTCGATCTCATCTAAAGGCATCCATGAGGAATCGTCCGCAAGACACTTACGGAGGTGAGAAACATGAAACGTATTATGGATCCCCGCAAGCTCTTCGAGCAATTCCAATCGATATGCAACTTCACCAACACGAGCCAAAACTTTAAACGGCCCAATATACCGAGGACCTAACTTTCCCCGTTTTCGAAATCGAATAATACCCTTCCATGGCGAAACCTTAAGCATGACCATGTCGCCCTCTTGGAATTCGATCATCCGTCTACGTTTATCGGCATACGACTTTTGCCTATCTTGAGCCTTTTTCAAATGCTCCCGGATAATATCAATCTTGTTATTCGTCTCTAGAACCAAATCGGTACTCCCGATTTCCCTTTGTCCCACTTCTCCCCAACAAATGGGAGTTCGACACCTTCGACCATAAAGCATCTCGTACGGTGGCATCCCGATACTAGTATGAAAACTATTATTGTACGAAAATTCCACCAAAGGTAGATGCTCATCCCGAGTACCACCGAAATCGATAATGCACGCCCGTAACATATCTTCCAAAGTTTGGTTCGTACGTTCGGTTTGACCGTCCGTTTGAGGATGATACGCCGTGCTCAACTTTAATTGTGTACCCATATCTTCGTGAAACTTTTCCCAAAATCGAGATGTAAAACGGGTATCTCGATCCGAAATAATAGATATAGGAACCCCATGTCGCGAGACCACTTCCTTGATAAACAACTTAGCCAAGGCCTCCGACGATATTGCTTCTTTAATAGGAAGAAACAAAGCGCTTTTCGTCAACCGGTCCACGATCACCCAAATCGAATCATATTGAGTTCTCGCCGTCTTAGGTAATTTAGTGATGAAATCCATGGTAATGTGCTCCCATTTCCATTTCGGGATCTCTAACGGTTGCAACTTACCATACGGCTTTTGATGCTCGGCTTTAACTTGCAAACAAGTAACACATCGTTCAACGTATTTTACAACATCGCGTTTCATGCCCGGCCACCAATAATCTTTCTTCAAGTCATGATACATTTTCGTCGCGCCTGGATGAATGGAATATTTCGACTTATGTGCTTCATCGAGTAACACCCGTCGGTAATCACCCGCCTTAGGCACCCACACCCTTCCTTGAAACGACAATAAACCCTGCGGGCCCATTATAATGAACTCCGATTGGCCCACAATTCGTTCCGCGTGCTTATCGTGAACATAAGCCTCTATTTGGTCTTCACCCATCTTTTCAAGAAAGTCATTAGTGATAATCAAACGTAACGATGCTACACGTATCGCCGGATGTTGAGTCTTCCGACTTAACGCATCCGCGACCACATTCGCCTTACCCGGATGGTAAAGTATCTCACAATCAAAATCCTTCACCACATCCATCCATCTACGTTGACGATAATTCAAATCTCTTTGAGTAAAAAGATGTTTCAAATTCTTATGATCCGAATATATCGTACACTTGACACCATACAAGTAATGGCGCCAAATTTTCAACGCATGCACAACCGCCGCCATTTCAAGATCATGAGTCGGGTACCTCGTTTCGTGTTCCTTTAATTGCCGAGAGGCATAAGCAATGACTTTACCCCTTTGCATAAGAACGCACCCGAGCCCATTTAAGGAAGCATCACAATAAACCACCATGTCTTCGACGCCTTCCGGTAACACTAACACCGGAGCTTGACACAACTTCTCTTTCAATAATTGAAAAGCAATTTCTTGCTCGTTTTCCCAATTGAACTTAGCACTCTTCCTCGTCAACTTTGTTAATGGAGAAGCAATCTTAGAAAAGTCTTGGATAAACCGACGATAATAACCGGCCAATCCGAGAAAACTTCGGATCTCCGTGGGCGTAGTCGGTCGTCCCCAACTCTTCACCGTCTCAATCTTCCCCGGATCCACTTGGATACCGCTTTCGTTCACAATGTGACCAAGGAATTGAACCTCCCTTAGCCAAAATTCACATTTAGAGGACTTTGCATACAACTTCTCTTTTCTTAGCGTCTTCAAAACTTCACGCAAGTGGCGTTCATGTTCGTGCATACTTTTCGAGTAGACTAGTATGTCGTCAATGAACACAATAACCGACTTGTCCAACATAGGTTGGCACACCCGGTTCATAAGATCCATGAATGCCGCAGGTGCATTCGTAAGACCGAAGGGCATAACTACAAATTCATAATGCCCGTAACGCGTTCGGAAAGCCGTTTTATCAATATCTTCCTCACGGACCCGCATTTGGTGATAGCCGGACCGTAGGTCGATCTTAGAGAAATACGTTGCGCCTTGAAGTTGATCAAACAAATCGTCGATCCTAGGTAGTGGATAACGATTCTTGATCGTCACTTTATTCAACTCACGGTAATCAATGCACATACGCATACTACCGTCTTTCTTCTTCACAAATAAGACCGGAGCGCCCCATGGCGAAGCACTCGGTCGGATAAAACCCTTCTCGAGCAATTCTTGAATTTGATTCAATAACTCTTGCATCTCCGTTGGTGCTAAACGATAAGGAGTTTTAGCAATGGGGGTAGCCCCCGGAACCAACTCGATGCGAAATTCGACTTGTCTTTCCGCCGGGACACCCGGTAACTCATCCGGAAAGACATCCTCAAACTCATTAACTACCGGAATTTCACGAATTGGTGGTGGCTCATTACGAGTGTCGACAACATGAGCAAGGAAAACCATACCACCGGTAACAACGTGACGTCGTGCCCGAGCAAAAGTGCATATCGGCACCGATCTCCTTCGTTTGTCACCATGAATAATCATCTCTCCCCCACTTGGGGTCTTTACACGAATAAACTTGTCGTGGCATGCAATATCGGCTCTATAACGATCGAGCCAATCCATACCAACGACAACATCAAAATCACCCAAAGTCATCAGAATAAGATCAATTTCGAAACTTTCGGCGCCAAACACAACATTGCAATTTTTACACACATCAACCACTAGCGCCGTCTTGCCATCCGCTATTTCAACTTCTACCGGACGACTCAACTTTACTAGCGGTTTATTTAACTTAGGCACAAATCTTGGAGATACGAAAGACAAATTAGCACCACTATCAAAAAGTATCCGAGCCGGATTAGAATTAACCATGAAAGTACCTGAAACGACTTCATTGGATTGTTTAGCTTCTTCATTAGACATCAAGTAGTTACGACCCCTAGCCGTACCCGCTGCCTTCTCTATCCGCTTAGCATTATCATTACGCAACTCGGGACACTCGGGTTTCTTGTGTCCCTCCTTCCCACAATTGTAGCAAGTGAATTTTGTAGTAGAAGATGGTTTGGTACAATCACGAGCCATATGCCCCCTTCGCCCACAATTATGACAAGTATAGGGGAAATCCCCCGAGGCACCTTTCTTCACACTCCCCACACTCTCGGTTGGGCCTTTCTTTGACTTCTTGCTTGAAAAATTTGAGTGACTCGAACCTTCATACTTTCTCTTCCTCAACACAATCGCTTCAAACCCTTTCGCCATATTAAACAACTCATCAAAGCTCTTCACCACGTTTACGCTAATCTTTTCTTGATAACTATCATTCAAGGTTCGATAGAAATCTTCTTTCAACATTTTATCATTCCCGACATACTCCGGGCAAAATTGCGTCTTGGACAAGAACACGGATTTGAGAGTGTTCAAGTCCATCGACCCTTGCCTCAAGGTACGTAGCTCATCCTTAAGTCTTGTAAGATCGGCCGAAGTTCGGTACTCATCGAAGAACTCCGCTTTAAATTCCTCCCAAGTGAAGTCCATACATTGTTCTTCACCATAGAGTTGGATCTTAGCATCCCACCACAATTTCGCGTCACCCCTTAACATGCTACAACCATACCTAGTCTTCTTGTCGGGTGGACACTCACAAGTACGGAAGGCCCCCTCCATATCGGAGATGAATCGGGCACTCTTGAGTGGGTCCCGATCGCCCTCAAAAGTAGGAGGTTGAGCATCCCTAAAGTTCTTGAAGAAAAAGTCACGCCTTCCCCCATTTTCTTCTTGAAGAGCAATCTTAATTTGCTCCTTAACCAAAGTGACGACTTGTTCGTCAATCGTCTCGAGAAACATCTTCTTAACATCTTCGCGAAACTCCGCCTTTTGGCGTTGAAAGATGGCCTCAACCTTGGCCGTGAACTCGGGGTCCTCGCTCTTGCCCCCATTATCGGTGTCGTGTCCGTTTCTCATCTTCATTCTATAAAACGGAAAAGATTAAACAACGAAACTAAAGACATGACACATATATACATATACACCATACCACCCCATCTCGCTCGACAATCGTCGTACATCGCTTGTTTGACACGATTTGCACCCGTAGTAAGGGTAGCTAATCATTACTACGCGAGCACGTCGCGTTAACTCGCTAGTACATCGTTCATTTCGCTCGATGATTGCTATACAACACAAACAATAATGCATGATTAGTTCATATAAACCTATGCGCTAACCAAGACTCGGTCCGACCCAAAGTCCTACAAGTCCGCACAATGCACACACAAAAGTCTAAGTCTAGGCGCCTATCTCAAGTCACCTAAATCCCTTAGACCAGGCTCTGATACCACTTGTGACGACCCAAACCAACCACCGACTAAACCTCGTTAAATTTTAGCTAAAAAAAAAAAATTTGCTGGCAGACTGTTTGCGCGCCGCGCGCCCCGGCTTGCGCGCCGCGCAAAAGCTGGCTGTTGCCGGTTGCCTTTAATGCGAAAAAGATGAGCGACTTCCCGACACATTTAGCCAAAACGCTTTTAACCGTACATTAATATATGTAAAACTAGCACATAACTAAGGTTTGAGCGAGTTTTACAAAGTGGGGCCCACACGTGCCCAAATTGCCACTAAGTGTAAGAATACAAGTTTAATACAAATTAGAGTTTCGACCACAAAAGTTTAATTGCCAAACGACACAACGAGCATGGTGTTTGGGGTTAAACTACCCAAATCTCGGTCAAACTCCAAGCCAAAACCAAAAGCGCTTCTAAATCATCGAAGCTGGAAACTCAATCCAAGGTAATGCCCTTACCCTTATCCACACACGAACCTATAAAAAGGTAAACAACGAGAGGGTAAGCAAAGCTTAGTGAGCACAATAATTATACATATACATATATAATCTACCTACTTGCATCACTTACGCAACCTCATACCCGGGATCAACAATTCGACAATCATGCAACAATAATATGCATATACCAATATCCGCAATTCCACAAGTAGCTAATAATACAATAGCATACGATTCATAATTAAGCACTTTCACTACATAATTCACGCAACCTTGGTTAACCGATTCGAACAAGGGAAACGGTACTTACAAGACCGTTGGAGTTCATAACATCCACTAGTGTTACTTACACACCGCGTAATCACTAGTCCCCGGGTGATGTCTTAAACACCGCGACTAACTCACCCTTACAACAATGTGGTGTCTTAAACACCGCGACGAATCCACACTTCATTCAATACAATGAGTGGTGTCTTGAACACCGCGACACTTCCACTCCCATGACATTGTGGCGTCTTAAACACCGCGACAAATACCACAAGTCAATTACACAATGAGTAGTGCCTTAAACACCGCGACAATACTACTCGTTACCTAGAATGTGGTGTCTTGAACACCGCGACAATGCCACATTCACACAACACAAATAAATACATTATATACACATACGCATAATTATTCCACTCACCTTAAACCTTCGGTGATTATTAAACCAAGCTTGAATTCCAAGGTAACGTACCTATTTCACAAGCATATAATTAATCAATCAACTTGGCCTAATCTCATAACACACACCATCCTAGGTCATCTTGACCCATTTTGACACTTAACCCTAATTTGGGTCATTCTTACCAAAAACCCTAACTCTTGGCACTCAAGGCCTTCATACACTTTAAATCACTAGGTTTTAACACAAAACACTAACGTTAACCAATCTTGGTCCATTTTGACCCGTTTGACTCAATAAAAGTCAATACACCCATTTTGGGTCATTTATACCCAAATCACACCCATTTTCACTTCCTTAAGGTGTTCTAGCAAATTATTAGCCAATTAGGGTTTCATAACAACAATTAATACATTTAAAACCTTAGCTTACACATAATTGAGTCTACATGACCCAATTTACCCAAGAACCCCCAAATTTACCAACAAATGGGTTTTATGAGTAACACTAACTCAAACCCTAACCCATACACGAAATCAAAACAAGAATTGAAAGTTAAGGCATACCACAACTATCAAGATGTAGCAATTGACGAGATGAACAACTTTAGAACTTGGACTTTAGCAAGAAACCCTCTTCTTCCTCTTCAAAGTGAGCTTTCCCTCTCTAAAACTCACTCTCTCACTAAAATCAATTTGGATAAGTGTTGGTGGTTGTGGGAGTGATTAATGAACTCCCAAAACTGATCCAAAGGCATTAAATTCGGCTCTAAAGTGCATTTACCAAAATACCCTCATTTCCATTTAATTAAAAGCAAAAATGAGCTGGCAGACAGGATCTGCGCGGCGCGCCCCTATCTGCGCGGCGCGCATATGGTCTGTTTCAGCTACTTCTTCCATTTTTCAACATAACGAAAACTCTACACCCCGGTTTACTATTTACGCATTATATACAATAAAATACACGGGTCTTACAAAAAACTTCTTTGGCATGGATGCCTGTTTATGATGCTTATTTTGGCTATGCTATAACTCAGGTGATTATCAAAATACCATTTATTGAGATTCTTAAAAAAATCATACATAGTAGCACACTTTTCGCTTGATATTATGACTTATTTTATGATCTCTTTTTTTCCCTTTAATTTTTGCGAAAGCATGTGGCATACCATACTAATTTTTAGTATTGTTTTTATCGTCAATATCACCCGACTCTAAACCAAAATAGAATCTGTGTGTATATATATATTGTGACATTGTAATTATATTATATAACATATTGTAATTAAGTTGCCCTTTTGTTTTAGGCTACCAGGTCCCAAAACTCATGAAAATAAAGTAAGTTTCATGTTCGTATGCTATCAAGGTCTACTAATATTGTTCATGGTTGTGTTTTTGTGTTACTGTTAATCATAAGTTGTGTTCCAAAGATTAATATCAGTTGGTGCGAGAACGTTTCTTGTGGTCACATTGTCCACTCAACCCCTGATTATTTTACAAATGATGTAAGTAAGCTTCTTTTTTTTATTATCGATTGTTGATTTTTGAGTTTGAATTGCCTATCAATTATCTTGATTTGTACAGGGTTATATAGTCTTAAATATACCCTGGGCATTTTTGCAATGGCTGGAACAAGCAGACATTAAAGAAGAGTATGTAAAAACATAACATTATTCAATTTCTCAAATACTATACAAATATTATATATACATGAATTTTTAATATCTCATTCTTATGTTATTTGCAGTTATTTATTGATGTCAGAGCGTGATCATATTATAGTTAAACCGATACCAAATTTGTCCCGAGACGGTCTTGGAGCAGCATTTCCGTTTTTCTACAGTCAACCTAAAAAATACGAGCCGGTTTTAAGAAAGTTCTTCCCCGAAGAAAAGGGCCCGATTACCAACATTGATCCTATTGGAAATTCAACTGTTATTGTTGGAAAGGTAGATATAATTATGCTTATATAAGTAATATTTAGATCTACTTTAAATCTTGATATAAGTTTGTTTTTGTTTATCGTTTAGGAATCACTTAAAAAAATAGCGCATACATGGATGAACGTGTCGTTAGCAATGAAAAAAGATCATGAAGCTGATAAGGCTTACGGTTGGGGTCTCGAGATGTAAGAAATATGGAGTTTAAGATATTATGTAGTTTATTTAGTTGTTTTTTTATTTTATTTAATTTATTATTTTTTGGTGTTATGTGCAGGTATGCTTATGCTTCATGCTTCAGGTACGATTGATAAATTTTATGTCTCTTAAGTTCTCTTAAATAGGAACATTACTAAAGTGAAACATGTTTATTTTTAATGTATATGTACAGCCACCATGGGACCAAGAAATTGGTAACAAATACATAATTCATTACACATATGGATGCGATTATTATATGTAGGTATATCGTTGCATCTAATTTCTATTTTTTATAATGTTCTGTTATTATTATTATTTTATTATATTATTTATGAAGATAAAGAAACGATAACTGATTGAAATATGTACCCGGGAAGTTAACATATGGAAAGACTGGGGAATGGAGATTTGATAAAAGATCGTTTGATCATATCTACACTCCAAAAAACCTTCCACTAAACCCACCCGGTGTGCCCGAAAGTGTGGTAAGCTTTTATTATATGATTTACCACTATGACTTTCAAGGTCAAACTTGGTACTTTTCAAATCAACCAACTATAAAGATAATCAACTGAAAGTGCTGGCCATAAACGCTTTTATTGCCTATAGATTTGGTGTCTACAAATTAACTTAGTGCATGTATATAATGTTTTAGTACTCACTTTTGGAGTTTGGGACGTACCTGCACTCCACTTGAGTGCTTGCAGTTTAGTTTTCGTTTGGTGTTTTTGCTATTTTGCCTCTTAATAACATACGAGCCTTAAAAAAAGATATAATTACAATACCTATATTAATAAAGTAAATATGTATTCTTTTTAAAAAATATAATCTACTTGGCTCAAGCGATACTCTAAGTTTAGTTTGGTTAAATGTGTTGAAGTCTTTGTGTTTTTATTTGATTTAGGCAAATAGGGTAATTATTGATTTCTAATGGGGTTTCTTGCAGGTTCTCACCGGATCGATGTGCGGCATCTGACCTTTTGTCCACTTTCGGTAATCTAGGATGACCATTTGTCTACTTTCAGCAACGGAATCTACTTCATTAACACGTATCACTTTCCAGTTATGCTGAGGGTCGTTAGTCCTTATGCGATATTGTAGAGATTATATAATATCAACAAATTATAATAACATATCCAAGTAAATTAACGTAGAATAACGGTTATGTAGGAAAAATGAGGTACATTACATATTTTATAAATAGACATAACGTAGTCATTCTATGTATACAACACATATTCAGAAGTTTACACCCAATAGCGACCGCCGCAACGCGCGGTCCGACCTTCAACTAGTTATTAAACAAAACACAACACAATCAATAAACTCAACAAGAACCCCAAATCAAAAACCAACAAACCTCACATTCTCCTTCACCTACCACACCACGTAATTACAAGGATTTCCACAAAATTAATTCCAACAAAAAACACGAAATTAAAGGCTCCGTTAAACGAATTCATGGGTTTTGGCCGAAAATCAGTACTTAAATCGCTGACCGATTGATGGTGGTGAATAATTAATTAAACTCACCGGTCCAGTGGCAGAACTTGAACGTAATGGTTATAAGTGCCAAATATGATCTAATGTATGATATGTTTTTTAGCAGGAAAAAAAGCAATGTTTGGAGGACAAAATTGCATAGTTTATACACATATTAAGTAACAATATCGATCCTTATTGTAAATTATCCAAGTTAATTACTTACAATTTAGTTCTAGATTGATTTCAACTTAATAATGCTCGAGAGAGATGTGGAAGAATGAAGTAAATTGTTACTGAACATAAAATATGCGGGCCTTCACTATTTTCGATAAATCTTCTTCCTACGGACTCCGATTTAGTTGATTCAAAAGCCCAAACTTATTGGAATTTTTGGAGGGGCGAGGCCCACTCTTGCCCTGATAAAGCTCCGCCCTTGTCGTAGTCGATTTGTCCGACGAGGTAATTATTGTGGCGAAGTCATCAAGCATTATTGGAAATCTCGGCGTTATCGTCAATTCCGTTAAGTCCTCGTGTGTCGATCACATTCACGATTTGGTCAAAGTTGACCTTGATGATTTAGAACTAGGAGTGTAAAGGAGTCGAGCCTACCGTATAAAACTCGGGCTCGACTCGTCATAATTTAAGGGATCTCGAGCTAGGCTCGACTCCTTTACTTAATAATGTTATGATAATGTTATGATATATATATTATTTAATTTAATTTCAATAATTATTTTATTTATTGCATACTTTTTACTCATATATAATACGATTTACTTATTATATTTTATATTTATCAAAATAATAACTATTATGTAATTATTTAACGCATTATTTGACAAAAATATAATTAATACATATAAACGAATAGCTCGTTTAGACTCGCGAGCTTATTTGAGCTCAATATATGAAGCTCGAGCTCGTTTAGTAATTGATCCTAAAACAAGTTTGAACTCATTTAAGCTCGGCAGGATGTAGCGACCCCGACAAATCGTCAAGTGACGGCGTCGGCTACGTGGGTCCCATTACCTGATTATAAGTCTTTAAGATAACGTTTGACCAAAATATGTCGCCTTCATTTCAAAATAAAGATTGTTTCAAAGTTTACAAGGATTGTTCAACCAAAAGTTAAGTTACAACGTTATAAGTACGATTGAAATCTAGGCGACACGGTTTAAAGTAAAGTCAAAAGACGCTCCATGAAATGCATGTATACTCGACATCGGATGCAAGTATCAAATAGTAAGCGGAAGCATGTTTCACATATCGTGCATGACCTGAGAAAAACATAGAAATCTGTCAACGAAAACGTTGGTGAAATCATAGGTTTAAGTAAGTAAGTACAAGTGAACCACAAGATTTGCATCAATGAAATAATAGTAATACATTCCAAAAGTTTGTTTCACGAGCACCCAATTATCAATACTTAACATTTCCTTCCATTGAACCCCATCACTTAGTGCTAGAACATACACTGTTTCTCGAAAATATATTTCATTCGTAAACGGTAGCGAACCGTTTGAATGAGGGTTTGTCAAACCCATATGGATCCATACAACATAAGTTCTCGCTTACACCCGGCAAGTGTAACTAATGATAATCGAATTGAGGATTTTGTTCTAAACTCGTATGTAGAATGTTTGTTTTCCTGTACTTGTGTTCACTTAGTAAAGAAATGTTTATGTTTTCTCATCCCAAATGTAAGTTCAAAAAGAGTAAAAGTGGGACTATGATCTCACCTCGAGTGCACGAGTATAAAAGTACTTCAACAAGTAAACGTGTGCATGAAAGTTGCTTAGCCTTGACCTAAACAAGTAAGTTATATCAATTAACCGGTTACGACACAAGGTCGGGTGAAATGTGTTCAATTAGTCCTATGGCTCGACACGACTCGATTATGTAGCATGTGAAGCAAATTGTCAAGTTTCATGCAAGATACAAGTATAAAAGCATGTTAGGAAGATTGCATTAAAAGTTTGGTTAAGTTTGACTAAAAGTCAAACTTGGTCAAAGTCAACGAAAAAAAAAAGTCAACGCGTTCGGGTTCGGTCCCGAACTATTTTTCTGAGGTTTTTACTCATATATAAGCATATTAGAACAAGTTTCATGTGAATCGGAGGTCGATAGCTAGTCAAACATTTCACGTGAAACGGGACGTGGAGGTCAGAATCTGACCAGGCACATCGGCGCGCCGCGCGGGGAAGGGGCGCGCCGCGCCACCCTCTGTGCAGGGATTTCTGGTCAGTTTTCAAAGTATGCACGAACCAAAACACAAACAATCACATTTTATGATCCGCAAACAATTAGAACATGTATTTTATATCGTCGGAAAGCTATTTCGACAAGGAATACAACTAACCACATATCATCAATCAAAAACATCATTTACAATAAACGAAAACTCGTCAATTGATCGAGAAAGGTTTATTTTCAAGTTTCAAGTTCGTAAAACGTATTTTATGATTCGGGAATCCAATTTACACATACGATATGCCGTTTTGAAGGTAATGAAGCATACATTACTACTAGACACTAACAATTAACATTCCATGGCATTTAAGCATCCAAAAGTTCATGTCAAGAACTATCAAACCCTAGTCAAACATCACAAAATCATTAATCGGGTTTTTGAAGTTTCCTTAATCAACCTACACATCCAAATGTGGCTAATGATACTAGTAACACAATTAAAACATGCACTTTAACAATCTAACAACATTAACTCATCCAAAATCAAGGATTAAGCATCCACTTTTCATTTCCAAGCTAGTTACACCAAAACATCAAGATCGAGCATACAAATCATATAATCATGCTAGACACGAGCCATAGACACTAACTAACAACATTTCAAGTCAAAAACACGAATTTAAAGAAATCTAGAGTTTTAGAAATGTTACCCAAAATCGGTGTAGTTAGTATCAAATCGTAGAGGATGAAGAGAGGATCACGAAAATGTAATTTGTTTTGTTGTAAGCCTCCTAGATCGAATTTAGATGATGATTTAGTGAAGTTGGGAGAAATGGGGTTCTTGAGCTAGAGAGAAAAGGGAGAGAGATGGAGGGATTGAATGGATGAGAATGGTGGGTTGACTAGTTGACCTAGTCAACTAGTTTGCCCACTTGACAACTTCGGTCCCTCAAGTTTCAAAGCGGGTGCGGGAATTTACCAACGAAATATTTTAAAAAAACGCTCGAGTAACCGAGTGATGTTATAATTAAATAGCGGAAATATAATGAACGTTACTCACGGAAACTATTACTTTAAATACGAAAGATTATGTTTTTAAAAAAAAAAAAAAAAAAGACGGTGTTAAAATTAAATTTAACGGAAAAACGCGGGATGTTACATTATCCACACCTCAAAAGAAATTTCGTCCCGAAATTTAGTTGGAAGTAGTAGTTGTTGAATCTTACTCGAGACCTTGCGTTGTAAATTCTACGAATAAGTGAAGGTACGTCCTTGAGTATTTCCACGAATTTTGACGGTCGGGATCATATGTTGTTTTAAGGTTTGGCTTCCATGATTCATGGTTTCAACCGGTCCTCCTAGGAAGTGAGGGTTATCGTCGATAGTGAGTTCATCAAAGGAGATAACAAGTTCTCGTTTCGCAAAACACGTCTTTGAGTTGATACATTGAATGTAGGATAAACAGAGACCCAAAATGAGTCGGAAAAGTCTAAACGGCTAGCTACGGGTCCAAAACACCCCAAGAATTTAAAGGATCAAAATATCGTGGATTTAGCTTCCTACGTTTTCCCGAAACGGATTGCACCCTTCCAAGGTGCGACTCTTAACGTGACGCGGTTTCCCACGTGGAATTTGAAATGTTTACGTCTAACATCGGCGCAGCTCTTGGTGATTACGAGTCGCGTAGGGTTTTGCCTGAATATGAATAAATTTTCTCGGTTGCTCATGAATAACCTCGGCCCCGGTGAATTGATCATCGTTTACTTGGTTCGACAAAGGAGAGTGACGTTTCCGGTCACACGTGGTTTCAAAAGGAGTGACGTTAAAACTCGAATGAAAATCATTGTAGGTACGAGGATTCGGTTAAAGGAAAATATTTTTCTCAAGTAAATTTGAAGTTGGTAATACAAATTCGTATTATGGTTTCCAAGGTTTAAATCGCATGTTTGTTCGGTCCGTCGGGTTGTGGATGGTACGCGGTACTCATGTCTAAACGCGGTCCCGAGGCTTCTTGTAAAACTAGAAGTGAAACGAGTATTTCGATACGGGATAATTAACAAAGATACACCGTGTTGGAATAGAATCTCTTAAGATATGTTTGAACGAGTCAGTTAGGGTTCGAAAAAAAATGTTCGTTAGGACTATTCACCCTCGTGGCGAATACTTATGTAATATGAGGAGTTTCTCTATCCATGGAGAAATGTTACAAGGAGTTTCTTTAAACGAAAATGCGAACGGTAAAGATAGTAGTGAAATGAGGACTTAGAATAGGATGAGTTTACATCTCGAGGTTGCCATAACGTGCCTCTAGTTGTCAAAAGTTGAAGTCTGAAAGAGAAACGAGATCGTACACGTAGTTGTTTAGTTCGGGGTTGAATAATAGTTGGCCGATTATTAGAAACACAATGACATTAAGTCAAAGAAGAGTGAAGTATCATTGGATCGTGTGTTATCTTAAGTTCCAGTAATATCAGACGGTAACGGTGAAATAACAGAGATATGTAGCGTGGTATGTGATGACGAGAAAATTGATCGGATCCACAATTTAGTATTAGAATTCTTCGCGCAAAATAACGAATTTCAGTTACACTGATTTTGAGTCGAGAGAGCATGCCTTCCGGCGTTCATGTAGAAATATTTTCATAATTGAGTTCCATCTGGTGCTATACGATTTTTAACTAGAAATGTTGGTGTGAAGTATCACGCTCAAGGTTCGGACATGGGGGGGGGTTTAAATTTTTCCATCAGTGAGTTAACGAGGTTAAAAGTCGTGTAACACGAGAAAAGGCAGAAATGAATCTTCGGTAATAACCGGCAAGATCTAAGATTTTACGAATACAAGTCTGAGTCGGGGGAGTTTCCTGATTACATGTGGCTTGATTTCGAGATTGATTGAAATGCCTAGACCATTCACATCATGGTTTAGAAAATTGTACTTCGTTCAACAGAAATTCTCACTCGGAGAATTTGGTATAGAGTTGCTCTTTTCTCAAAAGTTCGAGCGTAAGATGGTGATGTTGTTCGTTTTCCTTCTTTACTTGAATAACTCAAGATGTCATCTATAAATACGATAACCGATTTGTCTAGATAAGTTCGCATACGTGGTTTAGGAGGTTCATGAATACGGACAGAGTCCTAAATAAATCGAATGGTACTAAGAAGGATTTACAACTAACGTTGCGAGTTCGGAAAGTGGCTTAGGAGACATCGTCTCACTTAACCCCCAATTGATGATAACCGGAACGGGGGTCGATTTGGAACATACGGGATTCGTGCAAATAATCATGAGGTCATGGATGCGAGGGAGAGGGTATCGGTTTCCAACCGAAAATTACTCAGTTCACAATAATCTATACAAGATGATGGGGAAACAATTTTTTTTTTTTTTTTTTTTTTTTTTTTTTTTTTCCGAATAGGTCCCGAGCTCCCTAGTTCTATAGGTGTCAAATCGAAGTTCAAATTACCTACCCAATAAGTTTAACGTACTCCCTCCGATAAAATTTATCGATACGCAATGGTTTTCCGTTGGTCACTTGAATGGCGTAAGTAATATCTAGGGGGGGGGAGGGGTGGAGTGCAAAGAGTAGGCTCCAAAGCCCTGGATACAAAACATTTATCGATACCCGAATCGGATAAACATGAAACATAAGAGTCGTCGAGAAGAAACGTACCCGTAACTAATTGTCGTTCCGGGAATCCTATGTGTTAAGGTTGAAAGCCCATTCGCGTACATTAGGGTGGGCGTTCTTCTTGGGACATGCATTCTTAAAATGACCCAGTTGTCCACATTCAAAGCAAGCACCCCTTCTGCGTGCACTGGGCACCTTTTTAGCGACGGGGGCGGCACCCTTACAACTATGGGCCACATGGCCACTTCTTTGACACTTGATGCAAAATGGTCCGCCACATTTTCCATAATGATGTTTGTGGCACGTGTTGCAAAAAGGTCGTGTTCCAGCATAATTTTTCCTGCCGCCGGGGGTGAAAGGCTTCTTGGTGGAGTCGTTGTGGTTGTGGTTGCTTGATGGAGAGGCTTCCTGTTTTCTTTTGTTGTTAACTGGTTGGGCCTCGGCCGTTGGTGCCAGCGCTTCAATTTCATCCACCGTTTTTATAAATCGGCGGGCTATCATCACAGCCTCTTGTAGGTCGGCGGGTCTTAATGGCATTACCCCGTGTGGAATGCTCTTAGGGAGGCCATCCATGTAAAACTCAACTCCTTGGGGCCCGGGAGCCCGGAGGTTTGGACAAATTGAGGTTAGTTCGGCAAACCGTTGATTATAAGCTTCGAGGTCATCTCGGGCTATTTTTAAATTTCTTGGCCCCTGTTCGAGCCTTCGAGTCTCTTCGCGCGGGAAGTATTCGGTGGTCATTCTTTCTCTTAATTCGGTCCAAGAGAGTGTAAGGGCTTCATCGATACCCACCGATTGTACATACGTGTTCCACCATGAGAGAGCAATACCGGTGAGAGTGAGGGTGGAAAACTTGACCTTATCTTGGTCCCGACAACCGCTTATGCTAAAAACGGCTTCTGTTTGTTCGAACCATCGGGTGAGAGCAACCGGTCCTTCGGTTCCATTGAAAGTGGGAGGATTGTACTTCATGAAGTTCTTGTAGGAGCAACCCTCGATTGAATTACCGGCCCCATGATTGTTGTTGTTAGAAAAGTGATCGGCCACGGCCGTACCCACGGCGGTGGTTATCATTTGTTGAAGAGCTTGTTCCAGAGTTTCGAGAGGAGTATTGTGTTGACCTTGGTGAGCCATTGTTCCTTCATGAGACAAGAATATCGTTGGTTAGTATTTTCAACAATACTAACCGGAGTATGGAAATAGGATAGAGAGGAAATTTTTCCTTGACTCGCCTTAAATTCCTTACGTCATAATGTCGGAACGTCCATGTGAATCACCGTAATATAATCCCGGAAATTATATTACCCTGATTCTCATGTGCATTTAACATTACTTCATAAAGTCAAGGTGGCGTATCAACAAAATTTATCAACGTAAGATCAAGATCGAATACGAGTTAGATATGATAGAAGAGTTCGAGTATAAATGCACAATTTGTCAAATAATTCCTACTTCAGTCTATATGCCGGTTGTAGTCTAGATTCACCTATGTACCCTATGACTCGGGGTGGACACAAATGAACTCTAAATCCCTACAACCAAGGCTCTGATACCAACTGTAGCGACCCCGACAAATCGTCAAGTGACGGCGTCAGCTACGTGGGTCCCATTACCTGATTATAAGTCTTTAAGATAACGTTTGACCAAAATATGTCGCCTTCATTTCAAAATAAAGATTGTTTCAAAGTTTACAAGGATTGTTCAACCAAAAGTTAAGTTACAACGTTATAAGTACGATTGAAATCTAGGCGACACGGTTTAAAGTAAAGTCAAAAGACGCTCCATGAAATGCATGTATACTCGACATCGGATGCAAGTATCAAATAGTAAGCGGAAGCATGTTTCACATATCGTGCATGACCTGAGAAAAACATAGAAATCTGTCAACGAAAACGTTGGTGAAATCATAGGTTTAAGTAAGTAAGTACAAGTGAACCACAAGATTTGCATCAATGAAATAATAGTAATACATTCCAAAAGTTTGTTTCACGAGCACCCAATTATCAATACTTAACATTTCCTTCCATTGAACCCCATCACTTAGTGCTAGAACATACACTGTTTCTCGAAAATATATTTCATTCGTAAACGGTAGCGAACCGTTTGAATGAGGGTTTGTCAAACCCATATGGATCCATACAACATAAGTTCTCGCTTACACCCGGCAAGTGTAACTAATGATAATCGAATTGAGGATTTTGTTCTAAACTCGTATGTAGAATGTTTGTTTTCCTGTACTTGTGTTCACTTAGTAAAGAAATGTTTATGTTTTCTCATCCCAAATGTAAGTTCAAAAAGAGTAAAAGTGGGACTATGATCTCACCTTGAGTGCACGAGTATAAAAGTACTTCAACAAGTAAACGTGTGCATGAAAGTTGCTTAGCCTTGACCTAAACAAGTAAGTTATATCAATTAACCGGTTACGACACAAGGTCGGGTGAAATGTGTTCAATTAGTCCTATGGCTCGACACGACTCGATTATGTAGCATGTGAAGCAAATTGTCAAGTTTCATGCAAGATACAAGTATAAAAGCATGTTAGGAAGATTGCATTAAAAGTTTGGTTAAGTTTGACTAAAAGTCAAACTTGGTCAAAGTCAACGAAAAAAAAAAGTCAACGCGTTCGGGTTCGGTCCCGAACTATTTTTCTGAGGTTTTTACTCATATATAAGCATATTAGAACAAGTTTCATGTGAATCGGAGGTCGATAGCTAGTCAAACATTTCACGTGAAACGGGACGTGGAGGTCAGAATCTGACCAGGCACATCGGCGCGCCGCGCGGGGAAGGGGCGCGCCGCGCCACCCTCTGTGCAGGGATTTCTGGTCAGTTTTCAAAGTATGCACGAACCAAAACACAAACAATCACATTTTATGATCCGCAAACAATTAGAACATGTATTTTATATCGTCGGAAAGCTATTTCGACAAGGAATACAACTAACCACATATCATCAATCAAAAACATCATTTACAATAAACGAAAACTCGTCAATTGATCGAGAAAGGTTTATTTTCAAGTTTCAAGTTCGTAAAACGTATTTTATGATTCGGGAATCCAATTTACACATACGATATGCCGTTTTGAAGGTAATGAAGCATACATTACTACTAGACACTAACAATTAACATTCCATGGCATTTAAGCATCCAAAAGTTCATGTTAAGAACTATCAAACCCTAGTCAAACATCACAAAATCATTAATCGGGTTTTTGAAGTTTCCTTAATCAACCTACACATCCAAATGTGGCTAATGATACTAGTAACACAATTAAAACATGCACTTTAACAATCTAACAACATTAACTCATCCAAAATCAAGGATTAAGCATCCACTTTTCATTTCCAAGCTAGTTACACCAAAACATCAAGATCGAGCATACAAATCATATAATCATGCTAGACACGAGCCATAGACACTAACTAACAACATTTCAAGTCAAAAACACGAATTTAAAGAAATCTAGAGTTTTAGAAATGTTACCCAAAATCGGTGTAGTTAGTATCAAATCGTAGAGGATGAAGAGAGGATCACGAAAATGTAATTTGTTTTGTTGTAAGCCTCCTAGATCGAATTTAGATGATGATTTAGTGAAGTTGGGAGAAATGGGGTTCTTGAGCTAGAGAGAAAAGGGAGAGAGATGGAGGGATTGAATGGATGAGAATGGTGGGTTGACTAGTTGACCTAGTCAACTAGTTTGCCCACTTGACAACTTCGGTCCCTCAAGTTTCAAAGCGGGTGCGGGAATTTACCAACGAAATATTTTAAAAAAACGCTCGAGTAACCGAGTGATGTTATAATTAAATAGCGGAAATATAATGAACGTTACTCACGGAAACTATTACTTTAAATACGAAAGATTATGTTTTTAAAAAAAAAAAAAAAAAAGACGGTGTTAAAATTAAATTTAACGGAAAAACGCGGGATGTTACACAGGAATCGAGTTTTTAACGAGTCAAACTCGAGTAGCTCTGCTCATTTACAACCCTATGTATAACCTTTGAATTCTTAAGTTTGGATTTATGAAATTGGTGATTTGGCTTTTATGGACAGGGAGCTTTTCATCAAATTCGATAAAGAGGTGCTTGGAGAAGTGAACCGGACAATCTTATGTAGTGTTGTTGAAGAGCACATTAAGGCTCATCCTTCGGTTTCGACCCCCATCATAGTTCGTGATCCAACCAATTCGGTTTACAACAATCATTATGATCAGTTATAGGGAAGGTCGACATGTCTATGAAACAATTTTCGAAGTCGATTGGTGTTGATATGAATGAAAATGATTGCGATTTGGCTAGTTTAATGGTGATAGTGTCTAGTGCGTTGTTGCATTCCCAAGTGATGGTTTGAGGTGCACTGCTACAATCACGAATGTTGGCCCACCCCTTGTATTTTTTCTAATTCAGCCACTCTGGGTCCTGTTTGGTTTCACACGCTTCTCCCGATGTAATGAGTGTTCTTCATTCGGGTTCGGCTAGCAAATTACTGGTTACTTTGGATGTTTCATCTTCGTGTTCGGTTATCAAAAGGAGTTCTTGTGTTTTGGCTAATAATTCTAGGAAAAAGGCGGTCAATAACGGGTTCACGCTTAGGGACGAAGACGTGGAAAATGGATCGGATATCAACGGGTGCGGATTTTTGATGGTTTGGTTAAACATGGTATAATTCCACCTTCAACATCAATCTTGAATGGAAGCGTAACGTATTCTTTTGTCAATCGATCAGAGAATGATGCTCTTCTCAATATATGAAGTAATTATTATTCGAATTCGAACATCAACTTTTGGTTTTGTTCGTTGATTGCAGGTTGTCGTGTTTAGTTGCATGTTTTTTGTTTATGATTCCATTTTGTTTAGATATCGATTTATTTGTGTTACTTGGTTGTTCTTGTAGGTTCCTGTTAAAGTGCCCTAGGCTAATATCACAAAAGTTTCTCGTCTATTAAAAAAAAAAAAAAAAAAGGACGGCTTAAGCCCAAATACGAGCAGGTCACAATTATCCCCGCAACCAAACACCCCAAAACTCTTTTCAACTCCAAATTCGTAATACAAAAACCCTCACATCTCCATTTGCGTGTATAACCCTCATATCGAGCCGCCCTCTCTGCGTTCACCAGCTTCGTTCTCGTTCCATCTTCATCGGCTCACACAAAAACCTTCAATTTCATCAATCTTCAATAGTATCAATGGCGAGTAACGATCCAGAGCACAGAGAAGAAGAAGAAACTGCCGCCGTTGAAGACGAAGACACCGGAGCTCAGATCGCTCCGATCGTTAGACTTGAAGAAGTCGCCGTCACTACCGGTGAAGAAGAAGAAGATGCTATTCTCGATCTGTAATTTTTCATCCTCGATCTCATCTTAATTTTATTTTTTTTCCATATATTTTGATAAATTTACTTATAACATCTACTGTAGTATTTATGTGCCTGTGTATGTATTTTTGCTTAGTTACTTTTAGCTTGTAGATAATATAATTTAATCTGCCTGTATGTATATACATATATCACTCTGTGTGTGTATGTATGCGTATGTATGATTTAACAAGTTAGAGACTGTATGTAGATGTGTGTGTTTGTGTTTGTATTTGATTTGTTACTTTCAACATGTATCATATCTGTTTGTGTGTAATTTGGTGATTTATTACGTATTTTGACTTAATTTGCTTATATAATGAATTAAAGTTTGTTATGAATTTGTAGTAAAGCGAAGTTGTATCGATTCGATAAGGAAGGGAACCAGTGGAAGGAACGCGGTGCGGGGTCAGTTAAGTTTTTAAAGCATAAGAAAACTGGTAAAGTGCGTCTCGTAATGCGGCAATCGAAAACCCTAAAGATTTGTGCTAATCATCTAGGTATGAACAAGTGTATATTTTTATTATGGATATGAATATGTGAAAATATTTAGGTATTGATTTGTATGTGTTGTGGTATTGTAGTTATTGCTACTATGTCTGTTCAAGAGCACGCTGGTAATGAGAAGTCATGTGTGTGGCATGCTTCTGATTTTTCTGATGGTGAACTTAAGGATGAACTATTCTGCATTAGATTCGCTTCAATTGAAAGTAAGTTTACTTTGATTCTTGAGCTTTTAATACATCCAATTGGTGCTTTATAATTGTGTCGTTTAGTTTAATGTTTCAATGAATATTGGAATGCAAGTTTTGAAGTTTTATAGTAGCATGGTACATATGAGCTCTGTAGTTTTTGGTAGTTAAAGATTGATTTTTGATTGCCACAATGCAATAATAATTTTAATATTATGTAAGTTTTACTCAAAAGATTGGGATTGATATGATGTCACAAGTAAAAGGTCTGAGCAAGATATGGTTTGTTGGTATGATACGTGAAGAGGGCCCCTGTTCTTGTTCAAGTTATAACATTGTGACATTCGCAACCTCTTCTATAGTGTATAACACTTAATCCATACGATGTATGATTAGGTAAGGGTTGTAACAAAAGGCGTGGGTTTCATTCTAATATTGAGTGTGAACTTAGACTTCTCCCAACATTCATGTCCATAGTTGCTGCAACGTCTCATTCTTCCATACCATTTCTTGTACATGATCACAAATTTTATGCTGATCGTCCCTTTGCAAAATTTTACTACTTTAACCACAGATAACTGAACAGACATTCTATTTTTAATTAAAACTGCTAATTTCTTTATCTAATGTCTCCTGTTACGGTTTGCTAACATACATTTTGTTGAATTATAATATAGACTGCAAGAAGTTCATGGAAACTTTCCAAGAGGTGGCTGAGTCTCAACAAGACAAGGAAGAAAACAAAGAAGCTTCGAATGCTGCTGGACTTTTAGACAAGTTAAGTGTAGAAGAGAAAAAGGAGGAGACTTCTGAAAAAGTCAAAGAAGTCAAGGAGGAGACTTCTGAAACGGTCAAAGAAGTCAAGGAGGAGATTTCTGAAAAAGTCAAGGAACCTGAAAAAGTAGCCGCTGATTCAGAGAAGAAAGAATAATAGCGTTGGCTGCGCAGGTATTGTAACAATGCTTATAGGAACCAGACGAGGTTTATCTTTTGTTGCCTAAGTTGGAACATCAGCATCTCTTGGTAGGTTTAAGTGTCTGAGATTTGCACTGCAATGTGGTTCATTTTTGCAGGAGTGTAGTCTGTCTGTCGGGTCTGGGTCTGGGTCTTGGACTTTGTGTGAAGGTTAAGCATTGGGTCGGTCGGTTAGTCGGTCTAGTTCCAATTTGGGTGTCAGTTGTCTGGTCGGTTATGAATATTGGAAGTTCACAGATGCTATTTGTTCATCTTTTGGGAGTTTTGTTGTCGCTCGATGCATATTTGCATACGTTTGTTATTTTGTTTTTGCAACTATTATTGGAATCATTATGAAAACACTACATGTTGTCATCCTGTTATAGTGTTCGATGTCGTCTGTTTTTTGTAGCAGTTGGATAGAAACACCTTTTATATTAGGGCAAATTCCAGTAAAAGATATCCTTTTTACCTCAATTTCCTATTTTAGGTTATCAGATGTTATTGATGCGGCCAACATATGACTGGTTTAGTGCCAGTTGCAATGTGACGATATAGAAATGTCGTTGCATTTTGTGCATGTTCAAGGTATTTGTTTTTAGTTTTCTTGATTCTTTGACATCTTTGTTTATGTCAAAGAATGAATATCAATGTATGATACGTGACTTAAATGAGCTAAAATTAACATCCTGGTGTTGAAGTTATCTCAATTTCTATAACTAGACATGTTTCTAAAAAATTGATTAATAAAATGCACGGACACGTATTTGAAGGAACACACTTTTTTTGACATAAATTAAAACTAAAAACCCGATATTTGTCTTTTTTGTTTTTTGAAGAGTAAAGAAAGCGAACTTTTTATGAATGTGTTTAATCTCTTTAAAGCATCATGACCGGTGTTATTGTAATTGACAAATAGCCAAATAGGCCATTAAACATTGGCATCAAATTAGATAAACTGAGTGAACAAAGTACTTTTTGTGAAGGTTAGAAGTCACAGAAAACTTAAGCCACAAGTATTTACATTTGTCTTAACCCTTGATCTGAATTCAGAATCTCATAGGTGTAAACTTGTAATGTTATCTCTACTAATAAACCAATATCTCTTTAGTTGCACACAACACTTTTAACTTATAATAACTTATAAATGAGGGATAAACAACTTTGTATTTTAGCCTAACACAACGTTATTTGAAGTTCGTGTTATATGTGTTGATTTATTTATGATTTAGGCACTGTTGTAAACGGCGTCCGTTGTGTCCGTTTCGACGCCCGTTACGGCGTTTTGGTGACTAAACCGTTTCGACCCCGTCCCGTTTTCTTATAAGCTGGTCAATGGTCAAAAGTCAGGTCAAATGCAGAAAAAATTGGGTTAACGTCAGTCAAAAGTCAGAAATTCTGTTAAAATCGGTCAATTCAATCAAAATTGACTTAGTTTAGTATTCCATTTTGTATTATATTAACGCTAATAGCAATTATAGGTACAAACTTGTCAACGAAGGTTTTTTAGCTCTAAAATATGTGTAAATATATACTACGTATTTATATATATAAAAGTCAACATTAGTCAACATCCGTTTCGACCCCGTCTCGGTCCCCTTTTTTCCGTTGCGACATTTTGAGGTCGCTACCGTTTCGGCCCCGTCTCGCGTCTTTTTCAACCTTGGATTTAGGTACAATGAATTTAAGGAATCAAAAAACATACACTAAGGATTAATTTTTTTTGAAACGGTAAAATATTATCAAATAAAGAAAGGCTCCCTAGTATGGCTCTAGAGAAACCTACGGTCAAAATTACAACGTATTTACAATGGCTTCTTAAGCCATCGTCCTAAACTACATTTGATTTGCCTATATTTTTCAACCAATTGAATAAAAAAAGTACAAATAGAATCAAAAACCAAGCTTGTCTTTGCCTCTTGCGGATTGAATAACACTCTGTCTTCTATATGCGACATAGTAGACAAGTGATAATAACATAAACCTTTTTCTTTATTTCCGATGTCGCTCGCCATTTTGTGAACCAAGACTCCCAATCGTTCCAATAACCAAACGCAGGAATCTGGACTTGCAACCGTAGCCTGATATTTCGTCAAAGATCATTTGCAAACCCGCAACCAAATAAAATATGGTCAAGTGATTTAACTTCATAATCACAAATTACACGACCGACCCTCTCGATTTCTAGACCCCTGGCTGAAAGATTTAGTCTCGTAGAAAGACTATTAATCGAAGCACGACAAGAAAATACATCTATCTTTCGTGGTAAATTCCATTTTATAGATCTTTTTTATACTATGAACAAAACGAGTAACACATTTACAGAGCGCTTTTTAGTTTGTTATGATTATCTTCTATTAGAAATTCACTTGTACAATGTAATAAAAAAAATATACCGTATATAATTCACATTATAATTAATATATTGGGTATAATATTAAAAGCTTGATAGCACAAAAACACTACATAGGTAGTTTGGATAGACGACAAGACATAAAGAGTTGTTGTGTTTGGGACCAACAAAGATGGCCAGATCATGAAATGCATATCCATATTTTGCACCCACAACCAACGATATAACTCGCGTTTTGCAGACCCCTACTTAAGGATTGATATATATATATATATATATATATATATATATATATATATATATATATATATAGGGCAGGATCAATGGGGAAGTAACAATCGGGGGAAGCAAATTTTTATTTTTATTTTTCATTTTTTTTGGAATTTTTTTTTCCGTCATCAAGATCACACGAAAATATGAACATTTAGAAGAGACACTTCGTGATGAATGTTATTATTTAGGCGGGAAAACGATCGACAAAAATAACATTCAAGATAATATTGTTCATGAAGAATATGAACGTTTTTCTTCTTCATGTTTTGTGAAGTAAAACTTAGCCCGATTTAGAGTTTAGGGTTTGGTGTTTTGGGTTTATTCCATAAACCCAAAACACCAAACACCAAACCCTAAACCCTAAACTATAAACCGTTCGTGTTAAAAACTCAATCTAAATCCTAAATCTAAACCCTAAACCCTAAATTTCTAAACCCTAATATCTAAACCCTATAAACCCTAATATCTGAACCCCAATAGCTAAAACCTCAACATACGCTCGAAAAACACGATAATTGTTATATATTACTTCTTCGAGCGTTTTCCCGCCAAAATAAAAACATTTATCACAAAGTGTCTCTACTAAATGTTCATATTTTCATCCCATCTATAATGTTCGTGAACAAAGTTTTTTCAAAAAACGAAAAAAAAAGTTTTTGCTTCCCCCCGCTTCCCCCCGATTGGTTACTTTCCTCTTGATCATACCGCTATATATATATATATATATATATATATATATATATATATATATATATATATATATATATATATAAAAGACAAATGTTCAATACAGAACTTTTTTAATGTGCATCATTGTGCACAAGTGTGTGTGTGTATATATATGTATATATATATATATATATATATATATATATATATATATATATATATATATATATATATATATATGTGTGTGTGTGTGTGTGTGTGTGTGTGTGTGTCATGGAGAGAGAACTCTCGGAACTCATATTCGAAAATCAAGGTACGGTCGAACATTTTTGGCTATGTTCGAACAAATTTCAGATGCATACGAAATCACCTTTGCTCTACATTTCTGTATTACATAACAATTTTTGTTCGAATTGAACATCTTTTGTTCAACTTGGCAATTTGTTGTTCGAATTCATGAAATGTAGAACAAATTGTAGAACGAAAATTGTTCGAACATGGACACAATTGTTCGAATTCATCCATTTTTGTTCGAATTCATGTTTTTTTTTTGTTCGACTTCACCTTTTATCTTCTTCTAAATTTAGCCCGACTTAGAGTTTTGAGTTTCGGGTTTAGTGTTTTGGGCTAAGTCCCTAACCCTAAACTCTAAACTATTCTTGTTAAAAACTCAATCTAAATTTTAAACCTCAAAATTTAAACCCCAAACCCTAAATCCAATATAGAAAATGAATGTAGAACATGACTGTAATGTAGAACATAAATTGTTCTACAAAATTTGTAGAACAAAGAAATGTTCGAACAAGCTCATTTTTATTCGACCGTGCCCAAAATTGCTCGAATACAAAGCTCTTATAGTTCTCATTCATAATTAAGTTATTATCCATAATAGTTCAAAATTATAATAGTCAATATTCGTTAATTGTCTTTGTAGAATATAATAAGCAAACTTGGTTTAAAATGAAAATAAAATAAAAATTGCAGTAGTTTCAAGTAATTAATTCTGACATTATTCACATGTAGGTGATCAAATAATGATGAAAGTTTTATGAATTAAACCAAATGTTATTAATATGTTAAGTTGTTGTTGCTACTAAAGGTGAAATGTGTGTAAATGAACAAAGAAAATGTATCATTTAATTTAGAATAACTTTCTATGAAAGTTGTTGCATTCATTTCTTCTTCGAGGATCGATACTTATGTTTTGTTTTTAATTTTTATAGCTGAATATTTAATGCGATGGTTGATTTCTGTAATTCACTTTACAGCAATATATTAATTAGTATATATGTTAGTCGTATAATTTTGATGGAGCTATTTTAGATTAGGTTTTGTAAGTATATTTATGATTCATGTATTTATATTATTACGTTTGACAATCCGAGTTTGTTAAAAATGATTCTTGGATTTCTATACCACAACCACTAATGCAAAAACTGGTTCGTTCTATTTGCTTGTTTAAACATCATAAGTATTATGAACGGACACTTGTCATTTACATGGCTTGACTTGTTGTCAACAAACGCGATCAGTAGAAGTTGATTGTAATGAGACAGTTAACCCAATATTTAAACTTATTACCATTTGTACGATGCTTACTAGATGTCAAGAATGCGTTACATAGCTCATTATTCAAGACTTCATATATGCATCATCTCTGGGATTTGCTACTTGTAACGGCATAATCATGTCTGTCTTTTACATTGGTCTTAAACATAGACATAGGGCTTGATTCGGTGGTTTGCGAGTTATGATACTCTTGTTGATTTTTATTGAATATTATCTGCCTATTTCTATATGTTGATGTTATTTTTGAACTTTTTATCTATTGCAGCTTTTCTTTCTTTTCTTTTTTCTTTTTTCTTTTTTGAACAGCAGTATGGGATCGTCTAGAGGGACTTAACCACTTACGCGTTCATCTGCCGCAGTTGCATAACGCGCCCCCAACTGCTGCCCAGGAAAAAACCCGACCCAATCCGAGGGCATGAGCGGTAAACCCCCCTCCCCCACTGCCCACGCAAATCGATGTGCGGAAGGCACCCTTAGGTGGAATTCAAGGGTAAAGGGGCAACCTTGTGTGCAATGCTACACCACACGAGAATCGAACTCCTGATCGACCTCTCGCTAAGAGAGGAAGGCCACTACTAATTTCAGCTTTTCTGTCGCAAAAAAACTGATTCATTATAAATGGAGTTCTCTATGTCTGATTTTTGCCCCCTCAACTATATTTTGGGCATTTCGATGTTTCATGTCAGGCTATACAATACAAATTTTTGAGTGTCCAAGACTTGGTGATGATGGTGTTTCGGTTGTTGAATGTTGATCCTACTCTATACGGGGATCTTGCTGGTGTAACAACCCAACCCGTTAAACATACCAATTTTTTTTTTTTTTAAAAGTGGACAGACGAAGCCTGTCAGACAATTACTGCGGTGCGGTACATCTGGCCGCGACGCGGCCCACAACGAAAACTGAAGGTCAGAACCCATCACAAAGCTGATACCAAAACGCGTCCAAGCTCGCGGCGCTCCCCAAATGGGTCGCGGCGCGGCACTAGTCTGGAACTGATTCTGACTTGTACAAAATTTACACAACACCAAATTTCGCGGTAAACGTGATGTTAAAGCTAAGGGGTATAAAATACTATTAAATTTTAGCAGGAAATGCTATTAAATACGATACAATTTTACACAAGATATTTATTTATTTATAGAATGGATATACTTAAACCTTGCTACAACACTTATAGGCAGTGTACCTAATCGTACAGTAGTGTAGTTTTTAGTAAGTCTGGTTCGTTCCACAGGGAAAAATCTTTAACCAAAGCTTAACGCTATATTAGTTTTAATTTTATAAAAATACAAATATATATAAGTAATATTATTATTATAAAGGGGGGTTTTTACCGTTTAATGACCGATTTGTCGATTTTTAAAACTTTAGCCGCAGTTAAAACCTAATGTAAAATATTAAAAATAAATAAAAGACTAAATTTAAAGCGTAAAGTAAATAACGATAATGAAATTGCGATAAATAAAAGTGCGATAAAATAAAATTGCGATAATTAAAAAGTACGATAATTAAAAGTGCAATTAAATAACAATAAATAAAAGTGAGATAATTAGAAGTGCAATTAAATATAAAATAAAGGAAATTAAATATGAAATAAAATAATTATACTTATTTAAACTTCCGTAATCATGATGTTTGACGTGTTGATTTTAGTTTTATGCCCATGGGTTAATTGTCCTTTGTCCTGGATTATTCAATATGTCCGTCTGGTTTTTGTTCATAACAGTCAATCAGTCATAAATATAAAGTGCGAGTATCCTCGTCAAATTATCCTTATACCCGAAGTCAAATATTCCAACTAATTGGGGACTTAAACTGTAACAATATTTTAATACTTTGTTTAATAATTACACCAGGATATCGACTGCGTGTAACCCAAGGTTTTAATACTTTGTTAACAATTACACCAAGTGTCCTTGTATATAATTTCACCCTTGTTTTAATAATTCTAGTGGCTATTAATCCATTCCCGTGTCCGGTTAAATGAACGATTATTCGTACATATAAATACCCCGCCCATCGTGTTCGATCGAGTGTATATGGTTATTTATAGGGACGTCCAATTGTAAATCTTTATATTAAAATTAACAAACTATCATTTAGTTAAACAAATATAAAGCCCATTAATAGCCCATAGTCTAATTTCCACAAGTGTCGTTCTTTTGTCCAAACCCCAATTATGGTACAAACCCCAATTACCCAATTTTAGTAATTAGCCCAACATCATGATTACTTCGATTTAAATAAGCATAATAATAACTTAGCTACGAGACATTAAATTAAAAAGGTTGAACATAACTTACAATGATTAAAAATAGCGTAGCGTTACACGGACAGAATTTCGACTTACACCCTTACAACATTCACTAACATACCCTTATTATTAGGATTTAAAATTAAAATATAAATATATATATACGTTTACATATAGATAGAGAGATTGATGGATATTTTTTTACGATCAAAATGCGTTGGCTTTTATAGGCATTTTTGTCCAGGGTCTCTCCGCGAGTCGCGGCATTTTTCACTACAAACTCCGCAAGTCGCGGAGTTCGTAAAACCAGCTCACACAAGTTTGGATCCTAGTCTGCCGACGGTTTTAATATATAAATATAATATATATATAATTTATATAATTAATTATATATTATATTATATTTATATACATAGTTAACTTGTAATTTTTAGTCCGTTGCGACGAGCGTTGAGAGTTGACTCTGGTCCCGGTTTCGGATTTTTGAACGTCCTTGCGTACAATTTAATATCTTGTACTTTGCGTTTTGAATCTTGTACTCTTGTAATTCTGAGACGTTTCTTATCAATAATTGGAACCTCTTTGATTGTATTTTGTACTTTTGAGCTTTTTGGTCGTTTGCGTCTTCAATTCGTCGAATCTGTCTTTTGTCTTCACCTTTTATTATTTAAACGAATATCACTTGTAAATAGGACAATTGCAACTAAAAGCTTGTCTTTCTTGAGGAATAATGCTATGAAATATATGTTCGTTTTTAGCATTATCAAATATTCCCACACTTGAGCGTTGCTTGTCCTCAAGCAATATAGTCTTGAAATACTAGAATCACTTCTTTATTCTTCACACTTTGTACATCAGTGATTTCTTTACGGCGGTATAAACAATGGTAGTAACGATGTGGTTTACAGTCCCACATGACTATAAAAATTTAGATCCATTAAGGAAATTGGATCTTTATGAAAATATTTGATCTTTTGAAAATTCATTCTAGCTTTTACCCTAGCTAAGTTTTCCGGAATAACCCTTCACCGGTGTTTGCAAATTCTTTTTGTGGGTTTGGTGGGTTTCAGATTTGAAAATTTTAGCTCAAAACTTGTGGTTTTGTGTCACCCACTTGCTAACCTTGTATTAGGAAAGCAACACGTCCAATATACTTGCTCCGTATATTACCTTTCGGTAAACTACCATCCGGTTATAAAGGAAAGCGTTGAACAAGCAACTGTTAAGGCAATGTCCCCTGACATGCTTTTAATTATGGTCTATAACGTGTCGGACGCAATTACTATCCTTGGTAGGAGCAATAGTAAAGCTCACCCTTATAATTTTCCGGTCTGGCACAAGGTCCTGTCTTTGACCATGCTATGCAACCACCGTTCTTACGGTTGATACCCGATTTGGTTCAGGTGACCTAATAAATTCCAGGTGAATTCCTAGGATTTTACGTTCAATGGTAATGAACGCATTGAAAACGAGTTTTTAGAAAACAAATCGGTTTGAAATTTTGATCAAAATATTTTCTTGTTCAAGCTCGAGTTTAGATATCATTGAATTCCATGAGTTTGTAATTCTCAATCTTTAAGGTCAATCTCAAGGATTGAGTAATATCAGTCTTAAAAGCTGATTTTTGATTTTTTAAGGAGATTATCCTTTCTGGGGATCTGATTCATTAGTCTTATCAAGCTAATTTGCACGGTGCCCCCCATTGTACGAGATAAATGCTTCTCATGGTTAGGATAAATCTGACCACTTGGCGACCCTGTTTTATGCTGAGTTCCGTGGATTTCCTGCTGATTTTAGAGATGACTTTTCTAGGTTTTTCGTCAACCTACAGCTGGTCTGGACGACAACTTCATGACCTAAATCAAGAAGTGCGTTTCTTTTTCGGAAGACTTTACTTCCTTTTAATGATGGAATTGATTCATCGTGTAGATCCATCTTTTCTTTCAAATATATTACAGTAAATTGGGTAAAACTGTTTAGTTTAGTCCAAAACAAAAGTATTTTCAATTAATTGTATAAAAATATGTGATATATGTTTTGAATAACTTGATAAAAATTTCCTACACTTGGCTTTTATTTTCCTTTTTATTGTCCTCTATTCCATTTTAAATGAATTTTAACATTTTGGTCTGTTTCTCAATTTATGTCCTTTCCAAGGTAACAATAATTTCGGTGTTAACACCTAGTTTTATCGTTCATAAATATGTATAAACATGATTTTGAGTTCATTTAATTGAAAATTTTGAAAATTTTTACTAGAATTGGGTAGTCAGTATATAAGACTAGGGATGTTCTTTGTTATCAGAGAGCACTAGATTCTAATACAACTACTGCTTTACTAGTATTTTTAATGGTAACCAAGTGTTTAAACAAAAATTTTTAAAATCCGAAAGAATTTAACCCCTTCCCACACTTAAGATCTTGCAATGCCCTCATTTGCAAGAAATCAGTAACAATTTAAATTATTGAGGGTGATTAGCGTAGAAAAATGATTAAATTTTACCAAAGTTTCCAAACATATTGTTGTTTGTGTTGAATGATAAATGGTGCACATCATTTGTTCATTCCGTCTTGTTGTTATTTCACATATATTTTGCATCTTGTCGTCAAAATTAGTTGCTTTTGCTGAACTTAATGCCAGTCTTTGAAAATGCGTTGTTTTACCCTGTTGTGTACATAAGATAAACTGCAAACATATATACATATTTTTGAAGTTTGGTATATTACCCCACATTCAAAAATTATTAAAATCTAATAATAAAAGTTAGAAAATTATAAAAACTATTACAATATCAACATAAGTGTTAAATGTAGTAACATTATAAAAATAAAATAAATAAAACTAAATAAACTAGGGTTGATACTGATACCAGTAGGGGTTCCATGCATAATCGTATGTGTTATAAAATGCTTCAGCTGGGTTATAAGTAGGATACAGTGGTTGGATCTCAATAGACCAGGGAGGAAATACGGGCTTTGGAGTAGGAATATAGTTTCTACCTATATGTTGGCAATGTGCTATGATATGGTTTTGATGAACTTGCCAATCTTCAAATGCTCGATGTCTAGCATTTTCATACTCTTGTGAAGCTATAAACCTTTGCATTTCTATCATTTCATTTCCCCCTCCCACATTACATGGCTGTTGATTTCTTTCAACATGTGGATGTCTTCCATTATATGCTACTGCGGCGTTATTTCGCCTCTTCAAAACCTTAGCACCATGATATACATTTAAACCAATTGTATCGTGGGGTTCTGGTTCTTCGATTAATAATCCCCCCGACTTATATCCACATCGAGATACTTAGCAATTAATGTAATAAATATACCACCTCCTATTATACTGTGCGGTCTCATCCCCCTAACCATAGCCGATAAATAATAACCCACACAATAAGGTATACTTACAGCGCTTTGTGGGTCTCGAATACACATGTGGTAAAATAAATCTTGCTCATTTACCTTTTCCTTATTTTTACCTCACTGTGTAATCGAGTTCGCTAGAAACCTATGGATTACTCTTAGTTCAGCTCTATCAATATCAAGATAAGAGTAATTTCCCCCTTTAAATCGGTGATGGCTAGTCATTTGACTCCATACACCATGCGTATCAAAATTTTCATCAATCTTCCTACCATTTAATATCAACTCTCGACAATCGGCAGATGCTAGCTCTTCAGGCGTATATATACGTAAAGCCTGAGCCATGTCTAGTAGAGACATGTGGCGCATCGAACCTCCTAACAAAAATCTAATAAAAGTTTGATCGGTTAAAGTAGCTACCCGATCATTTATTTCTATACTACACAATAATTCTTCACACCATACTTTATATACAGGTCTACGCATGTTGAATAATCGTACCCAATCGTTAAAAGTAGAATTACCATACCTATGTGTAAGTAATTCTCTAATCCGTTCGGCCAATCCTACGGCTTCTAACCGTTCCCATTCTATTACCCTAGGTACTTCAACAGCTTTAGAATGAAGATTGTGCAAGCTCCTTTGGTATTTTGGATAATCTATCCAACGTCTGTCTAATCTCAAGTTCGGGTGCAAATCTTCCACGTGCATATCTGAAAATGTCATAACTGGATGAGGTATATCTTGTTTGTAATAGCTATCAACATCCTGTTGTTCCGCATTCTCAGGAGGAGCAATGCGAGCTTGGGATGAAGATTCACCCCTTCAGTCTGCAAAACACATTAAACACAATTTTTGTGCATCCAAATATGCATTAGTGTCAGCAAAATCATCAATCAAAATAATTACAATGACATGTTCAATTTATCTCAAATTTATGCTCATTTTCATATTTTTATCAAATCTTCACTTTTTCAAATAAGCATATACGAAAATGTTCGCCAAGTTCATAAGCATTCAACTCAAATATCATGTCAAAATAATTATTATTAGCAATTAAACAAGTTTCAAATGGTATTATCTCTCAAAAATCAAGTTCATGAATTTTAGACTTGAAAAAGTCCACTTTAATTCTCAAAAATCATGTTTAGGCTCAAAGTTTGGATCATTAATTACCTAAACATGTTACACTACTTAATTTAGCAATAATTCATGACGAAAATCGGCCATAACCTGTTTATATCAAAAAGCCCCAAATTGCTCAAGAACACAAACCCTAGATTACTCAAAATTTGAAGTTTAAGGCTTCTAATCATGTTAAATAGCATCAATCTAGGTTATATAAGCATAATACACAAGTAATTTAAGCATAATTACACTAAAAAGCATCAAAATCGAATTGGGTATAAAATTGCTCAAGAACACTAAATTTTCGAATTAAAGGGTGTCTTGGTGTAGAAATTTACCGTTTTCCTTGAGTAATTCCTTGATAGCATTCTTCTCAACATGATTTTGTGAAAGATTTGATGAAAAATGGTGAAAAAATTTGGATTTTGTGTGTGTTTTCGCAGTATTGTCGGTGTGGTTGTGTGTAAACTGATCTGATCTTGCGTTTTATTTTTTTCTGGATTTTTCATCCTCCGCGAGTCGCGGTATTCCTCCCTTTTAAACTCCGCGAGTCGCGGTGTTTATTTATTTTTTTTCTAAATCTTTAACTTATAAAACAATTAATTAATTAATTTTAAAATTTTGTTTCCCTTGTTATTTAGGACGAGGTCGTTTCGGAACGATGTCCTAGTCCGTCCCTCGACAAAATTTTAAAATTTGTCAATTTAAAGCGCGGTTTTAAAAGCAAAGATTTTTTTGGGGTTTTTTTTTAATGTTTTTGGCATACTTTAATTCAATAAGATTAAAAATAATGATAATAAAAGTTCTCGTCCCTCCCTTGGGTAGAGCAATTTCGGTTCAACGACCTAGTCTTCAACTCACGACGAATTTTAAAAATCATATTTTTAACTTAGCGAAATAAAGTAAATTTTTGTTTTTAAATTCACACCAAACTTAAATTTAAAATGCATAAAATTAAAAAAAATTCACACCAAACTTAATTAAAAATTCATATTATAAATTCACACCAAACTTAAATTATATTTTTGTTTTTATACATACAAACTTATATTAAAAATACTAATTTTCCAAATATTTACAATTTTAAAAGTTTCAAATATTTATTTAATATTAATTTATTAATTTTTTTAAAAACATGGTAAAAATAAAATTAAAATTTTTTTTGGCTTTTATCCCACTTTAATCAATCAAATATTATCAAAAATATGCGCCCCTCTTTTCGGTAAAGTAATTTCGGTTCCATGACCTAATTTAACTCATGACGAATTTTTGAAATATTTTGGGTTGATTGATTAAAGATATTTATACCTTAAGAATAAACGTTAAATTTCGCAGTGATGTAATAAATTTTTGTATGATATCAATAATTTCGGTCGCAAGACCTAATTTTATTGAATACCAATTTAATACTTTATATCGAACAAATTAGCGTTTATTATCAAAAGGTTAAAAATAAAAATAAAAATAAAAATGAAAACTGTACAAACTTACCTGTGAAATATATTTCTTAGTGATATGCTCTAGCCCACTCATAAGATAGTCGGACTAATTGGTTTTTCATGGCTACATAGGCGTAACCTCGAGCATTTAATGTTTTTCTTCTAAACATATGAACGGTCCATCTCTGCATAAAGTAACAAATTCGGTGTTTGAATAGGTTTGATTATTTGAACATTTACCTTCGTGTGACCATTTTCCGCATTTGTGACATTTTTCAAGGTGTCGTGCTCTTCTTTTCGCTGCGGATTTTGATTTTCCTTTACCAAATTGTAACTTATTATCTTCGCATCTGAATTCTTTTCTTACTCCGTCCAATTTACCTCTGATTAATGATACTATTTCACTTGGAAGTGTGTCATTATTACGTTTAGTGATCAAAGCGTGCAGCATTAGACTATGGTTTAGTTCACAGGAAGTCTTCATTTCGTAAAAACCTAAAAAAATAAAAATTCAGAATGGGGGGAGAAGACTAGTTCTTTAGGGTCTGCTAGGGATAGACCATTCGGGTTCCATTTTCGAGAACTACACGAAAACAGAAAATCTAACTCTAACAGAAATACATATTATCCTTTAAAGACTTGATTCTCCCCACACTTAGTTAGCTGTGGTATCGAAATTGTGATTAACTTCGTTGTTGACTTCCATCGGACTATCTATGTAGTGTTTAACTCTGTGACCATTAACCTTAATTTCAATCCCATTTGAATTTATTAACTCTACTGTTCCGTATGGGAAAACTCTTTTGACTATGAATGGTCCAGACCATCTTGATTTCAATTTTCCAGGAAATAGCTTGAATCGTGAATTGAAAAGAAGAACTCTGTCTCCTTCTTTAAATTCTTTTGAACTTCTGATTCTTTTATCATGCCATTTCTTCGTTCTTTCTTTATAGATTAACGAATTTTCGTATGCTTCATGTCTTAATTCTTCTAATTCGTTTAATTGACTTAATCGTAGACGTCCAGCTTCATGTAAATCAAGATTACATGTCTTCAAAGCCCAAAATGCTTTGTGTTCAATTTCTACTGGAAGATGACATGCTTTTCCATAAACGAGTCTGAAAGGTGTGGTTCCAATTGGAGTTTTGTAGGCTGTTCTAAAAGCCCAGAGTGCATCCTCCAATTTTATGGACCATTCCTTCGGATTTGATCCTACGGTTTTTTCTAGAATACGTTTTAAAGCTCGATTGGTATTTTCAACTTGTCCACTTATTTGTGGATGATATGCGGTGGAGATTTTATGAGTTACTCCATATCTTTTGAGAACTTTCTCAAGTTTATTATTACAAAAATGAGTTCCCCGATCACTTATTAAAGCTTTCGGTGTTCCAAACCTTGCAAAAAGACGTTTTAAAAAGTTCACTACAACTTGTGCATCGTTAGTTGGGAGAGCTTGTGCTTCCGCCCATTTAGATACATAATCAATGGCTACGAGAATATATAGATTATTATGAGATTTTGGAAATGGACCCATAAAGTCAATACCCCAAATGTCAAATACTTCACATACTTGAATGACATTTTGTGGCATTTCATCACGTTGACTTATTTTTTCGGCCCTTTGACAAGCATCACAGGATTTGCAAAGAAGGTGTGCGTCTTTATAAATTGTAGGCCAATAGAATCCAGCATCGTAAACTTTTCTTGCTGTTAGTTGAGGCCCATAATGCCCTCCTGTTGGTCCTGTGTGACAATGGTTTAAAATTTTACTAGCTTCATCTCCGAATACACATCGGCGTATTATTCCATCGGGACAACTTTTAAACAAATGTGGATCTTTCCAGAAATAGTGTTTTATATCACTGAAGAATTTCTTTCATTTTTGGTACGATAATCCTTTTTCAAGGAATCCACATACTAAGTAGTTTGCATAGTCTGCAAATCATGGAATTTCATTATGATCTATCTTCAATAGATATTCATCAGGAAAGTTGTCTTGTATGGCCGATTCATTTAGAACTTCTAATTCGGGATTTTCAAGATGAGAAAGATGATCAGCGGCGAGATTTTCTGCTCCCTTTTTATCTCTGATTTCAATATCAAACTCTTGTAAGAGTAAGATCCAACGGATTAATCTTGGTTTAGCATCTTGTTTTGAAAATAGGTATCTATAAGCAGAATGGTCGGTATAGACCACCGTTTTTGCTAGAACGAGATATGAACGAAATTTGTCAAAAGCAAAGACAATAGCAAGGAGTTCTTTTTCAGTAGTTGTATAGTTCGTTTGTGCTCCTTGTAATGTCTTACTAGCATAATATATAGGTTGAAATCGTTTTTCAATCCTTTGTCCTAAAACGGCTCCCATTGCAAAATCACTTGCATCGCACAAAAGTTCAAACGGTAGATTCCAATTTGGTGTTATCATGATCGGCGCATTAGTGAGTTTCTCTTTAAGAATATTAAAAGATTTGATACATTCATCTGAAAAGATGAATGGAGCATCCTTTTCTAGGAGTTTATTCATAGGAGTGGCAATTTTAGAAAAATCTTTTATGAAACGTCGGTAAAAACCGGCATGCCCTAGAAAAATCCTAACTCCTCTAACATTGGTGGGATGTGGAAGTTTAGCAATTACATCTACTTTAGCTCTATCCACTTCAATTCCTTCCTTTGAAATTTTATGTCCAAGAACGATGCCTTCTTTAACCATGAAATGACATTTCTCCCAATTAAGTACTAGATTTGATTGTTCGCATCTAATAAGCATTCGTTCCAGATTAACTAGACATGTTTCAAATGTATCACCGAAGACTGAAAAGTCATCCATGAAAACTTCCATGCATTCTTCTATCATGTCGTGAAAAATCGCCATCATGCACCTTTGAAAGGTTGCAGGGGCGTTGCAAAGTCCAAATGGCATGCGTTTGTAAGAAAAAGTACCATAAGGGCACGTGAACGTGGTTTTCTCTTAATCTTCGCGTGCTATTGGAATTTAAAAATATCCGGAAAAACCATCAAGAAAATAATAGTAACTATTTCCGGCTAATCTTTCCAACATTTGATCAATGAAAGGTAAGGGAAAGTGATCTTTTCTGGTGGCGTTATTTAATTTTCTATAATCAATACACACACGCCATCCTGTTACAGTCCTAGTAGGAATAAGCTCATTTTTCTCATTTGTAATGACAGTCATGTCACCCTTCTTAGGTACGCATTGAACTGGGCTTACCCATGGACTATCAGAAATTGGATAAATTAAACCTGCATCTAGCAGTTTAATAATTTCTTTTTTAACAACATCTTGCATATTAGGATTTAGTCTTCGTTGGTGTTGCACATACGTTTTATGACCTTCTTCCATAAGGATTTTATGTGTGCAATACGAAGAACTTATTCCTTTAATATCATGAATTTTCCATGCAATAGCTGGTTTATGAGCTTTCAACACAGAAATGAGTTGAGATTTCTCATTTTCAGTAAGAGAAGATGATATTATTACAGGTAATTCAGATTCACCATGTAAATAAGCGTATTCCAAATGGTTTGGAAGTGGCTTTAACTCTAATGTCGGAGGTTCTTCTATCGATGATTTATATCGATATCTGTCTTCTTCTTTTAGCATTTGAATTTCTTCTGTTGTTGGTTCATATCCATTAGCCATAAGTGTAGCTAACATTTCAGTTTCATCAATTGGTTCAGTTCCTTCTCCTAAAGAACATTCTCCTGTTCCTTGTAATTCTGGAAATTCTTCTAACAATTCTGCATGTGAATCTATAGTTTGAATATAATAACATGTATCATCTGCAGATTGTGGTTGTTGCATAGCTCTATCAACTGAAAAGGTAACACTCTCGTCCGCTATACTTAGGGTCAGTTTCTTACCGAACACGTCTATCATTGCTTTAGCCGTGTTTAAGAATGGTCTTCCTAATATGAGAGGAACTTGAGAATCTTCTTCCATGTCCAGAACAACAAAATCTACTGGAAATACTAAATTACCAACTTTAACTAGCATGTTCTCCATTATCCCTCTAGGATATTTTATTGATCGATCGGCTAGTTGTATACTTATTCGTGTTGGTTTCAATTCTCCAAGGTCTAGTTTAGTGTATAGTGAATACGGCATTAAATTTATACTAGCACCTAAGTCTGCCAATGCTTCTATTGAACTAAGACTACCCAGAAAACATGGAATTGTGAAACTTCCTGGATCTGATAATTTTTCTGGTATCTTATTCAACAGCACTGCGGAACAATTAGCATTCATAGTAACAGCCGAGAGTTCTTCCATTTTCTTTCTATTTGTGATTAAATCTTTCAAAAATTTAGCATATCTAGGCATTTCTGAAATTACATCAATGAAAGGAAGATTTACATTTATCTGTTTAAACATATCCAAGAATTTGGATTGCTCGGCTTCAAGTTTCTCTTTTTTCATTTTACTCGGGTAAGGAAGTGGTGGTTGGTATGGTTTAACATAAGGTTAAGCCTTAACTGTGTCATCTTCATTAACCTTTTCAACTACCGGTTCTTTTTCCTTATCTTGCTCAGGTTGTGGTTCTTGTGGAGTAGGAATAGCTTCATCAGAAATTACAGGTATTTCAGGTGGTTTAAGTGTTATACCACTTCTTGTTGTAATGGCTTTACCTGTTTCATTTCGGGGGTTAGCATTTGTATCACTAGGTAGACTTCCCGTTTTCTTTCACCTATTAACTTTGCTAGGTTACTCACTTTTTGTTCCAAATTTTGAATAGAAGCTTGTTGATTTCTAAATGCTTGAGCATTTTGTTCATTGGTTTGTTTCTGAGATGTGAAAAACTGCGTTTGAGTTTCAACTAGCTTCGTCATCATATCTTCTAAATTCGGTTTTTATCATCGGTTTGCGGTGGTTTGTTTTGAAAATTAGGTCTTTGCTGATTGTAAGTATTATTGGATACTTGTTGATTGCTAGGACCTTGTTAGTTGTTGTATGGAATATTTCGGTTATAATTCTGGTTTTGATTGTAGATCGGTCTTGGCGGTTGATAATTATTCTGATAATTATTTTCAGGCCTTTGGTTTATGTATGAAATATTCTCTCTTTGTTCAATTGTTAGCTCAATACTAAGACAATCTTTTGTCATATGTGGTCCTCCACACTGCTCACAACTAATTCGTATTGAGTGAATATCCTTAGTCATCTTTTCCATTCGTCTCTCCACAGCATCTATCTTTGCTGAAATGGAATCTAAGTCATGGCTAGAATCGGCTCTAGCTGCTTTAGATGATCTAACGATATCTTTCTCTTGGTGCCACTCATGTGAGTGGGAAGCAGTGTTATCAATAATTTTATAAGCATCAGTTTCGGTTTTCTTCATAATAGAACCACCAGCTGCTATGTCGATGTCTTTCCTTGTAGTGATGTCGCATCCTTGGTAGAATATTTGTACTATTTGACAGGTGTCTAAAACATGTTGCGGACATCCTCTTAATAACTTTCCAAATCTAGTCCACGCCTCATATAGAGTTTCGTTTGGTTTCTGTGTGAACGTAACAATTTCTCCTTGAAGTCTTACGGCTTTAGATGCCGGAAAGAATTGTTTAAGAAATTTTTCAACTAAAACGTCTCATGTATCAATCGCCCCTTCAGGTAACGAATACAACCAATCTTTGGCTTCTCCCTTTAAAGTCCAGGGAAATAACATGAGATATATCTGTTCATCTTCAACTTCTCTTATTTTAAATAGTGTGCAGATCATATTAAAGGTACGAAGATGTTCATTTGGATCTTCCTTCGGCCCACCACTAAATTGGCATTGATTAGTCACCATGTGTAGAATTTGTCCTTTGATTTCATAATCTGGCGCATTAATGTCTGGATAAGTAATTGCGTGACCTTGGCCAGTGCGTTTAGCTCTCATTCGGTCTTCCATACTTAAAGGTCCCAGATTCTCCATGATTGAATTTGTTGAATCTGAATCACTAGAGGATTCTGATTTAATGGTTCGTTCCTCAACAATCTCTGTTTGAATGATTGGTGGTTCCGGAGGAAAAATTAATGGTTCAGGATCTATTAATCGTCTCTGAATATTCTCCAGATTCTCAATTGTGAGGTCGGGTTCAAAAAATGGATTATCGGAAATTTGAATTGGAGTACTTGGTCGACTGGATGACGATTCTAAAGAAAAATCAACGGCGACAATATTTGCTAGATGTCTTGATCTAATTACAGGTGGTGAACGTACAAAAGGTGGTGAACGTCTTGCTCGGTGCATTCACTGAATATCCTATTAGTTTTTAAAAGGAAAGAAAAATTATATAAGTTATCCAATTAATAGACTTTTATGATTTTGCCCACGTTTCGAATAGCCAAAAGATGCAGCAGAGGGGCAGGATTCGTTTGGTCTCAATATAATTGAGTACTGTTTGGCTCCAATAACCCGGTCCACGTACAAATCCAACTATTACTACGAACCAGAAAATTTTGATGTCTATCAATTTAACCACTTAAAATAAATTTTCGTAATTTTAAGAAATTTAGAGAAGAAGTAGAATAAAAATCTATGTCCTAAAACTAGAATGTCGAGAAATAAGAAAGAAAAAGAGCGCGTCGAAAAAGGTCGAAAAAGAAAAGGGTTGAAAAATAAAAGGCGTCGAAAAATAAGAAAGAAAAAGAGTGACTATGAAACTTTAAAATACTCGACTAACCCAACCTTATTATTATCACTAACTTAAAATTAAAATTGCAAATTGAGACTACTAATTGGAGTGATAATTGATACATAGGTAAAAGGCGTCGAAAAAAATAAAAATAAGAAAGTAGCACGTCGAACGGCGTCGCAAAATTCTAAAGCACCTATATCTTAGTCTAAAGAAAAAGCATTTAAGGGATTTTACGGCAAAATCTAAAAATCTAGAAATAAAAATAACTATGGCAAAAACTATATTTAAAACTAAATACGAGCGAAAAATACAAAAAATTACGCTAAAACAATTAAAAAGGACAAAATATAAAAATATACTAAAAGTTGTAAAAGTTACAATTTTTATAAAAATATTATTTTTATATTATTTATTTTATAAAACTATTAATTTTAAAATTTAATTAAACTAATTAAACTAAATATTACAAATTAATCAAAACTTAAATTAAATACTAAATTAATTAAATATTTAACCCTAAATACAAATTAATTAATAATAATAAATAATACTCCGTAATTAATGCAAGATTAGGGTTCTGGACACGCGTGTCAGGGTGGCTCCGCGAGTCGCGGTGAACCCAGTTCAAAAACTCTGCGGGTCACGGAGGGTGCAGTTTCAGTTCAGAAACAGGTCAAGTTTCGACAGGTTTCAGTTTTTTTTATATATTTTTTTTTCTTTTCTGTTTTTAATTTAATTAAAATATTTATATAAATTTAATAAAAGTTATATTTTAAAAACTAAAATAGAAATAAAATACTATATAATTTTATAAAAATTTTAAAAATAGATTTATATATATATATTTTTTCGGTGTTTTTTTTATATTTTTGATATTTAAAAAAAATGTATTTTTACAAAAACTAAATAAAACTTAATAAAAATCTTTTTATTTTTATTTTTTTATGTGTGGCGTTTTGCTTCGGCGTCCCCGGCAGCGGCGCCAAAAATACTTGATGTTAAAGCTAAGGGGTATAAAATACTATTAAATTTTAGCAGGAAATACTATTAAATACGATACAATTTTACACAAGATATTTATTTATTTATAGAATGGATATACTTAAACCTTGCTACAACACTTATAGGCAGTGTACCTAATCGTACAGTAGTGTAGTTTTTAGTAAGTCCGGTTCGTTCCACAGGAAAAAATCTTTAACCAAAGCTTAACGCTATATTAGTTTTAATTTTATAAAAATACAAATATATATAAGTAATATTATTATTATAAATGGGGGTTTTTACCGTTTAATGACCGGTTTGTCGATTTTTAAAACTTTAGTCGCAGTTAAAACCTAATGTATAATATTAAAAATAAATAAAAGACTAAATTTAAAGCGTAAAGTAAATAACGATAATGAAATTGCTATAAATAAAAGTGCGATAAAATAAAATTGCGATAATTAAAAAGTACGATAATTAAAAGTGCAATTAAATAACAATAAATAAAAGTGCGATAATTAGAAGTGCAATTAAATATAAAATAAAGGAAATTAAATATGAAATAAAATAATTATGCTTATTTAAACTTTCGCAATCATGATGTTTGACGTGTTGATTTTAGTTTTATGCCCATGGGTTAATTATCCTTTGTCCTGAATTATTCAATATGTCCGTATGGTTTTTGTCCATAACAGTCCATCGGTCATAAATATAAAGTGCGAGTATCCTCGTCAAATTATCCTTATACCTGAAGTCAAATATTCCAACTAATTGGGGACTTAAACTGTAACAATATTTTAATACTTTGTTTAATAATTACACCAGGATATCGACTGCGTGTAACCCAAGGTTTTAATACTTTGTTAACAATTACACCAAGTGTCTTTGTATATAATTTCACCCTTATTTTAATAATTATAGTGGCTATTAATCCATTCCCGTGTCCGGTTAAATGAACGATTATTCGTACATATAAATACCCCGCCCATCGTGTCCGATCTAGTGTATATGGTTATTTATAGGGACGTCCAATTGTAATTCTTTATATTAAAATTAACAAACTATCATTTAGTTAAACAAATATAAAGCCCATTAATAGCCCATAGTCTAATTTCCACAAATGTCGTTCTTTTGTCCAAACCCCAATTATGGTACAAAGCCCATTACCCAATTTTAGTAATTAGCCCAACATCATGATTACTTCGATTTAAATAAGCATAATAATAACTTAGCTACGAGACATTAAATTAAAAAGGTTGAACATAACTTACAATGATTAAAAATAGCGTAGCGTTACACGGACAGAATTTCGACTTACACCCTTACAACATTCGCTAACATACCCTTATTATTAGGATTTAAAATTAAAATTAAAATTAAAATATATATATACGTTTGCATATAGATAGAGAGGTTGATGGATATTTTTTTACGGTCAAAATGCGTTGGCTTTATAGGCATTTTTGTCCAGGGTCTCTCCGCGAGTCGCGGCATTTTTCACTACAAACTCCGCAAGTCGCGGAGTTCGTAAAACCAGCTCACACAAGTTTGGATCCTAGTCTGCCGACCGTTTTAATATATAAATATAATTTATATATAATTTATATAATTAATTATATATTATATTATATTTATATACATAGTTAACTTGTAATTTTTAGTCCGTTGCGTCGAGCGTTGAGAGTTGACTCTGGTCCCGGTTCCGGATTTTCGAACGTCCTTGCGTACAATTTAAAATCTTGTACTTTGCGTTTTGAATCTTGTACTCTTGTAATTCTGAGACGTTTCTTATCAATAATTGGAACCTCTTTGATTGTATTTTGTACTTTTGAGCTTTTTGGTCGTTTGCGTATTCAATTCGTCGAATCTGTCTTTTGTCTTCACCTTTTATTATTTAAACTAATATCACTTGTAAATAGGACAATTGCAACTAAAAGCTTGTCTTTCTTGAGGAATAATGCTATGAAATATATGTTCATTTTTAGCATTATCAAAACGACAACCATCAACACAAAGGCTTTCCGCCGCATAAGTAAATAAAGTTTACATGTTTTAATACCTCCAAAAACAAGAACTTGACTCCCCGGGCATAATTCGCCCATTTACAAATCAAGAATACGAGTTTCGACCGACAAGTTTAATTACCAAACATAAACTCGAGCATGGTGTTTGGGGTTAAACTACCCAAATCTAGGTCGAACTCCAAAAGCTAAACTCTTGCATAATCACGTAGGGAGATCGCTAGTCCAAACGTATACCCTTGCCCTTGTCCACGCCGGAGCCTAAAAAGGTAAACAACGAGAGGGTAAGCAAAACGCTTAGTGAATGCAATAATTATACACATACATATATAACCTACTTACATGCACTCACATACACAATTACCTCATACACGCTAGCAATTTATATAGCATACCATCGCAAAGCATAACGCTAAATCCTCAAGACCACAAGCTAGCACAAACAATAACATATATAACTCGAACAATATAATATGCTACACTACAACACCTAACCATGGTTAACCAATAATACAAAGGAATGGTACTCGAATTTCTCATCGGTGTTCATAACAATCATTAGAGTACTTAACACGTCGTACCCTAATCCCACGGGTGGCATCTTAACACGTCGATGCTTCACCCCGGGTGGCGTCTTAACATGTCGACACTTCACCCGTGATAGTTCTTGGAGTGGCATCTTAACACGTCGATACTTCACTCCGAGTGGTGTCTTAACACGTCGACACTTCACTCTTCATATTACTTGGGGTGGCATCTTAACACGTCGATACTTCACCCCGAGTGGTGTCTTAACACGTCGACACTTCACTCATAACGTGAAACGTGGTGTCTTAGCACGTCGACACTTCACGTCTCACGCTACAACAAATAAATACATTATATACCTACACATATAATTATTCCACTCACCTTAAAGTCTTTTGTGAAAGATAATCGAGCTTGCAACCTTCAATGTAACGTACCTATTATATTATGCATATAATCAATCACACAATCAAGTTGGTCAACCAACTCACTCACCATCCTGGTGTCATTTTCAACAAAATTGTGCAATTTCGACCCATTTGCACTCTTAATCCCAATATTAGGTCAACTTCGCCAAAACCCTAGCACTAGCCAAATATGGTCTTAATACACTTATTAACGCAAGGTTAGTGTGTTTTCATACATATTTAACAACTTAGGTCATCAAAGACTCATTTGACCCATTTCAAGGTTAACACACCCATTTGGGTCATCAACATACCCAAATAATGAAATGTTCCGTTCATATTGATTATAAACGTTCCATATTAATTGATTTCGTCACGAGGTTTTGACCTCTATATAAGACATTTTTCAAAGACTGCATTCATTTTTAAAACAACCATAACCTTTATTTTATCTATAAAGGTTTAAAAAGCATTACGTAGATTATCAAATAATGATAATCTAAAATATACCATTTACACACGATCATTACATAATGGTTTACAATAAGAATATATTACATCAAAAATAAGTTTCTTGAATGCAGTTTTTACATAATATCATACAAGCATGGACTCCAAATCTTGTCCTTATTTTAGTATGCAACAGCGGAAGCTCTTAATAATCACCTGAGAATAAACATGCTTAAAACGTCAACAAAAATGTTGGTGAGTTATAGGTTTAACCTATATATTATCAAATCAAAATAATAGACCACAAGATTTCATATTTCAATATGCATCCCATACATAGAGATAAAAATCATTCATATGGTGAACACCTGGTAACCGACATTAACAAGATGCATATAAGAATATCCCCTATCATTCCGGGAAATCCTTCGGACATGATAAAAACGAATTCGAAGTACTAAAGCATCCGGCACTTTGGATGGGGTTCGTTAGGCCTAATAGATCTATCTTTAGGATTCGCGTCAATTAGTAGATCGGTTTACTAATTCTTAGGTTACCAAGCAAAAGGGGCATATTCGGCTTCGATCATTCACCCATATAATGTAGTTTCATTTACTTGTGTCTATTTCGTAAAATATTTATAAAACTGCATGTATTCTCATCCCAAAATATTAGATTTTAAAAGTGGGACTATAACTCACTTTCACAGATTTTTACTTCGTCGGGAAGTAAGACTTGGCCACTGGTCGATTCACGAACCTATAACAAATATGTACATATATATCAAAGTATGTTCAAAATATATTTACAACACTTTTAATACATTTTGATGTTTTAAGTTTATTAAGTCAGTTGTCCTCGTTAGTAACCTACAACTAGTTGTCCATAGTTAAATGTACAGAAATAAATTGATATATATTATCTTGAATCAATCCACGACCCAGTGTATACACGTCTCAGGCTAGATTACAACTCAAAGTATATATATTTTTAGAATCAACCTCAACCCTGTACAGCTAACTCCAACATTATTGTATATAGAGTGTCTATGGTTGTTCCAAATAATATATATAGATGGGTCGATATGATATGTCAAAACATTTGCATACGTGTCTATGGTATCCCAAGATTACATAACATATTAGAATACATGTATAATACAATATAAGTTAGCGAGGATATGATTTGTATAGAATTGTTACAATATTTCCCGTAGCTACAACAATCAAAAAAAATATCCAATCTTGTTTTACCCATAACTTATTCGTTTTAAATCCGTTTTGAGTGAATCAAATTGCTATGGTTTCATATTGAACTCTATTTTATGAATCTAAACAGAAAAAAGTATAGGTTTATAGTCGAAAATATAAGTTACAAGTCGTTTTTGTAAGAGGTAGTCATTTCAGTCGAAAGAACGACGTCTTGGTGACTATTTTGAAAAACATACTTCCACTTTGAGTTTAACCATGATTTTTGGATATAGTTTCATGTTCATAAGAAAAATAATTTTCCCAGAAGAACAACTTTTAAATCAAAGTTTATCATAGTTTTTAATTATCAAACCCAAAACAGCCCGCGGTGTTACTACGACGGTGTATGTCCAGTTTTACGGTGTTTTTCGTGTTTCTTGGTTTTAAATCATTAAGTTAGCATATCATATAGATATAGAACATGTGTTTAGTTGATTTTAAAAGTCAATTTAGAAGGATTAACTTTTGTTTGCGAACAAGTTTAGAATTAACTAAACTATGTTATAGTGATTTCAAGTTTAAACCTTCGAATAAGGTAGTTTTATATATATGAATCGAATGATGTTGTGAACATCATTACTACCTTAGGTTTTGTGGATAAACCTACTAGAAATGAGAAAAATAGATCTAGCTTCAAAGGATCCTTGGATGGCTTGAAAGTTCTTGAAGCAGAATCATGACACGAAAACAAGTTCAAGTAAGATTTCCACTCGAAATAAGATTGTTATATTTATAGAAATTGAATCAAAGTTTGAATATGAGTATTACCTTATATTAGAAAGATATATTACTGTAAATAAGAAAGATTTCTTGAGGTTGGATGATCACTTTACAAGATTGGAAGTAAGCTAGCAAACTTGGAAGTATTCTTGATTTTATGAAACTAGAACTTATATAATTTATGAAGAACACTTAGAACTTGAAGATAGAACTTGAGAGAGATCAATTAGATGAAGAAAATTGAAGAATTAAAGTGTTTGTAGGTGTTTTTGGTCGTTGGTATATGGATTAGATATAAAGGATGTGTAATTTTGTTTACATGTAAATAAGTCATGAATGATTAGTAATATTTTTGTAATTTTATGAGATATTTCATGCTAGTTGCCAAATGATGGTTCCCACATGTGTTAGGTGACTCACATGGGCTGCTAAAAGCTGATCATTGGAGTGTATATACCAATAGTACATACATCTAAAAGTTGTGTATTGTACGAGTACGAATACGGGTGCATACGAGTAGAATTGTTGATGAAACTGAACGAGGATGTAATTGTAAGCATTTTTGTTAAGTAGAAGTATTTTGATAAGTGTCTTGATGTCTTTCAAAAGTGTATGAATACATATTAAAACACTTCATGTATATACATTTTAACTGAGTCGTTAAGTAATCGTTAGTCATTACATGTAAATGTTGATTTGAAACCTTTAAGTTAACGATCATGTTAAATGTTGTTAATCCAATGTTTATTATATCTAAAGAGATGTTAAATTGTTACATTATCATGATATACCAACTGTGACGATCGCTCCAAATCCATATGAACGAACACGTCATTCATCGATTTCATTGCGAGATATTTGACCTCTATATGATATGTTTTGTAAACATTGCATTCTTTTGAAAAGGCACACCATAAATGAATATTTAAATCAAAGGTTTTCGACATCTGATGATTTCTACATATAGACAATCACCGTAATATAATGGTTTATAATAATACTTTCGTTGACAATGCAGTCAAAATAAGATACACGGTGATGATTTGGTGAATGCAACGTTTTCTTGAAAAATATGCCATGTATGACTCCATGCACATAGCTTTTCTAACATATAAGCAAACAGTGGAAGACTTCTAGGAAACCTGAGAATAAACATGCTAACAAGTGTCAACACAAAGGTTGGTGAGTTCATAGTTTTACTGTTTCGTATAATCTGTATATAAAGGTGGATCACAAGATTTCAGTTGTTTCATCCAGAAACGTTTATCAAAATATTCTACGAAATTGAGCACCCTGGTAACTAAACTTAACGTATATATAATTTATACCCTTTGTATAATCATCTTAAAAATACACGCCAACCAACGTGTACACTTCTCAAATAGCATACGTCAGTTAAAAGGCTAGTGCTCTAGCTCGGACGGGGATATCAAGCCCTATGGATCCATATACTACTACTCGCGCCCACCAGTTCTTATAACTAGCAGTTACTAGTTACCAAAGCTAAGGGATTTTCGGTTCAAACTCAGTGTAGAATTTAGTATGTACTTGTATCCATTGCATTTAAAATAAAGTGCATGTATTCTCAGCCCAAAAATATAGATTGCAAAAGCAATTAAAAAGGGAGCAAATGAAACTAACCTTAGCAGCATATAAAGTCGTTCACCAAAATGTGACTGAAACTCGGATTACCAAATAACTGTAGATCTCAACCTAGAGAACATATGTTGGTCAATAAATGTCTACCAAGCTAGGTCAGGTCATAGTGTATCATAATCCTAATGCTCGAGATGTACCTTATATAAGGATTCATTTACTCGGTTGGTAATATTCAAAAATCCAATTTATCAATCTCGTAAACAAGTTGTTTAAATCTTAATTGCAGATTCAAAAGCAATTTCAATTAACATCAATCATAATTCAGTTGATCATATCTTTTAATCCGTTCATCGAAACTATTCGATATCTAAATGAAAAGTTATTGATTTTTCGCAAGCTTTCCAAAAACATGCATATCATATACCTTTTATCCGTAATATATGTATTTAATTCGTGATTCATCATAAACTGTTTAACGATAAAATTTAGTATACAAGCATGCATAAACATATATACTCGAGCACTAGACATGTATACACTATTAATATATAAAAGATAAGATATGAATGCTCACGTATCAATATTGTGATTCAATATTGCAGGAAAGTACGTAGACGCAACGGAAATGATAAACACTAGTTTGACTCACGAGCAAAACCCTCGAACAATACCCATAACCTCCTTAGTAATAACCCATAATTTCCTTAGGTCTATCCCGCTTGAAAACCCATTTTGAAAGTGACACGCTCATAACCTCGTCGTAATATTTTATGTAATAATATTACTAAAAATAATAATAATAATAATAAGATTAATAATAATAATAATATTAATCTTAATAATTTTAATAATAATAATAATAATAATAATAATAATAATAATAATAATAATATATAAATATAATACGAGAGATAGAAAGCTAGAATAAGAAATGAATCCGAAATTAGAAAAACGTCGAACTTTATAGCATTTGGCCTGTCCCCCATAGCCATGCGATCGCATGGCTGGGAAGGCATAATCTCATGCGATCGCATGGGCTCAGTGTCCAGCTCACATTTGTTTAACTTTTAGCTCGTCGACATATTTTTATATAATATATATAATATATTTAATTTATATAATTAATTATATATTATATTAAATTCACGTGCATAGTTGACTTGAAATTTTTGGTCCGTTGACTCGTACGTTGTTACTCGACTTATGTCCCGTTTCGGTTTCTCGAATACATTTTCGTATGCTTAGAAAACTAGTACTTTTCGTTACGCGACGTGTACCTTTATCAAAAATTAAACTTAATCATTGATAAACTATGTCACTAGAAGTGTAGCTTTAATCAATTAAGTGTTTTGGTTATTTGCTTCTACAAATCATCGTCTCGTAGTATATATATATACATATATACATTTTCATTTTAAAATAGTGTTTTAATGTAGCAAAGTTACTGTAGCAAAGTTTTTTTTACTGTATCAAATAGTGATTTTCGAAAATACTATAGCTTTTCGGGTACTGTAGCAATTCGAAAATACTGTAGCAAATTAGTGTTTTACTGGTTCATCTTAAACGTTTTAGTTAACTTATCTAAATATCAATCAGATAATCAAACCAATAAGGTTAATGCACAGTATCATTTTCATAACACTTTGTTACGTTTTCAAGTTATAGTATATATATGTATCTATTTACATATAATTATTCCCGAATCGTTGAGAACAATCGAAGGGTATTTGAATAGTTTAAAATTTTGAGATTCAACTTCATAGACTTTGCTTATCGTGTCGGAAACGTTAAAGATTAAGTTTAAATTTGGTCAGAAATTTCCGGGTCATCACATTATGATATATAATATATCTTAGTATGATATATATACAGTTAAATGTCATTACAACGATAATCGTTACATATATGTCTCGTTACGAAATCATTAAGTTAGTAGTCTTATTTTTACATATGTAGTTCATTGTTAATACACTTAATGATATATCAAGTGTATCAATATCTTAATATGATTCATATGTACTTAGTAAGATGTTGATATAACGATAATCGTTATATATATCGTTTTCGAGTTTCTTAAATTCAATAGTCTCATTTTTATGTATATAACTCATTGTTAAAATACCTAATGAGATACTTACTTATCATAATATCATCTTAACTATATATATAATCATATATATATGTCATCATATAGTTTTTACAAGTTTTAACGTTCGTGAATCACCGGTCAACTTGGGTGGTCAATTGTCTATATGAAACCTATTTCACTTAATCAAGTCTTAACAAGTTTGATTGCTTAACATGTTGGAAATACTTAATCATGTAAATATCAAATTCATTTAATATATGTAAACTTGGAAAAGTTCGGGTTACTACAGTACCTACCCGTTAAATAAATTTCGTCCCGAAATTTTAAGCAGTTGGAGGTGTTGACGTATCTTCGGGAAATAAGTGCGGGTATTTCTTCTTCATCTGATCTTCTCATTCCCAGGTGAACTCGGGTCCTCTACGAGCATTTCATCGAACTTTAACAATTGGTATCTTGTTTTGCTTAAGTCTTTTAACCTTACGATCCATTATTTCGACGGGTTCTTCGACGAATTAAAGTTTTTTGTTGATTTGGATTTCGTCTAACGGAATAGTGAGATCTTCTTTAGCAAAACATTTCTTCAAATTTGAGACGTGGAAAGTGTTATGTACAGTCGCGAGTTTTTGTGGTAATTCAAGTCGGTAAGCTACTGGTCTGACACGATCAATAATCTTGAATGGTCCTATATACCTTGGATTTAATTTCCCTCGTTTACCAAATTGAACAACGCCTTTCCAAGGTGCAACCTTAAGCATGACCATCTCTCCAATTTCAAATTCTATATCTTTTTTTAATGTCGGCGTAGCTCTTTTGTCGACTTTGGGCGGTTTTCAACCGTTGTTGAATTTGAATGATTTTCTCGGTAGTTTCTTGTATTATCTCCGGACCCATAATCTGTCTATCCCCCACTTCACTCCAAAAAATCGGAGACCTGCACTTTCTACCATAAAGTGCTTCAAACGGTGTCATCTCAATGCTTGAATGGTAGCTGTTGTTGTAAGAAAATTTGGCTAACGGTAGATGTCGATCCCAACTGTTTCCGAAATCAATAACACATGCTCGTAGCATGTCTTCAAGTGTTTGTATCGTCCTTTCACTCTGCCCATCAGTTTGTGGATAATAGGCAGTACTCATGTCTAGACGAGTTCCTAATGCTTGCTGTAATGTCTGCCAGAATCTTGAAATAAGTCTGCCATCCCTATCAGAGATAATAGAGACTGGTATTCCATGTCTGGAGACGACTTCCTTCAAAAACAGTCATGCTAACTTCTCCATCTTGTCATCTTCTCTTATTGGCAGGAAGTGTGCTGATTTGGTGAGACGATCAACTATTACCCAAATAGTATCAAAACCACTTGCAGTCCTTGGCAATTTAGTGATGAAATCCATGGTAATGTTTTCTCATTTCCATTCCGGGATTTTGGGTTGTTGAAGTAGACCTGATGGTTTCTGATGCTCCGCTTTGACCTTAGAACACGTCAAACATTCCCCTACGTATTTAGCAACATCGGCTTTCATACCTGGCCACCAAAAATGTTTCTCGAGATCCTTGTACAGCTTCCCCGTTCCAGGGTGTATTGAGTATCTGGTTTTATGAGCTTCTCTAAGTACCATTTCTCTCATATCTCCAAATTTTGGTACCCAAATTCTTTCAGCCCTATACCGGGTTCCGTCTTCTCGAATATTAAGATGCTTCTCCGATCCTTTGGGTATTTCATCCTTTAAGTTTTCCTCTTTTAAAACCCCTTGTTGCGCCTCCTTTATTTAAGTAGTAAGGTTAGTGTGAATCATTATATTCATAGATTTTACACGAATGGGTTTTCTGTCCTTTCTGCTCAAGGCGTCGGCTACCACATTTGTCTTCCCTGGGTGGTAACGAATCTCAAAGTCGTAATCATTCAACAATTCAATCCACCTGCGCTGCCTCATGTTCAGTTGTTTCTGATTAAATATGTGTTGAAGACTTTTGTGGTCGGTATATATAATATTTTTGACCCCATATAAGTAGTGCCTCCAAGTCTTTAATGCAAAAACAACCGCGCCTAATTCCAAATCATGCATCGTATAATTCTGCTCGTGAATCTTCAATTGTCTAGACGCATAAGCAATTACCTTCGTTCGTTGCATTAATACACAACCGAGACCTTGCTTTGAAGCGTCACAATATATCACAAAATCATCATTCCCTTCAGGTAATGACAATATAGGTGCCGTAGTTAAATTTTTCTTCAACAATTGAAACGCTTTTTCTTGTTCATCCTTCCATTCAAATTTCCTCCCTTTATGTGTTAATGCAGTCAAGGGTTTTGCTATTTTAGAAAAATATTGGATGAATCTCCTGTAATAACCAGCTAGCCCTAAAAATTGGCGTATGTGTTTCGGAGTTTTCGGGATTTCCCACTTTTCAACAGTTTCAATCTTTGCTGGATCCACCTGAATACCTTCTTTGTTCACTATATGACCGAGGAATTGAACTTCTTCCAACCAAAATGCACACTTTGAAAACTTAGCGTACAGTTTTTCTTGATCATTCTTCGAGTAAATAAGTATGTCATCGATGAAAACAATGACAAACTTGTCAAGATATGGCCCACAGCCCCACACACTCGGTTCATGAGGTCCATGAACACAGCTGGTGCGTTAGTCAATGAAAACGGCATAACCATAAACTCGTAATGACCGTAACGCATCCTAAAAGCAGTCTTTGGAATATCATCCTCTTTCACCCGCATTTGATGATATCCAGAACGTAAATCGATCTTCAAATAAACAGACGAGCCTTGTAGTTGATCAAATAAGTCGTCGATTCTTGGTAGTGGGTAGCGGTTCTTGATGGTAAGTTTGTTCAACTCTCGGTAGTCGATACACAACCTGAATGTACCATCTTTCTTCTTAACAAACAAAACAGGAGCTCCCCATGGTGATGTGCTTGGTCGAATGAAACCACGCTCTAAAAGTTCCTGTAACTGACTTTGTAATTCTTTCATTTCGCTGGGTGCGAGTCTGTATGGAGCACGAGCTATTGGTGCAGTTCCTGGTACAAGGTCTATTTGAAATTCAACGGATCGATGTGGGGGTAATCCCGGTAATTCTTTCGAAAATACATCGGGAAATTCTTTTGCGACGGGAACATCACCGATGTTCTTTTCTTCAGGTTTAACTTCCTCGATGTGTGCTAGAATGACGTAACAACCTTTTCTTATTAGTTTTTACGCCTTCAAACTACTAATAAGATTTAATTTTGCGTTGTTCTTTTCTCCGTACACCATTAAAGGTTTTCCTTTTTCACGCATAATGCGAATCGCATTTTTGTAACAAACGACCTCTGCTCTTACCTTCTTCAACCAGTCCATGCCAATTATTACATCAAAACTCCCTAACTCGACTGGTATTAAATCAATCTTAAACGTTTCATCACCCAGTTTAATTTCTCTATCCCGATATATATTATCTGCTGAAATTAATTTACCATTTGCTAATTCGAGTAAAAATTTATTATCCAAAGGCGTTAATGGGCAACTTAATTTATCACAAAATTCTCTACTCATATAGCTTCTATCCGTACCCAAATCAAATAAAACATAAGCAGATTTATCGTCAATAAGAAACGTACCCGTAACAAGCTCCGGGTCTTCCTGTACTTCTGCCGCATTAATATTGAAAACTCTTCCACGGCCCTGCCCATTAGTATTCCCCTGATTTGGGCAATTTCTAATAATATGGCCCGATTTTTCACATTTATAACAAACAGCGTTGGTATTACTTGCTCCGACACTATTCGTTTCGGTATTACTTGTTCCGACATTATTTGTTCATTTAGTTCTGTTAAACTTTGATCCGTAGACCTCACACTTTGTCGCACTATGACCATTTCATTTACACCTGTTGCAAAATATCGTGCAAAACCCCTGATGATTTTCTTCACACCTATGACATGGCTGTTTTTGGTTTTTGTTGCCGTTGTTGTTATTGAGGTTGTTATTGCTGGGATGTTTGTTGTAGTTATTGTTAGGATTGCGGTTATTGTTGCGATTGTTGTTGCGGTTGTTGGGATAGTTGTTGCGATTGTGGTTGTAATTGTTATTATTGTTGTACTGGTGACTCTTGTCACCGTTTTCCTCCCACTTCCTCTTGAGTTGTTTCGTGTTGGCTTCTTCGGCCGCCTGCTCTTTAATTCTTCCCTCAATCTGATTTATGAGTTTATGAGCCTTTCGACTTGCCTTCTGTATAGAAGCGGGCTCGTGTGAACTCACATCTTCTTGAATCCTTACTGGTAACTCTTTTACAAATGCGTCGATCTTCTCTTCTTCATCTTCGAATGCTCCCGGACACAATAGGCATAACTCTGTGAATCGTCGTTCATATGTGGTAACGTCGAACCCTTGTGTTCGTAACTCTCTAAGTTCTGCCTTGAGTTTATTGACTTCATTTCTAGGACGGTACTGCTCGTTTATCAATTACTTGAATGCCAACCACGGTAGTGCGTAAGCAGTATTTTGTCCTACGTGTTCAAGATAGGTGTTCCACCACGTTAACGCAGTACCTGTGAAGGTATGCGTAGCGTACTTAACTTTGTACTCTTCACTACACTTACTTATGGCAAACACCGATTCAACTTCCTTGGTCCACCGTTTCAATCCAATTGGTCCTTCGGTTCCATCAAATTCCAAAGGTTTGCAGGCAGTGAATTCTTTGTAGGAGCATCCTACACGATTTCTTGCACCGTTAGTTGCATTGCTAGATTCAGAGTTATTGTTGGTATGTAGCGCAGCCTGTACCGCGGATATTTTTGCAGCAAGAAAGGTACGAAATTCCTCTTCGCTCATATTCATGGTGTGTCGAGTAGTCAGTGCCATTTCCTTCAAAATAGCCAACTGAATCGAGTTAATCATACAGAATATTAAGAGTAGTCAATAGTATTTCGTAGCATAATATGAACTCATTTATAAAAGCTTTTTCTTCATATTAGCGTTTTATAAGTTTAAATTCGGGTACTACCTACCCGTTAAGTTCATACTTAGTAGCTAATATACAATTCAACTACTACAATTCCATATGAAAAACTGATTATAATATTATATCACATACAAATATTCTTCAAACTTACAACTTCGCTATATTACATATAACATGAAATATAGTACTGATGTCGTAGGGGGTAGTATATAAAATAGTTATTAATTTTAGCAGAAAATACTATTAAATACGATACAATTTTACACAAGATATTTATTTATTTATAGAATGGATATACTTAAACCTTGCTACAACACTTATAGGCAATGTACCTAATCGTACAGTAGTGTAGTTTTTAGTAAGTCCGGTTCGTTCCACAGGGAAATCTTTAAACAAAGCTTAACGCTATATTAGTTTACTTTTATAAAAATACAAATATATATATATAAGTAATATTATTATTATAAAGAGGGGTTTTTACCGTTTAATGACCGGTTTGTTGATTTTAAAACTTTAGTCGCAGTTAAAACCAAATGTAAAATATTAAAAATAAATACAAGACTTAAATTAAAGCGTAAAGTAAATAACGATAATGAAATTGCGAATAATAAAAGTGCGATAAAATAAACTTGCGATAATTAAAGAGTACGATAATTAAAAGTGCAATTAAATAAAATAACAATAAAAATGAGATAATTAGAAGTGCAATTAAATATAAAATAAAGGAAATTAAATATGAAATAAAAGAATTATGCTTATTTAAACTTCCGTAATCATGATGTTTGACGTGTTGATTTTAGTTTTATGCCCATGGGTTAATTGTCCTTTGTCCTGGATTATTTAATATGTCCGTCTGGTTTTTGTCCATAACAGTCCATCAGTCATAAATATAAAGTGCGAGTGTCCTCGTCAAATTATCCTTATACCCGAAGTTAAATATTTCAACTAATTGGGGATTCGAATTGTAACAAGGTTTTAATACTTTGTTTAATGAATACACCAGGTTATCAACTGCGTGTAAACCAAGGTTTTACTACTTTGTTAGCAATTACACCAATTACCCTTGAATGTAATTTCACCCCTGTTTTAATTATTCTAGTGGCTATTAATCCATTCCCGTGTCCGGTTAAATGAACGATTATTCGTACATATAAATACCCCGCCCATCGTGTCCGATCGAGTGTATATGGTAATTTATAGGGACGCCCAATTGTAAATCTTTATATTAACATTAACAAACTTTCATTTAGTTAAACAAATATAAAGCCCATTAATAGCCCATAGCCTAATTTCCACAAGTGTCGTTCTTTTGTCCAAACCCCAATTATGGTACAAAGCCCAATTACCCAATTTTAGTAATTAGCCCAACATCATGATTACTTCGTTTTAAATAAGCATAATAATAACTTAGCTACGAGACATTAATGTAAAAAGGTTGAACATAACTTACAATGATTAAAAATAGCGTAGCGTTACACGGACAGAATTTCGACTTACACCCTTACAACATTCGCTAACATACCCTTATTATTAGAATTATAATTAAAATTAAAATTAAAATATAAATTATATATATATATCGTATGAATGAGGAGAAAAAAAGATGATGATTTGCGATCAGAATTCGGTTGGCTTTATAGGCAGTTTTTCATTTTGGGGCTCCGCGACTCGCGGCCAATTTTGCCTTCAAACTCCGCGAGTCGCGGAGTTTACTTTTACAGCTCAGAGGAGTTTGGCTCTTTGTTTACCGACGGTTTAAATATAAATATAATATATTAAATAATTATAAGAATTATTTAAATATTATATTATATTTATGTGCATAGTTAACTTGTAATTTTTAGTCCGTTGCGTCGAGCGTTGAGAGTTGACTCATGTCCCGGTTCCGGATTTTCGAACGTCCTTGCGTACAATTTAATATCTTGTACTTTGCGTTTTGAATCTTGTACTTTTGTAATTTCGAGACGTTTCTTATCAATAATTGGAACCTCTTTGATTGTCTTTTGTACTTTTGAGCTTTTTGGTCGTTTGCGTCTTCAATTCGTCGAATCTGTCTTTTGTCTTCACCTTTTATTATTTAAACGAATATCACTTGTAAATAGAACAATTGCAACTAAAAGCTTGTCTTTCTTGAGGAATAATGCTATGAAATATATGTTCGTTTTTAGCATTATCAAATATTCCCACACTTGAGCGTTGCTTGTCCTCAAGCAATATCGTCTTGAAATACTAGAATCACTTCTTTATTCTTCACACTTTGTACATCAGTGATTTTTATACGACGGTATAAACAATGGTAGTAACGATATGGTTTACAGTCCCACATGACTATAAAAATTTAGATCCATTAAGGAAATTGGATCTTTATGAAAACATTTGATCTTTTGAAAATTAAATCTAGTTTTTACCCTAGATAAGTTTTCCGGAATAACCCTTTACCGGTGTTTGCAAAATATTTTTGTGGGTTTGGTGAGTTTCAGATTTGAAAATTTTAGCTCAAAACTTGTGGTTTTGTGTCACCCACTTGCTAACCTTGTATTTGGAAAGCAACACGTCCAGTTTACTTGTCCCGTATATTACCTTTCGGTAAACTACCGTCCGGTTGTAAAGGAAAGCGTTGAACAAGCAACTGTTAAGGCAATGTCCCCTGACATGCTTTTAATTATGGTCTATAACGTGTCGGACGCAATTACTATCCTTTGTAGGAGCAATAGTAAAGCTCACCCTTATAATTTTTCGATCTGGCACAAGGTCCTGTCTTTGACCATGCTATGCAACCACCGTTCTTACGGTTGACACCCGATTTAGTTCAGGTGACCTAATGAATTCCAGGTGAATTCCTAGGATTTTACGTTCAATGGTAATGAACGCATTGAAAATAGGGTTTTCAGAAAACAAATCGGTTTATAATTTTAATCAAAATATTTTCTCGTTCAAGCTCGAGTTTAGATATCATTGAATTCCATGAGTTTGTAATTCTCAATCTTTAAGGTCAATCTCTAGGATTGAATAATATCAGTCTTAAAAGCTGATTTTTAATCTTTAAGGAGATTATCCTTTCTGGGGATCTGATTCATTAGTCTTATCCAGCTAATTTGCATGGCGCCCCCCCATTGTACGAGATAAATCCTTCTCATGGTTAGGATAAATCTGACCACTTGGCGACCCTGTTTAATGCTGAGGTCCGTGGATTTCCTGCTGATTTTAGTGATGACTTTTCTAGATTTTTCGTCAACCTACAGCTGGTCTGGACGACAACTTCATGACCTAAATCAAGAAGCGCGTTTCTTTTTCGGAAGACTTTACTTCCTTTTAATGATGGAATTGATTCATCGTGTAGATCCATCTCTTCTTTTCTTTCATTGGGTAAAACAGTTTAGTTTAGTCCAAAGCAAAAGTATTTTCAGTTATTTGTTACAGATATATGTGACATATGTTTAAGATAACTTGGTAAATTTTCCCACACTTGGCTTTTATTTTCCTTTTTATCGTCCTCTATTCCATTTTAAATGAATTTTAACATTTTGGTTTGTTTCTCAATTTATGTCCTTTCCGAGGTAACAATAATTTCGGTGTTAAAACCTAGTTTTATCGTTCATAAATATGTATAAACATGATTTTGAGTTCATTTAATTGAAAATTTTTAAAAATTTTACTAGAATTGGGTAGTCAGTATATAAGACTAGGGCTGTTCTTTATTATCAGAGAGCACTAGATTCTAATACAACTACTGCTTTACTAGTATTTTTAATGGTAACCAAGTGTATAAAGTAAAAAATTTTAAAATCCGAAAATTTAACCCCTTCCCACACTTAAGATCTTGCAATGCCCTCATTTGCAAGAAATCAGGAATAATTTAAATTATTGAGGGTGATTTGTGTGAAAATGATTAAATTTTTACCAAAGTTTCCAAATATATTGGCGTTTTTTTGCTGAATGATAAATGGTGCACATCATTTGTTCATTCCGTCTTGTTGTTATTTCACATATATTTTGCATCTTGTCGTCAAAATTAGTTGCATTTGCTGAACTTAATGCCAGTCTTTGAAAATGCGTTGTTTTACCCTGTTGTGTACATAAGATAAACTGCAAACATATATACATATTTTTGAAGTTTGGTATATTACCCCACATTCAAAAATTATTAAAATCTAAGAATAAAAGTTAGACAATTATAAAAATGATTACAATATTAACAAAAGTATTAAACGTATCAATCATTACAAATTACAAAAAAAAAATAAGTAAATTAAGGATGATATTGGTACCAATAGGGGTTCCAGGCATAACCATAGGTGCTATAGAATGCTTCGGCAGGGTTATACGTAGGATATGGTGGTTCCATCTCTATAGACCAGGGAGGGAAGATGGGTTTCGGTGTAGGAATATAGTTTCTACCTATATGTTGGCAATGAGCTATGATTTGGTTCTGATGAACTTGCCAATCTTCAAATGCTCTCTGTCTAGCATTTTCGTATTCCTGAGAAGCTATAAACCTTTGCATTTCTTGCATCTCATTCCCCCCCTCCTACATTACCTTGCTGTTGGTTTCTCTCCACCTGTGGATGTCTACCATGGTATCGTACTGCGGCGTTATTTCGCCTCTTTAAAACTTTCGCACCATGGTATACATTTAAACCTATAGTATCGCGGGGTTCTGGTTCTTCTACTAATATTCCCCCCCGACTTATATCCACACCGAGATATTCACCAATCAAAGTAATAAAAATACCACCTCCTATTATGCTATGTGGTCGCATCCCCCGAACCATAGCTGATAAATAATAACCCGCACAATATGGTATACTTACAGCGCTTTGTGGGTCTCGAATACACATATGGTAAAACAAATCCTGTTCATTTACTTTTTCCTTGTTCTTACCCCTTTGTGTAATCGAATTGGCTAAAAACCTATGAATCACTCTTAATTCGGCTCTATCTATATCCAAATAAGAGTAATTTCCCCCTTTGAAACGGTGATGGCTTGTCATTTGACTCCACACACCGTGTGTATCAAAATTTTCATCTATCTTTCTACCGTTTAGTATCAACCCTCTACAATCGGCAGATGCTAACTCCTCAGGCGTATATATACGTAAAGCCTGAGCCATGTCTAGTAAAGACATGTGGCGCATCGAACCGCCTAATAAAAATCTAATAAAAGAACGATCGGTTAAACTAGCTACCCGATCATTCAACTCTATACTACATAACAATTCTTCACACCATACTTTATATACAGGTCTACGCATGGTGAATAAACGTACCCAGTCATTAAAAGTAGAATTACCATACCTCTGTACAAGTAATTCCCTAATTGGCCCGGCCAATTCTACATCTTCTAAGGGTCCCCATTCTATGACCCTCGGTACCTCAACAACCTTAGAATGAAGAGTATGCAAACCCCTTTGATATTTTGGATAATCTATCCAAAGTCTGTCAAATCTCAGGTTCGGGTGCAACTCTTCCAAGTGCATATCAGAAAAGGTCATGACTGGATGAGGTATATCCTGCTTGTAGTAGTTATCCACCTCCTGTTGTTCCAAATTCTCAGCAGGAGCATTGCGGGCTTGGGATGAAGATTCACCCCTTTCAGTCTGCAAAACACATCAAACACAAATTTTGTGCATCCAAATATGCATTAGTGTCAGCAAAATCATCAATCAAAATAATTACAATGACATTATCAATTTATATCAAACTTAAGCTCATTTTCATATTTTCATCAAATCTACACTTTTTCAAATAAGCATATACGAAAATGTTCGCCAAGTTCATAATCATTCAACTCAAATAACATGTCAAAATAATCATTACTAGCAATTAAACAAGTTTCAAATGGCATTATCTTTCAAAAATCAAGTTCATGAATTTTAGACTTGAAAAAGTCCACTTTAATTCTCAAAATCATGTTTAGGCTCAAAGTTTGGATCATTTAACTACCTAGACATGTTACACTACTCAATTTAGCAACAAATCATGACAAAAATCGGCCATAACCTGTTTATATCAAAAAGCCCCAAATTGCTCAAGAACACAAACCCTAGATTATTAAAAATTTGAAGTTTAAGGCTTCTAATCATGTTAAACAGCATCAATCTAGGTTATACAAGCATAATACATAAACAATTTAAGCCTAATTACACTAAAAAGCATCAAAATCAAATTGGAAAAAAAATTGCTCAAGAACATCAAATTTCGAATTAAATGGTGTTTAGGTGTAGAAATTTACCGTTTTTCTTGAGTAATTCTTAGATAGCATCCTTCTCAACATGATTTTAGCAAAAGATTTGGTGATTAACGGTTAAAAATTGTGATTTTGGGGGTTTTTTTCGTGTTTTTGCGGAGTATTTTTCGCAGTTATTTTGCTGTTGGGGGTGTGGACTGATCAGTTTGCAGCTCTTTATTTTTTTTTCTGATTTCCGACCCCTCCGCGAGTCGCGGAGATTTTAAGCTCCAAACTCCGCGAGTCGCGGAGTTTGGTATTTTTATTTTTATTTTTTATAACCAATAACTTATAAAACAATTAAGTACTTAATTTTAAAATTTTGTTTCCTTTGTTATTTAGGACGAGGTCGTTTCGGATCGATGTCCTAGTCCGTCCTTCGACAAAATTTTAAAATTTGTCTTTTTGTAGCGATTGTTTTAAAAGCTAAGATTTTTGGGGGTTTTTTTTTAATGTTTTTGGCATACTTTAAATCAATAAGATTAAAAATAATGATAATAAAAGTTCTCGTCCCTCCCTCGGGTAAAGCAATTTCGGTTCAAAGACCTAGTCTTCAACTTACGACGAATTTTAAAAATCATATTCTTAACTTAATGAGATAAAGTAAATTTTTGTTTTTAAATTCACACAACTTAAATATAAAATTCAAAATTAATATTAAAAATTCACACCAAACTTAATTTAAAAATTTATAAATTCATACCAAACTTATATTAATTTTTCAAATATTTACAATTTTAAATATATATATATATTTTTTTTACAAAGTTTACAATATTAATTTAAGATTTAAATATTAATTTTAAAAACATGGTAAAAATAAAATTAAAAATCTTTTTGTCTTTTTATCCCACTTTAATCAATCAAATATTATCAAAAATATGCGCCCCTCTTTTCGGTAAAGTAATTTCGGTTCCAAGACCTAATTTAACTCATGACGAATTTTTGAAATATTTTGTGTTGATTGATTAAAGATATTTATACCTTAAGAATAAACGTTAAATTTCGCAGTGATGTAATAAATTTTTGAATGATATCAATAATTTCGGTCGCCAAACCTAATTTTATTCAATACCAATTTAATACTTTTTAGCGAACAAATTAGCGTTTATTATCAAAAGGTTAAAAATAAAAATAAAATAAAAACTGTACAGACATACCTGTGAAATAGATTTCTTAGTTATATGATCTATCCCATTCATAAGATAGTCGGTTTAATTGGTTTTCCATGGCTACATAGGCGTAACCTCGAGCATTCAGTGTCTTTTCTTCTAAACATATGAACGGTCCGTCTCTGCATAAAGTAACAAATTCGGTATTTGAATAGGTTTGATTATTTGAACATTTACCTCCATGTGACCATTTTCCGCATTTGTGACATCTTTCTAGGTGTCGTGCTCTTCTTTTCGCTGCGGATTTTGATTTTCCTTTACCAAATTGTAACTTATTATCTTCGCATCTGGATTCTTTTCTAACTCCGTCCATTCTTTCTCTGATTACTGATACTAGTTCACTCGGTAGTATGTCATTATTTCTTTTAGTGATCAAAGCGTGTAGCATTAGACCATGGTTTAGTTCACAGGCAGTCTTCATTTTGTAAAAACCTAAAAAAAATAAAAATTCAGAATGGGGGGAGAAGACTAGTTCTTTAGGGTCTGCTAGGGAAAGACCATTCGGGTTCCATTTTCGAGAACTACACGAAAACAGACAATCTAACTCTATCAGAAATACATATTATCCTTTAAAGACTTGATTCTCCCCATACTTAGTTAGCTGTGGTGTCGAAATTGTGATTAACTTCGTTGTCGACTTCCATCGGACCATGTATGTAATGTTTAACTCTGTGACCATTAACTTTAAATTCAATCCCATGTGAATTTATTAATTCTATCGTTCCGTATTGGAAAACTCTTTTGACTATGAATGGTCCAGACCATCTTGATTTCAATTTTCCAGGAAATAGCTTGAATCGTGAATTGAAAAGAAGAACTCTGTCTCCTTCTTTAAATTCTTTTGAACTTCTGATTCTTTTATCATGCCATTTCTTCGTTCTTTCTTTATAGATTAACGAATTTTCGTATGCTTCATGTCTTAATTCTTCTAATTCGTTTAGTTGACTTAATCGTAGACGTCCGGCTTCATGTAAATCAAGATTACATGTTTTCAAAGCCCAAAATGCTTTGTGTTCAATTTCTACTGGAAGATGACATGCTTTTCCATAAACAAGTCTAAAAGGTGTGGTTCCAATTGGTGTTTTATAGGCTGTTCTAAAAGCCCAGAGTGCATCCTCCAATTTAATGGACCATTCCTTCGGATTTGATCCTACGGTTTTCTCTAGAATACGTTTTAAAGCTCGGTTGGTATTTTCAACTTGTCCACTTGTTTGTGGATGATATGCGGTGGAGATTTTATGAGTTACTCCATATCTTTTAAGAACTTTCTCAAGTTGATTATTACAGAAATGAGTACCCCGATCACTTATTAAAGCTTTCGGTGTTCCAAACCTTGCAAAAAGACGTTTTAAAAAGTTGACTACAACTCGTGCATCGTTAGTTGGGAGAGCTTGTGCTTCCGCCCATTTAGATACATAATCAATGGCTACGAGTATATATAGATTATTATGAGATTTTGGAAATGGACCCATAAAGTCAATACCCCAAATGTCAAATACTTCACATACTTGGATGACATTTTGTGGCATTTCATCACGTTGACTTATTTTTCCGGCCCTTTGACATGCATCACAGGATTTGCAAAGAAGGTGTGCGTCTTTGTAAATTGTAGGCCAATAGAATCCAGCTTCATAAACTTTTCTTGCTGTTAGTTGAGGCCCATAATGCCCTCCTGTTGGTCCTGTGTGACAATGGTTTAATATTTTACTAGCTTCATCTCCAAATACACATCGGCGTATTATTCCATCGGGACAACTTTTAAACAAATGTGGATCTTCCCAGAAATAGTGTTTTATATCACTGAAGAATTTCTTTCGTTTTTGGTACGATAATCTCTTTTCAAGGAATCCACAAACTAAGTAGTTTGCATAATCTGTAAACCATGGGATTTCTTTATAATCTATCTTCAATAGATATTCATCAGGAAAGTTGTCTTGTATGGCCGATTCATTTAGAACTTCTAATTCGGGATTTTCAAGACGAGAAAGATGATCAGCGGCGAGATTTTCTGCTCCTCTTTTATCTCGGATTTCAATATCAAACTCTTGTAAGAGTAAGATCTAACGGATTAATCTTGGTTTAGCATCTTGTTTTGAAAATAGGTATCTAAGAGCAGAATGGTCGGTATTGACCACCGTTTTTGCTAGAACGAGATATGATCGAAATTTGTCAAAAGCAAAGACAATAGCAAGGAGTTCTTTTTCAGTAGTTGTATAGTTCGTTTGTGCTCCTTGTAACGTCTTACTAGCATAATATATAGGTTGAAATCGTTTTTCAATCCTTTGTCCTAAAACGGCTCCCATTGCAAAATCACTTGCATCGCACATGAGTTCAAATGGTAGATTCCAATTTGGCGTTATCATGATCGGCGCATTAGTGAGTTTCTCTTTAAGAATATTAAAAGATTTGATACACTCATCTGAAAAGATGAATGGCGCATCCTTTTCTAGGAGTTTATTCATAGGAGTGGCAATCTTAGAAAAATCTTTTATGAAACGTCGGTAAAAACCGGCATGCCCTAGAAAACTCCTAACTCCTCTAACATTGGTGGGATGTGGAAGTTTAGCAATTACATCTACTTTAGCTCTATCCACTTCAATTCCTTCTTTTGAAATTTTATGTCCAAGAACGATGCCTTCTTTAACCATGAAATGGCATTTCTCCCAATTAAGTACTAGATTTGATTGTTCGCATCTAAGAAGCATTCGTTCCAGATTAACTAGACATGATTCAAATGTATCACCGAAGACTGAAAAGTCATCCATGAATACTTCCATGCATTCTTCTATCATGTCGTGAAAAATCGCCATCATGCACCTTTGAAAGGTTGCAGGGGCGTTGCAAAGTCCAAATGGCATGCGTTTGTAAGCAAAAGTACCATAAGGGCACGTGAATGTGGTTTTCTCTTGATCTTCGGGTGCTATTGGAATTTGAAAATATCCGGAAAATCCATCTAGAAAACAATAGTAACTATTTCCGGCTAATCTTTTCAACATTTGATCTATGAAAGGTAAGGGAAAGTGATCTTTTCTGGTGGCGTCATTTAATTTTCTATAATCAATACACACACGCCATCCTGTTACAGTCCTAGTAGGAATAAGCTCATTTTTCTCATTTGTAATGACAGTCATGCCACCCTTCTTAGGCACGCATTGAACTGGGCTTACCCATGGACTATCAGAGATTGGATAAATTAAACCTGCATCTAGCAGTTTAATAATCTCTTTCTTAACTACATCTTGCATATTAGGATTTAGTCTTCGTTGGCGTTGCACATACGTTTTATGACCTTCTTCCATAAGGATTTTATGTGTGCAATACGAAGGACTTATTCCTTTAATATCATGAATCTTCCATGCAATGGCTGGTTTATGAGCTTTCAACACAGAAATGAGTTGTGATTTCTCATTTTCAGTAAGAGAAGACGATATTATTACAGGTAATTCAGATTCACCATGTAAATAAGCGTATTCCAAATGGTTTGGAAGTGGCTTTAACTCTAATTTCGGAGGTTCTTCTATCGATGATTTGTATCGATATCTGTCTTCTTCTTTTAGCATTTGAATTTCTTCTGTTGTTGGTTCATATCCATTAGCTATAAGTGTAGCTAACATTTCAGCTTCATCAATTGGTTCATTACCTTCTCCTAAAGAACATTCTCCTGTTCCTTGTAATTCTGGAAATTCTTCTAATAATTCTGCATGTGCATCTATAGTTTGAATATAATAACATGTATCATCTGCAGATTGTGGTTGTTGCATTGCTCTATCAACTGAAAAGGTAACACTCTCATCCTCTATACTTAGGGTCAGTTTCTTACCGAACACGTCTATCATTGCTTTAGCCGTGTTTAAGAATGGTCTTCCTAATATGAGAGGAACTTTAGAATCTTCTTCCATGTCCAAAACAACAAAATCTACTGGAAAAATTAAAGTACCAACTTTAACTAGCATGTTCTCCATTATCCCTCTAGGATATTTTATTGATCTATCGGCTAGTTGTATGCTTATTCTGGTTGGTTTTAATTCTCCAATGTCTAGTTTAGCGTATAGTGAATACGGCATTAAATTTATACTAGCACCTAAATCTGCTAATGCTTCTATTGAACTAAGACTACCCAGAAAACATGGAATTGTGAAACTTCCTGGATCAGATAGTTTTTCTGGTATCTTATTTAACAGCACTGCTGAACAATTAGCATTCATAGTAACAGCCGAGAGTTCTTCCATTTTCTTTCTATTTGAGATTAGATCTTTCAAGAATTTAGCATATCTAGGCATTCCTGAAATCACATCAATGAAAGGAAGATTTACATTTATCTGTTTAAACATATCCAAGAATTTGGATTGCTCGGCTTCAAGTTTTTCTTTCTTCATTTTACTCGGATAAGGAAGTGGTGGTTGATATGGTTTAACATAAGGTTTATCCTTAGCTGTGTTATCTTCATTAATCTTTTCAACTACCGGTTCTTTTTCCTTATCTTGATCAGGTTGTGGTTCTTGTGGAGTAGGAATGGCTTCATCAGAAGTTACAGGTATTTCAGGTGGTTTAAGTGTTGTACCACTTCTTGTGGTAATGGCTTTAGCTGTTTCATTCCGGGGATTAGCGTTTGTATCACTAGGTAGACTTCCCGGTTTTCTTTCACCTATTAACCTTGTTAGATTACTTACTTCTTGTTCCAGATTTTGAATAGAAGCTTGTTGATTTCTAAATGCTTGAGCATTTTGTTCATTGGTTTGTTTCTGAGATGTGAAAAACTGTGTTTGAGTTTCAACTAGCTTTGTCATCATATCTTCTAAATTCGGCTTTTTATCATCGGTTTGTTGTGGTGGTTTGTTTTGAAAATTCGGTCTTTGCTGGTTGTAAGTATTATTGGATACTTGTTGATTGCTAGGACCTTGTTGGTTGTTGTATGGAATATTTCGGTTATAATTTTGGTTTTGATTGTAAATCGGTCTTGGCGGTTGATAATTATTCTGATAATTATTTCCAGGCCTTTGGTTTATGTATGAAATATTCTCTCTTTGTTCCATTGTTAATTCAATACTGAGACAATCTTTTGTCAAATGTGGTCCTCCACACTGCTCACAACTAATTCGTATTGAGTGAATATCTTTAGTCATCTTTTCCATTCGTCTCTCCACAGCATCTATCTTTGCGGAAATGGAATCTAAGTCATGGCTAGAATCGGCTCTAGCTGCTTTAGATGATCTAATGATATCTTTTTCTTGGTGCCACTCATGTGAGTGGGAAGCAGTGTTATCAATAATTTTGTAAGCATCAGTTTCGGTTTTCTTCATAATAGAACCACCAGCTGCTATATCTATGTCTTTCCTTGTAGTGATGTCGCATCCTTGGTAGAATATTTGTACTATTTGACAGGTGTCTAAACCATGTTGCGGACATCCTCTTAACAACTTTCCATATCTTGTCCATGCCTCATATAGAGTTTCATTTGGCTTCTGTGTAAACGTAACAATTTCTGCTTGAAGTCTTACGGCTTTAGATGCAGGAAAGAATTGTTTAAGAAATTTGTCAACTAAAACATCCCACGTATCAATCGCCCCTTCAGGTAACGATTCCAACCAATCTTTGGCTTCTCCCTTTAAAGTCCAGGGAAATAACATGAGATATATCTGTTCATCCTCCACTTCTCGGATTTTAAATAGTGTGCAGATCCTATTAAAGGTACGTAGATGTTCATTTTGATCTTCCTTCGGCGCACCACTAAATTGGCATTGATTAGTCACCATGTGTAGAATTTGTCCTTTGATTTCATAATCTGACGCATTAATGTCTGGATGAGTAATTGCGTGACCTTGGCCAGTGCGTTTAGCTCTCATTCGGTCTTCCATACTTAAAGGTTCCAGATTCTCCATAATTGAATTTGTTGAATCGGTATCACTAGATGATTCTGATTTAATGGTTCGTTCCTCAACAATCTCTGTTTGAATGATTGGTGGTTCCGGAGGAAAGTTTAATGGTTCAGGATCTACGAACCGTTCCTGAATATTCTCCGGATTCTCAATTGTGAGGTTGGGTTCAAAAAATGGATTATCGGAAATTTGAACTGAAGTACTTGGTCTACTGGATGACGATTCTAAAGAAAAATCAACGGCGGTTATATTTGCTAAATGTCTTGATCTAGTTACAGGTGGTGAACGTACAAAAGGTGGTGAACGTCTTGCTCGGTGCATTCATTGAATATCCTATTAGTTTTAAAAACTTTAGTCGCAGTTAAAACCAAATGTAAAATATTAAAAATAAATACAAGACTTAAATTAAAGCGTAAAGTAAATAACGATAATGAAATTGCGAATAATAAAAGTGCGATAAAATAAACTTGCGATAATTAAAGAGTACGATAATTAAAAGTGCAATTAAATAAAATAACAATAAAAATGCGATAATTAGAAGTGCAATTAAATATAAAATAAAGGAAATTAAATATGAAATAAAAGAATTATGCTTATTTAAACTTCCGTAATCATGATGTTTGATGTGTTGATTTTAGTTTTATGCCCATGGGTTAATTGTCCTTTGTCCTGGATTATTCTGATAATTATTTCCAGGCCTTTGGTTTATGTATGAAATATTCTCTCTTTGTTTCATTGTTAATTCAATACTGAGACAATCTTTTGTCAAATGTGGTCCTCCACACTGCTCACAACTAATTCGTATTGAGTGAATATCTTTAGTCATCTTTTCCATTCGTCTCTCCACAGCATCTATCTTTGCGGAAATGGAATCTAAGTCATGGCTAGAATCGGCTCTAGCTGCTTTAGATGATCTAATGATATCTTTTTCTTGGTGCCACTCATGTGAGTGGGAAGCAGTGTTATCAATAATTTTGTAAGCATCAGTTTCGGTTTTCTTCATAATAGAACCACCAGCTGCTATATCTATGTCTTTCCTTGTAGTGATGTCGCATCCTTGGTAGAATATTTGTACTATTTGACAGGTGTCTAAACCATGTTGCGGACATCCTCTTAACAACTTTCCATATCTTGTCCATGCCTCATATAGAGTTTCATTTGGCTTCTGTGTAAACGTAACAATTTCTGCTTGAAGTCTTACGGCTTTAGATGCAGGAAAGAATTGTTTAAGAAATTTGTCAACTAAAACATCCCATGTATCAATCGCCCCTTCAGGTAACGATTCCAACCAATCTTTGGCTTCTCCCTTTAAAGTCCAGGGAAATAACATGAGATATATCTGTTCATCCTCCACTTCTCGGATTTTAAATAGTGTGCAAATCCTATTAAAGGTACGTAGATGTTCATTTGGATCTTCCTTCGGCGCACCACTAAATTGGCATTGATTAGTCACCATGTGTAGAATTTGTCCTTTGATTTCATAATCTGGCGCATTAATGTCTGGATGAGTAATTGCGTGACCTTGGCCAGTGCGTTTAGCTCTCATTCGGTCTTCCATACTTAAAGGTTCCAGATTCTCCATAATTGAATTTGTTGAATCGGTATCACTAGATGATTCTGATTTAATGGTTCGTTCCTCAACAATCTCTGTTTGAATGATTGGTGGTTCCGGAGGAAAGTTTAATGGTTCAGGATCTACGAACCGTTCCTGAATATTCTCCGGATTCTCAATTGTGAGGTTGGGTTCAAAAAATGGATTATCGGAAATTTGAACTGAAGTACTTGGTCTACTGGATGACGATTCTAAAGAAAAATCAACGGCGGTTATATTTGCTAAATGTCTTGATCTAGTTACAGGTGGTGAACGTACAAAAGGTGGTGAACGTCTTGCTCGGTGCATTCACTGAATATCCTATTAGTTTTAAAAAGGAAGAAAAATTATAATAAGTTATCCAATCAATAGACTTTTCTGATTTTGCCCACGTTTCGAATAGCCAAAAGATGCAGCAGAGGGGCAGGATTCGTTTGGTCTCAATATAATTGAGGACTGTTTGGCTTCAATAACCCGGTCCACGTACAAATCCAACTATTACTACGAACCAGAAAATTTTGATGTCTATCAATTTAACCACTTAAAATAAATTTTCGTAATTTTAAGAAATTTAGATAAGAAGTAGAATAAAAATCTATGTCCTAAAACTAGAATAGCGAGAAGTAAGAAAGAAAAAGAGTTCGTCGAAAAAAAAAATTGAAAAATAAAAGGTGACGGAAAAATAAAAGAAACTTATAAAACTTAAAAATACTTGACTAACCTAACCTTATTACTATAACTAACTTAAAATTATAATCGCAAATTGAAATTACTAATTGGAATGATAATTGATACATAGGTAAAAGTCGTCTAAAAATATTAAAGCTTACAGGAAAAACTAAATCCCAAATGGAAATAACTTAAAAAGAAACTAAAACTTAAAAAGGCGTCGCAAAATTCTAAAGCACCTAAATCTTAGTCTAAAGAAAAAGCACTTAAGGAATTCTACGGCAAAGCTTAAAAATCTAGGAGTAAAAATGACTATGGCAAAAACTAAGTTTAAAACTAAATATGAGCTAAAAATACAAAAGTTATGCTAAAGAGATTAAAAAGGGACAAAATATAAAAATATACAAAAAGTTGTAAAAATTACAATTTTTATAAAAATATTAATTTTATATTATTTATTTATTAAAACTACTAATTTTACAAATTAATTAAACTAATTTAAACAAAATATAAATTAAATAAAACTTAAATTAAAAATAAACTTAATTATAATAATAATAATAATTAGGGTTAATAATAATAATAATTAATAATAATCCGTAATAAAGGCAGGATTAGGGCTTCCTGTTCGCGTGTCAGAGCAGCTCCGCGAGTCGCGGTAATTAATGCAGAAAACCCCGCGAGTCGCGGGGTTCAGAAATTCAGATGACAGCTTATTAAATTCGACGCGTTTTTTCTTTATTTTTTTTTTATTTTCTGTTTTCTGTTTTTAAATAAATAAAAGATATTTAAATAAAACTTATATTTTTATAAACTAAAATAAAAATAAAGAAACTTATAAAACTTAAATATTTAACAAAATCTTTAAAATACTTATATTTTTGTTTTTCTTTTTATATTTTTGAATAATTAAAACGTATTTTTACAAAAATGAATTTTAATAAAAGTTAACTAAAAATCTTTTTTTTTATATATATTAGCGTTGCGCTTCCGGCGTTTAAGAGGTTCCCCGGCAGCGGCGCCAAAAATACTTGATGTCGTAGGGGGTAGTATATAAAATAGTTATTAATTTTAGCAGAAAATACTATTAAATACGATACAATTTTACACAAGATATTTATTTATTTATAGAATGGATATACTTAAACCTTGCTACAACACTTATAGGCAGTGTACCTAATCGTACAGTAGTGTAGTTTTTAGTAAGTCCGGTTCGTTCCACAGGGAAATCTTTAAACAAAGCTTAACGCTATATTAGTTTACTTTTATAAAAATACAAATATATATATAAGTAATATTATTATTATAAAGGGGGGTTTTTACCGTTTAATGACCGGTTTGTCGATTTTAAAACTTTAGTCGCAGTTAAAACCAAATGTAAAATATTAAAAATAAATACAAGACTTAAATTAAAGCGTAAAGTAAATAACGATAATGAAATTACGAATAATAAAAGTGCGATAAAATAAACTTGCGATAATTGAAGAGTACGATAATTAAAAGTGCAATTAAATAAAATAACAATAAAAATGCGATAATTAGAAGTGCAATTAAATATAAAATAAAGGAAATTAAATATGAAATAAAAGAATTATGCTTATTTAAACTTCCGTAATCATGATGTTTGACGTGTTGATTTTAGTTTTATGCCCATGGGTTAATTGTCCTTTGTCCTGGATTATTTAATATGTCCGTCTGGTTTTTGTCCATAACAGTCCATCAGTCATAAATATAAAGTGCGAGTGTCCTCGTCAAATTATCCTTATACCCGAAGTTAAATATTTCAACTAATTGGGGATTCGAATTGTAACAAGGTTTTAATACTTTGTTTAATGAATACACCAGGTTATCAACTGCGTGTAAACCAAGGTTTTACTACTTTGTTAGCAATTACACCAATTACCCTTGAATGTAATTTCACCCCTGTTTTAATTATTCTAGTGGCTATTAATCCATTCCCGTGTCCGGTTAAATGAACGATTATTCGTACATATAAATACCCCGCCCATCGTGTCCGATCGAGTGTATATGGTAATTTATAGGCACGCCCAATTGTAAATCTTTATATTAACATTAACAAACTTTCATTTAGTTAAACAAATATAAAGCCCATTAATAGTCCATAGCCTAATTTCCACAAGTGTCGTTCTTTTGTCCAAACCCCAATTATGGTACAAAGCCCAATTACCCAATTTTAGTAATTAGCCCAACATCATGATTACTTCGTTTTAAATAAGCATAATAATAACTTAGCTACGAGACATTAATGTAAAAAGGTTGAACATAACTTACAATGATTAAAAATAGCGTAGCGTTACACGGACAGAATTTCGACTTACACCCTTACAACATTCGCTAACATACCCTTATTATTAGAATTATAATTAAAATTAAAATTAAAATATAAATTATATATATATATATATATATATCGTATGAATGAGGAGAAAAAAAGATGATTATTTGCGATCAGAATTCGGTTGGCTTTATAGGCAGTTTTTCATTTTGGGGCTCCGCGACTCGCGGCCAATTTTGCCTTCAAACTCCGCGAGTTGCGGAGTTTACTTTTACAGCTCAGAGGAGTTTGGCTCTTTGTTTACCGACGGTTTAAATATAAATATAATATATTAAATAATTATAAGAATTATTTAAATATTATATTATATTTATGTGCATAGTTAACTTGTAATTTTTAGTCCGTTGCGTCGAGTGTTGAGAGTTGACTCATGTCCCGGTTCCGGATTTTCGAACGTCCTTGCGTACAATTTAATATCTTGTACTTTGCGTTTTGAATCTTGTACTTTTGTAATTTCGAGACGTTTCTTATCAATAATTGGAACCTCTTTGATTGTCTTTTGTACTTTTGAGCTTTTTGGTCGTTTGCGTCTTCAATTCGTCGAATCTGTCTTTTGTCTTCACCTTTTATTATTTAAACGAATATCACTTGTAAATAGAACAATTGCAACTAAAAGCTTGTCTTTCTTGAGGAATAATGCTATGAAATATATGTTCGTTTTTAGCATTATCAAGTACACTTTGATACAGAAAAGTTTTTGAAGATAAACCTAGTTAATACGCAAGTTGTTCAGCAAAGGAAATAAAGACACGTAGTTCATAAGCCCAGAAACAAGTCATGCATTCTGGTTTTACTAAGACGACTTCCCATCCTTGGTCTTGTGGAAAATAACCGTTATGACCATTGGCTAGGCAGCATGTTGTAATGTCGTCAAAAGTACGAGGGTTTCGTAATGTCCAACAGCCCCGTAATAATTTAAAAACCTTGTTTCTTACCCCAACTACTGAATCCGTCACTTGTGGGAAGGTTTTATTTAAAAGTTGCAATCCGATGTTCTTTTTCTCACTTTGGTAAGAAGCGAACATCACTAACCCGTAAGCATAACATGCTTCTTTATGTTGCATGTTAGAAGCTCTTTCTAATTCACGAAATCCTATGTTGGGATATGTTGAGTCAAAATAGGTTCTTAACCCGTAGCGTAAAATTGCATTTGGGTTCCCAGCATTTAAGGCTTTAAAGAAAACACGGCGTAACTTACGGTCTCCCCAATGTGATATACCCCACCTATAAAAGGAAAGCCTTTTATAAACTTAGGCATTTCTGGAAAGTCTTTCAAATGTTTGACAAGTTAATTTTGCCATAATTAATTGTGCTGATGAATTCTGACCGACTCTAGACAAGATTTCCTCAATCATATCGTCTGGTAGATCTTCTAAAATATTCGGTTATCTACCCTTAACGTCCGTTTTGTTTTTATACTGTAAAATAGACAAGGATTAGATTCGTAAAAGATAATTAACAAACAATACAAGCAATTTTTACATAGAACATAAAAGTACAAGCACACTACAATACATATAATATACAACATGATTACAACCCTCTAATCTGAATCATTGGTTTCTTCTTCTTCAGACTTGGTTCGTTTTCCTAATTTTCTAGGAATATATGGTGTTCCTCTAATACGATCCGTCGTTTTCCATAATGGTTTAAAAAAACCTGGTGGTTTAGAGGTTCCTGGGTCATTGTTACATTTTAGGAAATACGGATGTTGCCGACACATATAAAGTTCATCGGGGTTGGAATCGGGTTTCTCTATTTTTATACCTTTTCCCTTATTATTTTCTTTCGCTTTATTAAATTGGGTCGAGGTAATTTCTATAACATCATCGGAATCCTCATCGGGATCCGATTCATCGGAAAATTGGTAATCTTCCCAATATTTTGCTTCCTCGGCAGAAACACCATTGACCATTATTAACTTTGGTCGGTTGGTTGAGGATTTTCTTTTATTTAATTGATTTACTATAGGTATCAATATTTCTTCCTCCGGAACCTCTTCTTCTTTCGGTTCCTCCTCTTCCGGTTCCTCCTCTTCTGGTTCCTCTTCTTCTGGTTCCTCTTCTTCCGGTTCCTCTTCGGGAATTTGTGAATCTTCCCAAAGTATATTCGACTCTTCATTATTATTAGGTGAGTCGATGGAATTTGTACTAGTGGTAGACATCTATTACACAATATCAAACTCATTAAGAGGTTAATATATCACATCATATTTACATGTTAATAACATATAGTTTCCAACAAAAGTGTTAAGCAATCGTTTTTAAAGAAAACACGGTCGAAGTCCAGACTCACTAATTGTAACGATCGCTCCAAATCCATATGGACGAACACGTCATTCATTGATTTCATTGCGAGGTATTTGACCTCTATATGATACATTTTGTAAACATTGCATTCTTTTGAAAAGGCACACCATAAATGAATATTTAAATCAAAGGTTTTCGACGTCTGATGATTTCTACATATAGACAATCACTGTATATAATAGTTTACAATAGTACTTCCGTTGACAATGCAGTCAAAATAAGGTACATGATGATGAATTGGTGAATGCAACGTTTTCTTGAAAAATATGCCATATAAGACTCCATGCACATAGCTTGTCTATCATATAAGCAAACAGCGGAAGACTTCTAGGGAACCTGAGAATAAACATGCTAACAAGTGTCAACACAAAGGTTGGTGAGTTCATAGTTTGTATGTTTCGCATAATCTGTATATAAAGATGGATCACAAGATTTCAGTTGTTTCATCCAGAAACGTTTATCAAAATATTCTACGAAATTGAGCACCCTGGTAACTAAACTTAACGTATATATAATTTTTACCCTTTGTATAATCATCTTAATAATACACGCAAACCAACGTGTATGCTTCTCAAATAGCATACGTCCGTTAAAAGGCTAGTGCTCTAGCTCGGACGGGGATATCAAGCCCTATGGATCCATATACTACTACTTGCGCCCACCAGTTCTTATAACCGGCAGTTACTAGTTACCAAAGCTAAGGGATTTTCGGTTCAAACTCAGTGTAGAATTTAGTATGTACTTGTATCCATTGTGTTTAAAATAAATTGCATGTATTCTCAGTCTAAAAATATATATTGCAAAAGCAATTAAAAAGGGATCAATGAAACTCACCTTAGCAGCACATAAAGTTGTTCATCGTAATGTGACCGAAACTCGGTAAATCAAATAATCGTAGATCTTAACCTAGAGAACATATGTTGGTCAATAAATGTCTATCAAGCTAGGTCAGGTCATAGTGTATCACAATCCTAATGCTCGAAATTGACATACAAAAGTTATTCAAAGTTGTTTCAAAAAGTCAATTTTGACAATAGTTCAACAAACGAGACGTACCTTATATAAGGATTCATTTACTCGGTTGGTAATATTCAAAAATCCATTTTATCAATCTCGTAAACAAGTTGTTTAAGTATTAATTGCAGATTCAAAAAGCAATTCCAATTAATGTCAATTATAATTCAGTTGACCATATCTTTTTATTCGTTCCTCGAAACTATTCGATATCTAAATGAAAAGTTATTGATTTTTCGCCAGCTTTCCGAAAACATGTATATCATATACCTTTTACCCGTAATATATGTATTTAATTCGTGATTTATTATAAACTGTTTAACGATGAAATTTAGCATACAAGCATCTATAAATATATACACTCGAGCACTAGTATGTATACACTATTAATTTATAAAATATAAAATATAAATGCTTACATATTAATATTGAGATTCAATATTGTAGAAAAGTACGTAGACGTAACGGAGATGATAAACACTAAGTTTGATTCACAATTATACCCCCGAACATTACAGGGTAACCTCCTTGGCAATAACCCATAATTTCCTTAGCTTTAATTCACTCGAAAATCATTTTTGAAATCGTTTGAACATGACCTCGTCGTAGTATTTTATGTATAATACTAATAAAAATAATATTAATACTACTGATAATAATAAGATTAATATTAATATTAATCTTTAATAATAATAATTATAATAATAATATTAATAATAATAATAATAATAATAATAATATAAATAATATAAATATTACGGAGTATATATCTATATCTGTGTAAGTGTGTGTGATGTTCGAGCAAAACAATTGAATTTATAGTACCTTTTCTGAAAAAGCACCCCATGCGATCGCATGGGATTTGTGCTTCAAGGCCATGCGATCGCATGGCCCTCTGATCCAGCTCACAAACTTTTAACTTTTTGTTTGTCGACATAATTTTATATAATATATATAATATATTTAATTTATATAATTAATTATATATTATATTAAATTCACATGCATAGCTGACTTGTTATTTTTGTTCCGATAAGTCGTACGTCATCACTCGACTTATGTCCCGGTTCCGTTTTTCAAATGTCCTTTCGTACGCTGAGAAAACTTGTATTTTACATTTCGTGTCACGTACCTTTGTCAAAATATAGCCTTAAATTATCCCTAAACTATACCACTCAAAGTATATCTTAAACTTTCGAGTATTTTGATCATTTACTTCTATAAATCATCGTCTCTCTATTTGTTAATATATATATAATAACAATTCGTTTTTATGACCAAGTTAATATTATATTTTATCGTATTGTTAAATATATATTTTCGATATTAATAAACACATTTTAAAATACATATTGCAAGTTATTCATATATCTAATTACAACAGTTGATATTCTTTATTATTGTATGTGTCCAAATTACGCTATTTAAAGTACCTACCCGTTAAAGTCATCACAGTACCTACCCGTTAAAGAAATTTCGTCCCGAAATTTGAGTGAGGTCGTCATGGATGACAATAAAAATATTTTCATGACGAATATGAGTTGGTAAATAGAATTTTATCACCATTGAATAATACAGATAAAACAATCCGATTACTCGAAGCGTATGAGAGAAGTTATCGTAATAGAGTGAAATGGAGAATAGAGATTCGTCTTATCTCTTTATGTAGTAACGATTGATTTCCGGAATTTAAGGAATAGAAAATCTTCATAATTTAAATAAGATTTGATTCTTCGGAATTTAAGGAAATTAGGATTTCCTTTGATTAAATGCGTAATCTGCCTCGATTGCTATGTCTGATATTTTGCTATAAATTAACCTCTTCCATTTCATTTATTTTCACCACTCCTATAATCTTCTTTCTTATTTCATACTTACAAAAAATTTGTGAAAATGCTTCATCCAGTTCTGATTCTTGATATTTTCTTGGCTATCATATCATTCATTCTTCTTTTTCATCTGCCACCAGAGGAGGTTATTTTCTTCTACTATTACCTTGGGGTTATATTGTTTTTCATTCTCCCGTGTCTTTATATTGCTATACGCATTGATATACACAGTTTGTAATTTCGGGGTTGTTTTCGGGCTTTATATTTTCCATTATATTTCGGAGCTTCATGCTTTCGTTTTCTCTTCCCGACTTTAAGTCAAGCGAATAATGGTCCAAAATTCGTAGGTATGGATTTTGAAATGAACATAATTAATGTTCTAAGAAAGAAACGGTAATGGCACAATCTGACTTGTCAAATTACCAGAATACCTCGAAAAAGACCGAATCATCAAGAAAAATATTTTCTTGATATGTTTAGAGGTTTTATAGAATGAAAGAGTTATGTAACATGGTTCATGATGAGGGTATGATCTGTGAACCTTTATCACGTTCCATTAGAAACTCGGCATGACTTACTGTAATATAATCACGTTGATCAAGTGTCATTATATTATACTAACTCATGCTTCAATTCCCAACACTACTTCAAAAACATCCATTTTTCGAAATTTTCAGAAATTAGAAACTAAAATAGTTTCTTTTATGATGTAACACAGATAGCGTGAAGAGATAAATGATTTCAGATAAGAATAGTTATGAAAATATCTTCAGAAATATGGAGGATATTTATAATGGAAGATACGATGATATCTTAGAATTTCTAATATCAGAGGATGATGCGAAAAATCTGTCTGTGAAGGTTTAGAATAAGAAGTAAGATTCTTACTAATGGTTTCAGCAGACACTGAATCATTTGGATTCTTTGAAGGTAGATTTCGTCCTTGTGATTTGTCTACAGCTTCCTTCATACTTTGCTCAACCCGTTTTCCAGTTTCAAACCTTCTCTTTTTCTGTGCTTTTCCAACACACTACTCTTTATCATCAATCTTTCGACTGTTAAAGTCGTTTATAGTTTTTGCTGCTTCATCAGCATTTTTCCAAAATTCGTAGAACTAGTTTCGTAGTTTGGGGTGTTTATCAGAAACTTCACATTCGAAGTATGTAAGTCTAGAAGATAGATGTTATATATATAACTGTTGTTGTAGAAAATGCTGCTAGATTCAAAATACTGATTGCTAATTCCCGGTGGTTGGTATGGAAATTATTGTTACAAGATGTGGATGAGTACATGATAGGGTTTCAATGAGTATAAGAATTTTTCGAAAGGTCAAGGATTAATAAAGTTGTTTGGTAAATTTACAGCTAATGTGGCAGAACATGAAAGGTTCCCCAGTAACAAAACGTATATATCAAGGTTACAATAAGGCTTAATCTGAAAAGTTGAAGTTGACTGGTTGGAAGTGTGATAAAACTGGATACTTTGAAAAGAAATTGCAAGATTATTTTCGGTAATAACAATGCTAAAGGATCTTTCACCGTTTTGAAGTCAAAGTATAGCTTTGAAAGATGTAGAGATCTAAGAATGATGTCACTTGTTAAATCTTGACTTGGATTCTGCTCTGTCAATATCAGAATATGTAATTGAATTTATATGGAAACGATTGTATATCGCTGTGAGCATAGTTAATAATTTTTGAATCAAAATTGAAGAATGTACAGTGTAACATATTAATTGCGAACTTATATATTTCCCGGGTATTACCTACCCGTTAAAGATTTCACAATTAATACTTTGTACAAAAGAATTTTTATTACCGTCTTTATGAAAATATATGTATGTATATTTTCTTCAGATGTAACACATATTTAATGAGTTAATATCATATTAAGCTCATTTAATTTTCGGCTTGACTTAGAAATGATTAATCTCTAAAACATTAAAGATTACATAATCTTTGCAGAGTATTTCGCTAATGTAATCGATACTTCATTATTTATTCTTATTGATATTCCTCGGTGAAGGATGTTGGTGCTCGTGGAATTTTTGTGAAGCTTACAAGGCACAGATGATGTTTTCTGAAAAGTTTCGAGTATATTGAAATTGAAAATGTAAAATCAATTATGTAATTGATTAATACACTTGGTTTATTATGAAATGGAATTCATGAAGTTGAAACGGAGATTGTAGTTAACAATGGTTAAGTTGTTAAGGAAGGATGTACATCATTGCATATTAGTAATATGAACTAACCGAGTAGTACCTACCAGTTAAGATTCACACGTAATAGCTTAGTACGAAAATATTTATTTTGATTTCAAAATTCATATATATTAAATATACATAAAATTTCTTCAGGGGAAATGAGTTAATACTTCATCGGTTATTGTTGCTGGTATTTCTTGGTAACTACGGTGCGTATGACGTTGATGCTCGTGGAACAGATTGTGAAGTTGAGGTTTGCGATGCGGATGTTGTTGGTGGTGGTAATGGTACTGTTGGTGTTATTGTCGGTGGTACTGTTGATGTCGGTGATGCTGCTGGTGTTTGTAACCTTTGCACCATGTTCTCCAAAGCTACTACCCGAGCACGAAGCTCGTTGACTTCTTCTACTACACCGGGATGATTGGCGGTTTGGACGAGCGGATGAATAAGATCCAGAATTTGAGATAGTATATTATCGTGACGAGATACTCTGGAAATGAGAGAGAAAATGGTGTCTCGAACAGGTTCGCCGGTAAGTGCTTCAGGTTCTTCGCCAAGAGGGCAATGTGGTGGATGAAAGGGAATGCCTTATTCTTGTCTCCAATAATTAAGTAGGCTACGAACCCATCCCCAATTCATCCAGAATAGATGATGGCTAAATGGTTGATCCATTCCAGTTACACTGTCTTCGGAATTCAGGTGAATATCCATATAGGAATAGCTGTCAGAGTTTGAACTAGATACGGGATCCATCTTGTATAATTAGGGAGATGATTTTTGATATGAATTATATTATAGAATTTAGTTTGGTATTCTTCAATACATAATTTACATATGTATATATAATACCAAATTCCATAAATCACGGAGAAATTTTCGGAAGATATCAGGAAAAGTTTACAGTAACAGATACGCTAAGATATGAATTTTTGTCTATACACTATTTATGCAATAAATGCAGGAAAACGTGTCTTGACTTAAGAATGATAAGCATGTAATTTCCGACAAGAAATGATAAGTAAAACTTTTAACATGCAGACACGGTCGAAGTCCAGACTTACTAATGCATCTTAACAACTATCAGTTAGACACATTCATGCAAGACCTGGTTCGCTAGGACCAACGCTCTGATACCAACAGTAAACAGTGGGGACGCATCCCACTCAGTGCCTTCCCAGCTAACCGCCTGGTGACCACTGAGCGTACCTCAGACACTGATTTTACAGCCCGCCTCTCGGCAACGTACAGCCAACCCTAATAGAGACCGCGAGGAGTAAGAGCCAATGCTTCATCACAGGTAACACCGTGAGAACCCCCTCTACGATTAACTCGCTAATAAACGGCATTAAACCAGCTCTGATACCAACTGTAACGATCGCTCCAAATCCATATGGACGAACACGTCATTCATTGATTTCATTGCGAGGTATTTGACCTCTATATGATACGTTTTGTAAACATTGCATTCTTTTGAAAAGGCACACCATAAATGAATATTTAAATCAAAGGTTTTCGACATCTGATGATTTCTACATATAGAAAATCACCGTATATAATAGTTTACAATAGTACTTCCGTTGACCATGCAGTCAAAATAAGGTACATGATGATGAATTGGTGAATGCAACGTTTTCTTGAAAAATATGCCATATAAGACTCCATGCACATAGCTTGTCTATCATATAAGCAAACAGCAGAAGACTTCTAGGGAATCTGAGAATAAACATGCTAACAAGTGTCAACACAAAGGTTGGTGAGTTCATAGTTTGTATGTTTCGCATAATCTGTATATAAAGATGGATCACAAGATTTCAGTTGTTTCATCCAGAAACGTTTATCAAAATATTCTACGAAATTGAGCACCCTGGTAACTAAACTTAACGTATATATAATTTGTACCCTTTGTATAATCAGCTTAATAATACACGCAAACCAACGTGTATGCTTCTCAAATAGCATACGTCCGTTAAAAGGCTAGTGCTCTAGCTCGGACGGGGATATCAAGACCTATGGATCCATATACTACTACTTGCGCCCACCAGTTCTTATAACCGGCAGTTACTAGTTACCAAAGCTAAGGGATTTTCGGTTCAAACTCAGTGTAGAATTTAGTATGTACTTGTATCCATTGTGTTTAAAATAAATTGCATGTATTCTCAGTCTAAAAATATATATTGCAAAAGCAATTAAAAAGGGATCAATGAAACTCACCTTAGCAGCACATAAAGTTGTTCATCGTAATGTGACCGAAACTCGGTAAATCAAATAATCGTAGATCTTAACCTAGAGAACATATGTTGGTCAATAAATGTCTATCAAGCTAGGTCAGGTCATAGTGTATCACAATCCTAATGCTCGAAATTGACATACAAAAGTTATTCAAAGTTGTTTCAAAAAGTCAATTTTTACAATAGTTCAACAAACGAGACGTACCTTATATAAGGATTCATTTACTCGGTTGGTAATATTCAAAAATCCATTTTATCAATCTCGTAAACAAGTTGTTTAAGTATTAATTGCAGATTCAAAAAGCAATTTCAATTAATATCAATTATAATTCAGTTGACCATATCTTTTGATTCGTTCCTCGAAACTATTCGATATCTAAATGAAAAGTTATTGATTTTTCGCCAGCTTTCCGAAAACATGTATATCATATACCTTTTACCCGTAATATATGTATTTAATTCGTGATTTATTATAAACTGTTTAACGACGAAATTTAGCATACAAGCATCTATAAATATATACACTCGAGCACTAGTATGTATACACTATTAATTTATAAAATATAAAATATAAATGCTTACGTATTAATATTGAGATTCAATATTGTAGAAAAGTACGTAGACGTAACGGAGATGATAAACACTAAGTTTGATTCACAATTATACCCCCGAACATTACAGGGTAACCTCCTTGGCAATAACCCATAATTTCCTTAGCTTTAATTCACTCGAAAATCATTTTTGAAATCGTTTGAACATGACCTCGTCGTAGTATTTTATGTATAATACTAATAAAAATAATATTAATACTACTGATAATAATAAGATTAATATTAATATTAATCTTTAATAATAATAATTATAATAATTATAATAATAATATTAATAATAATAATAATAATAATAATAATATAAATAATATAAATATTACGGAGTATATATCTATATCTGTGTAAGTGTGTGTGATGTTCGAGCAAAACAATTGAATTTATAGTACCTTTTCTGAAAAAGCACCCCATGCGATCTCATGGGATTTGTGCTTCAAGGCCATGCGATCGCATGGCCCTCTGATCCAGCTCACAAACTTTTAACTTTTTGTTTGTCGACATAATTTTATATAATATATATAATATATTTAATTTATATAATTAATTATATATTATATTAAATTCACATGCATAGCTGACTTGTTATTTTTGTTCCGATAAGTCGTACGTCATCACTCGACTTATGTCCCGGTTCCGGTTTTTCAAACGTCCTTTCGTACGCTGAGAAAACTTGTATTTTACATTTCGTGTCACGTACCTTTGTCAAAATATAGCCTTAAATTATCCCTAAACTATACCACTCAAAGTATATCTTAAACTTTCGAGTATTTTGATCATTTACTTCTATAAATCATCGTCTCTCTATTTGTTAATATATATATAATAACAATTCGTTTTTATGACCAAGTTAATATTATATTTTATCGTATTGTTAAATATATATTTTCGATATTAATAAACACATTTTAAAATAAATATCGCAAGTTATTCATATATCTAATTACAACAGTTGATATTCCTTATTATTGTATGTGTCCAAATTACGCTATTTAAAGTACCTACCCGTTAAAGAAATTTCGTCCCGAAATTTGAGTGAGGTCGTCATGGATGACAATAAAAATGTTTTCATGACGAATATGAGTTGGTAAATAGAATTTTATCACCATTGAATAATACAGATAAAACAATCCGATTACTCGAAGCGTATGAGAGAAGTTATCGTAATAGAGTGAAATGGAGAATAGAGATTCGTCTTATCTCTTGATGTAGTAACGATTGATTTCCGGAATTTAAGGAATAGAAAATCTTCATAATTTAAATAAGATTTGATTCTTCGGAATTTAAGGAAATTAGGATTTCCTTTGATTAAATGCGTAATCTGCCTCGATTGCTATGTCTGATATTTTGCAATAAATTAACCTCTTCCGTTTCATTTATTTTCACCACTCCTATAATCTTCTTTCTTATTTCATACTTACAAAAAATTTGTGAAAATGCTTCATCCAGTTCTGATTCTTGATATTTTCTTGGCTATCATATCATTCATTCTTCTTTTTCATCTGCCACCAGAGGAGGTTATTTTCTTCTACTATTACCTTGGGGTTATATTGTTTTTCATTCTCCCGTGTCTTTATATTGCTATACGCATTGATATACACAGTTTGTAATTTCGGGGTTGTTTTCGGGCTTTATATTTTCCATTATATTTCGGAGCTTCATGCTTTCGTTTTCTCTTCCCGACTTTAAGTCAAGCGAATAATGGTCCAAAATTCGTAGGTATGGATTTTGAAATGAACATAATTAATGTTCTAAGAAAGAAACGGTAATGGCACAATCTGACTTGTCAAATTACCAGAATACCTCGAAAAAGACCGAATCATCAAGAAAAATATTTTCTTGATATGTTTAGAGGTTTTATAGAATGAAAGAGTTATGTAACATGGTTCATGATGAGGGTATGATCTGTGAACCTTTATCACGTTCCATTAGAAACTCGGCATGACTTACTGTAATATAATCACGTTGATCAAGTGTCATTATATTATACTAACTCATGCTTCAATTCCCAACACTACTTCAAAAACATCCATTTTTCGAAATTTTCAGAAATTAGAAACTAAAATAGTTTCTTTTATGATGTAACACAGATAGCGTGAAGAGATAAATGATTTCAGATAAGAATAGTTATGAAAATATCTTCAGAAATATGGAGGATATTTATAATGGAAGATACGATGATATCTTAGAATTTCTAATATCAGAGGATGATGCGAAAAATCTGTCTGTGAAGGTTTAGAATAAGAAGTAAGATTCTTACTAATGGTTTCAGCAGACACTAAATCATTTGGATTCTTTGAAGGTAGATTTCGTCCTTGTGATTTGTCTACAGCTTCCTTCATACTTTGCTCAACCCGTTTTCCAGTTTCAAACCTTCTCTTTTTCTGTGCTTTTCCAACACACTACTCTTTATCATCAATCTTTCGACTGTTAAAGTCGTTTATAGTTTTTGCTGCTTCATCAGCATTTTTCCAAAATTCGTAGAACTAGTTTCGTAGTTTGGGGTGTTTTTCAGAAACTTCACATTCGAAGTATGTAAGTCTAGAAGATAGATGTTATATATATAACTGTTGTCGTAGAAAATGCTGCGAGATTCAAAATACTGATTGCTAATTCCCGGTGGTTGGTATGGAAATTATTGTTACAAGATGTGGATGAGTACATGATAGGGTTTCAATGAGTATAAGAATTTTTCGAAAGGTCAAGGATTAATAAAGTTGTTTGGTAAATTTACAGCTAATGTGGCAGAACATGAAAGGTTCCCCAGTAACAAAACGTATATATCAAGGTTACAATAAGGCTTAATCTGAAAAGTTGAAGTTGACTGGTTGGAAGTGTGATAAAACTGGATACTTTGAAAAGAAATTGCAAGATTATTTTCGGTAATAACAATGCTAAAGGATCTTTCACCGTTTTGAAGTCAAAGTATAGCTTTGAAAGATGTAGAGATCTAAGAATGATGTCACTTGTTAAATCTTGACTTGGATTCTGCTCTGTCAATATCAGAATATGTAATTGAATTTATATGGAAACGATTGTATATCGCTGTGAGCATAGTTAATAATTTTTGAATCAAAATTGAAGAATGTACAGTGTAACATATTAATTGCGAACTTATATATTTCCCGGATATTACCTACCCGTTAAAGATTTCACAATTAATACTTTGTACAAAAGAATTTTTATTACCGTCTTTATGAAAATATATGTATGTATATTTTCTTCAGATGTAACACAGATTTAATGAGTTAATATCATATTAAGCTCATTTAATTTTCGGCTTGACTTAGAAATGATTAATCTCTAAAACATTAAAGATTACATAATCTTTGCGGAGTATTTCGCTAATGTAATCGATACTTCATTATTTATTCTTATTGATATTCCTCGGTGAAGGATGTTGGTGCTCGTGGAATTTTTGTGAAGCTTACAAGGCACAGATGATGTTTTCTGAAAATTTTCGAGTATATTGAAATTGAAAATGTAAAATCAATTATGTAATTGATTAATACACTTGGTTTATTATGAAATGGAATTCATGAAGTTGAAAAGGAGATTGTAGTTAACAATGGTTAAGTTGTTAAGGAAGGATGTACATCATTGCATATTAGTAATATGAACTAACCGAGTAGTACCTACCAGTTAAGATTCACACGTAATAGCTTAGTACGAAAATATTTATTTTGATTTCAAAATTCATATATATTAAATATACATAAAATTTCTTCAGGGGAAATGAGTTAATACTTCATCGGTTATTGTTGCTGGTATTTCTTGTTAACTACGGTGACGTTGATGCTCGTGGAACAGATTGTGAAGTTGAGGTTTGCGATGCGGATGTTGTTGGTGGTGGTAATGGTACTGTTGGTGTTATTGTCGATGATACTATTGATGTCGGTGATGCTGCTGGTGTTTGTAACCTTTGCACCATATTCTCCAAAGCTACTACCCGAGCACGAAGCTCGTTGACTTCTTCTACTACACCGGGATGATTGGCGGTTCGGACGATCGGATGAATAAGATCCAGAATTTGAGATAGTATATTATCGTGACGAGATACTCTGGAAATGAGAGAGAAAATGGTGTCTCGAACAGGTTCGCCGGTAAGTGCTTCAGGTTCTTCGCCAAGAGGGCAATGTGGTGGATGAAAGGGAACGCCGTATTCTTGTCTCCAATAATTAAGTAGTCTACGAACCCATCCCCAATTCATCCAGAATAGATGATGGCTAATTGGTTGATCCATTCCAGTTACACTGTCTTCGGAATTCAGGTGAATATCCATATAGGAATAGCTGTCAGAGTTTGAACTAGATACGGGATCCATCTTGTATAATTAAGAATATGATTTTTGATATGAATTATATTATAGAATTTAGTTTGGTATTCTTCAATACATAATTTACATATGTATATATAATACCAAATTCCATAAATCACGGAGAAATTTTCGGAAGATATCAGGAAAAGTTTACAGTAACAGATACGCTAAGATATGAATTTTTGTCTATACACTATTTATGCAATAAATGCAGGAAAACGTGTCTAGACTTAAGAATGATAAGCATGTAATTTCCGACAAGAAATGATAAGCAAAACTTTTAACATGCAGACACGGTCGAAGTCCAGACTTACTAATGCATCTTAACAACTATCAGTTAGACACATTCATGCAAGACCTGGTTCGCTAGGACCAACGCTCTGATACCAACAGTAAACAGTGGGGACGCATCCCACTCAGTGCCTTCCCAGCTAACCGCCTGGTGACCACTGAGCGTACCTCAGACACTGATTTTACGGCCCGCCTCTAGGCAACGTACAGCCAACCCTAATAGGGACCGCGAGGAGTAAGAGCCAATGCTTCGTCACAGGTAACACCGTGAGAACCCCCTCTACGATTAACCCGCTAATAAACGGCATTGAACCAGCTCTGATACCAACTGTAACGATCGCTCCAAATCCATATGGACGAACACGTCATTCATTGATTTCATTGCGAGGTATTTGACCTCTATATGATACGTTTTGTAAACATTGCATTCTTTTGAAAAGGCACACCATAAATGAATGTTTAAATCAAAGGTTTTCGACATCTGATGATTTCTACATATAGAAAATCACCGTATATAATAGTTTACAATAGTACTTCCGTTGACCATGCAGTCAATATAAGGTACATGATGATGAATTGGTGAATGCAACGTTTTCTTGAAAAATATGCCATATAAGACTCCATGCACATAGCTTGTCTATCATATAAGTAAACAACGGAAGAATTCTAGGGAATCTGAGAATAAACATGCTAACAAGTGTCAACACAAAGGTTGGTGAATTCATAGTTTGTATGTCTCGCATAATCTGTATATAAAGATGGATCACAAGATTTCAGTTGTTTCATCCAGAAACGTTTATCAAAATATTCTACGAAATTGAGCACCCTGGTAACTAAACTTAACGTATATATAATTTGTACCCTTTGTATAATCATCTTAATAATACACGCAAACCAACGTGTACGCTTCTCAAATAGCATACGTCTGTTAAAAGGCTAGTGCTCTAGCTCGGACGGGGATATCAAGCCCTATGGATCCATATACTACTACTTGCGCCCACCAGTTCTTATAACCGGCAGTTACTAGTTACCAAAGCTAAGGGATTTTCGGTTCAAACTCAGTGTAGAATTTAGTATGTACTTGTATCCATTGTGTTTAAAATAAATTGCATGTATTCTCAGTCCAAAAATATATATTGCAAAAGCAATTAAAAAGGGATCAATGAAACTCACCTTAGCAGCACATAAAGTTGTTCATCGTAATGTGGCACAAACTCGGTAAATCAAATAATCGTAGATCTTAATCTAGAGAACATATGTTGGTCAATAAATGTCTATCAAGCTAGGTCAGGTCATAGTGTATCACAATCCTAATTCTCGAAATTGACATACAAAAGTTATTCAAAGTTGTTTCAAAAAGTCAATTTTGACAATAGTTCAACAAACGAGACGTACCTTATATAAGGATTCATTTACTCGGTTGGTAGTATTCAAAAATCCATTTTATCAATCTCGTAAACAAGTTGTTTAAGTATTAATTGCAGATTCAAAAAGCAATTCCAATTAATGTCAAATATAATTCAGTTGACCATATCTTTTGATTCGTTCCTCGAAACTATTCGATATCTAAATAAAAAGTTATTGTATATCATATACCTTTTACCCGTAATATATGTATTTAATTCGTGATTTATTATAAACTGTTTAACGATGAAATTTAGCATACAAGCATCTATAAATATATACACTCGAGCACTAGTATGTATACACTATTAATTTATAAAATATAAAATATAAATGCTTATGTATTAATATTGAGATTCAATATTGTAGAAAAGTACGTAGACGTAATGGAGATGATAAATATAGTTTGATTTACAATTATACCCCCGAACATTAGCCATAACCTCCTTGGCAATAACCCATAATTTCCTTAGCTTTAATTCACTCGAAAATCATTTTTGAAATCGTTTGAACATGACCTCGTCGTAGTATTTTATGTATAATACTAATAAAAATAATATTAATACTACTGATAATAATAAGATTAATATTAATATTAATCTTTAATAATAATAATTATAATTATTATAATAATAATATTAATAATAATAATAATATAAATAATATAAATATTACGGAGTATATATCTATATCTGTGTAAGTGTGTGTGATGTTCGAGCAAAACAATTGAATATATAGTACCTTTTCTGAAAAAGCACCCCATGCGATCGCATGGGATTTGTGCTTCAAGGCCATGCGATCGCATGGCCCTCTGATCCAGCTCACAAACTTTTAACTTTTTGTTTGTCGACATAATTTTATATAATATATATAATATATTTAATTTATATAATTAATTATATATTGTATTAAATTCACATTAATAGTTGACTTGTAATTTTTGTTCCGATAAGTCGTACGTCATCACTCGACTTATGTCCCGGTTCCGGTTTTTCAAATGTCCTTTCGTACGCTGAGAAAACTTGTATTTTATATTTCGTGTCACGTACCTTTGTCAAAATATAGCCTTAAATTATCCCTAAACTATACCACTCAAAGTATATCTTAAACTTTCGAGTATTTTGATCATTTACTTCTATAAATCATCGTCTCGCTATTTGTTAATATATATATAATAACAATCGTTTTTATGACCAAGTTAATATTATATTTTATCGTATTGTTAAATATATATTTTCGGTATTAATAAACACGTTTTAAAATACATATCGCAAGTTATTCATATATCTAATTCCAACAGTTGATATTCCTTATTATTGTATGTGTCCAAATTACGTTATTTAAACAAACACTTTACCATTTATTTCGAATACCGTTAAGAATGAATGATTTCCCAAATCAACGTGGACCTTACAACAGAGACCCGTAATAATATCATAATCCTTAAGGGACTCAATAATTATCTTTTAATTCAATCGTTTGGCATAATCTTTTAACTCTGTATCTAAATATATCAATCAGATAATCAAACCAATAAGTTTAATGCACAGTATCATATACTCAACACTTTGTTACGTTTTCAAGTTATGGTATATATATGTATCTATTTACCTATAATAGTTCGCGAATCATTAAGAACAATCGAAAGGTAATTGAATAGTTCAAAAATTTTGAGATTCAACTTTACAGACTTTGCTTATCATGTCGGAAACGTTAAAGATTAAGTTTAAATTTGGTCAAAAATTTTCGGGTCATCACACTAATGTATCCTAACAAACTCGATAAGACACACTAATGCAAATTTCTAGTTCTCTAAGACCAACGCTCGGATACCAACTGAAATGTCCCGTTCATATTGATTATAAACGTTCCATATTAATTGATTTCGTCGCGAGGTTTTAACCTCTATATAAGACGTTTTTCAAAGACTGCATTCATTTTTAAAACAACCATAACCTTTATTTTATCTATAAAGGTTTAAAAAGCATTACGTAGATTATCAAATAATGATAATCTAAAATATACTGTTTACACACGACCATTACATAATGGTTTACAATAAGAATATATTACATCAAAAATGAGTTTCTTGAATGCAGTTTTTACATAATATCATACAAGCATGGACTCCAAATCTTGTCCTTATTTTAGTATGCAACAGCGGAAGCTCTTAATAATCACATGAGAATAAACATGCTTAAAACGTCAACAAAAATGTTGGTGAGTTATAGGTTTAACCTATATATTATCAAATCATAATAATAGACCACAAGATTTCATATTTCAATATACATCCCATACATAGAGATAAAAATCATTCATATGGTGAATACCTGGTAATCGACATTAACAAGATGCATATAAGAATATCCCCTATCATTCCGGGAAATCCTTCGGACATGATAAAAATGAATTCGAAGTACTAAAGCATCCGGTACTTTGGATGGGGTTCGTTAGGCCCAATAGATCTATCTTTAGGATTCGCGTCAATTAGTAGATCGGTTTACTAATTCTTAGGTTACCAAGCAAAAGGGGCATATTCGGCTTCGATCATTCACCCATATAATGTAGTTTCATTTACTTGTGTCTATTTCGAAAAACATTTATAAAACTGCATGTATTCTCATCCCAAAATATTAGATTTTAAAAGTGGGACTATAACTCACTTTCACATATTTTTACTTCGTCGGGAAGTAAGACTTGGCCACTGGTCGATTCACGAACCTATAAAAAATATGTACATATATATCAAAGTATGTTCAAAATATATTTACAACACTTTCAATACATTTTGATGTTTTAAGTTTATTAAGTCAGATGTCCTCGTTAGTAACCTACAACTAGTTGTCCATAGTTAAATGTACAGAAATAAATTGATATATATTATCTTGAATCAATCCACGACCCAGTGTATACACGTCTCAGGCTAGATCATAACTCAAAGTATATATATTTTTGGAATCAACTTCAACCCTGTATAGCTAACTCCAACATTACTGCATATAGAGTGTCTATGGTTGTTCCAAATAATATATATAGATGGGTCGATATGATATGTCAAAATATTTGCATACGTGTCTATGGTATCCCAAGATTACATAATATATTAAAATACATGTATAATACAATATAATTTAGCTAGGATATGATTTGTATAGAATTGTTACAATATTTCCCGTAGCTATAACAATCAAAAAAAATATTCAATCTTATTTTACCCATAACTTCTTCGTTTTAAATCCGTTTTGAGTGAATCAAATTGATATGGTTTCATATTGAAATCTATTTTATGAATATAAACAGAAAAAGTATAGGTTTATAGTCAGAAATATAAGTTACAAGTTGTTTTTGTAAGAGGTAGTCATTTCAGTCGAAAGAACGACGTCTTGGTGACTATTTTGAAAAACATACTTCTACTTTGAGTTTAACCATGAATTTTGAACATAGTTTCATGTTCATAATAAAAATCATTTTCCCAGAAGAACAACTTTTAAATCAAAGTTTATCATAGTTTTTAATTATCAAACCCAAAACAGCCCGCTGTGTTACTACGACGGCGTATGTCAAGTTTTACGATGTTTTTCGTGTTTCCAGGTTTTAAATCATTAAGTTAGCATATCATATATATATATATAACACGTGTTTAGTTGATTTTAAAAGTCAAGTTAGAAGGATTAACTTTTGTTTGTGAACAAGTTTAGAATTAACTAAACTATGTTCTAGTGATTTCAAGTTTAAACCTTCGAATAAGGTAGTTTATATATATGAATCGAATGATGTTATGAATATCATTACTACCTCTGGTTTTGTGGATAAACCTACTGGAAATGAGAAAAATAGATCTAGCTTCAAAGGATCCTTGGATGGCTTGAAAGTTCTTGAAGCAGAATCATGACATGAAAACAAGTTCAAGTAAGATTTCCACTCGAAATAAGATTGTTATAGTTATAGAAATTGAATCGAAGTTTGAATATGAGTATTACCTTGATTTAGAATGATATCTTACTGTAAATAAGAAAGATTTCTTGAGGTTGGATGATCACTTTACAAGATTGGAAGTAAGCTAGCAAACTTGGAAGTATTCTTGATTTTATGAAACTAGAACTCATAGAATTTATGAAGAACACTTAGAACTTGAAGATAGAACTTGAGAGAGATCAATTAGATGAAGAAAATTGAAGAATGAAAGTGTTTGTAGGTGTTTTTGGTCGTTGGTATATGGATTAGATATAAAGGATGTGTAATTTTGTTTACATGTAAATAAGTCATGAATGATTACTAATATTTTTGTAATTTTATGAGATATTTCATGCTAGTTGCCAAATGATGGTTCCCACATGTGTTAGGTGACTCACATGGGCTGCTAAGAGCTAATCATTGGAGTGTATATACCAATAGTACATACATCTAAAAGTTGTGTATTGTACGAGTACGAATACGGGTGCATACGAGTAGAATTGTTGATGAAACTGAACGAGGATGTAATTGTAAGCATTTTTATTAAGTAGAAGTATTTTGATAAGTGTCTTGAAGTCTTTCAAAAGTGTATGAATATATATTAAAACACTACATGTATATACATTTTAACTGAGTCTTTAAGTCATCGTTACTCGTTACATGTAAATGTTGATTTGAAACCTTTAAGTTAACGATCATGTTAAATGTTGTTAACCCAATGTTTATTATATCTAAAGAGATGTTAAATTGTTACATTATCATGATATTATGAAATATAATATATCTTAGTATGATATATATATAGTTAAATGTCGTTACAACGATAATCGTTACATATATGTCTCGTTACGAAATCATTAAGTTAGTAGTCTTATTTTTACATATGTAGTTCATTGTTAATACACTTAATAATATATTTACTTATCATTTAGCATAATTAACCAAGTGTATCAATATCTTAATATGATTCATATGTACTTAGTAAGACGTTGATATAACGATAATCGTTATATATATCGTTTTCGAGTTTCTTAAATTCAATAGTCTCATTTTTATGTATATAACTCATTGTTAAAATACCTAATGAGATACTTACTTATCATAATATCATGTTAACTATATATATAATCATATATATGTCATCATATAGTTTTTACAAATTTTAACGTTCGTGAATCACCGGTCAACTTGGGTGTTTAACACCCCGCCAAATTACCATCTGACGGCGTGTTAATTCCGGTCCCACAGTTAACAGTTACACCCTCTATATGAGACGTTTAAAGCAATCGCATTTAATTTTATTTAAAAATTAACCTTAAAAAATAAAAGTCAAAAATCCCAAAATAGAAACACTGTTGTGATCATAACCACATGCCAACAGTATTTAAACAGTATAAAAGTTTTAAATGCGAAAGTAAATAATGTTCTTTAAAATCAAATGCTGACTCCACGGCCAGTCATGCAGCAAACACAACGGAAGCATACATCTTAAGGACCTGAGAATAATAACACGTAAAAACAGGTCAACAAATAATGTTGGTGAATCTACAGGTTTAAAGTAATGTAACAGTATCTGAAAAACAGTTATCAGAAAAATAGTTTAGTTCCCTTGACCACGAGATTCTATCGTCTGCATAACCCGGGCACCTGAATACTAGCAATGACCCGAGTACAGAAACCACTATACCCGACCTTACCTCATAAAATGCTATACACTTGTTCAAATGTATTTAATGTTCAAAGTAAACGCACCACTGTTTTTATAGCGGGTGAGGTTGTCAACCTAACGGATCCGTCCATCTAAATTGTGCTTACACCGATGGTATTAAAAGTATTCAAGCTAGAAGCTTTTTGAACAAACTCATTATGCATATGTGTAGTACTCATGTCAATATAAAAGTATTTGAAAATGTAAATATAACAGCGTGTATTCTCATCCCTGAAAACATGTAAAAAGCGGGACTGTAGACTCACCTTTGAATAAGCTCGGATTGAAAAACAAACGACTTGTACGGTTTACAGCAGAGTAAGACAACCTAAGTATACGTATGTAGGTTGGTAAATATATGTATCTTAAATAAGTGTGGTTTCATAGTGTACGTTGTCTTATTGCTCGACTCGACGCGTTTTAAAGTAAAAGTCAACTATATCACGCAAGTCAAACAAAGTCAACCGAAGTCAAACCGAAAGTCAAACTTGGTCAATGTAGTCAACTAAAGTCAACATCAGTAGGTTCATGTCAAATATTGGTCAACATGTCAAACCTAAGTCAAACAATACGTTTTAGGTCATGAATGATCATTTTCACAATTTCAGTTTATCGTCACGCACAAAATTCATGAACACGTAGCATACTTAACACATTATCTCATAGTACAAAATTCAAGTAAATATGGAAAACTCCAGATCATAAATATACTTAAAATAGATTCCAAAACGTCCGGCCAGGGACTCATACGACAATTAAAAGTCAAGAATCAGAAGGGATACATTTGGGGTTTGCCAAGTCAGTTTCTGACCGCGCACTGATTTCATTTTGGCTATAACCGAAGTTAGGAACATGAAATTGATACAATACCAGTGGCCATAGTTCAAGGACAAATCAAAGTAACACATATCAAAAATCTAGCAACTTTTGTTTAGCCAATTTGTACAGTTTATTCGTTCAAGTCGAACATTCAGTTTTTAGCTCAAATCAGAATTCACATAAAGTATGGCTCTATCATGCCTAATTCATAAGGTTTAAGAGATTGACACAAACTAAAAATAAGTCACATATCATGTTAAGTTTCATTTTCCAGAAGCATACATGCTCAAACAATTCACAAAATCCACAGAGTACAAAACCGTGTGCAATTTACAGATTCGATTCTCATTTAGTTAGTCACATTCTCATACGATTATCCGAAGATCTAGATACAACTAGCCTATGATATCTGTAGTGACCCGAACTTTTCCATGTTTATATATATTAATTGAGATTGATATTTACATGATTAAATGTTTCCAACATGTTAAGCAATCAAACTTGTTAAGACTTGATTAATTGAAATATGTTTCATATAGACAATTGACCACCCAAGTTGACCGGTGATTCACGAACGTTAAAACTTGTAAAAACTATATGATGACATATATATGGATATATATATATAGTTAACATGATACTATGATAAGTAAACATATCATTAAGTATATTAACAATGAACTACATATGTAAAAACAAGACTACTAACTTAATAATTTTTAAACGAGACATATATGTAACGATTATCGTTGTAAAGACATTTAATGTATATATATCATATTAAGAGATATTCATACATGATAATATCATGATAATATAATAATTTAAAATCTCATTTGATATTATAAACATTGGGTTAACAACATTTAACAAGATCGTTAACCTAAAGGTTTCAAAACAACACTTACATGTAACGACTAACGATGACTTAACAACTCAGTTAAAATGTATATACATGTAGTGTTTTAATATGTATTTATACACTTTTGAAAGACTTCAATACACTTATCAAAATACTGCTACTTAACAAAAATACTTACAATTACATCCTCGTTCAGTTTCATCAACAATTCTACTCGTATGCACCCGTATTCGTACTCGTACAATACACAGCTTTTAGATGTATGTACTATTGGTATATACACTCCAATGATCAGCTCTTAGCAGCCCATGTGAGTCACCTAACACATGTGGGAACCATCATTTGGCAACTAGCATGAAATATCTCATAAAATTACAAAAATATGAGTAATCATTCATGACTTATTTACATGAAAACAAAATTACATATCCTTTATATCTAATCCATACACCAACGACCAAAAACACCTACAAACACTTTCATTCTTCAATTTTTTTCATATAATTGATCTCTCTCAAGTTCTATCTTCAAGTTCTAAGTGTTCTTCATATATTCTACAAGTTCTAGTTACATAAAATCAAGAATACTTTCAAGTTTGCTAGCTCACTTCCAATCTTGTAAGGTGATCATCCAACCTCAAGAAATCTTTGTTTCTTACAGTAGGTTATCATTCTAATACAAGGTAATAATCATATTCAAACTTTGGTTCAATTTCTATAACTATAACAATCTTATTTCAAGTGATGATCTTACTTGAACTTGTTTTCGTGTCATGATTCTGCTTCAAGAACTTCGAGCCATCCAAGGATCCGTTGAAGCTAGATCCATTTTTCACTTTTCCAGTAGGTTTATCCAAGAAACTTAAGGTAGTAATGATGTTCATAACATCATTCAATTCATACATATAAAGCTATCTTATTCGAAGGTTTAAACTTGTAATCACTAGAACATAGTTTAGTTAATTCTAAACTTGTTCGCAAACAAAAGTTAATCCTTCTAACTTGACTTTTAAAATCAACTAAACACATGTTCTATATCTATATGATATGCTAACTTAATGATTTAAAACCTGGAGACACGAAAAACAACGTAAAACCGGATTTACGCCGTCGTAGTAACACCGCGGGCTGTTTTGGGTTAGTTAATTAAAAACTATGATAAACTTTGATTTAAAAGTTGTTATTCTGAGAAAATGATTTTTATTATGAACATGAAACTATATCCAAAAATTATGGTTAAACTCAAAGTGGAAGTATGTTTTCTAAAATGGTCATCTAGACGTCGTTCTTTCGACTGAAATGACTACCTTTACAAAAACGACTTGTAACTTATTTTTCTGACTATAAACCTATACTTTTTCTGTTTAGATTCATAAAATAGAGTTCAATATGAAACCATAGCAATTTGATTCACTCAAAACGGATTTAAAATGAAGAAGTTATGGGTAAAACAAGATTGGATAATTTTTCTCATTTTAGCTACGTGAAAATTTGTAACAAATCTATTCCAACCATAACTTAATCAACTTGTATTGTATATTATGTAATCTTGAGATACCATAGACACGTATACAATGTTTCGACCTATCATGTCGACACATCTATATATATTTCGGAACAACCATAGACACTCTATATGTGAATGTTGGAGTTAGCTATACAGGGTTGAGGTTGATTCCAAAATATATATAGTTTGAGTTGTGATCAATACTGAGATACGTATACACTGGGTCGTGGATTGATTCAAGATAATATTTATCGATTTATTTCTGTACATCTAACTGTTGACAACTAGTTGTAGGTTACTAACGAGGACAGCTGACTTAATAAACTTAAAACATCAAAATATATTAAAAGTGTTGTAAATATATTTTGAACATACTTTGATATATATGTATATATTGTTATAGGTTCGTGAATCAACCAGTGGCCAAGTCTTACTTCCCGACGAAGTAAAAATCTGTGAAAGTGAGTTATAGTCCCACTTTTAAAATCTAATATTTTTGGGATGAGAATACATGCAGGTTTTATAAATGATTTACAAAATAGACACAAGTACGTGAAACTACATTCTATGGTTGAATTATCGAAATCGAATATGCCCCTTTTTATTAAGTCTGGTAATCTAAGAATTAGGGAACAGACACCCTAATTGACGCGAATCCTAAAGATAGATCTATTGGGCCTAACAAACCCCATCCAAAGTACCGGATGCTTTAGTACTTCGAAATTTATATCATATCCGAAGGGTGTCCCGGAATGATGGGGATATTCTTATATATGCATCTTGTTAATGTCGGTTACCAGGTGTTCACCATATGAATGATTTTTATCTCTATGTATGGGGTGTGTATTGAAATATGAAATCTTGTGGTCTATTATTATGATTTGATATATATAGGTTAAACCTATAACTCACCAACATTTTTGTTGACGTTTTAAGCATGTTTATTCTCAGGTGATTATTAAGAGCTTCCGCTGTTGCATACTTAAATAAGGACGAGATTTGGAGTCCATGCTTGTATGATATTGTGTAAATACTGCATTCAAGAAACTTATTTTGTTGTAACATATTTGTATTGTAAACCATTATGTAATGGTCGTGTGTAAACAGGATATTTTAGATTATCATTATTTGATAATCTACGTAAAGATTTTTAAACCTTTATTGATGAAATAAAGGTTATGGTTTGTTTTAAAATGAATGCAGTCTTTGAAAAACGTCTCATATAGAGGTCAAAACCTCGCAACGAAATCAATTAATATGGGACGTTTTTAATCAATAAGAACGGGACATTTCAGTTGGTATCAGAGCGTTGGTCTTAGAGAACCAGAATTTTGCATTAGTGTGTCTTATCGAGTTTGTTAGGATGCATTAGTGAGTCTGGACTTCGACCGTGTTTACTTGAAAAATGATTGCTTAACAAATTTTGTTGGAAACTATATATTTTTAACATGTGAATATTATGTGATATATTAATCTCTTAACGCGTTTGATATTATGTGATAGATGTCTACCTCTAGAACAAGTCCCATTGACTCACCTAATAATAATGAAGAGTCAAATGTAAATTGGAATGATTCGTGGACTGATTCACAAGTTCCCGAAGAGGAACCGGAAGAAGAGTCGGAACCGGAAGAAGAATTGGAACCGGAAGAAGAATCGGAACCGGATGAAGAAATAGAACCGGTGGGGGAAATAATAAAACGGTTAAGTAAAAGAAAATCCTTAACCAACCGACCAAGGTTAATTATGGTCAATGGTGTTTCCGCCAAGGAAGCAAAATATTGGGAGGATTACCAATTCTCCGATGAATCGGATTCCGACGATAATTCCGATGATGTTATAGAAATTACCCTAACTGAATTTAAAAAGGCAAAAGAAAATAATAAGGGAAAGGGCATAAAAATAGAGAAATCTAATTCCAACCCCGATGAACTTTATATGTATCGTTAACCCCCGAAGTCCTTAAGTTGTAATAATGACCTGGGAACCTCTAAACCACCAGGTTTTTCTAAACCAATGTGGATAACGACGGCTCGTATTAGGGGAACATCATATATCCCTAGAAAATTGGCAAAACGAACCAAAACCGAAGAAGAAGAAACAAGCGAGTCGGAATAAGATAGTTGTATTCGTGTGGTGTAATATATGTAATATAGTGTGCTTACGCTTTATGATATATGTAAAAATTGCTTGTATTAATAAGTATTTTTTTTATGAATCTAACTCTTGTCTATTTTACAGTATAAAAACACAAAATGGATAGACAACCCAATATTTTAAGAGACCTACCCGGAGACATGATTGATGAAATCTTGTCTAGAGTCGGTCAGAATTCTTCGGCACAACTATTTAAGGCGAGATCAGTTTGTAAGACATTCGAAGAACGTTCCAAGAATGCCTTGGTTTATAAAAGGCTTTCGTTCGAAAGATGGGGGATATCACATTGGGAAATCCATAAGTTACGATGTGTTTACTTTGACGCATATATTGTGGGGAACCCAAATGCTATTTTACGCAATGGGTTAAGAAATTATTTTGACTCAATATATCCGAATATTGGACTTCGTGATTTAGAAAAAGCGGCTAACATGCAACATAAAGAAGCATGTTATGCTTACGGATTAGTAATGTTCGCTTCTCACCAAAGTGAGAACAAGAACATCGGCCTACAACTATTAAACAAAACGTTTCCACAAGTGACGGAGTCGGTAATTGGGGTAAGAAATGAGGTTTTTAGATTGTTACGGGACTGTTGGACATTACGTAACCCTCGTCCCTTTGACAACGTTACAACACGCTATCTTATCAACGGCCATAACGGTTATGTTCCACAAGACCAAGGATGGGAAGTAGTCCTAGTAAAACCAGAATGCATGACTTGTTTCTGGACGTATGAATTACGTGTCTTTATTGCCTTTGCTGAACGACTTGTGTACTAGCTAGAATTATCTTCACAACTATCTTGTATTAAAGTTATTGTGTGCTATATTTCATGCTTTATGTAAAATAAGCGGTATTGTAAGTCTGTAAAATATTGTATAAAAGTTTGAACGCGAAATATTATTATAATCAGTTTTTCATATAGAATTGTAGTAGTTGAATTGTATATTAGCTACTAAGTATGAACTTAACGGGTAGGTACTACCCGAATTTAAACTTATAAAATACTAATATGAAGAAAAAGCTTTTATAAATGAGTTCATATTATGCTACGAAATACTATTAACTACTCTTAATATTCTGTATGATTAACTTGTTCCATTTGACTATTTTGAAGGAAATGGCACCGACTACTCGACACACCGTGAATATGAATGAAGAGGAATTCCGTACTTTTCTAGCTTCAAACATAGCCGCAGTACAGGCTGCGCTACATACCAACAATAACCTTGGATCTGGCAGTACAGGAAATCGTGTAGGATGCACCTACAAAGAATTCACTGCCTGCAAACCTTTGGAATTTGATGGAACCGAAGGACCGATCGGATTGAAACGGTGGACCGAGAAGGTCGAATCGGTGTTTGCCATAAGTAAGTGTACTGAAGAGGACAAAGTGAAGTACACTATGCATACCTTCACAGGTTCTGCGTTAACATGGTGGAATACCTATCTAGAGCAAGTGGGACAAGAAGATGCGTACGCACTACCGTGGTCAGCATTCAAGCACTTGATGAACGAGAAGTACCGTCCCAGAACCGAGGTCAATAAGCTCAAGACAGAACTTAGAGGGTTACGAACCCAAGGATTTGATATTACCACGTACGAAAGACGATTCACAGAATTGTGCCTATTGTGTCCGGGAGCATTCGAAGATGAGGAAGAGAAGATCGACGCGTTTGTGAAAGGATTACCGGAAATAATCCAAGAAGATATAAGTTCACACGAGCCCGCCTCCATACAACAGGCATGTAGAATGGCTCACAAACTAGTGAACCAGATTGAAGAAAGAATTAAAGAACAGACTGCTGAAGAGGCCAATGTGAAGCAAGTCAAAAGAAAGTGGGAGGAAAACGGTGATAAGAATCACCAATATAACAACAACAGCAATTACAACAATAATCGCAACAATTATCCCAACAATCGCAACATCAATCGCAACTACAACAAACGGCCCAACAACAACAACAACAACAACAACAACAACAACAACAGCAACTATAACAATCATCCCAACAACAATAATAACCGCAACAACAACAACAATCAGAAGCAGTTATGCCAAAGGTGTGAAAAGTATCACTCGGGGTTCTGCACCAAATTTTGCAATAAGTGTAAAAGAAATGGTCATAGCGCGGCGAAGTGTGAGGTCTACGGACCAGGGGTTAATAGAACGAAAGGAACAAATGGTGTCGGAACGAGTAATGGTGGAGCAAGTAGTGTCGGAGCAAGTTATGCCAATGTAGCTTGTTATAAATGTGGAAAACCGGGCCACATTATTAGAAATTGCCCGAACCAGGAGAACACGAATGGACAAGGCCGCGGAAGAGTTTTCAATATTAATGCGGCAGAGGCACAGGAAGACTCGGAGCTTGTTACGGGTACGTTTCTTATTGACAATAAATCTGCTTACGTTTTATTTGATTCGGGTGCGGATAGAAGCTATATGAGTAGAGATTTTTGTGCTAAATTAAGTTGTCCATTGACGCCTTTGGATAGTAAATTTTTACTCGAATTAGCAAATGGTAAATTAATTTCAGCAGATAATATATGTCGGAATCGAGAAATTAAACTGGTTAGCGAAACATTTAAGATTGACTTGATACCAGTAGAGTTAGGGAGTTTTGATGTGATAATCGGTATGGACTGGTTGAAAGAAGTGAAAGCAGAGATCGTTTGTTACAAAAATGCAATTCGCATTATACGAGAAAAAGGAAAACCCTTAATGGTGTACGGAGAAAAGGGAAACACGAAGCTACATCTTATTAGTAATTTGAAGGCACAAAAACTAATAAGAAAAGGTTGCTATGCTGTTCTAGCACACGTCGAGAAAGTACAAACTGAAGAAAAGAGCATCAATGATGTTCCCATCGCAAAAGAATTTCCCGATGTATTTCCGAAAGAATTACCGGGATTACCCCCACATCGATCCGTTGAATTTCAAATAGATCTTGTACCAGGAGCTGCACCAATAGCTCGTGCTCCTTACAGACACGCACCCAGCGAGATGAAAGAACTGCAAAGTCAATTACAAGAACTTTTAGAGCGTGGTTTCATTCGACCAAGCACATCACCGTGGGGAGCTCCTGTTTTTGTTTGTCAAGAAGAAAGATGGTACATACAGGTTGTGTATCGACTACCGAGAGTTGAACAAACTTACCATCAAGAACCGCTACCCACTACCGAGAATCGACGACTTATTTGATCAACTACAAGGCTCGTGTGTTTATTCAAAGATTGACTTACGTTCCGGGTATCATCAAATGCGGGTGAAAGAAGATGATATTCCAAAGACTGCTTTTAGAACACGTTACGGTCATTACGAGTTTATGGTCATGCCGTTTGGTTTAACTAATGCACCAGCTGTGTTCATGGACCTTATGAACCGAGTGTGTGGACCATACCTTGACAAGTTTGTCATTGTTTTCATTGATGACATACTTATTTACTCAAAGAATGACCAAGAACACGGTGAACATTTGAGAAAGGTGTTAGAAGTATTGAGGAAGGAAGAATTGTACGCTAAGTTTTCAAAGTGTGCATTTTGGTTGGAAGAAGTTCAATTCCTCGGTCACATAGTGAACAAAGAAGGTATTAAGGTGGATCCGGCAAAGATAGAAACTGTTGAAAAGTGGGAAACCCCGAAAACTCCGAAACACATACGCCAGTTTTTAAGACTAGCTGGTTACTACAGAAGGTTCATCCAAGACTTTTCCAGAATAGCAAAACCCTTGACTGCATTAATGCATAAAGGGAAGAAATTTGAATGAAATGATGAACAAGAGAAAGCGTTTCAGTTATTGAAGAAAAAGCTAACTACGGCACCTATATTGTCATTGCCTGAAGGGAATGATGATTTTGTGATTTATTGTGATGCATCAAAGCAAGGTCTCGGTTGTGTATTAATGCAACGAATGAAGGTGATTGCTTATGCGTCTAGACAATTGAAGATTCACGAACAAAATTATACGACGCATGATTTGGAATTAGGCGCGGTTGTTTTTGCATTAAAGACTTGGAGGCACTACTTATATGGGGTCAAAAGTATTATATATACCGACCACAAAAGTCTTCAACACATATTTAATCAGAAACAACTGAATATGAGGCAGCGTTGGTGGATTGAATTGTTGAATGATTACGACTTTGAGATTCGTTACCACCCGGGGAAGGCAAATGTGGTAGCCGATGCCTTGAGCAGGAAGGACAGAGAACCCATTCGAGTAAAATCTATGAATATAATGATTCATAATAACCTTACTACTCAAATAAAGGAGGCGCAACAAGGAGTTTTAAAAGAGGGAAATTTAAAGGATGAAATACCCAAGGGATCGAAGAAGCATCTTAATATTCGGGAAGACGGAACCCGGTATAGGGCTGAAAGGATTTGGGTACCAAAATTTGGAGATATGAGAGAAATGGTACTTAGAGAAGCTCATAAAACCAGATACTCAATACATCCTGGAACGGGGAAGATGTACAAGGATCTCAAGAAACATTTTTGGTGGCCGGGCATGAAAGCCGATGTTGCTAAATATGTAGGAGAATGTTTGATGTGTTATAAGGTCAAAGCTGAGCATCAGAAACCATCAGGTCTACTTCAACAACCCGAAATCCCGGAATGGAAATGGGAAAACATTACCATGGATTTCATCACTAAATTGCCAAGGACTGCAAGTAGTTTTGATACTATTTGGGTAATAGTTGATCGTCTCACCAAATCAGCACACTTCCTGCCAATAAGAGAAGATGACAAGATGGAGAAGTTAGCACGACTGTATTTGAAGGAAGTCGTCTCCAGACATGGAATACCAATCTCTATTATCTCTGATAGGGATGGTAGATTTATTTCAAGATTCTGGCAGACATTACAGCAAGCATTAGGAACTCGTCTAGACATGAGTACTGCCTATCATCCACAAACTGATGGGCAGAGCGAAATAACGATACAAACGCTTGAAGACATGCTACGAGCATCTGTTATTGATTTCGGAAACAGTTGGGATCGACATCTACCGTTAGCAGAATTTTCCTACAACAACAGCTACCATTCAAGCATTGAGATGGCGCCGTTTGAAGCACTTTATGGTAGAAAGTGCAGGTCTCCGATTTGTTGGAGTGAAGTGGGGGATAGACAGATTACGGGTCCGGAGATTATACAAGAAACTACCGAGAAGATCATCCAAATTCAACAACGGTTGAAAACCGCCCAAAGTCGACAAAAGAGCTACGCTGACATTAAAAGAAAAAATATAGAATTTGAAATTGGAGAGATGGTCATGCTTAAAGTTGCACCTTGGAAAGGCGTTGTTCGATTTGGTAAACGAGGGAAATTAAATCCAAGGTATATTGGACCATTCAAGATTATTGATCGTGTCGGACCAGTAGCTTACCGACTTGAGTTACCTCAACAACTCGCGGCTGTACATAACACTTTCCACGTCTCGAATTTGAAGAAATGTTTTGCTAAAGAAGATCTCACTATTCCGTTAGATGAAATCCAAATCAACGAAAAACTTCAATTCATCGAAGAACCCGTCGAAATAATGGATCGTGAGGTTAAAAGACTTAAGCAAAACAAGATACCAATTGTTAAGGTTCGATGGAATGCTCGTAGAGGACCCGAGTTCACCTGGGAGCATGAAGATCAGATGAAGAAGAAATACCCGCATCTATTTCTAGAAGATTCGTCAACACCTTCAACTGTTTAAAATTTCGGGATGAAATTTATTTAACGGGTAGGTACTGTAGTGACCCGAACTTTTCCATGTTTATATATATTAATTGAGATTGATATTTACATGATTAAATGTTTCCAACATGTTAAGCAATCAAACTTGTTAAGACTTGATTAATTGAAATATGTTTCATATAGACAATTGACCACCCAAGTTGACCGGTGATTCACGAACGTTAAAACTTGTAAAAACTATATGATGACATATATATGGATATATATATATATATATATATAGTTAACATGATACTATGATAAGTAAACACATCATTAAGTATATTAACAATGAACTACATATGTAAAAACAAGACTACTAACTTAATGATTTTTAAACGAGACATATATGTAACGATTATCGTTGTAAAGACATTTAATGTATATATATCATATTAAGAGATATTCATACATGATAATATCATGATAATATAATAATTTAAAATCTCATTTGATATTATAAACATTGGGTTAACAACATTTAACAAGATCGTTAACCTAAAGGTTTCAAAACAACACTTACATGTAACGACTAACGATGACTTAACAACTCAGTTAAAATGTATATACATGTAGTGTTTTAATATGTATTTATACACTTTTGAAAGACTTCAATACACTTATCAAAATACTGCTACTTAACAAAAATACTTACAATTACATCCTCGTTCAGTTTCATCAACAATTCTACTCGTATGCACCCGTATTCGTACTCGTACAATACACAGCTTTTAGATGTATGTACTATTGGTATATACACTCCAATGATCAGCTCTTAGCAGCCCATGTGAGTCACCTAACACATGTGGGAACCATCATTTGGCAACTAGCATGAAATATCTAATAAAATTACAAAAATATGAGTAATCATTCATGACTTATTTACATGAAAACAAAATTACATATCCTTTATATCTAATCCATACACCAACTACCAAAAACACCTACAAACACTTTCATTCTTCAATTTTCTTCATCTAATTGATCTCTCTCAAGTTCTATCTTCAAGTTCTAAGTGTTCTTCATATATTCTACAAGTTCTAGTTACATAAAATCAAGAATACTTTCAAGTTTGCTAGCTCACTTCCAATCTTGTAAGGTGATCATCCAACCTCAAGAAATATTTGTTTCTTACAGTAGGTTATCATTCTAATACAAGGTAATAATCATATTTAAACTTTGTTTCAATTTCTATAACTATAACAATCTTATTTCAAGTGATGATCTTACTTGAACTTGTTTTCGTGTCATGATTCTGCTTCAAGAACTTCGAGCCATCCAAGGATCCGTTGAAGCTAGATCCATTTTTCACTTTTCCAGTAGGTTTATCCAAGGAACTTAAGGTAGTAATGATGTTCATAACATCATTCAATTCATACATATAAAGCTATCTTATTCGAAGGTTTAAACTTGTAATCACTAGAACATAGTTTAGTTAATTCTAAACTTGTTCGCAAACAAAAGTTAATCCTTCTAACTTGACTTTTAAAATCAACTAAACACATGTTCTATATCTATATGATATGCTAACTTAATGATTTAAAACCTGGAGACACGAAAAACACCGTAAAACCGGATTTACGCCGTCGTAGTAACACCGCGGGCTGTTTTGGGTTAGTTAATTAAAAACTATGACAAACTTTGATTTAAAAGTTGTTATTATGAGAAAATGATTTTTATTATGAACATGAAACTATATCCAAAAATTATGGTTAAACTCAAAGTGCAAGTATGTTTTCTAAAATGGTCATCTAGACGTCGTTCTTTCGACTGAAATGACTACCTTTACAAAAACGACTTGTAACTTATTTTTACGACTATAAACCTATACTTTTTATGTTTATATTCATAAAATAGAGTTCAATATGAAACCATAGCAATTTGATTCACTCAAAACGGATTTAAAATGAAGAAGTTATGGGTAAAACAAGATTGGATAATTTTTCTCATTTTAGCTACGTGAAAATTTGTAACAAATCTATTCCAACCATAACTTAATCAACTTGTATTGTATATTATGTAATCTTGAGATACCATAGACACGTATACAATGTTTCGACCTATCATGTCGACACATCTATATATATTTCGGAACAACCATAGACACTCTATATGTGAATGTTAGAATTAGCTATACAGGGTTGAGGTTGATTCCAAAATATATATAGTTTGAGTTGTGATCAATACTGAGATACGTATACACTGGGTCGTGGATTGATTCAAGATAATATTTATCGATTTATTTCTGTACATCTAACTGTTGACAACTAGTTGTAGGTTACTAACGAGGACAGCTGACTTAATAAACTTAAAACATCAAAATATATTAAAAGTGTTGTAAATATATTTTGAACATACTTTGATATATATGTATATATTGTTATAGGTTCGTGAATCAACCAGTGGCCAAGTCTTACTTCCCGACGAAGTAAAAATCTGTGAAAGTGAGTTATAGTCCCACTTTTAAAATCTAATATTTTTGGGATGAGAATACATGCAGGTTTTATAAATGATTTACAAAATAGACACAAGTACGTGAAACTACATTCTATGGTTGAATTATCGAAATCGAATATGCCCCTTTTTATTAAGTCTGGTAATCTAAGAATTAGGGAACAGACACCCTAATTGACGCGAATCCTAAAGATAGATCTATTGGGCCTAACAAACCCCATCCAAAGTACCGGATGCTTTAGTACTTCGAAATTTATATCATATCCGAAGGGTGTCCCGGAATGATGGGGATATTCTTATATATGCATCTTGTTAATGTCGGTTACCAGGTGTTCACCATATGAATGATTTTTATCTCTATGTATGGGGGTGTATTGAAATATGAAATCTTGTGGTCTATTATTATGATTTGATATATATAGGTTAAACCTATAACTCACCAACATTTTTGTTGACGTCTTAAGCATGTTTATTCTCAGATGATTATTAAGAGCTTCCGCTGTCGCATACTTAAATATGGACGAGATTTGGAGTCCATGCTTGTATGATATTGTGTAAAAACCGCATTCAAGAAACTTATTTTGTTGTAACATATTTGTATTGTAAACCATTATGTAATGGTCGTGTGTAAACAGGATATTTTAGATTATCATTATTTGATAATCTACGTAAAGCTTTTTAAACCTTTATTGATGAAATAAAGGTTATGGTTTGTTTTAAAATGAATGCAGTCTTTGAAAAACGTCTCATATAGAGGTCAAAACCTCGCAACGAAATCAATTAATATGGGACGTTTTTAATCAATAAGAACGGGACATTTCAATATCCACATGAAAGATGAAGTAATTTTTGTCTACTTTTTAAATATGCAAAGCTTTAATCACAGAAATTAACACATTTTATCATACAAGGTAATTTTCATGCAAGTGCTGTATAAAACTACATTTACACTAATTCTAGCATATCTCGGGCTATACATAAGCAAACGACATGATATCCTAGTCTAACTTGAGTGTTTTTAAATTATATTTCCAGTGGTATATGTCTCACATGCCAATTCGTTTTCTATCAATACCAGGTTTCTGATCAAGCAACAAAAACACAACGATAATTCAAATCGACATAACTTAATCATACGGAAACGAAATCAAGCGAATCCAAAGCCTAAAATCAATAGTTTTTCGCAAGGAATCTGATTATGACATAATAATTAACATTGTAAAAACTTAAATTTTCTGATCAAACAAATACAAATTCGTTTTTAAACCCTAGCGCATCAAACAAACAAAATAACGATAACGATTAACACGTAAGCGTATAGACTTGAGCAATTGACAACATAACTATGACACTTTAATAAAATCAGATTTTTAAGAATTAGAGTTCATGTAAATATACCTTAGATCACAAAATTGTTTATACCAATGGATAGAGAACGAGGAGATGAACGCGATTCGTGTATAACACTTTTGCTAATTTTGAAAGATGAAGGTATGGTAGTGATGGTGATGGTCGACGATGGGAGGAGAGGGAGGAGGGAAAAAGCTGCGTTCTTTGTTTCTAATTAGGTTTAGGGAAAAGAATACAAGTGCTAATTAATTTATACATGGACTAAATACCCTTAATTGCACTTAAGTCCCTCCATTAGTCAAAAATTAACAAAATAAGGGGGAGGGGGTGGGGTTCGGCCGAATGGGGCCCTCATGGGGTTCCCGGGCTCTCGTTTTGCAATCCCGTGTAATCGTGGTCCGTTTTAAGTGCCGTTTAGTTGTACCGAAGGCCCCGGAACTAGGGGTGTGCATTAAACGGTTTCGACCATGAAACCGACCGACCCATATTGATTTGGTTAAATTGGGTCGGCTTATTTGATTTTGGTTTGGTTTTTTGGTTTCAACCGAAAATATTCACGATTTTTGGTTTGGTTTTGGTTTGTAAAATGAACATTTGGTTTCAAACCGAAAAACCGAATTCTACAACTATTTATGATATATATATTAAAATATTTAATTTATATATAATATTTATTTTTATTTTATCTACATTTACACCATGTATACTAGACCGCATACCTAATTTTGGGTGCTGATTCTTATCATTCAATTGATTAGGGCAAAATCTTCTCCAATATACCAATTAACTTAGTTTCTCTGAATCTCTTCAATTGTTTTCTCTCAAGTCAACATCAATTCCATATTTGCAAAGAATATTTTGCTATATAATGTGGTGTGATATAATCAGAATTCACAAGTCACAAAAAATCGATTTCAATCATCAAAGGTGTACAACTACTGTTTTTGTTGGGTTCAGTTCAACAAGTCATCACTATGGTATGGTTCAATACAAATTTTTTAAATTCATAACTTTTTTTATTCAGTTTATGTTCATGCTTTCTGATTAGGGCTTTCTATAGGTTAAATTCATAACTTTATTGATTTAATTTGGTTCAAACCGAAACCGATCCATTTAAACCGATTTATTATTTGGTTGGATTGGTTTGGTTTTGTCAAGTTTGGTTTGGTTATTGGTTCTCAAAAATATTCTTAAAAACCAAATAAACCAAACCGAATAAACCACGTAAACCGTAAACCGACCGAATGAACACCCCTACCCGGAACGCTAACCCGATCGTTAAACGTAACCAATTGTTTAATTTAATAAAAACCCAATAAATTAAATACTTTAAAAAAGTTAATAATTAATAAAATTAATTATTAAAATAAACCCGAGCGTTTCGTTGCTCAAAAAGCTATGATCAAAATCGTATCGTTTTTATCGTATTTCATTATCCGAAATATTTATTTGAATTAATATCAACCCATATTAATTATTAAAACCCTCCGAAGATCAAGTACGCATTTAATACACGTAAACACATAAAATTTAAATAATCGCCGTTAAATAAACTAACGGAAGTAACGGAAAAATCAGGGTTATTACAGGGTGGTCAATTGTCTATATGAAACCTATTTCACTTAATCAAGTCTTAACAAGTTTGATTGCTTAACATGTTGGAAACACTTAATCATGTAAATATCAAATTCATTTAATATATATAAACATGAAAAAGTTCGGGTCACTACAAATAACACCCACTTACTAAATATCAAAGTGTGTTAGTGATTAACTAACCATTTAAGACTCATAAACACCAATTATCACTTTGAAACCCTAGGTTAGTCATTCTTGAGTCCTCATGACTCAATCTTACCCAAAAACCCCCAAAATCACCAACAATGGATTTTATGTTCACCACTAACCCAAAACCCTAACCCTTAAACAAATTAAAATTAGGAAATCAAGGTTAAGGCTTACCACCACAACCAAAATGTATCTAGATACTAGATGAACAACTTTAATACACGAGCTTAGACCCGAAACAAGCTCCTTCTTCCTTGATTTAAGCTTTCTCACACTAAGCCTCTTTCTCTCTCTCTAGAAATGAAGTGGAGAAGATAAGGTTGGTAAATGTGAAATTATGAGCCAAACCAGCCTCCTAATGGCCATAAATTCGGCCTCAAGTGAAAATATCAAAATGCCCCTCTTTATAATTAAATAAAGCAAAAGAATTACCATCTGACGCTGGCCGCGCCGCGATCTAAAGGGCTGCGCCGCGGCCCATGCTGAAACAGAAGCCCCCAGCTTTTTAATTATATACACAATTATGTATCATTTGGACTTGGGTCTTACAACTGGACCGTAGCAAAACCTCACATTTTTTAGGTCTAATCTCTAATATGTTTATCAAATTCCATTAGTTAACATTTTTTTTTGAACGACGATTTTTTTTTGGCATCAGTAGATCAATTATTTCAATGACCCTCATCATTTGCACGTATCACACACGTTCGGGCGGAAACCCGAACCCGATTGACGGTACCCGGAAACACATCTATTCGGGCAGTGTTCCTGGGTAGAGGTCCGTGAACGAATCCGGTAAACCTCCCTATAGGGTCAATATATACCACCATTATTGGTGTTCATTTGTTTTAAAGAAAATCATGTCATCTTTAAGGATCGAACCTATGACCTCTCCCTATCCCAAGACACAAAGTACATGGGGTGAACCATTGGGCTATGCCCGCAAGTTCCATTAGTTAACAAATTAACATTGAACTTTTGATCCACGTAATTCTCTTAGACCCAATAAAAATATAGATTATCCTCAAATTTACGTTAGGCTCGAGAATTTTAAGTTTAATAGTAGGATACATGTAAGATTTAATAAAGTGTGAAGTTTCCATTTCTAACTTAACCCTCAATTTCAAGCTTAATTTCAGGCATTCAAAGCTCTAATACATTCCCCCGTATTCCAATTTCTATAGATGTGACTCCGTTCCGTTTAACACATTCAATGAAACAAAAATGTAAAAAACTCGTTATCCAAAGTGTAAAATTATACGCACTACGTCCATATATTAATTGTCGACATACAAAAAAACACAATTTAAAAAATTTCATCATGACACTATACTTTTTTGTATTTTTTTTATAACTTTATAGTTCGTGGAGGCAACCCGAAGGAAGAGCAAAAAGAAGGTTGGGTGCTTGTGGGGCAAGGCCACCCGGCCTCGAATAGGAGGGGGCTTAGCTCTGGATCCTTCCTGCTTTACCCTCAATTAATTAATTAGAAAATCATATAACATTTGTAATTTATTAGAGACAATGTTGTAAACTTCACTAAATTTAATTTTCTTATTTAAAAGTGCGCAATTATTTTCGGATATTTCTAAAAAGAATAGGAACATAGAGGAGTAATACTTTCTATTGCCACTGTGTAAAAAGATTTTTTTTTTTTGGCGAAAAATTAAATTAAATATTAAATTAAATTAAATATTAAATATTAAATATTAAATATATTAATTATAAGAAAATCGAATTTAATAGAGGATGGAATAGAAGGAAGCAATTACTTGAAAAGGAGTTAACAGGATTATGGGTTTGGAATTGGGATGTCTCTCATGCAACTCTAATCTCTTACGTGCCGGCAACTATTTCCAACCATCCCCAGTACACACGCACACCCACATGTTCTTACCATCTCCCATACTTATCTTACCTTGCAAGCATTAAACTTGACAATTTTTATTACATGTATATGTTATTTTAAGTGTAATTATAATTTGAATAAATATACAAATACACACACAAAATATATATGTTTCCCCTTGCATTTTTCAAAGACTAGTTAAATAATACACTTAAATTATTTCTTTACTTGAAATTTTTACAAATTAATTGGGAACAGTTGGTTCAAGATATTGTAAAATCTAAAAATGGACATTTAAGACGAAAAAAGTTTATTTTCTTTACATATTTGAATTGAATGGATAATAGTGTAGCTACAATTTATATAGTCAATATATCTTTATAAATTTGTATTATGAGTTTAATTATAATAATTTATTAAAGTTAAATTTAATGATTTATACATTATTTGATTCTGAAGTCTTCATTGCAAAATAATGTTGGTAGGCAATTAATAACAAAATCAAAATATAGTTTTACATTAAACAAAAACAAACATTTATAAAAACAAATATGTCGGGTGGCATTCCAATTAAACAATACTACTAGCAACAATTTATTTAATGAAACATCTATACAACAACTGTAATTATTATCCATGTCTCTACTGGTCCAACCACTACTTGTACTCTCTGCATTTTTGTTAGTACATTGATCATCATTTTCATAATATCCCGCATTATCAGAATCTCTATATTCCCAATTTGTCCTTTCACTTCCGCTATGTATCGTTACGACCGTATCCGAATATTCCGGCGTACTTACCTCCATTTCCTCGTATTCCCCGAACTCAAAATCCGTCGGTTTGGTGTTTGTAACTGTCACATTTCTAACCAACTCCCAACCGTCAGATTCCCAGTTCGGAGACAAACCCGAACATAATGTTCCAATCCTTTTCCGCAAATTCGAGTCATCAATTTCCGACGTTTCTTCGTCAGAAACGTCTGAGAAACTCGAGCTCGGCCAATCGAACACGCATCTTGGTGACCATTTTTTGTCGACCAATTGCGAATTACACGATAACAAATACGGATGTTGTAGCAGCTGATCGCAGCTCCATCTTTCTGAACGGTCTCTTCTAATACATTTCGATACAAAATCGCATAGCTCGTTAGGCATCTGAGCAGGCAAATCGGGTAACTCGTCAGAGTACCCGATTTGAAACAGAGTGTCAACTCCTCTGTCTTGCCACGCTGGCTTTCCGGTGATCATTTCGATCACCGTACACCCCAAGGACCAGACATCGGATTCCGGTCCTTGATATTCGCCCCGAACAACTTCAGGTGCCATCCATAACGGACTCCCACGAGTTCCCGAATTGGGGCCACCCAATTCCAATGCAGACCCCAAGTCCGCTAATTTAGCGGACTCCGAGTCAGCCCCAACCAATACATTCCTTCCTTTAACATCACAATGAACAATGTTTTTCGAATGAATGTAGCTCAAAGCAGAGACTATACACCGCGTGTAATTCCGAACCATGACGTCATCATATTCATCCAGGTCAGCAACGGTGCCACCAGGCATATACTCCATGTGTAAGTTCCTATACACAACCGAATTCTCTGACGTCACGTCGTCATCACGATAGCTTACCACGAAAGGCGATGATAGCGATTTTAAAATGCGAATTTCGTTCTCTAAAGCTTCGGAGAATTTGGACGAAGTTTGGTTCGCTGATTTAACAGCGAACAACTCGCCGTTGATTTTATCAACGGCTAAATCTACGGTTCCGAATGAGCCTTTGCCGATGCAAAGACTTCGAGTCCAATTAATGGGTGTGTTATTGTTTTTGTTGGTGATCATTTTGAGTGAAGATATTTGGTAAATAATGGAGATAGAGGTTTTGGTGGTAAATGGAAGATGGAAATGAGTATTTATAGAAGGGGGAAAAAGTTGGCGTGAGATGTGGGTAGGATGATACGGTGTTTCATCTTTATCTCTACATTTTTTTATAGTTGTTGTAGTTATTTTATATTATACAATTAAATGTGTGCAATACATCTTTTATGAAATATCTAAAGACTCTTATGTTGTATTTATAAACTTAAGTATTGTAATTTGATAGTTAGTGGTGTTTGGATGCTAGTTTAGATGGTAATATTTGATTATTACTTTTTTAACCAAAAAATAATGTACTACAGTTGATTACGATTCAAAGGACTCAACGTAACAAAAATAAAGTCATTCATTAATGTAGCAAAATGTAATAACTACCTTTTTTTTTTCCGCTTACTTTCCCCTTATTTCTTGTTAAGGTGTAACTATTACTCTGTATTAAATATAAGTATAATTATTTGCGTATATTTTTAATAGATACGGAGTACATCATAAACTATCTATAGATTTATCATAGTTTTTGATGAATTCATCTTACATAATTATTTGTGTATGTAGTAAAAATGTTTATTACATTTTTATGGTTTATCAATAAAAAATCACGTTAGAATTATTAATGCTCATTGTATTAAAAAATAATAAAAGGAATATGATATATTAAATCCAATTAATTTGGATTATTTCGGTTTGATCATCATAGATGCATTGACATAGTATGTCTTAATTTGATATCATTTACATTATTAGTCAATGATTTGATACTTGTTATCAGTTGAAAATAATGAAACTTATTCACTCCTATAAATAAAGATGCTACATGAAAGGATATTTTAAGACTTTTATTTTGTTTCTTTTTCCCATTATGATAAGAGTAGATATATATTATAAGAGATATATTTTAAGGTATTTGTAAGAGTGAGAGTTTGTATATCGGACGGTGCCTAAAAGCCAAACATAAGGATATGAAGATATAAGTGGATAAGAGCAATATACACCTCTACTACGGAGTATTTTTTTTTTTTACTACTAGGAAGAACACAAATTTCTAACACATGCTTTATGACTAGGGATGGCAATGGATGTTTCATCCATGGATATCCATCCGATCTGATCCATTAATAATGGATATGGATGATGTAAATGGACGATTAATGGATATGGATATGGATATGGATGATCTAAATATTTCTTGGATCGGATATGAATGACAATATGTCATTCATGGATATATCCATTACCACCCGAAATACATTTATATATTGATATAAACGTACTAAAATATATTTATAAACATCTACATATCGATATCCCTCTTCTTATTAAAGCAGGAGCATAATTAAGTAATATTGTTTTCAAATATATGATCTTGACTATCCATTGTATCTAAATAAATAACAATAACCGTTAGATTCAATTTCGAAAAAATTATTACATAATACAATATTCAATATCAATAAAAAGGACAACAATAACCTCAGTTTAAATTATATATACAGTTACGTATAATTTTTTTTATGTAATGATGCACGTATATCTGTTTTATCTTGATAGTTTTGTATGATTGAGTTGTGATTTTGGAATATGGTGATATTTGGGATCTTTTTATTTTGCAGGTAAGTGGTGGATTAAAAATGGTTGAGAAGGCTAAGGGCAGAAAGAAGAAGTGGTAACTAGGTACACTTTAAATCTTCACAAACGTCTTCATTGATGGTATAATTGATTCTATCTGTTTCTATATCTATACTTAAACTTATGTTTATGAAATTAATGGTATGCGTCTTAGTTAGCTGATAAGCTAAAATGTCAGAGCTCTTAATTAAAAAGTTTGTATAGATTGTAATTTAGTTTTTTCATATACTTTTTTTATTAGGAAAATTGTAAATTGTGATTGTAGATTTTACAAATTTGCAATTTTATTTATATGATGGGTTCATGAGATTATATCATTTTTATCAAAACTCATGAACATCAACTACAACTTAATACATCTGGTGGGTTTTTTCATTTTTATTTTTTCTTTATTTTTCTATATATCTATCAGCATTCACAGTTTCTATCTATTTCTAGCAATTCATTTAAAAGTAATCTATTTTGCTCTTACGTGCTTCATTCAAGTGATGATAATTTTATTCCGTAGCTTCTTTTATTAATAATAAAAATTTTGAACTGACTTATCTATTTACACTTTTTAAGATTGGACTTTGTTTTTGTTCTCCTGCAACGTGATAGGCTAAAAGAGTGTAGCGTTTCAGTAGCGGAACCTGCAGCTGTAATTTAGGGGTGCAAGTACACTATTCGGATGTTATCTGATCCTCCTGCAAGAAGAAGCAATGGAGAAAGTGTTTGACGAGGTTATATGCATTTGAATACATTTCAGATTTCAATATAATATCAACCCGTTTCCTTTAGATTGAAATCTTTTACCTTAACCCATTTCACACCATTATAGATAATAATTACCAAATTTACCCATAGCAGGTAAATGTGTCTGAATGGCAAGGCCCTCAAAGTTGTAGACTATGGGGATTGAACTTGAGTCTTTTCTAGACAATCTCAAGCCAATATTCATTGTGTAGCTCGGGTCATAATCCTAATGTATTAAAACAATTCATATACGTTAATGTAGAATGGGTCGGAACTGGTAAATAAGTTTTTTGTATTCTACAAGGCATCCTTATGACCATGCAGATTCTCATTGATTTTTATTTTAATTATATTTATAGGCCTGCACCTTTATTGTTCACGGAATGGTCGGTATAAACTATGTGAAAATCAAGGTTGGTTTTTACTTGCCAATAGTGCAACACGAAAGTAATAAACAGGAGGGCGTTGATGAGGAACAAACTATTTTTGACTGTGCTACTTACAAACAAACCCTGAAAGACCGTGTACCCAAGTGAGTAAATTTTTATTTTCCATACTACAAGTTTATACGTTAGTATTTTATATATTTGCATAATAATGTATTATATATTAACTTACTGTTTTATGTAGCTGAATGCTACTAAATTGGTGAGGCGTTGATTTTCGAATCCATTTAGCAAATGGAATTACCAATCCATAAGCATCAACTTATGTTTAAAGCTACTCATTTATTGTTACATCAGAGTTTACTATAGCACATTTTATCCACTTTTTTGTCACATTTTATTGTTGTAATCATATTTTAACCACATTTATTGTTACATCAGAGTGTAACAACCTCTGATTTACATTAAACTTTACGTAAAAAGTAATGATACATTTTAACCACAATTTAACTAAGGTATTATCTGGTTTTTACACACACTTCTTATGAATATTTGACCCATTTTGTCGAGAATCATTTATTTGTGTAATATGTAGTCTTCCTTCTACTTTTTTAACAAACACAAGTAAAAGCCCATTGGAAATGGGTGTTTTTAGGCATATGGGTTGTATAAGTTTTCGACGTCATGAAATTTTGCTCAAGCTCCCATTATATGTGTTGGATATCAACTATGAGACAAGTGGGTCAGACGAGTCGAGTAGCAATATTTCATTTTATGGGTCAGACGAGTCGAGTAGCAATATTTCATTTTATTTTTTATGTTACAAAAGGGTGATTTAGTGTAGTGATGATACATGTAAAGGTTAAAGAATCCATGTTTTCATGGTACAATGACAGATTCATATTCAAATGGGTCGACAGTGTCATCTCTAAAAATGGTATGCATAAAATGGTCTTTATTTACAACATATAAGAACACAATTTGTGTGTAGGCTGAAGGTATATTTAGAATTAACGGAGACAACAACCAAGAAGAGCATTTGAGAAATGAGTTGAACCATGGTTCCTGAGAAGGCCATACAGTGTCAAACAGAAGATGACTGTTTTGCCCTTTTCAGTCTTCTACCGCCAACCGAAACCGCCCTGCTCAACTGGGTTGTCAGCATAATGGCTGATGTTGTCCAACACAAACATATCAACAAGATGAATTCACACAATATTGCAATGAGTTTTGCCCAAAATATGACACAGGTTTGTATATATGAAATTGACATGTGCTTAGTTTGAAACGTCTGAGTAAAATTGTACCAACATTTAACTTTTTGTATGTGCAGATGGCGGATCCCTTGAATGCATTGATGTATGTTCAAGTAATGGTGGAGATGGCGGATCCCTTGAATGCATTGATATATAATTAAGTTGATAGATCATGTATGCCGATACCTATATAAAATTATAAATAATGTATATATTTTTATATGTAGTTTTTATTTTTATTTTTATTAAATTTTTGTCTTTGGTGAACATTATGTTTTTATCTCAACTTATTTTTAGCTTATTCCATATTCTACATCAAAATATTCAAACATTTATTACAATTTTTCATATAACTAATTTCATAAAAAAAAAAACCGCGAAATCGCGGGTCTTTAACTAGTACATATACATATAACATATAAATTCTTAATTTAATAACAAAAATAAGGGTTATGATCGACACAATTATTAATTTGTTAATAACAACACTTAAAGTAACACATTTATATTAGTTTAAACGTATATTTACTTATATTATAACGCATTTTTCTCAATTAAGTCAAAATTTTGAAGACAAATTACATCCAAACCTTAGTAAGAAACCAATAATATTAAGATTAAATATTTACATTTGTTATGCTCTATATAAAATTGTCAAAATTTTCGTTAGATTAACGTTTCATTTAATATCCAACGGATATCCGTTAACCCGCTTAATCCAACGGATATGGATATGAATGGATGAACAAAAATTAAATGGATATGGATATGGATATGGATGAACAAAAATTAAATGGATATGGATGTGGATATGGCATCACTCGATCCATATCCGATCCATTGCCATTCCTATTTATGATAAAATGGTATATATCTATTCTATAGTTTCTATTAAAATGCTAAAATGATGATGTCATTATTAAGCTAATTTCTTTGTTAAGAAAAAATTAAAAATAAAAAGAAAAAAATCTAGGTCACTTAGATGATGTCATTAATACTAAATATTTTATGATTAAAAAAATTATATTTATAATAACTAACTTGATGATGTCATTAAAATAATTAATTATTTTAAATAAAATTATTAACATGTTAATTGTATAATATAAAAAGCATTATGTACAACTTTATAAAATACCCTAATGACCATATGTACAATATTTGAAGCAATATGTACAACTTTATGATAAAACACTACATGACCATATGTACAATATTTAAAACATATATATACAACTTTATGATAAAACATCTCATTAACACATGTACAAACTTTGAAACATATTGTACAGCCTTCATATAATAATTGTATTTTAGTTTTAAAAAAATAAAATTAAAGAGACATTTGTTATTATTGATAATTATTATTATAAATATAAATACTCAATTTTAGAGCAAACTTTATTATTGTTATATTATTATTATTCAAAACTGGGTCATCTTTACGGGATTAATTACGTTACATATGTATGCGAAATACATGTCCCAATAAAATGTTGTAATGTAGCTTTTATGACAAAAAAATAATAATCGTGATGAAAATTAGAACAAGGTGGTGGGAGAATAAATGTAGTTCATTTATACTTACCAAGTTTCTTAGTCGGAATTTATGGTTCCACGGGTTATTAAACTAAACGCCTTTAGCATTTACATTCACTTAATACCTAAAATATATCATTAAACTGTTTTCGTTTAAACAAACCCGTAATTTTACGGGTCATTTCACTAGTATTATATTATTATTGTATAAATTCTTACAAATGTTTCGCATACTGGACTTCTACACGACTTTGAGTAAAAAAATATCCTATGTAAAAGGACAATTTCATTTGGATACTTATAGTCAAATTGTATTTATCTAATTTGATGTACACTATAAAATGGATAACGTTTGTATTGTTAAGGTTATTTGAAGTATATATGTACTTTTGATGTACGCATTTGTATTAGGTTTTCCATGACAATGTTATAAATGTATTTGTGTTAATCTAATTTAATTTGTTGTAAATTGTAAAAAGGAAAAAAAAATACCACTCAAGTTATTTTGAATATGCATATACTTTTATTTTGAAAAAGGTATTTTAACTGGGTTATTCGGTAACAATGTCATAAATACGGAATATATGTTTTAGCTTAACTACCTAAATATTCGATTTTTCATTTTTTATAACAACTTGAATTAAAGGATATTATATATAAAAAACTTAGGTTTTAAAATTTTAAGATACACATCCAACTTAGTTTTAACAAACTATTGATTTTAAAGCTCACGTCTTATTCATTTTTTTTTAGATGAATTTGACCAAGCTATCAACCCTAACTATATTATTTAACCTTCCACCTTTAGTTGTGTGTGCTTCATTGGACAATTCAGTTTCGTTTCGATTCCTTGTGCATTATTCTTTTTGAGTTTTTTACCAAATAATTGTCTTAAGTAATCATATTTATATTGTTATATTCTTTTTTGAGATATAATATCAAATTAATTGTTACAAATAGTTAGCATAATATGTATTCCAAAACGCTAATAAAGAAAAAATATTTGATAACCAAATAAAAATACAATAAATTTTCTTTACTAAAGGTGGAAGGTTAAATAATATAGTTACTAAATATTATTAAAAAAAAGTTAGTAAATATGAAAATAGTGTTAAGAAACGAATTGGCTAGCTGTCGTTTCAAGACCTTAAACTACATAAAGTTTGGATTTGTAGTATATGTTTAATTAATAATAATATGATTTTGTTATAAAAGTAATAATTGGATGATAATTTTATTATTATTATAGATATTGCATAGTATATTTTTTTGAGTATGAATAGGTGTGTTGAGTTAGAGTTTATTGTATGTATTTTTTGGTTAACAAAAACACTCTCTCTCTCTAGATTCCAAATGCCACCAAACTCTCATTGTACATTTTTCTATAAATAAAAAACCAATTACTCATACCTTTTGTTCAACATTTGTTTTCTCCGTTTTACAGTATCTCTATCTCTATATACCTTCTACAGTCAAGAACCACTAAAGGTAGTTATAAGCCTACTGAATTATAACACGTTATCAGCACGATTATCTCAACATTTATACTAAATATGGTTGGCTCTGCCACCTAACTAATATATGGTCGGTTATACCACCTAAATGATATATGGTCGACACTGTCGCCTAATTTACATTTATGTTATCTAACATTTATTTATGTATACTAACATTTACATTTATGTTATCTAACATTTATTTATGTATACTAACATTTACAGTTATGTTCACTAACATTTATATTTATGTTATTTAAGTTATATATGGTCGGTTATACCACCTGAATTATATTTTCTGTAATCTAACTCTTATTAACTTCACTAACATTTATATTTATGTTAATAAGACCTCATGATTGTACGCAACACGTCATTTGACAACACGGTACTTTATGTACGCAACACGTCATTTGACAACACGGTACCATGGGTCGAGATTAATTCCGATCAATACGAATACGATGGGGTCTTTATATGTTATCTAACATTTATGATTACTTATGCAATTAATAATTATTTATTTCATGCATACTAATGTTTATTCTTAAAAGTAAATCTTAAAAGTTAAAATAAGAAAAAATAGTTTGTATTTTTATTAAAAGTAAATCTTAAAAGTTAAAATAAGAAAAAGTAGTTTGTATTTTTATTAAAAGTAAATTTTAAAAGTTAAAATAAGAAAAAGTAGTTTGTATTTTTATTAAAAGTAAATCTTAAAAGTTAAAATAAGAAAAGTAGTTTTGTATTTTTATTAAAAGTAAATCTTAAAAGTTAAAATAAGAAAAGTAGTTTGTATTTTTATTAAAAGTAAATCTTAAAAGTTAAAATAAGAAAAAGTAGTTTGTATTTTTATTAAAAGTAAATCTTAAAAGTTAAAATAAGAAAAAGTAGTTTGTATTTTTATTAAAAGTAAATCTTAAAAGTTAAAATAAGAAAAAAAAATCTTGTCCTTTATATTACTCATACGCGTTTTGATATAGTGACTTTATTCGTTAACGTCAACTAACGACGTTACAACGGTCATATATACATAACGGTTGTTAACGTCAACTGACGACGTTACAACAACTATATTTTTCAAATATAAAATAAACATCTCCGTTTTCACATTTTCACAAATCAATCTTCATTTTTCAGATTACTACTCTCAAAAAGTTTTTGTAAAAAATGATTCACACAAGGATGATTTTTCCTATTGTATTGGTCATATTAACTATCATCATTGTTGCTAATATACCACCGGGTGAACCTATATTCTATCCTGCCCTTGTGGTTTTATTATTTGTAATCATACCATTATTCTGTTGTTTGCTACTTATGAATTTAAAATGATTCTAATTTCATTTTATTATTTGTCTATGAATAGATGTTGATTATGATTATGATTTATGTTATTCATCTTTTTGATAATAGAAAATGTCGAATTTGAAAAGGCTTAAATTTGCTCATTTAGAACAAGTGGGAACAACTACTTAACATGGGTTATGAATGTAGAAAAACATCTCGAATCAAACGGTATTTTAGAAACCCTGAATGAAAATAACAATTATTCCGAACAAGAGAAAGCAATAGTAAGTATTTTTCTTAGCAAACATATTGACGAGTCCTTAGAATCTACATATTATATGATCGAAAATCCAAGTGTATTATGGAAAATACTCAAAGATAGATACGATATTAATTATCAAAAAAAAAAAAAAATAATAATAATAATAATAATAATAACGGTGATCCATGAAAGAGTAAAATTAAAGATATTAGTAGACGCTCTTATAAGAATTCCGTAGATTCTTATTAATGATCTGGTAACGTGGATCATCAGTCTAGTATTTCTTGAATACATGAACATCTTGTTTAGCTCTACAAATAAGTCCCAAAAGAAAAGAAAACGAGAGTGAATCTGTTGACAAATCTTGATTAAATTAACCCTGAGCTACCTTGAGACTTGAATGGTTTGAATTTTCTAAGATGCCTAGTTTTTTTATGTATCACTCATAAATAAATGGTTTTAGACCATAACGCATATGTTTTATTAAGTGTTATCTTTTATGTACTTCAGATTATAACTTGTTTGCATGTAATATAATTTGATTATCTTGCTGAAATATAACTCATTATTTGCTTATCTTATTTGAAGTTTTAGTATGAATCCTGCAGAAATACAACATCAATTAAATGGTAAAGTCCTATGTATTGCAGATAGTAGTAACATACACACTATGATCAAATCTAAGAAATATTTCATTGATTTAAATCAAATGAGGGAATTATAAATACTATATCAGCTCTTGCAAACTTGATATAAGAAACGAAAAAGGCAAAATTTCATATTACCAAATGGTACGAATTTTTTGGTAAACAATGTCTTGTTTTCTCCCAAATCAAAGAGAAATTTGTTAAGTTTCTCTGATATATATCATAATGGATATGATTATCAGTCAATGATAATCGAAAATGAGAAATATCTATGTAACACCGAAAAGCGCATAGGATTAAAAGCGCATATGATAAAAAGCGCATATGATGAAAAGCGCAAAAGCGCATATGATGAAAAGCGCATCGCATATAATTAAAAGCGCATATAATGAAAAGTGCATATGACGAAAAGCGCAGCACATATGATTAAAAGCACATATGGTGAAAATGATATATGATGAAAAGCACATATGGTGATTAATGAAAATCACATATGGTGATTAATGAAAAGCACATATAGTGATTAACGAAAAACACATATGGTGATTAATGAAAATCACATATGGCGATTAATGAAAAGCACATTGAGAAATAATCACCAATGTTTCTTGAAAGAATTCAAGGGTATATATATGGACCAATTCATCCATCATGTGGACCATTTTTCTAATAGACGCATCTAACGCATGGTCTCATGTTTGTGTGTTATCAAGCCATAATATGGCATTTGCAAAGTTTCTTGCACAAATTATTAAATTAAGAACACATTATTCTGATTACACTATTAAAAGGATGAGACTTGATAATGCTGGTGAGTTAACATCTCAAGCTTTTAATGATTATTATATGTCTACAAGGATTGTTGTTGAACATCCAGTTGCTCATGTGCATACACAAAATTGGTTTAGCTGAATCAATAGATAAACGCTTACAGCTAATAACTAGACAATTAGAAATGAGTACAAAACTCTCAATATTTATATGGGGACATGTAAATTTACATGATGTGACATTAATTCGCATTAAATCAAGTGCAAGTTATAAATATTCTTCATTACCAACTTAATTTTGGTGGAGACCAAATATTTTCCATCTTAGAACATTTGGTTGTGAAGTGTATTTTTAATTGAACAACCACAACAAATGGTTCCTCAAAGAAGGATTGAAATATATGTTAGATATGAAACATCTTCAATCATAAGATATATTGAACCCATGACGGGTGATGTTTTTACAGCAAGTTTTTGTCGATTGTCACTTTAATTAAACATTGTTCCCTATATTAGGGGGAGAAATGAAATATAAATAAAATGATGTTTCATGGTGTGAACATCAATTAAGGAATATTGATCATCGCACAAAAGAATGCGAAAAGAAAGTTCAAATATAATGCATATGCAAGAACTTGCAAATTAATTACTTTATGCATTTAAAGATACAAAAATAAGTGACTAAATCATATATACCAGCAGTAAATGCTTCAGCTAGAATTGAAATTACAAAAGCTGGCAATAATGTCACTCATGAGTCTTTGCTACGGCAGAAACGTGGGAGACCAATTGGTTCCAAAGATAAAAATCCTCGAAAAAGAAAATCAGCTGATAATGAGGTAAAAGAAAGTGTTCAACAAGAACCACAAATCAATACTCCTTCTGCAGAGGATATTGATAAATGTAAATACATAAATTGCAATAAATTATGCAATATTATGAAACTGAAATGAAATGAAAAATCTTGATGAGATATTTTCATATAATGTTACAATGACATCATGAATAAAGATGATGATCTGGAACCAAAATCTGTCATTGAATATCAAAATAGACGTGATTGAACTCAACGGAAAGGAGCAATACGAGCTGAATTAGAATCGCTCAATAAAAGAAAAGTTTTTGGATCAATCGTTATCACTTTTAAAGATGTGAATCAATGGGATACAAATGAATTTTTATCCGAAAAGAAATGTGCAAATGAAGTTACAAGGCAAAACTAGACTTGTAACTCAAGATTTCCCACAAAGACCAGAAATGAACTAGGAGAAAAACTTATCCTCCTATAATGAATATAATTACTTATTAGATACTTAATCAAGCTGGTAGTTATTTAAATGCATCTCATGGATGTTGTTACTACTTATCTGTATGGATCACTTAATAGTGATATATATATGAATATACCTGAAGGGTTAAGGTATCATAAGCATCTAATGCAAAACCCAAGGGAATATATTCCATTAAATCACAAAGATTTCTAAATGGGTTTATACAATCGGGACGTATGTGGTATAATCGATTAAATTACTACTTGATAAGAAAAGGGTATACATATAAACTTATTTGCATGTGTGTTTTATAAAAACAATGTTCGGATATGTGATCATAGCTGTTTATATCAATTATCTTAAATAAAGAAATCTATGAAGCCATTCAACTTCTAAAGAAAAATTTTAAAATAAAAAAAAATCAAGTATTACGTTGATTTACATATTGAGCATATAACTAATGACTTACTTATACATCAAACAACTTATACCGAAAAGATTTTAAAATATTTTAATATGGACAAGACAAAAACCATTAAGTACTCATATGGTTGTTAGATCTTAATATTGATACTAATCCATTTCATCCTCTAGAAGATCATGAAGATCTTCTTGGTTCAGAAGTTCCATATTTTAGTGCAATTGGGGCTCTTATATATCTTACAAATTATACAAGATCTGACATTTCTTTTGCAGTTAATTTGTTGACAAGGTTCAGCTCAGCCCCTACCAAAAGACATTGGAATGGGATCAAACAAATAGTTTGATACCTTCGGGGAACTACTGATTTATAATTATTTTATTCTAACGAATCAAAACAAGATTTGGTTGGTTATGCAGATGCAGGTTATTTATCTGATCCACATAAAGCTAAATCTCAAAATGGATATGTATTCCTAAATGGAGGTACCGCAATATCATGGCGTTCTCAAAAACAAACACTTGTTGCAACATCATCAAATCATGCCGAAGTAATTGCATTACATGAAGCCAGTCGGGAATGTTTTTGGTTGAGATCAATGACACAACTCATTACTGATTCTTGTGGACTAGAACGCAATAAAAGTTCAACAACTATCTATGAAGATAATGTAGCTTGCATAACACAGATGAAAGAAGGGTATATCAAAAGTGACCGAACAAAACACATACCCCCTAGATTCTTCTCATACACTCAAAATCTCATTAAGGACAACCAGATTGAAATGAGATATGTTCAGTCCAGCAAAAACTCTGCTGACCTTTTCACCAAAGCACTTCCAACTGCTATTTTCAGAACACACGTTCATAATATTGGCATGAGGCATGTTCAGAAGATGTAACAACTCAGGCGTTGCCTACTTGAGGGGGAGTCAACTCTATGCTGCACTCTTTTTCCCTTAGCTAAAGTTTTATCCCAAAGGGTTTTCTTTAGCAAGGTTTTTAACGAGGCAGTACTAGTTATTCACTAATAAAATTATCATCCAAGGGGGAGTGTTATAAAAGTAATAATTGGATGATAATTTTATTATTATTATAGATATTGCATAGTATATTTTTTTGAGTATAAATAGGTGTGTTGAGTTAGAGTTTATTGTATGTATTTTTTGGTTAACAAAAACACTCTCTCTCTCTAGATTCCAAATGCCACCAAACTCTCATTGTACATTTTTCTATAAATAAAAAACCAATTACTCATACCTTTTGTTCAACCTTTGTTTTCTCCGTTTGACAGTATCTCTATCTCTATATACCTTCTACAGTCAAGAACCACTAAAGGTAGTTATAAGCCTACTGAATTATAACAGATTTGTATTTTTAATTCTATTTTTATATTCATGAGATGAGATGAGATGTAATTTGACTTTTATTAAGTACTGTAATACAACATATATATTGGATTTTGATGATAATTTTGACTATTTTTATTCCTATTTATGTGGCTGAAACATAATCATAACCTTGTTTTATAATAAAATGACAAAAAAAAAAAAAAAAAATTGTAGGCGAGACGCCAGAACAGATGGAGAAGGCGACAGCAAATAAGGTAAAGCAAGAAAGCATTTTGGGGTCCATCATGCTGACATGTCAATCATATATAACTACACGTCAGCGATACAGACGGATCAAAAGTGAGCAACAACATATGTGCCAATAGAGATGTCTACATTGGAGCATGTATACTTGTATAGACGTGTACAATCAACCTCCATAAAATCAAAAGTGTTATAATAATAATAATAATATAGATATGGATAGTCAATTTTGGTGTATACATATAGTCAATTTTGGTACACAAAGTATGTATTTTTATATTGAGATTTTAGGCTATAAATACTCATGAATGCAAGCATTAAACTTGCACCATTTCTCACACTTACAAAGTGTTTCTTTCTTTCTCTCCATTATCATCTTTGTTCTTACACTTCATTATTAGTATTCTAAATCAAGAATCAAATCACTAAAGGTAGTTATAAGCCTACTGAATTATAACATCAAGAATCAAACCACTAAAGGTAGTTATAAGCCTACTGAATTATAACATCAAGAATCAAACCACTAAAGGTAGTTATAAGCCTACTGAATTATAACACGTTATCAGCACGATAATCTTAATACTAAATATGGTTGGCTCTGCCACCAAAATGATATATGGTCGGTTATACCACCAAAATGATATATGGTCGGTTATACCACCAAAATGATATATGGTCGGTTATACCACCAGAATGATATAGGTCGGTTATACCACCTGAAAAAATATATGGTCGACACTGTCGCCAAATTTTCATTTATGTTTACTAATATTTATATTTTTGTTATATAACATTTATTTATGATTGCTTACACATGGTCGACACTGTCACCTACTTATCATTTATGTTATATTAAATTTATGTTTAATGTTTATATACTTATGAATATAAATTGACTCTAATTTATCATGATGTTTGTTTTAATTTTTGATAATAGAAAATGTCGAATCTGGAAAAGCTTAAATTTACTCCTTTAGAATCAACTGAAAACAACTACATGCCATGGGTTATAAAAGTAAAAATGCATCTTAAATCAATGGGCATTCTTGAAACCATAAATGAAAACAACACTTGTTCTGAAAAAGAACAAGCTACGGCATGTTGCTTTATTCATCAACATATTGATGAATGCTTACAAAATAATTATGTGACTGTAGAAGATCCCCATGTTTTATGGGAAGGTCTCAAAAGCAGATTCAATAATCAAAGAGAAATTTTACTTCCAGCTGCAATGGAACAATGGAGAACATTAAGGTTCCAAGACTTTAAGAAAGTAAATGAATACAGCTCAGCTCTGTATAATACATGTTCACAACTTAAATTCTGTGGACATGAAATTAGTGATGCAGACATGATGGAGAAAACTTTCTCCACAATGAATGCTGCAAACATCACAGTGCAAAGAAATTTGAGAATGCTAAAGTTCAAAACATATCCTGAACTTAATTCATATCTCTTAGTTGCAGAGCAAAATGATGAGCTATTAATGAAAAATCAGCAATCCCGTCCTACTGGTACACTTGCAATCCCTGAAGCAAATACTGCAAATAATTATAAACAGGGACAAGGACGCGGGCAAGGTCGTGGTTATAATAACCATCACCATCATCATGCCAAAAGCCATAACTATGGTAGAAACCATCCTTATGGTAATGGTAATGGGCGTGGACGTGGTCGTGGTCGTGGCCGTGGTGGTCAAAGAAATAGTAATCCACGAAAATATAAATATCAACCACAAAACAAGCCCATTAAACAAGATGTTGAAGAAAATTCTTCTAAAAATTCTGAAGAATCTTGCTACAGATGTGGTAGAATGGGCCACTGGGCTAATACTTGCCGAACATCTAAACATCTTGTTAAGATGTATCAGGATTCGCTGAAAGGTAAAGAAAAGGAAGTAAATTTTGTGGATAATATTGATCCAACAGTCACTGAGAAACCATCTGATTTATATGAAGATTTCTTGAATGTTTAAGTTGTGTGTCTTTTGAAAAATAAACGATTTAATATCGTCTGTCTTTGTCATTATGTTTGCTAAATGTTTCAGTACTATCTATTTGCGTTTAAAATATTGTGTAATATTAATGTACTCACTATTTATTTCTTATATATGAAGTTCAATATGAATTTTGCTGGAATACAACATCAATCAAGTGGTGGAGATCTCTGTATAGCAGACAGTGGAACTACACACACTATACTTAAATCCGAGAAATATTTTATTGATCTAAAACCAACGGAAGGAACTATACATACAATATCAGGACCTGCTAACTTGATAAAAGGGATAGGAAAGGCAAATTTCATACTACCAAATGGTACAAAATTTTTAATAAATGATGCCTTATTTTCTCCCAAGTCAAGCAGAAATTTATTGAGTTTCTCCGACATATACCTTAACGGGTATGATTATCAGTCAGTGACAACAGAAAATGAAAAATATTTAAGTATCACTGACAAGAGTCATGTGGTTGAAAAACTGCCAAGACTTAGTTCTGGATTACATTATACACATATAAATGTACCAGAAATACATATGGTAGTTAACGAAAAATATATTGATCCTGGTGTATTCAGTTTATGGCATAACAGATTAGGCCATCCAGGATCAACAATGATGAAAAGGATTATTGAATGTACTCATGGACATCCACTAAAGGATAGAAAAATCCATCATGATACAATGGTTCCATGTACATCTTGCTCTCTTGGAAAATTGATAACTAGACCCTCACCACTTAAGGTTGAGAAAGAATCACCAATGTTTCTTGAAAGAATTCAAGGTGATATATGTGGACCAATTCATCCACCATGTGGACCATTTAGATATTTCATGGTTCTAATAGACGCATCTAGCAGATGGTCTCATGTTTGTCTGTTATCAAGCCGTAATGTGGCATTTGCAAAATTTCTTGCCCAAATTATTAAATTGAGAGCTCATTTTCCTGATTACACCATTAAAAGGGTGAGACTTGATAATGCTGGTGAATTTACATCTCAAGCATTTAATGACTATTGCATGTCTATAGGAATTGTTGTTGAACATTCTGTTGCTCATGTGCATACACAAAATGGTTTAGCCGAGTCATTGATTAAACGTTTACAGTTAATCGCTAGACCATTGATAATGAGAACAAAACTCCCTGTATCTATATGGGGTCATGCAATTTTACATGCTGCTGCATTGATTCGCATCAGACCAAGTGCAAGTCATAAATATTCCCCCCTACAACTTGCTTTTGGTCAAGAGCCAAATATTTCCCATCTTAGAACATTTGGTTGTGCAGTGTATGTTCCAATTGCGACACCACAACGTACAAAAATGGGTCCTCAAAGGAGGTTGGGAATATATGTTGGATATGAAACATCTTCAATATTAAGGTATATTGAACCTATGACAGGTGACGTTTTTACAGCACGTTTTGCTGATTGTCATTTTAATGAAACATTGTTCCCTAGATTAGGGGGAGAAATGAAAAATAAAGAAAATGATGTTTCATGGTGTGAACCTCAATTAAAGTATCTTGATCCTCGCACAAAAGAATGCGAGACAGAAGTTCAAAAGATAATGCATATACAAGAACTTGCAAATCAATTGCCTGATGCATTTACAGATACAAAAACGGTGACAAAATCATATATACCAGCAGTAAATACTCCAGCTCGAATTGAAATTCCAAAAGCTGGCAATAACGTCACTCATGAATCTTTGCCACGTCAGAAACGTGGAAGACCAATCGGTTCAAAGGATAAAAATCCTCGAAAAAGAAAATCAGCTGATAATGAAGTAAAAGAAAGTGTTCAAGAAGAACCACAAATCAGTACTCCTACTGCAGAGGAGATTGATGATGTCAATATAGAAATTGCAATCAATTATGCATATTCAAAAATATTATGGAACCGAAATGAAATGAAAAATCTTGATGAGAAATTTTCATTTAATGTTGCATATGACATCATGAATAATGATGATGATCCAGAACCAACATCTATGGTTGAATGTCAAAATAGACATGATTGGGCTCAATGGAAAGAAGCAATACGAGCTGAATTAGAATCACTCAATAAAAGAAAAGTTTTCGGATCCATCATTCTCACTCCTAAAGATGTGAAACCTGTAGGATACAGATGGATTTTTGTCCGAAAAAGAAATGAGAAAAATGAAGTTACAAGGTATAAAGCTAGACTTGTAGCTCAAGGTTTTTCTCAAAGACCGGGAATTGATTATGAAGAAACTTATTCTCCTGTTATGGATGCAATTACTTTTAGGTACTTAATCAATCTGGCAGTTTCTAAAAATTTAGAAATGCATCTCATGGATATTGTGACTGCTTATCTATATGGATCACTTGATAGTGATATATATATGAAGATACCTGAAGGATTTAAGGTACCAGAAGCATCAAATGCAAAACCCAAAGAAATGTATTCGATTAAATTACAAAGATCTTTATATGGGTTAAAACAATCGGGACGTATGTGGTATAACCGATTAAGTGATTACTTGATAAGCAAAGGGTATACAAATAATCTTACTTGCCCTTGTGTTTTCATTAAGAAAACAACATCCGGATATGTGATCATAGCTGTTTATGTTGATGATCTTAACATCATAGGTACAAATAAAGAGATCCATGAAGCCATTCAACTTCTAAAGAAAGAATTTGAAATGAAAGATCTCGGAAAAACCAAGTATTGCCTTGGTTTACAAATTGAGCATATGCCTAATGGTTTACTTGTACATCAAACAACATATACTGAAAAGATTTTGAAACGTTTCAATATGGACAAGGCAAAACCATTAAGTACTCCTATGGTTGTTAGATCACTCAATGTTGAAGCTGATCCATTTCGTCCATGTGAAGATCAAGAAGACATTCTTGGACCAGAAGTACCATATCTTAGTGCAATTGGAGCTCTTATGTATCTTACAAATTGTACAAGACCTGACATTTCTTTTGCAGTTAATTTGTTGGCAAGGTTCAGCTCTGCTCCTACCAAAAGACACTGGAATGGGATCAAACACATATTTCGATACCTTCGAGGAACTACTGATTTAGGATTATTTTATTCTAACGAATCAAAACAAGATTTGGTTGGTTATGCAGATGCAGGTTATTTATCTGATCCACATAAAGCTAAATCTCAAACTGGATATGTATTCCTAAATGGAGGTACTGCAATATCATGGCGTTCTCAAAAACAAACACTTGTTGCTACATCGTCAAATCATGCCGAAGTGATTGCATTACATGAAGCTACTCGAGAATGTTTTTGGTTGAGATCAATGACACAACTCATTACTGATTCTTGTGGACTAGAACGCGATAAAAGTCCAACAACTATCTATGAAGATAATGCAGCTTGCATAGCACAGATGAAAGAAGGGTATATCAAAAGTGACCGAACAAAACACATACCACCTAGATTCTTCTCATACACTCAAAATCTCATTAAGGACAACCAGATTGAAATGAGATATGTGCAATCTAGCAAAAACTCTGCTGATCTTTTCACGAAAGCACTTCCAACTGCTATTTTCAGAACACACGTTCATAACATTGGCATGAGACATGTTCAAAAGATGTAACAGCTGAAGCGATGTCTACTTGAGGGGGAGTCAACTCCATGCTGCACTCTTTTTCCCTTAGCTAAAGTTTTTTCCCACTGGGTTTTCTTTAGCAAGGTTTTTAACGAGGCAGTAATTTATAGTTGATCTTCAACAAAATAAAATTGCTATCCAAGGGGGAGTGTTATAATAATAATAATAATATAGATATGGATAGTCAATTTTGGTGTATACATATAGTCAATTTTGGTACACAAAGTATGTATTTTTATATTGAGATTTTAGGCTATAAATACTCATGAATGCAAGCATTAAACTTGCACCATTTCTCACACTTACAAAGTGTTTCTTTCTTTCTCTCCATTATCATCTTTGTTCTTACACTTCATTATTAGTATTCTAAATCAAGAATCAAATCACTAAAGGTAGTTATAAGCCTACTGAATTATAACATCAAGAATCAAACCACTAAAGGTAGTTATAAGCCTACTGAATTATAACATCAAGAATCAAACCACTAAAGGTAGTTATAAGCCTACTGAATTATAACAAAAAGTGTATTTTATATTTTTCTATCTTTATTATTTAATATCTAACTTCTAACTTTTAATACATATAACATATACTATAATATTGTGACGATCGCTCCAAATCCATATGGACGAACACGTCATTCATCGATTTCATTGCGAGGTATTTGACCTCTATATAATACGTTTTGTAAACATTGCATTCTTTTGAAAAGGCATGCCATAAATGAATATTTAAATCAAAGGTTTTCGACATCTGATGATTTCTACATATAGACAATCACCATAAATAATAGTTTACAATAGTACTTCCGTTGACAATGCAGTCAAAATAAGATACATGGTGATGATTTGGTGAATGCAACATTTCCTTGAACAATATGCCATGTAAGACTTCATGCACATAGCTTGTCTAACATATAATCAAACAGCGGAAGACTCCTAGGGAACCTGAGAATAAACATGCTAACAAGTGTCAACACAAAGGTTGGTGAGTTCATAATTTTAGTGTTTCGCATAATCTGCATATAAAAGTGGATAACAAGATTTTAGTTGTTTCATCCAGAAACATTTATCAATAGATTCTACATAACAGAGCACTCTGGTAACTAAACTTTAACGTTTTAATAAGTACCCTTGTTTAACATGCAACCAACATGTACAATACACTTTATCCAACGTGTACTAACCTCAAATAGCATACGTCTGTTTTATAGTTCAGGTTAGAGTTTTCTATACCTGGAACAGACGGGGATGTCAAGCCCTATGGATCCATATATAACTACTCGCGCCCACCAGTTCTTATAACCGGCAGTTACTAGTTACCAAAGCTAAGGGATTTTCAGTTCAAACTCGGTGTAGAATTTAGTATGTACTTGTGTCCATTGCGTTTAAAATAAAGTACATGTATTCTCAGCCCAAAAATATAGATTGCAAAAGCAATTAAAAAGGGAGCATATGAAACTCACCTTAGCAGCATATAAAGTCGTTCACCAAAATGTGACCGAAACTCGGATTACCAAATAACCGTAGATCTCAACCTAGAGAACATATGTTGGTCAATAAATGTCTATCAAGCTAGGTCAGGTCATAGTGTATCACAATCCTAATGCTCGATATCGACATACAAAAGTTATCCAAAGTCATTTCAAAAAGTCAATTTTGACAGTTGTTTAACAAAACGAGACGTACCTTATATAAGGATTCATTTACTCGGTTGGTAATGTTCAAAAATCCAATTTATCAATCTCGTAAACAAGTTGTTTAAATCTTAATTGTAAATACAAAAGCAATTTCAATTAACGTTAATCATAATTCAGTTGATCATATCTTTTAATCCGTTCATCGAAACTATTCGATATCTAAATGAAAAATTATTGATTTTTCGCCAGCTTTCCAAAAACATGTATATCATATACCTTTTATGTAACGACCCGACCAAAACCGTTATTGACGGCGCCGTTAACTTAGGTCCCGTTGCGTGGTCGTAGTCCCTATATGAGACTCGTTTGACCAAAATTATGTCGCATTCATTTGAAATGTGCATGATTTGCAAGTTTAGTTTACAAAACCGTTCGACAACAAGTCTAAGTTTACAAAAGTCATAAAGTATAAATGAAATAACTTGCGACATAATATAAGTTGAAAAACACAGTTGCTATAAATAGCGTAAGTATGTAAACAAAAGTTTGAATCCAAAAGTGCTATCCCTAGCGTATGTATGTATGTATGCTTGACCCCAAGCAAGAAATCAGAGTGTATGCATGTATGCTCGACTCCAAGCAAGTATGAGTGTACGCGGAAGCATGTATCAAATAGCCAAGTATGAACCTGAGAAACATATAGAAAACTGTCAACGAAAAACGTTGGTGAAATCATAGATGTATTTGTAAACGTTGTTTTTGAACCACAAGATTTAGTATTCCCATAGTTGATTATCAAAATCGTTTGCATTCCAAAAGTATTGTTCGCGAGCACCCAATTATCAAGACTTAACGTTCCGTCCGTTGAATACCCCATCACAATAGTGTTAGAACATACACTGTTTCTCGAAAATATATTTCATCCGTAGACGGTAGCGAACCGTCCGTAATGAGGGTTTGTCAAACCCGTATGGCCACACAATATAAGTTCTCGCTTACACCCTGCAAGTGTAACTAATGATAATCGAATTGAGGATTTTTGTTCTAACTCGCTGTGGAATGTTTGTTTTCCTTGTACTTGTGTTCAAAGTATAAAAGTAAGTAGTACAAAATGTAACAAGGTATATGTTTCTCAGCCCACAATTTAAAAGTATAAAAAGTTGTTGAAAAGGTGGGACTATGATCTCACCTCGAGTGCACGAGTATAAAAGTACTTCACAAAGTAACGTATGCATGAAAGTTGCTTAGCCTTGACCTAAACAAGTAAGTTGTATCAATTAACCGGTTACGACACAAGGTCGGGTGAAATGTGTTCAATTAGTCCTATGGCTCGTTACGACTCGATTAAGTATAGCATGTGAATCACGTTGTCAAGTTTCATACAAGAAACAAGTATAAAAGCATGTTAGAATGATTGTATAAACGTTTGGTTAAGTTTGACAAAAAGTCAAACTTTGGTCGGTCAAGGTCAACAAAAAGTCAACACGTTCGGGTCGGGTCCCGAACTATTTTTCTGAGATTTTTATTCATATATAAGCATGTTAAAACAAGTTGCATGTAAATTGGAGGTCTAGAACATGTCAAACATTTTTAGTAAAAAGGTCAAGGGAAACAGAATCTGGACGCGGCTTATGTCGCGCCGCGGCCAGGCCTGTCGCGCCGCGACAATGGCCGTGGCCTGGTCCCTGGCCTGTTTCACTTGTTCAAGGCTTGGTAAAATTTCAAACAAACGCAAAACTCAAACCGTAAACAATTAGAAAGCGTATCTTATACCGTTGGAAAGCTCTTTTGACAAGGAACACAACTAAACATGTTTCATCAAACAAAAATAACATTTTCCATAACCGATTTCTCGTCAAGTGATCATTTAAAAGTCCATTTTCAAAGTTTCAAGTTCATCAATTGCATTTTAAGTTTCGGGAATCCAATTCACACATATGATATGCCGTTTTGAAGGTAATGAAGCATACATTACTACTAAACACTAACAATTAACATTCCATGGCATTTAAGCATCCAAAAGTTCATGTCAAGAACTATCAAACCCTAGTCAAACATCACAAAATCATTAATCGGGTTTTTGAAGTTTTCTTAATCAACCTACACATCCAAATGTGGCTAATGATACTAGTAACACAATTAAAACATGCACTTTAACAATCTAACAACATTAACTCATCCAAAGTCAAGGATTAAGCAAACCCATTTCAAAAACTCAAACTAGTTACTCCAAACCACAAATCGAGCAAACAAAACATATATTCATGTTACACACGAGCCATAGACACTAACTAACACAATTTCAAGTATATAAAACGAATTTAGAGAAATTTAGTGATTTTTAGAAAGTTACCCAAAATGGATGAAATTGGTACCAAATCGAAGAGGATGATGAGAGGATCACGAATATGTAATTTGTTTTGAAGTTTGCTTCCCGATCCGAATTTAGATGATGAATTATGTTTGTGTTCTTGAGAGAAAAAAAAAAAGAAAGAAAGAGAGAGAGATGGAGGTGATTGAATGGTGGAAAAATGGGTTGACTAGTTGACCTAGTCAACTAGTTTGCCCATTTGGCAACTCCGGTCCCTCGAGTTTCAAAGCGGGTGCGGGATTTAACCGATCGAATATTTTTAAAACGCTCGAGTAAACGGGTGATGTCAAAATTAAATAGCGGGAATATAATGAACGTTACTCACGGAAACTATTAATTTAAATACGAAAGATTATGTTTTAAAAAAAAAGACGGTGTTAAAATTAAATTTAACGGAAAAACGCGGGATGTTACATTATCCACACCTCAAAAGAAATTTCGTCCCGAAATTTAGTTGGAAGTAGTAGTTGTTGAATCTTCCTCGAGATCTTGCGTTGCCAATTCTACGAGTGAGGGAGAAGTACGTCCTAGGGTATTTCAACGAATTTTTGACGGTCGGGATCATATGTTGTTTTAAGGTTTGGCTTCACGATTTATGGTTTCAACCGGTCCTCCTAGGAATGAAGTTTATCGTCGATAGTAAGCTTATCGAAAAGGAATGACAAGTTCTTGTTTCGCAAAACACGTCTTTGAGTTGATACATCGAATGTAGGATAAACGGAGGCCCAAAATGAGTCGGAAAAGTCTAAACGGCTAGCGACGGGTCCAAAACACCCCAAGAATTTAAAGGATCAAAATATCGCGGATTTAGCTTCCTACGTTTTCCCGAAACGGATTGCACCTTTCCAAGGTGCGACTCTTAACGTGACGCGGTTTCCCACATGGAATTTGAAATGTTTACGTCTAACATCGGCGTAGCTCTTGGTGATTACGAGTCGCGTAGGGTTTTACCTGAATATGAATAAATTTTCTCGGTTGCTCATGAATAACCTCGGCCCCGGTGAATTGATCATCGTTTACTTGGTTCGACAAAGGAGAATGACGTTTTAATACAAATTCGTATTATGGTTTTCAAGACTTAAATCGTATGTTTGTTCGGTCCGTCGGGTTATGGTTGATGTGCGGTACTCATGTCTAAACGTGGTCCCGAGACTTTTTGTGAGGCACTCCAAAATCTAGAAGTGAAACGAGGATCTCGGTCCGAAACGGAGTACATTCCGTAAGGTATATTTGGACAAGTTTGTTAGGACAAGTTTCTCAAGAAAATTCGCGTCGCGAAAAATTTATCAGTTTCCAAAAATGTTCGTCGGGGCAAGTTCTCATCGGTTTCTGAAAGAAAAACGTTCGTCGGAACTATTCACCCTCGAGGTGAATACTAGTATAACGTGGAGAGTCTCTCCCCCCATTGAGAGTTTAGAGTAAAGATTTCCTGAACCGGAAGTACGAGGGTGATGCAAGAGAAGTTCCCGCCCCGATATGAGCATAACGAGTAAATTGTAGTTAGTCAATAAGACTGCGCGAGGACGAGCTAGTATACACGTGTGACATACGGTTGAAGTCGAATGGAATCGGTAATTCATTCGGAAGCATAAATATAATTTGACAATAATTGAAGGTGTGTCCCCGGTATGGTTGTTATGAATATTCTCGGAGTTTTCGGATGTCCAAACCTGAAAAGATGAAGTCATGTACATGGCACATGGTGGTGTTTAGGTTGATCGAGTCTAACCACCATCACGCGTCACTAGAACTTTGGTATGTCTTACCGTAATATAACCACGTTGATCGAGTGTCGTTATATTACGCTAACTCATACCTCCATTCCCACATCACTCCATAGATTCAAGTTCGTGTCATCGTGAAGACCTAAAATGAACAAAATGTAACGATGTCTCAAACGTGACTCGTATTAAATCGAAAGAATTTGTGCAACTCTGAAGATGCGTTCCCCGAGGGAAGTGTATAAATGATTGTTCACGTCATTGCGGTTCAAGTCAAGCGATAATGCCCTTAGGCACGAAAAGAGTAACGAATCATGATAACAAAAAGCACGCAACCGTAGTGATAATTAGCGATGACGATACTCACCTAGAGTAGTGATGGTAGTAACAAGAAGTGGTAGATAGTAAGGAACACCGGTGTGACACCGATAGTAAGTTGAAACGGTGGCGAATCATAATCTGGGAGACAGGGTTCCCGGACAAGTGTGACCAATGAAGTCGTTGTCATCCTTACGCGCATGAATCTTGAATTTACGTGTGTTACCAAAAAGTGGCGGAATACGAGTTAGTATGATGAAGGTTGGGTACCATTAAAAAGTTTGCCTAAGAATGATTCAAGTATAATGCACAAGTAGTCAAGTAAGTGCTATCTATAGCAAATGTATGTCAGAATGCAATGGCTAACTATCCGGTTGTAGTCTAGACTCACTAAGGCGTCCTAACGACTCTGTTAGACACACTAATGCACGTCCTAGTTCCCTACAACCAACGCTCTGATACCACTTGTAACGACCCGACCAAAACCGTTATTGACGGCGCCGTTAACTTAGGTCCCGTTGCGTGGTCGTAGTCCCTATATGAGACTCGTTTGACCAAAATTATGTCGCATTCATTTGAAATGTGCATGATTTGCAAGTTTAGTTTACAAAACCGTTCGACAACAAGTCTAAGTTTACAAAAGTCATAAAGTATAAATGAAATAACTTGCGACATAATATAAGTTGAAAAACACAGTTGCTATAAATAGCGTAAGTATGTAAACAAAAGTTTGAATCGAAAAGTGCTATCCCTAGCGTATGTATGTATGTATGCTTGACCCCAAGCAAGAAATCAGAGTGTATGCATGTATGCTCGACTCCAAGCAAGTATGAGTGTACGCGGAATCATGTATCAAATAGCCAAGTATGAACCTGAGAAACATATAGAAAACTGTCAACGAAAAACGTTGGTGAAATCATAGATGTATTTGTAAACGTTGTTTTTGAACCACAAGATTTAGTATTCCCATAGTTGATTATCAAAATCGTTTGCATTCCAAAAGTATTGTTCGCGAGCACCCAATTATCAAGACTTAACGTTCCGTCCGTTGAATACCCCATCACAATAGTGTTAGAACATACACTGTTTCTCGAAAATATATTTCATCCGTAGACGGTAGCGAACCGTCCGTAATGAGGGTTTGTCAAACCCGTATGGCCACACAATATAAGTTCTCGCTTACACCCTGCAAGTGTAACTAATGATAATCGAATTGAGGATTTTTGTTCTAACTCGCTGTGGAATGTTTGTTTTCCTTGTACTTGTGTTCAAAGTATAAAAGTAAGTAGTACAAAATGTAACAAGGTATATGTTTCTCAGCCCACAATTTAAAAGTATAAAAAGTTGTTGAAAAGGTGGGACTATGATCTCACCTCGAGTGCACGAGTATAAAAGTACTTCACAAAGTAACGTATGCATGAAAGTTGCTTAGCCTTGACCTAAACAAGTAAGTTGTATCAATTAACCGGTTACGACACAAGGTCGGGTGAAATGTGTTCAATTAGTCCTATGGCTCGTTACGACTCGATTAAGTATAGCATGTGAATCACGTTGTCAAGTTTCATACAAGAAACAAGTATAAAAGCATGTTAGAATGATTGTATAAACGTTTGGTTAAGTTTGACAAAAAGTCAAACTTTGGTCGGTCAAGGTCAACAAAAAGTCAACACGTTCGGGTCGGGTCCCGAACTATTTTTCTGAGATTTTTATTCATATATAAGCATGTTAAAACAAGTTGCATGTAAATTGGAGGTCTAGAACATGTCAAACATTTTTAGTAAAAAGGTCAAGGGAAACAGAATCTGGACGCGGCTTATGTCGCGCCGCGGCCAGGCCTGTCGCGCCGCGACAATGGCCGTGGCCTGGTCCCTGGCCTGTTTCACTTGTTCAAGGCTTGGTAAAATTTCAAACAAACGCAAAACTCAAACCGTAAACAATTAGAAAGCGTATCTTATACCGTTGGAAAGCTCTTTTGACAAGGAACACAACTAAACATGTTTCATCAAACAAAAATAACATTTTCCATAACCGATTTCTCGTCAAGTGATCATTTAAAAGTCCATTTTCAAAGTTTCAAGTTCATCAATTGCATTTTAAGTTTCGGGAATCCAATTCACACATATGATATGCCGTTTTGAAGGTAATGAAGCATACATTACTACTAAACAATAACAATTAACATTCCATGGCATTTAAGCATCCAAAAGTTCATGTCAAGAACTATCAAACCCTAGTCAAACATCACAAAATCATTAATCGGGTTTTTGAAGTTTTCTTAATCAACCTACACATCCAAATGTGGCTAATGATACTAGTAACACAATTAAAACATGCACTTTAACAATCTAACAACATTAACTCATCCAAAGTCAAGGATTAAGCAAACCCATTTCAAAAACTCAAACTAGTTACTCCAAACCACAAATCGAGCAAACAAAACATATATTCATGTTACACACGAGCCATAGACACTAACTAACACAATTTCAAGTATATAAAACGAATTTAGAGAAATTTAGTGATTTTTAGAAAGTTACCCAAAATGGATGAAATTGGTACCAAATCGAAGAGGATGATGAGAGGATCACGAATATGTAATTTGTTTTGAAGTTTGCTTCCCGATCCGAATTTAGATGATGAATTATGTTTGTGTTCTTGAGAGAAAAAAAAAAAAAAGAAAGAGAGAGAGATGGAGGTGATTGAATGGTGGAAAAATGGGTTGACTAGTTGACCTAGTCAACTAGTTTGCCCATTTGGCAACTCCGGTCCCTCGAGTTTCAAAGCGGGTGCGGGATTTAACCGATCGAATATTTTTAAAACGCTCGAGTAAACGGGTGATGTCAAAATTAAATAGCGGGAATATAATGAACGTTACTCACGGAAACTATTAATTTAAATACGAAAGATTATGTTTTAAAAAAAAAAAGACGGTGTTAAAATTAAATTTAACGGAAAAACGCGGGATGTTACATTTTACCAGTAATATATGTATTTAATTCGTGATTCATTATAAACTGTTTAACGATAAAATTTAGCATACAAGCATGTATAAATATATATTCGAGCACTAGACATGGATACACTATTAATATATAAAAGATAAAATATGAGTGCTTACGTATCAATATTGAGACTTAATATTGTAGGACAGTACGTAGATGTAACGGAGATGATAATTACTAGGTTTGACTTTACGAGCATAACCCTCGAACAATACCCATAACCTCCTTAGTAATAACTCATAATTTCCTTAGCTCTATCATGCTCTTAAAACCATTTTGAAAGTGACACACTCATAACCTCGTCGTAGTATTTTATGTATAATACTAATTAATAATATTAATAATAATAAGATTAATAATAATATTAATCTTAATAATAATAATAATAATAATAATAATAATAATAATAATAATAATAATAATAATAATAATAATAATAATAATAATAATAATATAAATATGGAGTATGATATGTATGTGTGTAAGACAGAGACCAAAATGCTCGAGCTTTTATAGGTGTGGCCTGATTCTGATGCCCATGCGATCGCATGGGTTTTATGCCTATTTGCCATGCGATCGCATGGCCGTCAGATCCAGCTCACATATTTTTTGTAATTTTGTTTGTCGACATAATTTAATATAATATATATAATATATTTAATTTAAATAATTAATTATATATTATATTAAATTCACATGCATAGTTGACTTGTAATTTTTGTTCCGATAAGTCGTACGTCATCACTCGACTTATGTCCCGGTTCCGGTTTTTCGAGTGTCCCTTCGTACGTTGAGAAAACTTGTACATTACGTTTCGCGACTCGTACCTTTGTCAAAATATAGTCTTAAATTATTCCTAAACTATACCACTCAAAGTATATCTTAAACTTTCGAGTATTTTGGTCATTTACTTCTATAAATCATCGTCTCGTTATTTGTTATTATATATATAATAACAGATTGTTTTATGACCAAGTTAATATTATATTTAAATATATATATTCAATATTTAATAAACACGTTTTTAAAATACATAACACAGGTTATTCATATATCTAATTCCAACAGTTAATATTCCTTATTATTGTATGTGTTCAAGTTACGTTATTTAAACAAACACTTTATCATTTGTTCCGAATACCGTTAAAAATGAATGATTTCTCAAATCAACGTGGACCTCTCAACAGAGACCCGTAATGATATCATAATCCTTAAGAGACTCAGTAAATGTCTTTTACTTGAATCGTTTGGCATAATCTTTTAACTCCGTAGTTAAATATATCAATCAGGTAATCAATCAAATAAGATTAATGCACAGTATCATATACCCAACACTTAGTTACGTTTTCAAGTTATAGTATATGTATCTATTTACATATAATTATTCGTGAATCATCGTGAATAAACGAAAGGTAATTGAATAGTTCAAGAATTTTGAGATTCAGTTTAACAGACTTTGCTTATCGTATCGAAATCATATAAGATTAAGTTTAAATTTGGTCGAAAATTTCCGGGTCATCACAGTACCTACCCGTTAAAGAAATTTCGTCCCGAAATTTGAGTGAGGTTATCATGGCTAACAATAAAAATGTTTTCATGACGTATATGAGTTGATAATTAGAGTTTTATCACCGTTGAATAATATGGATAAAACAATCCAATTACTCGGAGCGTATGAGAGAAGTTATCATAATAGAGTGAAATAGAGATTCGTCTTATCTTTTGACGTAGTAACGATTGGTTTTCGAAATTTAAGGAATAGAAAATCTTCATAATAAGATTTGATTCTTCGAAATTTAAGGAAATTATGATTTCCTTTGATTAAATGCGTAATCTGCCTCGATTGTTATGTCTGATATTTCGCTATAAATTAACTACTTCCGTTTCATTATTTTCACCACTCCTACATCTTCTTCCTCATTTCATACTTCAAAAGATTGTGAAATGCTTCATCCAGTTCTGATTCTTGATATACTTTGAACTTTCATATCTGTCATTCTTCTTTTTCATCTACAACCAAAGGAAGTTATTTTCTTCTACCATTACCTTGGGGTTATAGTGTTTTTCATTCTCCCGTGTCTTTATATTGCTATACGCATTGATATACACGGTTTGTAATTTCGGGGTTGTTATAGGGCTTTATATTCTCCGTTATATTTCGGAGCTTCATGCTTCCGTTCTCTCTCTCCGACTTTAAGTCAAGCGAATAATGGTCCAGAATTCGTAGGTATGAAGTTTTGGATAAACATAACTAATGTTCTAAGAAAGAGATTGTAATGGCACGATTTTGATTTGTCAAATTACCAGAATATCTGGAAAAGACCGAATCATCAAGAAATATATTTTCTTGATATATTTAGAGATTAGAATGTAAGAGTCGTGTAACATGGCACATGATGAGGGTGGAATCTGTGAACCTTTATCACGTTTCATTAGAAACTCAGCATGACTTACTGTAATATAATCAAATTGATCAAGTGTCATTATATTATACTAATTCATGCTTCAGTTCCCAACACTACTTAAAAAACATTCGTATTTTAAATTCGAATTTTTCAGAATCTAGAAACTAAAACAGTTTCTTTTATGATAACACAGATAGCGTGAAGAGATAAATAATCTCGGACAATGATAGTTATGAAGATATCTTCAAAAATATCGAAGATATTTATAATGAAAGATATGATAATATCTTAGAATTTCTAATACTGAAGGATGATGAAGAAGATTTGTTCGTAACAGATTTTGAGTCAGGAGCAAGGTATTCGTTAATGACTTCAGCAGATACTGAATCATTTGTATTCTTTGAAGGCAGGTTTAGTCTTTGTGATTTGTCCACAGCCTCCTTCATACTTTGCTCAATCCGTTTTCCAGTTCCAAACCTTCTCTTTTTCTCAGCTTTACCACCATACTATTCTTTATCATCAAACTTTTGACTATTAAGATAATTTGTAGTTTTTGCTGCTTCATCATCATTTTTCTAAAATTCAGAGAACTAGTTTCGCAGTTTGGGGTGTTTTTCAGAAACTTCACATTCGAAGTATGTAAGTCCAGGAGGTAGACGTTATATGTACACATATAACTGTTGGCGTAGACGTCCTGCAAGATTTCAAAATACTGATTGCTAATTCCCGGTAATTCGTATGGCAATTCTCGTTACAAGATGCAAATGTGTAAATGATAGAGTTTCAATGAGTACTATGATTTTTCGAAAGGTCAAGGATTAATGAAGTTGTTGGTAAATTTACTGCTAATGTGGTGGGACATGAAAGGTTCCCCTGTAACAAGAACTTATATGTCCGGATTACAATAAGGCTAATCTGAAAAGTCGAAGTTGACTGGTTGGAAGTGTGGTAAAACTGAATACTTTGAAAAGGGATTGCAAGATTATTTTCGGTAAAAACAATGTTAAAAGATCTTGCATAGTTTTGAAGTCAAAGTATAGCTTTGAAAGATGTAGAGATCTAAGAATGATGTCACCGGTTCAGAGTTATGACTTGGATTCTAATCCGTCAATATCAGAATATGTAATTGAATTTGTATGAAAACGATTGTATATCGTTGTGAGCATTGTTAATAATTTTTGAATCAAAGTTGAAGAATGTACAGTGTAACATATTAATTGCGAACTTATATTTTTCCCGGGTATTACCTACCCGTTAAAGATTTCACAATTAATACTTTGTCAAAGAATTTTTATTACCGTCTTTATGAAAATATATGTATGTATATTTTCTTCAGATGTAACACAGATTTAATGAGTTAATATCATATTAAGCTCATTTAATTTTTGGCTGGATTAGAAATGAATAATCTCTAAAACATTAAAGATTTCATAATCTTCATGGAGTATTTTACTAATGTAATCAATACTTCGTTATTCAGTTTTATTGATATTTCCTCAGTGAATCATGTTGGTGCTTATGGAACTCTTGCTAACTTCGCAAGGTAAAAATGATGTTTTCTAAAAAGTTTTGAGTACATCGAAAATGAAAATGTAAAATCAATTATGTAATTGAATAATACACTTGGTTTATTATGAAATGGAATTCATTAAGTTGAAACAGAGATTGTAGTTAATAATGGTTAAGTTGTTAAGGAAGGATGTACATCATTGCATATTAGTAATATGAACTAACCGAGTAGTACCTACCAGTTAAGATTCACACGTAATAGCTTAGTACGAAAAGATTTATTTTGATTTCAAAATTCATATATATTATATATACATAAAATTTCTTCAGGGGAAATGAGTTAATACTTCATCGGTTATTGTTGCTGGTATTTCTTGGTAACTACGGTGCGTATGACGTTGATGCTCGTGGGACAGATTGTGAATTTGAGGTTTGCAATGCGGATGTTGTTGGTGGTGGTAATGGTACTGTTGGTGTTATTGTCGGTGGTACTGTTGATGCCGGTGATGCTGCTGGTGCTTGTAACCTTTGTACCATATTCTCTAAAGTCACCACTCGAGCACGAAGCTCGTTGACTTCTTCTACTACACCGGGATGATTGTCGATTCGGACGAGTAGACGAATAATATTTAGAATGTGAGATAGTATATAATCATGACTAGATACTCTGGAAATGAGAGAGAAAATGGTATTACGAACAGGTTCGCCGATAAGTGCTTCAGGTTCTTCGCCAAGAGGGCAATGTGGTGGATGGAAGGGATCACCTTCTTCTTGTCTCCAATGATTGAGGAGGCTACGAACCCATCTCCAATTCAACCAGAATAGATGATGGCTGATTGGTTGATCCATTTCGGTTACACTGTCTTCGGAGTTCAGGTGAATATCCATATCGGAATAGCTGTTGGAATTTAAGGAATTTGAACTAGATACGTGATCCATCTTGTATAATCAGGGAATTGATTTTTGATATAAGATAGATTATAGAATTTAGATTGATACTCTTCAATACATAATTTACATATGTATTTATAATACCAAAATCCAGTAAATTACGGAGAAATTTTCGAAAAATGTCAGGAAAAGTTTACAGTAACAGATATGCTAAGATATGAATTTTGTTGGTAAACTATCTATGCAGTAAATGTATTAAGACGTGTCTAGACTTAGGAATGATAAGCAAGTAATTTCCGACGATAAATGGTAAGTAAAACTCGGTAAAAACAGATACAGTCATAGTCCAGACTCACTAATGCATCATAACAATTACCAGTTAAACACACTAATGCAAATTCTGGTTCCCTATGACCTCAAGCTCTGATACCAACTGTGACGATCGCTCCAAATCCATATGGACGAACACGTCATTCATCGATTTCATTGCGAGGTATTTGACCTCTATATGATACGTTTTGTAAACATTGCATTCTTTTGAAAAGGCATACCATAAATGAATATTTAAATCAAAGGTTTTCGACATCTGATGATTTCTACATATAGACAATCACCATAAATAATAGTTTACAATAGTACTTCCGTTGACAATGCAGTCAAAATAAGATACATGGTGATGATTTGGTGAATGCAACATTTCCTTGAACAATATGCCATGTAAGACTTCATGCACATAGCTTGTCTAACATATAATCAAACAGCAGAAGACTCCTAGGGAACCTGAGAATAAACATGCTAACAAGTGTCAACACAAAGGTTGGTGAGTTCATAGTTTTAGTGTTTCGCATAATCTGCATATAAAAGTGGATAACAAGATTTTAGTTGTTTCATCCAGAAACATTTATCAATAGATTCTACATAACAGAGCACCCTGGTAACTAAACTTTAACGTTTTAATAAGTACCCTTGTTTAACATGCAACCAACATGTACAATACACTTTATCCAACGTGTACTAACCTCAAATAGCATACGTCTGTTTTATAGTTCAGGTTAGAGTTTTCTATACCTGGAACAGACGGGGATGTCAAGCCCTATGGATCCATATATAACTACTCGCGCCCACCAGTTCTTATAACCGGCAGTTACTAGTTACCAAAGCTAAGGGATTTTCGGTTCAAACTCGGTGTAGAATTTAGTATGTACTTGTGTCCATTGCGTTTAAAATAAAGTGCATGTATTCTCAGCCCAAAAATATAGATTGCAAAAGCAATTAAAAAGGGAGCATATGAAACTCACCTTAGCAGCATATAAAGTCGTTCACCAAAATGTGACCGAAACTCGGATTACCAAATAACCGTAGATCTCAACCTAGAGAACATATGTTGGTCAATAAATGTCTATCAAGCTAGGTCAGGTCATAGTGTATCACAATCCTAATGCTCGATATCGACATACAAAAGTTATCCAAAGTCATTTCAAAAAGTCAATTTTGACAGTTGTTTAACAAAACGAGACGTACCTTATATAAGGATTCATTTACTCGGTTGGTAATGTTCAAAAATCCAATTTATCAATCTCGTAAACAAGTTGTTTAAATCTTAATTGTAAATACAAAAGCAATTTCAATTAACGTTAATCATAATTCAGTTGATCATATCTTTTAATCCGTTCATCGAAACTATTCGATATCTAAATGAAAAATTATTGATTTTTCGCCAGCTTTCCAAAAACATGTATATCATATACCTTTTACCAGTAATATATGTATTTAATTCATGATTCATTATAAACTGTTTAACGACAAAATTTAGCATACAAGCATGTATAAATATATATTCGAGCACTAGACATGGATACACTATTAATATATAAAAGATAAAATATGAGTGCTTACGTATCAATATTGAGACTTAATATTGTAGGACAGTACGTAGATGTAACGGAGATGATAATTACTAGGTTTGACTTTACGAGCATAACCCTCGAACAATACCCATAACCTCCTTAGTAATAACCCATAATTTCCTTAGCTCTATCATGCTCTTAAAACCATTTTGAAAGTGACACACTCATAACCTCGTCGTAGTATTTTATGTATAATACTAATTAATAATATTAATAATAATAAGATTAATAATAATATTAATCTTAATAATAATAATAATAATAATAATAATAATAATAATAATAATAATAATAATAATAATAATAATAATAATAATAATAATAATAATAATAATAATAATATGGAGTATGATATGTATGTGTGTAAGACAGAGACCAAAATGCTCGAGCTTTTATAGGTGTGGCCTGATTCTGATGCCCATGCGATCGCATGGGTTTTATGCCTATTTGCCATGCGATCGCATGGCCGTCAGATCCAGCTCACACATTTTTTGTAATTTTGTTTGTCGACATAATTTAATATAATATATATAATATATTTAATTTAAATAATTAATTATATATTATATTAAATTCACATGCATAGTTGACTTGTAATTTTTGTTCCGATAAGTCGTACGTCATCACTCGACTTATGTCCCGGTTCTGGTTTTTCGAGTGTCCCTTCGTACGTTGAAAAAACTTGTACATTACGTTTCGCGACTCGTACCTTTGTCAAAATATAGTCTTAAATTATTCCTAAACTATACCACTCAAAGTATATCTTAAACTTTCGAGTATTTTGGTCATTTACTTCTATAAATCATCGTCTCGTTATTTGTTATTATATATATAATAACAGATTGTTTTATGACCAAGTTAATATTATATTTAAATATATATATTCAATATTTAATAAACACGTTTTTAAAATACATAACACAGGTTATTCATATATCTAATTCCAACAGTTAATATTCCTTATTATTGTATGTGTCCAAGTTACGTTATTTAAACAAACACTTTATCATTTGTTCCGAATACCGTTAAAAATGAATGATTTCTCAAATCAACGTGGACCTCTCAACAGAGACCCGTAATGATATCATAATCCTTAAGAGACTCAGTAAATGTCTTTTACTTGAATCGTTTGGCATAATCTTTTAACTCCGTAGTTAAATATATCAATCAGGTAATCAATCAAATAAGATTAATGCACAGTATCATATACCCAACACTTAGTTACGTTTTCAAGTTATAGTATATGTATCTATTTACATATAATTATTCGTGCATTATCGTGAATAAACGAAAGGTAATTGAATAGTTCAAGAATTTTGAGATTCAGTTTAACAGACTTTGCTTATCGTATCGAAATCATATAAGATTAAGTTTAAATTTGGTCGAAAATTTCCGGGTCATCACAAATATACTCCGTAATACTTTACGGATTTTTTCTAACGACAACCCTTAGTGTTATCGTTAAGATGTTTAAAATACTTGTAAATTTTTGGTAACCGCCAGCTAAAAATTATCATAAGGATTACGCTCAAATTTATTAAACACTTTAATGACAACTCTATTATTTTCGGCCGTTTAATTAAAATCAAACTATTTTATAACTATAACTATGGGCTACTCTGTTGAAAGTATACATTATTATTAGTTAAGTTATATTAATATTATAATTTTTCATTTGATCAAAAAATTTCCTCAAAATAGTCTCTTTACTATTGGATGGATGGATGGATAGACGATTTTTCTTTGTATTGGGGTAGAGAAAGGCGGATCTTTCCATGTATCAAGGAATAATTATATACTTATTACCTCATTCGTACCCTAAACATGGAGAATTGAATGTTGTTATTCGTACTCTCCACATGTAAAGTCGAACATTGTTTTTATTCTCTATTAAAAGTATATATAACAACATTTGATCGAAAACGGATAACTGATAACAAAAGGCCGAGTATTGTTCGTCCACACAAAAACGTCTAGCTAAGGATAATTCAAGGTAGGCAAAAGACTCAATTTGGAATGATCCACAAAAGGCGAATAGACTCTTTTAGTAATGTAAAATGCTAGAATTACATATAACTTTAGTACCATTATTCGTATAGTATGCTAAAAGTATCGTAATCATTTTAGCAACTTATAAGATACATATACATATTAGTAAAAATACATATCATAAAATTAATAATAATGTACTAATATTAATTTGGGGTGTTGAGGTGAAATTGAATGTGGTAACCGAAAGTGAAGTTGTCATAAGGGAATTAATGGAGGAATGGCTCATTCTAAAGTCCACATCAACTGCAAATTGAAGTATCCAATTCATGATCTTGCCTCATACCTTGTTTGTTTGTTAGTACAAATCCCATCAATAGATCACTTGATTAGGCCTACCTTGTCATTTAAAAAAAAAAAAATTACTTTCACTCAAATTTTCTTTGTCAAATCTTATAGAACAACAATTTAGTATTGGTAGGATGTTTCCTAAAAGCAGTTTCTTTATCTCTTAGTATAAGGATAACTTATTCTGCTCAATTGTTGATGAACGACCTCTCCTATACTCAAGTAAAGAACGAATGTTTACGTTTTACCTCCAACATATGTACCTACCGAATTGTTATTCGAAACATTTTTACTACTAGTAGTAGATTAAGAAATAAAGCCGAAACTTAACCAATGCAATTGTTGTTTGCGAGTGGAGATAAAAATATTGTAGAAGGCAGTTTATGTCTAAAAAATATTACGAGTACGAATTACAGAGTATATATTTTCGAATTTTTGTAAGCACCTTTATGATTATTGTTAATATGCACAAGAATTTGTACATCACGTTTATCTATTATTTTTTGTGTATTGATTATATAATTAGACATTACTTTTCTGCATTTTAACGACAACTTAAATTGCAACGTTTAGAAAAATCTTATTATTTGATTGTGTAAGTTTATCTTTGGAGAATACTATAAAGGTCCACCCTGATTGTTAGATTGATTTTATACGTTAACGATTGACGTGTGTACAAGTGGCAGACTCTAGTTCGAACAAATATGCGGAAATTCACATAAATGATTTTAACGACATGTTTGTTAACAGAAAACGGTTTAATCATTTTGTCGTGTTTATATGAATCTAGTACGTAAAAAGGTTTAGGATATGGTTTGGTTGATATATTGTGATGTTGGGTGAAAAAATGGGTAATGAGGCCATACATATCTAACCCAATCGGACGGCAGACAACCCAACTTGTATAACTAACTCCAAATGCCAACACACATGTTATACCTTAGACTTCACCTTCAACCATATGGTCTCATATATATTGTTTAGTTATATCTTAAACGAATAATATTAAATGTGCCTAATATATATGTATAATCTATTTTTTTCTATCCAATAAAATGCATCATACATGGATTCTATGTCTCTTTTCATTGTATGCCCTTGTTTTCAGCTTTTAAGCCTCGGTTTTTGGTTTCGGGTGTATTTTTGTTATCTTGTCTCTTTTCGAGATTTAGATTGATTATAAAAATTTTGTTTCTTTGCAAAAAAAAAAAAAAAAAAAAAAAAAAAAGAAAAAAAAGTCACATGGATTCTATGTACTATTTTCTCTAGCTAGTTGTATCAATTATGCTATTAAATTCAAACTGTCATAATGAAAATCTTAAAAAAATAGTACTTTTTTAACATCAGTACGGGATCACCCGGAGAACTTAACCACCCACGCGTTCATCTCTTACAGTTGCATAACCAGCCCTCAACTGCTGCCCAGGAGGAGACCTGGCCCAATCCGAAGGCATGAGCGGTAAAACCCCCTCTCCCCCACTGCCCCCGCGAAGCGATGTGGGGAAGGCTCCCCTGGTGGCATTTAAGGGTAAAGGGGCAACATTGTGTATAATACAGCACCCCACTAGAGTTGAATGTCTGACCTCTCGCTAAGAGAGTCAGACTAATGTCACATGAACTACAACACAAGGGTTAAAAGAATACTACTCTAAGAGTCCAAGTTGTCCTAATTGAATTCTATATACGAGTAGTTATATACTTATATTTAGCTAGTTATAAAAAAAGAAAAAAAAAAGAAAAGAAATTGTCGTAGTTAAATTCAAACACACTGAGTTTATTTATTTTTATTATACTAGTCGTATAATTTAATAATTTAATTATTATTAATATTATTTTTATGATTTTATTGACTCCAAGTTGTTCATTTTATCTTTGGCCAGTGACAACCACAACTTGGGCAACAAATCACATGCAGTATGTATTCATGAATATTGTAATAGTTTTAAAAAGCCTAGAAAGTTACATGTGAGCATGTTTCCACTCTCTGTTTTTGTTACATGAAAGCTGGATTCTGATGTTGGATGTGAACCCAATTCATGTTGCATATCAAATAATCTCAGACTCAAAAGCAACATTTTCTCTCTGCACATATGGTGTACTTCAATTATTATGTATACGGTAGTTGCCTTATGAGAAAGCAAAATGTTTTTATGGTAATGAAAAGATTGACCTCCGGGGGTTTTCTCTCAGATCCATTCAAGATTCAATCCCGGTCCGCCTACTTCTCAGAATAGTTAAAGGATCGGGTTCCTGTAACGCGATTCAGGTTTCCTTCCGAACGCGTGTGTGTGTGCAAATGATTTGTGTCGTTGAAATAAATGATACACTGATGCAAAGTTTGCTGTTAAAAAAAATGATAATGACATTACTAAATGGCGATATTGTTTGTAGTTTCTTATACGAACAAACTATTTGCGTCTAACCGTCTCGCACATGCACTATGACCTAGAGAAATTACAGAAAATGTCTATTATAAATCCATTGGACTTTTCATAACTCGTTGTAAGGGTGCAAAACTGCAAACTAAAGTCTCGGATTGATCACGGAACAAAACAATGTATGCATATAAGTCTAAGAGAAACTCCCTCTACTACCCATTGATTTTAGAGAAAAGAGTTGAGGGACTCTTGAACTTATATTGTAGGACATGTTGTTGGACTATACGATCCTACCAGTGTATCAGAGATAGGCTATAGCCCAGATGTGGTGCACAGTGCAGTGGGCGAACCCCTAATCGCAAACAACGACGTGTCCCACCCCTCGGCTTAAGCCAACGATGAGTGGACCTAACTATCGATTGAGTGGAGGTTTGTAAGGGTGCAAACCAAAGTCCCACATTGGTTATGGAATAAAACAAAGATATGCATATAAGTCAAAGTGGAACTCCTTCTACTACTAATTTTTTTTTATTTGTTTTATTTTTTTTATTTTTATTTTTATTTTTTAAAGACTTTTGAGTTTATATAGTTGGGTTATATGATCCTATCACTCCTCTCTGTAAAATGCCCAACCACGTATAACCAACGGATCACATATCCGGATACTATTCAATGTTTTTTATTCAATGTTTTTTGATTCGGTTGATTCAAACGTCAAATCCATCTTAATTGCAAAGGAAAATCTTTTGTTACTTTAATGAGAAAAGTGAAAGTATAAGGTGTATCTATAACTTTAGTGACGTTTTCTTTCACATATTACTTTAAAATCGAGCACTCAAAACAGCCATGATCAATTACGTAGTTTTATCAATGTTTTGAAAAAATTGCTCATACTATATAATTTCACAAAAATATACTCTACTAATAAGGCAACATTAATGCATCATCATTTTGTCTATTTGTGACTAGTTATGTCTCCTTTTCTTGTAGTAGCAAACATTTATACAATGAAATTTACGAACGATGTAAAATTTTTTGAAGGCGATTTTTTGGCATCAGTAGATCATTTCTTTCAACGACCCTCATCATTTGTACGTAACACACACGTTGTAGTGACCCGAACTTTTCCATGTTTATATATATTAATTGAGATTGATATTTACATGATTAAATGTTTCCAACATGTTAAGCAATCAAACTTGTTAAGACTTGATTAATTGAAATATGTTTCATATAGACAATTGACCACCCAAGTTGACCGGCGATTCACGAACGTTAAAACTTGTAAAAACGACATGACGATATATATATATGGATATACATATGGTTAACATGAGATTATGATAAGTAAGTATCTCCATAAGTATATTAACAATGAATTATATACATATAAACAAGACTACTAACTTAAGGATTTCGAAACGAGACATATATGTAACGATTATCGTTGTAACGACATTTAAATGTATATATATCATATTAAGATATATTAATATATCATAATATCATGATAATATAATAATTTAACATCTCATTATATATAATAAACAATGGGTTAACAACATTAATTGAGATCGTTAACTTAAAGGTTTCAAAACAACACTTACATGTAACGACTAACGATGACTTAACGACTCAGTTAAAATGTATATACATGTAGTGTATTTAGATGTATTAAAATACTTTTGGAAGACTTCAAGACATATATCAAAACACTCATACTTAACGAAAATGGTTACAGTTACTTTCCCATTCTTTTCTTTCATCAAGAATTCTAGTCGTATTCTTACCCGTATTATACACAGCTTCAAAACGTACTTACTATGGGTATATACCAATAGGAACTAGCATGGGATTCCACTCTTGATTATGTCATGTATGACTAATCAATTTTAACTTCTACCATGAGCTAGTCAACTAACTAGAACTCCTTTTAACCCCACTCACCACTCACCAATTACCACTCATCATTCACTCCATTTCACTTTCAATTCTCTTTCTAATTCTCTCTCAACACACAAACACTATTATGAACGTATTTTTCCAGTAGTTAATCATCATCTTCATCAAAAATCACTTCAAGAATCAAGCTATAATCATCATAGGAAGAACACTTCAAGAACACTTCAAAAATCCCTTCAAGTTTACTAATTTACTTCCAAGCTTTCTAATCCATTCCAAGTAATCATCTAAGATCAAGAAATCTTTGTTATATACAGTAGGTTATCTTTCTTATTCAAGGTAATATTCCTATTCAAACTTTGATTCAATTTCTATAACTATAAACTATCTTAATTCGAGTAAAAATCTTACTTGAACTTGTTTTTGTGTCATGATCCTACTTCAAGAACTTTCAAGCCATCCAAGATCCTTTGAAGCTAGATCATTTCTTGTCACTTCCAGTAGGTTTACCTACTAAACTTGAGGTAGTAATGATGTTCATAACATCATTCGATTCATATATATAAAACTATCTTATTCGAAGGTTTAAACTCGTAATCACTAGAACATAGTTTAGTTAATTCTAAACTTGTTCGCAAACAAAAGTTAATCCTTCTAACTTGACTTTTAAAATTAACTAAACACATGTTCTATATCTATATGATATGCTAACTTAATGATTTAAAACCTGGAAACACGAAAAACACCGTAAAACCGGATTTACGCCGTCGTAGTAACACCACGGGCTGTTTTGGGTTAGTTAATTAAAAACTATGATAAACTTTGATTTAAAAGTTGTTATTCTGAGAAAATAATTTTTATTATGAACATGAAACTATATCCAAAAATTATGGTTAAACTCAAAGTGGAAGTATGTTTTCTAAAATGGTCATCTAGACGTCGTTCTTTCGACTGAAATGACTACCTTTACAAAAACGACTTGTAACTTATTTTTCCGACTATAAACCTATACTTTTTCTGTTTAGATTCATAAAATAGAGTTCAATATGAAACCATAGCAATTTGATTCACTCAAAACGGATTTAAAATGAAGAAGTTATGGGTAAAACAAGATTGGATAATTTTTCTCATTTTAGCTACGTGAAAATTGGTAACAAATCTATTCCAACCATAACTTAATCAACTTGTATTGTATATTATGTAATCTTGAGATACCATATACACGTATACAATGTTTCGACCTATCATGTCGACACATCTATATATATTTCGGAACAACCATAGACACTCTATATGTGAATGTTGGAGTTAGCTATACAGGGTTGAGGTTGATTCCAAAATATATATAGTTTGAGTTGTGATCAATACTGAGATACGTATACACTGGGTCGTGGATTGATTCAAGATAAATATTATTGATTTATTTCTGTACATCTAACTGTGGACAACTAGTTGTAGGTTATTAACGAGGACAGCTGACTTAATAAACTTAAAACATCAAAATATATTAAAAGTGTTGTAAATATATTTTGAACATACTTTGATATATATGTATATATTGTTATAGGTTCGTGAATCAACCAGTGGCCACGTCTTACTTCCCGACGAAGTAAAAATCTGTGAAAGTGAGTTATAGTCCCACTTTTAAAATCTAATATTTTTGGGATGAGAATACATGCAGGTTTTATAAATGATTTACAAAATAGACACAAGTACGTGAAACTACATTCTATGGTTGAATTATCGAAATCGAATATGCCCCTTTTTATTAAGTCTGGTAATCTAAGAATTAGGGAACAAACACCCTAATTGACGCGAATACTAAAGATAGATCTATTGGGCCTAACAAACCCCATCCAAAGTATCGGATGCTTTAGTACTTCGAAATTTATATCATATCCGAAGGGTGTCCCGGAATGATGGGGATATTCTTATATATGCATCTTGTTAATGTCGGTTACCAGGTGTTCACCATATGAATGATTTTTATCTCTATGTATGGGATGTGTATTGAAATATGAAATCTTGTGATCTATTGTTACGATTTGATATATATAGGTTAAACCTATAACTCACCAACATTTTTGTTGACGTTTAAAGCATGTTTATTCTCAGGTGAATATTAAGAGCTTCCGCTGTTGCATACTAAAATAAGGACAAGATTTGGAGTCCATGTTTGTATGATATTGTGTAAAAACTGCATTCAAGAAACTGATTTCGATGTAACATATTTGTATTGTAAACCATTATGTAATGGTCGTGTGTAAACAGGATATTTTAGATTATCATTATTTGATAATCTACGTAAAGCTTTTTAAACCTTTATTTATGAAATAAAGGTTATGGTTTATTTTAAAAATGAATGCAGTCTTTGAAAAACGTCTCATATAGAGGTCAAAACCTCGCAACGAAATCAATTAATATGGAACGTTTTTAATCAATAAGAACGAGACATTTCAGTTGGTATCCGAGCGTTGGTCTTAGAGAACCAGAATATTTCATTAGTGTGTCTTATCTAGTTTGTTAGGATGCATTAGTGAGTCTGGACTTCGACCGTATTTATTTGAAAAATGATTGCTTAACAAATTTTGTTGGAAACTATATATTTTTAACATGTGAATATTATGTGATATATTAATCTCTTAACGCGTTTGATATTATGTGATAGATGTCTACCTCTAGAACAAGTCCCATTGACTCACCTAATAATAATGAAGAGTCAAATGTAAATTGGAATGATTCGTGGACTGATTCACAAGTTCCCGAAGAGGAACCGGAAGAAGAGTCGGAACCGGAAGAAGAATCGGAACCGGAAGAAGAATCGGAACCGGATGAAGAAATAGAACCGGTGGGGGAAATAATAAAACGGTTAAGTAAAAGAAAATTCTCAACCAACCGACCAAGGTTAATTATGGTCAATGGTGTTTCCGCCAATGAAGCAAAATATTGGGAGGATTACCAATTCTCCGATGAATCGGATTCCGACGAGAATTCCGATGATGTTATAGAAATTACCTCAACTGAATTTAAAAAGGCAAAAGAAAATAATAAGGGAAAGGGCATAAAAATAGAGAAATCTAATTCCAACCCCGATGAACTTTATATGTATCGTCAACCCCCGAAGTCCTTAAGTTGTAACAATGACCCGGGAACCTCTAAACCACCAGGTTTTTCTAAACCAATGTGGATAACGACGGCTCGTATTAGGGGAACATCATATATCCCTAGAAACTTGGCAAAACGAACCAAAATCGAAGAAGAAGAAACAAGCGAGTCGGAATAAGATAGTTGTATTCGTGTGGTGTAATATAAGTAATATAGTGTGCTTATGCTTTATGATATATGTAAAAATTGCTTGTATTAATAAGTATTTTTTTTATGAATCTAACTCTTGTCTATTTTACAGTATAAAAACACAAAATGGATAGACAACCCAATATTTTAAGAGATCTACCCGGAGACATGATTGATGAAATCTTGTCTAGAGTCGGTCAGAATTCTTCGGCACAACTATTTAAGGCGAGATCAGTTTGTAAGACATTCGAAGAACGTTCCAAGAATGCCTTGATTTATAAAAGGCTTTCGTTTGAAAGATGGGGGATATCACATTGGGAAACTCATAAGTTACGATGTGTTTACTTTGACGCATATATTGCGGGGAACCCAAATGCTATTTTACGCAATGGGTTAAGAAATTATTTTGACTCAATATATCCGAATATTGGACTTCGTGATTTAGAAAAAGCGGCTAACATGCAACATAAAGAATCATGTTATGCTTACGGATTTGTAATGTTCGCTTCTCACCAAAGTGAGAACAAGAACATCGGGCTACAACTATTAAACAAAACGTTCCCACAAGAAACGGAGTCGGTAATTGGGGTAAGAAATGAGGTTTTTAGATTGTTACGGGACTGCTGGACATTACGTAACCCTCGTCCCTTTGACGACGTTACAACACGCTATCTTATCAACGGCCATAACGGTTATGTTCCACAAGACCAAGGATGGGAAGTAGTCCTAGTAAAAACCAGAATGCATGACTTGTTTCTGGACGTATGAATTACGTGTCTTTATTGCCTTTGCTGAACGACTTGTGTACTAGCTAGAATTATCTTCACAACTATCTTGTATCAAAGTTATTGTGTGCTATATTTCATGCTTTATGTAAAATAAGCGGTATTGTAAGTTTGTAAAATATTGTATAAAAGTTTGAACGCTAAATATTATTATAATCAGTTTTTCATATAGAATTGTAGTAGTTGAATTGTATATTAGCTACTAAGTATGAACTTAACGGGTAGGTACTACCCGAATTTAAACTTATAAAACGCTAATATGAAGAAAAAGCTTTTATAAATGAGTTCATATTATGCTACGAAATACTATTAACTACTCTTAATATTCTGTATGATTAACTTGTTCCATTTGACTATTTTGAAGGAAATGGCACCGACTACTCGACACACCGTGAATATGAATGAAGAGGAATTCCGTACTTTTCTAGCTTCAAACATAGCCGCAGTACAGGCTGCGCTACATACCAACAATAACCTTGGATCTAGTAGTACAGGAAATCGTGTAGGATGCACCTACAAAGAATTCACTGCCTGCAAACCTTTGGAATTTGATGGAACCGAAGGACCGATCGGATTGAAACGGTGGACCGAGAAGGTCGAATCGGTGTTTGCCATAAGTAAGTGTACTGAAGAGGACAAAGTAAAGTACGCTACGCATACCTTCACAGGTTCTGCGTTAACATGGTGGAATACCTATCTAGAGCAAGTGGGACAAGACGATGCGTACGCACTACCGTGGTCAGCATTCAAGCACTTGATGAACGAGAAGTATCGTCCCAGAACCGAGGTCAATAAGCTCAAGACAGAACTTAGAGGGTTACGAACCCAAGGATTTGATATTACCACGTACGAAAGACGATTCACAGAATTGTGCCTATTGTGTCCGGGAGCATTCGAAGATGAGGAAGAGAAGATCGACGCGTTTGTGAAAGGATTACCGGAAAGAATCCAAGAAGATATAAGTTCACACGAGCCCGCCTCCATACAACAGGCATGTAGAATGGCTCACAAACTAGTGAACCAGATTGAAGAAAGAATTAAAGAACAGACTGCTGAAGAGGCCAATGTGAAGCAAGTCAAAAGAAAGTGGGAGGAAAACGGTGATAAGAATCACCAATACAACAACAACAGCAATTACAACAATAATCGCAACAATTATCCCAACAATCGCAACATCAATCGCAACTACAACAAACGGCCCAACAACAACAACAACAGCAACTACAACAATCATCCCAACAACAATAATAACCGCAACAACAACAACAATCAGAAGCAGCTATACCAAAGGTGTGAAAAGTATCACTCGGGGTTCTGCACCAAATTTTGCAACAAGTGTAAAAGAAATGGTCATAGCGCGGTGAAGTGTGAGGTCTACGGACCAGGGGTTAATAGAACGAAAGGAACAAATGGTGTCGGAACGAGTAATGGCGGAGCAAGTAGTGTCGGAGCAAGTTATGCCAATGTAGTTTGTTATAAATGTGGAAAACCGGGCCACATTATTAGAAATTGCCCGAACCAGGAGAACATGAATGGACAAGGCCGCGGAAGAGTTTTCAATATTAATGCGGTAGAGGCACAGGAAGACCCGGAGCTTGTTACGGGTACGTTTCTTATTGACAATAAATCTGCTTACGTTTTATTTGATTCGGGTGCGGATAGAAGCTATATGAGTAGAGATTTTTGTGCTAAATTAAGTTGTCCATTGACGCCTTTGGATAGTAAATTTTTACTCGAATTAGCAAATGGTAAATTAATTTCAGCAGATAATATATGTCGGAATCGAGAAATTAAACTGGTTAGCGAAACATTTAAGATTGATTTGATACCAGTAGAGTTAGGGAGTTTTGATGTGATAATCGGTATGGACTGGTTGAAAGAAGTGAAAGCAGAGATCATTTGTTACAAAAATGCAATTCGCATTATACGAGAAAAAGGAAAACCCTTAATGGTGTACGGAGAAAAGGGCAACACGAAGCTAAATCTTATTAGTAATTTGAAGGCACAAAAACTAATAAGAAAAGGTTGCTATGCTGTTCTAGCACACGTCGAGAAAGTACAAACTGAAGAAAAGAGCATCAATGATGTTCCCATTGCAAAAGAATTTCCCGATGTATTTCCGAAAGAATTACCGGGATTACCCCCACATCGATCCGTTGAATTTCAGATAGATCTTGTACCAGGAGCTACACCAATAGCTCGTGCTCCTTACAGACTCGCACCCAGCGAGATGAAAGAACTACAAAGCCAATTATAAGAACTTTTAGAGCGTGGTTTCATTCGACCAAGCACATCACCGTGGGGAGCTCCTGTTTTGTTTGTCAAGAAGAAAGATGGTACATTCAGGTTGTGTATCGACTACCGAGAGTTGAACAAACTTACCATCAAGAACCGCTACCCACTACTGAGAATCGATGACTTATTTGATCAACTACAAGGCTCGTCTGTTTATTCAAAGATTGACTTACGTTCCGGGTATCATCAAATGCGGGAGAAAGAAGATGATATTTCAAAGACTGCTTTCAGAACACGTTACGGTCATTACGAGTTTATGGTCATGCCGTTTGGTTTAACTAATGCACCAGCTGTGTTCATGGACCTTATGAACCGAGTGTGTGGACCATACCTTGACAAGTTTGTCATTGTTTTCATTGATGACATACTTATTTACTCAAAGAATGACCAAGAACACGGTGAACATTTGAGAAAGGTGTTAGAAGTATTGAGGAAGGAAGAATTGTACGCTAAGTTTTCAAAGTGTGCATTTTGGTTGGAAGAAGTTCAATTCCTCGGTCACATAGTGAACAAAGAAGGTATTAAGGTGGATCCGGCAAAGATAGAAACTCTTGAAAAGTGGGAAACCCCGAAAACTCCAAAACACATACGCCAGTTTTTAGGACTAGCTGGTTACTACAGAAGGTTCATCCAAGACTTTTCCAGAATAGCAAAACCCTTGACTGCATTAACGCATAAAGGGAAGAAATTTGAATGGAATGATGAACAAGAGAAAGCGTTTCAGTTATTGAAGAAAAAGCTAACCACGGCACCTATATTGTCATTGCCTGAAGGGAATGATGATTTTGTGATTTATTGTGATGCATCAAAGCAAGGTATCGGTTGTGTATTAATGCAACGAACGAAGGTGATTGCTTATGCGTCTAGACAATTGAAGATTCACGAACAAAATTATACGACGCATGATTTGGAATTAGGCGCGGTTGTTTTTGCATTAAAGACTTGGAGGCACTACTTATATGGGGTCAAAAGTATTATATATACCGACCACAAAAGTCTTCAACACATATTTAATCAGAAACAACTGAATATGAGGCAGCGTAGGTGGATTGAATTATTGAATGATTACGACTTTGAGATTCGTTACCACCCGGGGAAGGCAAATGTGGTAGCCGATGCCTTGAGCAGGAAGGACAGAGAACCCATTCGAGTAAAATCTATGAATATAATGATTCATAATAACATTACTACTCAAATAAAGGAGGCGCAACAAGGAGTTTTAAAAGAGGGAAATTTAAAGGATGAAATACCCAAAGGATCGGAGAATCATCTTAATATTCAGGAAGACGGAACCCGGTATAGGGCTGAAAGGATTTGGGTACCAAAATTTGGAGATATGAGAGAAATGGTACTTAGAGAAGCTCATAAAACCAGATACTCAATACATCCTGGAACGGGGAAGATGTACAAGGGTCTCAAGAAACATTTTTGGTGGCCGGGTATGAAAGCCGATGTTGCTAAATACGTAGGAGAATGTTTGACGTGTTCTAAGGTCAAAGCTGAGCATCAGAAACCATCAGGTCTACTTCAACAACCCGAAATCCCGGAATGGAAATGGGAAAACATTACCATGGATTTCATCACTAAATTGCCAAGGACTGCAAGTGGTTTTGATACTATTTGGGTAATAGTTGATCGTCTCACCAAATCAGCACACTTCCTACCAATAAGAGAAGATGACAAGATGGAAAAGTTAGCACGACTGTATTTGAAGGAAGTCGTCTCCAGACATGGAATACCAATCTCTATTATCTCTGATAGGGATGGCAGATTTATTTCAAGATTCTGGCAGACATTACAGCAAGCATTAGGAACTCGTCTAGACATGAGTACTGCCTATCATCCACAAACTGATGGGCAGAGTGAAAGGACGATACAAACGCTTGAAGACATGCTACGAGCATGTGTTATTGATTTCGGAAACAGTTGGGATCGACATCTACCGTTAGCAGAATTTTCCTACAACAACAGCTACCATTCAAGCATTGAGATGGCACCGTTTGAAGCACTTTATGGTAGAAAGTGCAGGTCTCCGATTTGTTGGAGTGAAGTGGGGGATAGACAGATTACGGGTCCGGAGATTATACAAGAAACTACCGAGAAGATCATCCAAATTCAACAACGGTTGAAAACCGCCCAAAGTCGACAAAAGAGCTACGCTGACATTAAAAGAAAAGATATAGAATTTGAAATTGGAGAGATGGTCATGCTTAAAGTTGCACCTTGGAAAGGCGTTGTTCGATTTGGTAAACGAGGGAAATTAAATCCAAGGTATATTGGACCATTCAAGATTATTGATCGTGTCGGACCAGTAGCTTACCGACTTGAGTTACCTCAATAACTCGCGGCTGTACATAACACTTTCCACGTCTCGAATTTGAAGAAATGTTTTGCTAAAGAAGATCTCACTATTCCGTTAGATGAAATCCAAATCAACGAAAAACTTCAATTCATCGAAGAACCCGTCGAAATAATGGATCGTGAGGTTAAAAGACTTAAGCAAAACAAGATACCAATTGTTAAGGTTTGATGGAATGCTCGTAGAGGACCCGAGTTCACCTGGGAGCGTGAAGGTCAGATGAAAAAGAAATACCCGCATCTATTTCCAGAAGATTCGTCAACACCTTCAACAGCTTAAAATTTCGGGACGAAATTTATTTAACGGGTAGGTACTGTAGTGACCCGAACTTTTCCATGTTTATATATATTAATTGAGATTGATATTTACATGATTAAATGTTTCCAACATGTTAAGCAATCAAACTTGTTAAGACTTGATTAATTGAAATATGTTTCATATAGACAATTGACCACCCAAGTTGACCGGCGATTCACGAACGTTAAAACTTGTAAAAACGACATGACGATATATATATATGGATATACATATGGTTAACATGAGATTATGATAAGTAATTATCTCCATAAGTATATTAACAATGAGTTATATACATATAAACAAGACAACTAACTTAAGGATTTCGAAACGAGACATATATGTAACGATTATCGTTGTAACGACATTTAAATGTATATATATCATATTAAGATATATTAATATATCATAATATCATGATAATATAATAATTTAACATCTCATTAGATATAATAAACAATGGGTTAACAACATTAATTGAGATCGTTAACTTAAAAGTTTCAAAACAACACTTACATGTAACGACTAACGATGACTTAACGACTCAGTTAAAATGTATATACATGTAGTGTATTTAGATGTATTAAAATACTTTTGGAAGACTTCAAGACATATATCAAAACACTCATACTTAACTAAAATGGTTACAGTTACTTTCCCATTCTTTTCTTTCATCAAGAATTCTAGTCGTATTCTTACCCGTATTATACACAGCTTCAAAACGTACTTACTATGGGTATATACCAATAGGAACTAGCATGGGATTCCACTCTTGATTATGTCATGTATGACTAATCAATTTTAACTTCTACCATGAGCTAGTCAACTAACTAGAACTCCTTTTAACCCCACTCACCACTCACCAATTACCACTCATCATTCACTCCATTTCACTTCCAATTCTCTTTCTAATTCTCTCTCAACACACACACACTATTATGAACGTATTTTTCCAGTAGTTAATCATCATCTTCATCAAAAATCACTTCAAGAATCAAGCTATAATCATCATAGGAAGAACACTTCAAGAACACTTCAAAAATCCCTTCAAGTTTACTAATTTACTTCCAAGCTTTCTAATCCATTCCAAGTAATCATCTAAGATCAAGAAACCTTTGTTATATACAGTAGGTTATCTTTCTTATTCAAGGTAATATTCCTATTCAAACTTTGATTCAATTTCTATAACTATAAACTATCTTAATTCGAGTAAAAATCTTACTTGAACTTGTTTTTGTGTCATGATCCTACTTCAAGAACTTTCAAGCCATCCAAGATCCTTTGAAGCTAGATCATTTCTTGTCACTTCCAGTAGGTTTACCTACTAAACTTGAGGTAGTAATGATGTTCATAACATCATTCGATTCATATATATAAAACTATCTTATTCGAAGGTTTAAACTCGTAATCACTAGAACATAGTTTAGTTAATTCTAAACTTGTTCGCAAACAAAAGTTAATCCTTCTAACTTGACTTTTAAAATTAACTAAACACATGTTCTATATCTATATGATATGCTAACTTAATGATTTAAAACCTGGAAACACGAAAAACACCGTAAAACCGGATTTACGCCGTCGTAGTAACACCGCGGGCTGTTTTGGGTTAGTTAATTAAAAACTATGATAAACTTTGATTTAAAAGTTGTTATTCTGAGAAAATAATTTTTATTATTAACATGAAACTATATCCAAAAATTATGGTTAAACTCAAAGTGGAAGTATGTTTTTTAAAATGGTCATCTAGACGTCGTTCTTTCGACTGAAGTGACTACCTTTACAAAAACGACTTGTAACTTATTTTTCTGATTATAAACCTATACTTTTTCTGTTTAGATTCATAAAATAGAGTTCAATATGAAACCATAGCAATTTGATTCACTCAAAACGGATTTAAAATGAAGAAGTTATGGGTAAAACAAGATTGGATAATTTTTCTCATTTTAGCTACGTGAAAATTGGTAACAAATCTATTCCAACCATAACTTAATCAACTTGTATTGTATATTATGTAATCTTGAGATACCATAGACACGTATACAATGTTTCGACCTATCATGTCGACACATCTATATATATTTCGGAACAACCATAGACACTCTATATGTGAATGTTGGAGTTAGCTATACAGGGTTGAGGTTGATTCCAAAATATATATAGTTTGAGTTGTGATCAATACTGAGATACGTATACACTGGGTCGTGGATTGATTCAAGATAAATATTATCGATTTATTTCTGTACATCTAACTGTGGACAACTAGTTGTAGGTTATTAACGAGGACAGCTGACTTAATAAACTTAAAACATCAAAATATATTAAAAGTGTTGTAAATATATTTTGAACATACTTTGATATATATGTATATATTGTTATAGGTTCGTGAATCAACCAGTGGCCAAGTCTTACTTCCCGACGAAGTAAAAATCTGTGAAAGTGAGTTATTGTCCCACTTTTAAAATCTAATATTTTTGGGATGAGAATACATGCAGGTTTTATAAATGATTTACAAAATAGACACAAGTACGTGAAACTACATTCTATGGTTGAATTATCGAAATCGAATATGCCCCTTTTTATTAAGTCTGGTAATCTAAGAATTAGGGAACAAACACCCTAATTGACGCGAATCCTAAAGATAGATCTATTGGGCCTAACAAACTGTAACATCCCGTCTTTTTCCATTTACTTTTCCGTTATACTAATATAAAGTCCGTTATATGTTTATAACATCTCCCGTTGATACGCGTTTTAAATTATCTCGTTTAGGTAATTCCCGCACCCGAACGAAAGTTGAGGGACTAAACTTGACAAGGGATCAAACCCTTGACTAGGTCAAAGGGTCAAACCCCTTTCACCCATTCATTTTCATCTCCATCTCTCTCTTTCTCTCTAGCAAGAACACACACACCCAAAAACCATATTCATTCAATCATCATCTAAATTCGATCTAGGAGGCTTACAACAAAATAAACTACATATTTGTGATCCTCTCTTCATCCTCTTCATTTTGGTACCAACTTCATCTCATTTGGGTAACTTTCTAAAATCACTAGATTTTGTGTTCTTGATGTTTTTAACTTATAAAAGTGTTAATTAGTGTCTATGGCTCAAGTCTAACATGAATATATGATTTATATGCTCGATCTCGTTGTTTTAGTGTAACTAGCATGAACTTGAATTTTGGTGTGTTGTTCTTGAATTTTGGATGATCATATGTTGTTAGATGTTAAAAGTTGATGTTTTAATTGTGTTACTAGCATCACTAGCTTCAATTTGATGTGTAGGTTGCCTTAGAAAACTTCATGAACTTGATTATTGATTTTGGTGAATTTGGGTTAGGGTTTGATGAACTTGAAATGGACTTTTGATGCATTGAATGCCATGGATTATTATTAGTAAGTATTTAGTTGGATTGTATGCTTGATTACCTTCAAAACGGCATATCATATGTGTGAATTGGTTTCCCGAAACTCAAAATGCGATTGATGAACTTGAAACTTTGAAAATGGACTTTTATTGTTCGCTTGATGAGATTTCGGCTATTGTAAATGATGTTATTGTTGGACCATAAGTGCTTAGTTGTATTCCTCGTCAAAATACCTTTCCAACGATATATGATAGGCATTATAAGTGTTTGCGGGTCAATTGTTGTGTTAGAATTGATTTTGGCTCGTGCATACTTGGGAAAAACAGAAACAGACCTGCACAGATGGTGGCGTGGCGCGCCCCATCCCCGCGCGGCGCGCAGATGTGCCTGGTCAGATTCTGACCTCCTCGTCCCATTTCACGTGAAATGTTTGATGACCTACGGACCTCCGATTCACATGAAACTTGTTTTAATACACTTGTATATGAATAATTAGCATAGAAAAATAGTCCGGGACCCGACCCGAACGTGTTGACTTTTTTTCGTTGACTTTGACCGACCAAAGTTTGACTTTTTGTCAAACTTAACCAAATGATTTTGCAACCTTCCTAACTTGTTTATATACTTGTATCTTGCATGAAACTTGACAATTTGATTTCACATGCTAAATAATCGAGTCGTAACGAGCCATAGGACTAATTGAACATCTTTGACCTATCGTGTTTACCGTTATTGATACGACCTATTTGTTTAGGTCAAGACTAGCACTATCCTTCGCACACGTTATTTTGTGAAGTACTTTTCGTACGTGCACTCAAGGTGAGATCATAGTCCCACTTTTACTCTTTTTGAACTTACATTTGGGATGAGAAAACATAAACATTTCTTTTACTAAGTGAACACAAGTACAGGAAAACAAACATTCTACATACGAGTTTAGAATAAAATCCTCAATTCGATTATCATTAGTTACACTTGCCGGGTGTAAGCGAGAACTTATGTTGTATGGATCCATATGGGTTTGACAAACCCTCATTCAAACGGTTCGCTACCGTTTACGAATGAAATATATTTTCGAGAAACAGTGTATGTTCTAGCACTAAGTGATGGGGTTCAACGGAAGGAAACGTTAAGCATTGATAATTGGGTGCTCGTGAAACAAACTTTTGGAATGTATTACTATTATTTCATTGATGCAAATCTTGTGGTTCACTTGTACTTACTTACTTAAACCTATGATTTCACCAACGTTTTCGTTGACAGATTTCTATGTTTTTCTCAGGTCCTTGAACGATACATGATACATGCTTCCGCTCATTATTTTGATACTTGCATTGGATGTCGAGTATACATGCATACATGGAGCGTCTTTTGGATACTTTTAAATTGTGTCGCATAAGTTTCATTTGTACTTAAAACTTTGTATCGTAACTTGTAGTGGAACTATCCTTGTAAAACTTGAACAACCTTTACATTTGAAATGAATGCGACATATCTTTTGGTCAAACGTTGTTTTAAAGACTTATGACCACGTAACGGGACCTAAGTAGACGGCGCCATCAATGACGATTTGGTCGGGTCGCTACAGATGGTATCAGAGCGTTGGTTGTAGGGATTTAGAGTTTATTAGTGTCAACCTCGAGTCATAGGGTACATTGGTGAGTCTAGACTACAACCGGCATATAGACTTGAAGTAGGAATTACTTGACTACTTGTGCATTTATACTCGAACGCTTCTACTCATATCTACTCTTAGTTCATCTTAATCTCACGTTGTTTAATTTGATTGACGCGCCACCTTGACTATATGAAATGATGTCGAATGCACATATGAATCAGGGTAATATAATTTCCGGGATTATATTACGGTGACTCATATGAACGTTCCGGCATTATGACATAAAGAATTTAAGGCGAGTCGAGGGAAAAAAAAAAAAAAAAAAAAAAAAAAAAAAACTTCTCTTTATCTTTATTCTATATCACGGTTAGTATTATTGAGAATACTAATCAATGATATTCTTGTGTCTTGAAGGAACAATGGCTCCTCGTCGTGTACGCCGCAATGAAACTCCCGAACAAGCTCTCGAACGGATGATAGCTACCGCCGTAGATGCGGCCATGGCCGGTCACTCATCCAACAACAATAATAATAACAACCACAACAACAACAACAACAACAACAATGGAGCCGGAAACTCAAACGAGGGATGCTCCTATAAAGCTTTCATGGGGTGCAAACCTCACACTTTTGATGGAACCGGGGGACCGGTCGTGCTCACCTGATGGTTTGAGCAAACGGAAGCCATCTTTAGCATAAGCGGTTGTCGGGACCAAGACAAGGTCAAATACTCCACTCACACTTTCTCCGGAATTGCTCTAACATGGTGGAACACCTATGTTCAATCGGTGGGTACCGATGAAGCTCATGCCCTCTCTTGGGCCGATCTAAAGGAAAAGATGATTGTTGAGTATTTTCCGCGCGAAGAAACCCGAAAGCTTGAGGAAGAACTAAGAGCTTTGAAAGCGGTCGGAAACGATCTTAAAGCTTATAATCAACGCTTCGCCGAACTATCCTTGATGTGTCCTAATCTTGTTAACCCCGAATCTCAAAGGATTGAGCTCTACATGCTCGGTCTTCCAAAAAGCATCAAACAAGGGGTGATGTCATCCAAACCCACTACTCATCAAGCCGCTATGAACATGGCTCGCCAACTAATTGAAACGGTTGACGAAATCGTAGTTCCGACACCTAAGGCCGAGGATAAATCGGGCGGCAACAAAAGAAAGTGGGAACCCTCCCAATCAAGCAACAACAACTTTGCTAAGAAGCCTTACATCTCCGACGGCAAGAAAGGTTATGCCGGGAACCTACCTCTTTGCAACAAATGCAACAAACATCACTTTGGCGAATGTAGTAAGTTAATTTGCCACCGGTGCCAAGGAGTTGGTCATAAGGCCAACGATTGTAAAAGTGCCACTCCCGTTGTTCGAAAGTGCCCAATGCACCAAAGACGGGCACTTGTTACGAATGTGGTCAAACAGGTCATTATAGAAATGCATGCCCAAAGAAGAAAGATAACCCCAACACGCGCGGCCGAGCTTTCAACATCAACACCGAGGAAGCCCGGAATGACACTGAACTAGTCACGGGTACGTTTCTTCTCAACAATTCTTATGTCTCTTGCTTATTCGATTCGGGTGCCGATAAATGCTTTGTATCCAAGACTTTGACTCATTCTTTTAACACTCCACCTCTTCCATTAGATACCACTTATACCATTGAAGTGGCTAACGGGAAACTATTAAGTGCCAACACATATTACCGGGGGTGTACGTTAAACATTTTGGGTAAGGAATTTGAAATTGACTTGATACCCATGGAACTAGGAAGCTTTGATGTAATAATCGGTATGAATTGGTTAGTCAAAACGAAATCTCACATTCTTTGTGATCTTAACGCAATCCGAATTCCTATCGAGTATGGTGAACCTTTGATCGTCTATGGCGATAAGAGTTGCACCGGACTCAACCTCGTTTCGTGTATTAAAGTTAGAAAACTACTCCGTAAGGGTTGTTTTGCGATCCTTACTCACGTTAAGAAAGTCGAGTCCGATGAGAAGCACATCGATGATGTGCCAATTGTTAGTGACTATTCCGATGTATTTCCCGACGAATTGCCGGGTCTTCCGCCTCATCGACCGGTTGAATTCCAAATCGATCTTATTCCGGGAGCCGCACCCGTAGCACGTGCACCATATAGACTCGCTCCATCTGAAATGCAAGAATTGCAAAGTCAAATCCAAGAACTACTTGATCGTGGTTTTATCCAACCTAGCCATTCACCTTGGGGCGCTCCGATTTTGTTTGTTAAAAAGAAAGACGGATCCCTACGAATGTGCATTGATTATCGTGAACTAAATAAATTGACGGTTAAGAACCGATATCCTCTTCCTCGCATCGATGACCTCTTTGATCAACTACAAGGGTCTTGTGTATATTCGAAAATCGATCTCCGCTCGGGTTATCATCAATTGAGGGTTAAGGGGGAAGATGTCTCCAAAACCGCTTTCCGAACTCGTTATGGTAGTTATGAATTCCTTGTCATGCCATTTGGTCTCACTAACGCACCGGCGGTGTTCATGGATCTTATGAACCGCGTGTGCAAACCGTATCTCGATAAATTCGTTATTGTGTTCATCGATGACATATTGATCTATTCTAAAAATGAAGAAGAGCACGAACAACATCTCCGACTTGTGCTTAAACTTTTAAGACAAGAACAACTCTATGCCAAATTCTCCAAGTGTGAATTTTGGTTAAAGGAAGTTCAATTTCTTGGTCATGTTGTAAGTGACCAAGGTATTAAAGTCGATCCAACGAAAATCGAAGCCATTAGCAAATGGGAGACTCCTACTACTCCTACTCACATTCGTCAATTTTTGGGTCTCGCCGGGTACTATCGTAGATTCATCGAAAATTTCTCTTTGATTGCACGTCCTCTAACCGCATTGACTCACAAGGGAAAGAAATTCATTTGGGCGACCGAACATGAATCCGCATTCCAAATCTTGAAAACGAAGCTAACCACCGCTCCTATCTTGTCACTTCCCGAAGGCAATGATGACTTTGTTGTATATTGTGATGCCTCGAAACATGGTTTTGGGTGTGTATTGATGCAACGAACGAAAGTCATTGCTTATGCTTCTCGACAACTCAAAATTCATGAACGAAACTACACGACGCATGATCTCGAACTCGGAGCCGTTGTCTTTGCACTTAAAATGTGGAGACACTATCTTTATGGAACCAAGAGTACCATCTTCACCGATCACAAAAGCCTTCAACACATTTTCGATCAAAAGCAACTAAACATGAGACAACGACGGTGGATTGAAACTTTGAACGATTACGATTGCGAGCTTCGTTACCATCCCGGGAAGGCAAACGTAGTAGCCGATGCCTTAAGTCGAAAAGAAAGAGCGGTGCCTCTTCGTGTCCGAGCTTTAAACATCACCATTCACACCAACCTTAATAGCCAAATTCGGGTAGCCCAAGATGAGGCTCTCAAGGATGAAAACATCTCTCTCGAACACTTGAACGTCCTCACCTCTCGATTCGAAGTTAAAGAAACCGGACTCCGATATTTCGCCGGAAGAATTTGGGTGCCTAGTTATGGGGATCTACGAAGCCTTATTTTAGATGAAGCCCATAAGTCACGATACTCGATTCACCCCGGTGCCAATAAGATGTACCACGACCTTAAACAACTATATTGGTGGCCGAACATCAAAAGGGACATAGCTACTTATGTTTCCAAGTGTTTGACATGTTCCAAAGTCAAAGCCGAACACCAAAGACCGTCCAGACTACTTCGACAACCCGAGATCCCGCAATGGAAGTGGGAAAGGATAACGATGGATTTTATCACCAAACTACCAAAAACGACGGGCGGTTATGATACCATTTGGGTTATTGTTGACCGTCTCACCAAATCCGCACACTTCCTTGCCATGAAAGAAACGGACAAAATGGAGAAACTTGCACAACTTTACATTAAGGAGATCGTAGCCCGACACGGTGTACCTTTATCGATTATCTCCGACCGAGATGGCCGTTTCGTTTCTAGATTTTGGCGTACATTGCAAGAAGCGTTGGGAACGCGTTTAGACATGAGCACCGCATATCATCCTCAAACCGATGGACAAAGCGAACGTACAATTCAAACCTTAGAGGACATGTTACGAGCTTGCGTGGTTGATTTCGGAAAAGCTTGGGACAAGCACTTACCTCTCGCCGAGTTCTCTTACAACAATAGTTATCACGCGAGTATTAAAGCCGCACCTTTTGAAGCGCTATATGGCCGCAAATGTCGTTCACCTCTTTGTTGGGCCGAGGTAGGCGACGTGCAAATCACCGGACCCGAACTCATTCACGAAACCACCGAGAAAATCGTTCAAATCCGAGATAGGCTTAGGACGGCCCGAAGTCGTCAAAAGAGCTATACCGACAAACGACGCAACGATCTTGAATTTCAAGTCGGTGACCGAGTAATGTTAAAAGTCGCACCTTGGAAGGGTGTAATCCGTTTTGGGAAACGCGGGAAGCTAAATCCGCGGTATATTGGTCCTTTCGAAATCTTGGAGCGTATTGGAACCGTTGCTTATCGTTTAGATCTTCCGCCTCAATTGAACTCCGTTCATCCTACCTTCCATGTATCTAACTTGAAAAAGTGTCTTGCCGAACCCGATATCGTCATCCCTCTCGAAGAACTTACTATTGATGACAAACTTCATTTTGTGGAGGAACCGGTTGAAATTGTGGACACCTCCGTCAAGACATTGAAACAAAGCCGAATCCCGATTGTCAAGGTTCGTTGGAATGCCAAAAGAGGACCCGAGTTTACTTGGGAAAGACAAGATCAAATGCAAAGGAAGTATCCTCATCTATTCGTGAATTCGGAAACGCAAGATCTCGAGGAAGAAACAACGACTACTACGCCTACATAAATTTCGGGACGAAATTTCTTTTAAGGAGTAGGTAATGTAACATCCCGTCTTTTTTCCATTTACTTTTCCGTTATACTAATATAAAGTCCGTTATATGTTTATAACATCTCCCGTTGATACGCGTTTTAAATTATCTCGTTTAGGTAATTCCCGCACCCGAACGAAAGTTGAGGGACTAAACTTGACAAGGGATCAAACCCTTGACTAGGTCAAAGGGTCAAACCCCTTTCACCCATTCATTTTCATCTCCATCTCTCTCTTTCTCTCTAGCAAGAACACACACACCCAAAAACCATATTCATTCAATCATCATCTAAATTCGATCTAGGAGGCTTACAACAAAATAAACTACATATTTGTGATCCTCTCTTCATCCTCTTCATTTTGGTACCAACTTCATCTCATTTGGGTAACTTTCTAAAATCACTAGATTTTGTGTTCTTGATGTTTTTAACTTATAAAAGTGTTAATTAGTGTCTATGGCTCAAGTCTAACATGAATATATGATTTATATGCTCGATCTCGTTGTTTTAGTGTAACTAGCATGAACTTGAATTTTGGTGTGTTGTTCTTGAATTTTGGATGATCATATGTTGTTAGATGTTAAAAGTTGATGTTTTAATTGTGTTACTAGCATCACTAGCTTCAATTTGATGTGTAGGTTGCCTTAGAAAACTTCATGAACTTGATTATTGATTTTGGTGAATTTGGGTTAGGGTTTGATGAACTTGAAATGGACTTTTGATGCATTGAATGCCATGGATTATTATTAGTAAGTATTTAGTTGGATTGTATGCTTGATTACCTTCAAAACGGCATATCATATGTGTGAATTGGTTTCCCGAAACTCAAAATGCGATTGATGAACTTGAAACTTTGAAAATGGACTTTTATTGTTCGCTTGATGAGATTTCGGCTATTGTAAATGATGTTATTGTTGGACCATAAGTGCTTAGTTGTATTCCTCGTCAAAATACCTTTCCAACGATATATGATAGGCATTATAAGTGTTTGCGGGTCAATTGTTGTGTTAGAATTGATTTTGGCTCGTGCATACTTGGGAAAAACAGAAACAGACCTGCACAGATGGTGGCGCGGCGCGCCCCATCCCCGCGCGGCGCGCAGATGTGCCTGGTCAGATTCTGACCTCCTCGTCCCATTTCACGTGAAATGTTTGATGACCTACGGACCTCCGATTCACATGAAACTTGTTTTAATACACTTGTATATGAATAATTAGCATAGAAAAATAGTCCGGGACCCGACCCGAACGTGTTGACTTTTTTTCGTTGACTTTGACCGACCAAAGTTTGACTTTTTGTCAAACTTAACCAAATGATTTTGCAACCTTCCTAACTTGTTTATATACTTGTATCTTGCATGAAACTTGACAATTTGATTTCACATGCTAAATAATCGAGTCGTAACGAGCCATAGGACTAATTGAACATCTTTGACCTATCGTGTTTACCGTTATTGATACGACCTATTTGTTTAGGTCAAGACTAGCACTATCCTCCGCACACGTTATTTTGTGAAGTACTTTTCGTACGTGCACTCAAGGTGAGATCATAGTCCCACTTTTACTCTTTTTGAACTTACATTTGGGATGAGAAAACATAAACATTTCTTTTACTAAGTGAACACAAGTACAGGAAAACAAACATTCTACATACGAGTTTAGAACAAAATCCTCAATTCGATTATCATTAGTTACACTTGCCGGGTGTAAGCGAGAACTTATGTTGTATGGATCCATATGGGTTTGACAAACCCTCATTCAAACGGTTCGCTACCGTTTACGAATGAAATATATTTTCGAGAAACAGTGTATGTTCTAGCACTAAGTGATGGGGTTCAACGGAAGGAAACGTTAAGCATTGATAATTGGGTGCTCGTGAAACAAACTTTTGGAATGTATTACTATTATTTCATTGATGCAAATCTTGTGGTTCACTTGTACTTACTTACTTAAACCTATGATTTCACCAACGTTTTCGTTGACAGATTTCTATGTTTTTCTCAGGTCCTTGAACGATACATGATACATGCTTCCGCTCATTATTTTGATACTTGCATTGGATGTCGAGTATACATGCATACATGGAGCGTCTTTTGGATACTTTTAAATTGTGTCGCATAAGTTTCATTTGTACTTAAAACTTTGTATCGTAACTTGTAGTGGAACTATCCTTGTAAAACTTGAACAACCTTTACATTTGAAATGAATGCGACATATCTTTTGGTCAAACGTTGTTTTAAAGACTTATGACCACGTAACGGGACCTAAGTAGACGGCGCCGTCAATGACGATTTGGTCGGGTCGCTACACAAACCCCATCCAAAGTACCGGATGCTTTAGTACTTCGAAATTTATATCATATCCGAAGGGTGTCCCGGAATGATGGGGATATTCTTATATATGCATCTTGTTAATGTCGGTTACCAGGTGTTCACCATATGAATGATTTTTATCTCTATGTATGGGATGTGTATTGAAATATGAAATCTTGTGATCTATTGTTACGATTTGATATATATAGGTTAAACCTATAACTCACCAACATTTTTGTTGACGTTTAAAGCATGTTTATTCTCAGGTGAATATTAAGAGCTTCCGCTGTTGCATACTAAAATAAGGACAAGATTTGGAGTCCATGTTTGTATGATATTGTGTAAAAACTGCATTCAAGAAACTGATTTCGATGTAACATATTTGTATTGTAAACCATTATGTAATGGTCGTGTGTAAACATGATATTTTAGATTATCATTATTTGATAATCTACGTAAAGCTTTTTAAACCTTTATTTATGAAATAAAGGTTATGGTTTGTTTTAAAAATGAATGCAGTCTTTGAAAAACGTCTCATATAGAGGTCAAAATCTCGCAACGAAATCAATTAATATGGAACGTTTTTAATCAATAAGAACGGGACATTTCACACGTTCGGGCGGAAACCCGAACCCGATCGACGGTACCCGGGAACACATCCATTCGGGCAGTGGTTCCGGGTATGGGTTCGTGAACGAATCCGGTAAAACCTCCCTATAGGTTCAATATTATACCACCATTATTGGTGTTCAATTGGTTTAAAGAAAATCATGTCATCCCTAAGGATCGAACACATGACCTCTCCCTATCCCATGACACAAAGTACACGTTGGGCTATGCCCGCAAGTTCTACGAACGATGTAAATTAACTTCATTTTTATTACTGGCGAAACTTAAACTCAACTACGGATGAGGCGGGTGTAAAAATGTAATAAATTTTTTATTGACAGCATGACAAACACTAATAAAAAACTTAGTTTTTTGATAAAAAAAAAAAAAAAAAAAAAAATTAGTGTTAATTTTTTTTTTCTTAAATCCATATGGATGGGGCGGATTTCCCGCCCTGTCCTAGGTATATTCCGCCCCTGATTTTGATCACAAGTTCTTAAGTCTTACCATTTGTTGATATACCAAGCCATAATTTAAAGCTTAAGTTGTGATTATTTTCTATTGAATTGTTAATATTGTTAATTTCATAACAAGATATTGATATGATGATTATGTTGTTTCGAATGTTTATAAGACGACATGGAAAGTGAAGTTGTGTTAGAAATATTTGAGTACGAAATTGATGAAAAGAGACATTCAACTTAAGACGTGGGATGTTTGTTGGTTTGTCGATAATTATAAGAGCATTCATGTGCTTCTTCACTATTGGCTGTGTTTCTTTTAGGATATTTCTTATCTCATAAAACGCCCCTCGAGTATCAACATATATTATGGACCCCTCAAACCCTACTTTTGACTTAATTTTGAGGCCAAGTAGCAATCTTTACAACAGATACATATAAAACACTAAACTTTTCTCTGTTTTATTCACATTATTGTGTGTTTTTATTTCTTTTTTTAGCAATTAAACAGGTCATTGATCTGTGTGTATGCCTCGTTCAAAGTATGAATTCAAGGACATTCTTGTATACATAACTTATCTCATTCATTTAATCATCCCAAAATAGTTCAGTGGTTAGAGTTTTTTTTTTTTTTGAAAAGCAAGATGATATATTACCAACCACAAACCAAACACGAATACAACAAACGTCCGTTGCTAAGATCGCAACATGAGATCTAACAAGAAACTAAAAGTCCTACCACAATTAATCAACACAATAATGGAGCATTGAACCATACATGCCAATCTAACTTATGTTTTTTAATACGCCGCGAGATCCATTCGAACGAAACCACTTGAATTTCACTTAGCAAACACGAAGCCGAAACCGTCTTGTTGTTAAAAACTTTAGAATTCCGTGATTTCCAGAGCAAGTAAGAGACGCACCAACATAATGCTTGCCAAATGAATCTTTTGTTGTCGGAAGCCACCGCGCCAAATGTACCCTCAAAAATGTCGGAATAAATGAGATTCGCCGATGAATAACCCCACCAGTTAAGTACTTTATCCCAAATATCTTTTGCAAAATTACACGAAAAAAGAATGTGCTCAACCGATTCCAAACCGTCATCGCACACCGGGCACCGAGTACTATGTAGATCTATACCACGTTTATCTAATTCTAGCCGTACCGGTAACCTACCCCTTCTTGCCCTCCAAACAAAAACCTCAATCTTTTTAGGCACAAGTCGATTTCTGAGAGTTTCAATCGAGTCCGAATGCGATGCAAGAACCTTGTCGTCGATTAAACCCACCAGCCTACTGACCGAATACAGCCCCTTGTTGTCCAGCCCCCAACGCCACCCATCTGCTTTGTCCGGATCAAGCGAGACGCCATCTAGCTGATCTACTAGCGAATTGAGTTCCGAAGCCGTTCTACCAGCAGGTTCCCGAATCCAACTCCATTCCAAAACCGTATACCCATCACGCATCACCCCTCTTTCCTGGACCGTAACATCTTTGACACACTCCAAACGATATAGTCTCTTGTACTTGTCCTTCAACCTTGTATCCCCAACCCATAAATCTTCCCAAAATCGAGTGTCCGCCCCGTTTCCAATGACCCGAGAGAACGAGTTGGAGAATGAAATTCCCAACTCATCAACCTTTTTTCCTGCAATATAAATGTTAGACCAAAGACTAGAGGGCGAGAGACGAGCAAGCTCATCCCCCTCCGCTAGTCTACCATTAGAACCGTAAAGACTTCGAATTACGCGAACCCATAAAGTGCTGGTCTCGGTTTTAAACCTCCACCACCACTTACAAAGAAGAGCAAGATTTTTACTTTTTAGTGATTTTAAATTTAAACCTCCTTCTTCGTGAGGAAGAAGGATTTTTTCCCATTTAACCCAAGATAATTTAGAATTAGAACCCGACCCTCCCCAAAAGAAATTACGCCTCACACTCTCAAGTTTGTTAAGCACACAAGGCGGGGCACAAAATAGTGAAAAGTAATATAGAGGTAAGCTTGAAAGAACCGATTTCACAAGAGTAAGTCGACCACCGAACGAAATCATTCTAGCTCTCCAATCCGACAATTTCTTCTCAAACTTATTGACAACCGGGGCCCAATCTATCAGCTTCTTCATTTTATTTCCCACCGGTATCCCTAAATACATGAAAGGTAGGGAGCCCGCTTGACAAGAACACCACCTCGCCATAGATTCTACTTCGAGTTTATTAACACTCAGTGGTTAGAGTTTTTATATCCACACGAGTGATCTTAAGTTCAAATCTCACTAGTAGCTTACCCATTTGGTTTTCTTATATTTACGACTTTACGTGTATACATCATATTTTATTATCAATGTTACAAATTTGAAAATCGGACGTTAATGAGTTTGTATTTCTCTTTAAACACAGAATATGATCACTTGAATTTTGCTCAAGCCCAATTGTAGACCTAGGGCCACTTAGGGTTTAACTAGGTTTCACTTGTATTTTATAGATAACTAGTGAAATGACTCGTGGAACCACAAGTTTTTTTAAACGATACAGTTTAATGATATGTTTTAGATATTAAGTGAACATACATGCTAAAGTCATTTAGTTTAATGACCCGTAGAACAACAGAGTCCGAATAAGAAACTCGTCAGCTGAACATTTCATCAAACACCTAAAATGCATAATAAGTGATAATATTGGTTGTCATTTTATTTTAAAAGTGTAAATTAAAATATAATTTTAGAACTGATTTTCTTCTGCCTAGCTTTTATAACTTCTCGTACTCAATTCAAAATAATTAATAAAAATAATTCATAATATTTAATTTTAATAATTAAAATAATTATTAATAAGATTTAATAATAATAAGTAATTAATAAGATTTAATTTTAATTCAAAATTATTTAGATTAATGACATCACCCACCATGCTTAGATTTTTTTTTTCTTTTTGATTTTTTCTTAACAAAAGAATTAGCTTAATAATGACATCATCATTGTAGGATTTTAATATTAACTATAGATAGATAATTGTGCAGTCAATAATGAATTAACGTTTACATGATTTACATTATGGAATCACAACGGATTTAGTCAGACTATCATGGTTGGCGAAACTGCATCTCTATATGGTTTGACGAAACCACCCATGTCAAACCCTAGCTATTCCGATTCATTGAGTCATGTGAATTGTGATCCATGACTCAAACAGATTATATTCTCAAAGATACACGGGCATGTTTGACTTAGAACTAAATCTTTCCATATTCACCAAACACAAAAACAAAAGAAAACAATATAAAAAACCACTTGTACGATACAAAAAATACTATTCGGTACAATACAAATACAAATATACAATAAGTAGTGGGGATTGAGTTGAGATTGAAATGATCAGTGGCAAGATTTTATCCAACATTACAACTCTCATGTGGTTGTAGTTGTTGCCTTCAACACATGCTCTATCTTCTGGATTTGGTCTGCTAACTACAACTCCAAAATCATATCCTCTTATTCTACTTCCAAATAAATATATACATATAATATATTATAAAAATAAAAACATGTTTCAAGGTCATACCTTATTAGCCAACCAACATGGGCCAAGACATTAAGGTCCAATTGTTTCTTTATAATAGTTTTATAACGTTTCATGCTAACAAACATATAAAATATGTCATGATGAACCAAGCCCATAAACTATTAAAAACCAAATAAATTTTTTATACAAATGAGGTAGTTACCATTACGTTAGTATCATTTTAATAGTGCCTTACTATCAAAAAACAAATAAATTTTGTTATACAAATGAGGTAGTTACAATTTGCAACCAATCTTTGGAGTAGAGTTAAGATTTGGATTAATGTTGACATCCTTTCATGTAGCTCGTGGCAATGTTGGCTAGATTGGTTCGATGCATGCCAGTAATCGGCCAATTCAAAACTTCGATTGAACATTATTGTCGCCTCTCTTATGTGGCATATATGAAGATTCCGAAATAACACGCTTTTTGGTACAAGGAGAATGAAGAAAGAAATCCTTTTTAATTATATTAGAATTTTTTTCTCTTTGATGATTAAAAAGTACAAGTAAATGTAATTTGATGATGTAATTCTTGACAATCGAGGCCACTGTAATTGTTTTTTGGATCCTCACTAGAGTCTTATTGGAGGAATCCTTTAATTAATAAAATTTTCGCCCTTAGAAAAAATTGGGTCATGTTTGCTTTACATATGAAATAAATTTTTTCAGAATAACATTATTAACGATCATAGTCAACTACTCATTCAACACAAAAATTATGCCAATAATTTAAGTAGTACGCACATCTTGACTGATAGATCAATCATCAATGGCTTCAACGGCTCTTTTCTTGGCTTTTAAATGACATTATTATTTGTTATATATTCTATTTTTCTTTCACATTTTTTTTTGGAATTCGTAGACGTTAAACGCTATTTTTAAATGGAAAGTAACAAATTCATAGGTCGGATAGGGTGACAGGATTATCATGTGACTGTTTTCGACCTTTTTCACTTATCAGTTATCACCCCAAAATAGGCTACTAACGAGGTTTGAACTTTTGACCTTATATGAGAATATTAGGATCCAAACCAAAAGGATAGTTTGTGGTTGTTATTAACCTAAATTTCTTATGATAGCATTCTACCATAAACTCCTTTGACAAATAGATCATTTAGAATCAGAAGAACAAATGGGTTAAGGGATCATTGACAAAGTTAGTATAACAGTTAACAATAATCTTGTTATTAATAAAGAATGAATGAATGAAGTTAATCAATTGTTACAACGAATCATGTCAAACTAACAAAGGTAAATTGTACTAGTAAATATCATATTATAAGAAACAAAAAGATCATCAATAGTCCGATAAAAATGTTTTCTTGATGATCTTTCTAACTCCATACTATCATCAACAAAAACGACCCAACCGAACGATCATCACACTAGTATAACAGTTAACAATAATCTTGTTATTAATAAAGAATGAATGAATGAAGTTAATCAATTGTTACAACGAATCATGTCAAACTAACAAAGCTAATATGTACTAGTAAATATCATATTATAAGAAACAAAAAGATCATCAATAGTCCGATAAAAATGTTTTCTTGATGATCTTTCTAACTCCATACTATCATCAACAAAAACGACCCAACCGAACGATCATCACACTAGTATAACAGTTAACAATAATCTTGTTATTAATAAAGAATGAATGAATGAAGTTAATCAATTGTTACAACGAATCATGTCAAACTAACAAAGCTAAATTGTACTAGTAAATATCATATTATAAGAAACAAAAAGATCATCAATAGTCCGATAAAAATGTTTTCTTGATGATCTTTCTAACTCCATACTATCATCAACAAAAACGACCCAACCGAACGATCATCACACTCGTATCGTCCACAGACCCTCTCGAAGCCGAGAGTTCAACGAGCTTCTTGCAAGCCGAAACAACCTCCAATTTATCATTAGACGCGCAATAAGGTCGCGCTAAATCAACCGCTTCTTGATTACTAACTTTGTCCCATAAACCATCCGAAGCCATAATCAAGAACTCAAATTCGCGCGTGATTTTAAAGATTTTAGTTTCGGGTTCAGCTGTAATCCATTGTTTCATGCTTCGATCGCCAATTGCCCTTGAAACAGCTAATGATCCAAGAACTCGAGCAGTACCTCGACTGCAATCAACATAACCACCCTGCAATTTAACCATAAACACTCAAATCAATAATCCAATTCTATAATATTTATTTATATTTAAATTTATAATTAATAATTAATAATTATAATCTAATTAAAATTTTAAAATTTGAGCAAATTCTTACCAATTGTTCAATTCGTTGCTTCTCATCTTGTCTTGAAGGGCGATGATCGGAAGTTAGTGCTTCTGCCGTTCCGCCGCTACTAACAACCGCACGACAATCACCGGCGTTTGAAACGACAAGATTACCTGAATTAATAATTGCGGTAACACAACAAGCTCCACCACGTTGTTCTTGTTTTAAAAACTCTGAATCTGTATTTAAGTAACCCTGTTTAACAGCTTCAACTATCTCTAATTCACCCCTGTTTTTTAATTCAATTTCAATACTTTTTTCAAGATTTTGTGATGCAAATTCAGCTGCTTTTGATCCACCATGTCCATCAAACACACCAAAAAATCCCTAAAAAATTGTCATTAAAAAACAAAATCAGTCCCAAGATCCGTAATTAAGAACATAATTAAGCAATTATAATATAAAAAAGTGAACTTTTTTTTTTTTTTTTACCTTTGCATTTTGTCCATTGAAATCAACATTAGCTACAAACCGATCTTCCATAGCTTCTCTCTTCCCTCTTTTACAAAAAACAGAGTACCCATCACCTTCAACCACCACCTCCTTCCACCGATCCTCCGCCGTCACCGGCGCCGGAGTTGACCGGTCAACGCATAAACTTAGAGAAGCAACCGGGATATCTAATCTAGTTGGTCTTTTTCTCTTCAACAAAGTTGGAGAACATGAAGTGGGTCCCTCTTCAATTGAAGCTTTAATTAGTCCACTTGGTGGTTTTTGAAGCCTGAACTTGAACGAAGATGATGGTGATGATGAACATGATGACGGAGAGTGAGTCAAAGTCAAAGATTCCGGTGATGATTTGTAGATGATTGATGATGAAAGTTTTGATGATGGTGAAAATACTGGTGAGCTTGAGATTGCAACGGTACACATTTTTTTCTCTTGAGTATGTAACGGTTGTTTGTGTGTGTGTGTGTTATTTTATGATGTTTGATTAATTGTTTTTGCGAAATTTATATGGGTAACGGGTAATTATAGTCAAAGTGGGACCCGGTCTTCTTCTCCGTGTTAATATTGTGTTTTTTTTCATTTGAAAATAATAATTAAATATTATTAATTAATTATTAATTATATTACGGAGTAATATTAATATTATATTATGTAACTACATCTGTTTTGACTAATATGCCCTCGTGAGTTCAAATTGCATGTTTTTAGTGTCAAACTTTTGTTTAAAAAAAATTGTAAACTTTGCACCTATAGACACTGTTGTAAACGGCGTCCGTTGCGTCCGTTGCGACGCCCGTTGCGGCGTTTTGGTGACAAAACCGTTTCGACCCCGTCCCGTTTTCTTATAAGCCGGTCAACGGTCAAAAGTCAGCTCAAATGCAGGAAAAATTGGGTCAATGCCGGTCAAAAGTCAGAAATTCTGTTAAAATCCGTCATAGGCCGGTCAAATCAATCAAAATTGACTTAGCTTAGTATTTCATTTTGTATTATATTAACACTAATAGCAATTATAGGTACAAACTTGTCAACGAAGGTTTTTTTGCTCTTAAATATGTGTAAATATATATTTATATATATATATAAGTCAACATTAGTCAACATCCGTTTCGACCCCGTCTCGGTCCCGTTTTTTCCGTTGCGACGTTTTGAGGTCGCTACCGTTTCGGCTCCGTCTCGCGTCTTTTTCAACCTTGCCTATAGATAATATATTAGCATGGCTTTGTCCAACTAAATTTATGCACAAAATTGAAAAAAACGTTATTGTTATGCTTCTTTATTTTCATATAGTGGAAGTTCACATAATTCATGTAAGCAGTTTACAACGCTGTGATCATGGATAATTTCTTTGTGCCTTAGCTTATAATCATTATTCGGTCTTTAAACTACTTTTTCTAGTACAACGTTGTGGTTAAGTGAAATTAGTTTTGTACTAGTTTCCACCTAAATCGTCAAATGACCAACACATGGTACCTAATATCTTTATGCAAATAAAGTTATTAATAAATTGGTGTGATAAGAATAACAAACACGACTTCACAATCAACACTTCGATTTATCAAGAAACTTATAATTCGATTCAAAATAAATAGACCTTGAAAGAGTACAACACATATTGTTTTAATCAAATGATCCGCATTTAAATTAGCCCTAAACAAGACCACTTGAGAACAACTTCGATCATACTTACTTCACCCGTTTACTCTATAATCATAGTTGCTTCAAACAAGTGACTTATTATTATTTTTTTAACAAGTGACTTATTAAAAAGACGTCTAGAACTATACTCGTATTAAATATGTAATAGTAGCACAATTGGCCGGGTTCTATTTTGACCAGAGAAAAGGGTAAATGAGTCGAAACAAAAAATATCTCTAGGACCGGTTCGAACAGAATTTAAGTAACACGTGGCTTTAGTAATATTTAAAAGGTCAAACACGTTAGCTGTATTTAGGAACAGATTTAGATTAGGTGTGTTTGACTCGTTTCACTCCTCATGTTGCTTCTTAAATCTTACCTAAATATACGTCTTCCAAGTTCCATCATGGGTTGTACATAATTATATTCGGTATTTTTATATTAAACGATATATTCACTCACATTATTATAGATCCACAATACTGTGCTATATGTATGGGTGTAAAGTATGCGCAAAAATAGGCGAATTTATAAAAGGGTTAAAGTTATATAAATATCATATATACTTTCACTTTTGTTTCACTGTATAATATATACCAAATAAAATACCAGTGTAAGCTATATATTTTTAAAAAGTGTGTTAATATGAACGCAATGAACTTGTTAGCCGGATAAAACAAAAATGAGCATACAAAAGTAAAAGTATATAGCCTACATCGGAACAAATCATTTTGTATATAGCCCACATCGAAACACAAATGAAAGTATATAACTTATTTGTAGTCATTTAAAATAAAAATAAAAAAATGTTAAAAATTTGATTTTACCAGTTCAACAGGTAAACGCTCACAAATAGCCTACATTATAACACTTTTTGATAGTATGTAACCTACAATGATAATTTATTGAGTATATAACTTACATTGTAACAAAACTAAAAATATATAGCGTATTTATAGCTTTAACCCTTTATAAAAAGATGAATGAATTTATCATTAATCATATTTATAGTTTAAAAAATCAGTATTAATGAATTTTTATAATTTATATGAATGATATGTCGTTTCGAAGGTGATCAAGCATACAATACAACCTAACACTTACAAATAACATTTCCAAATCAGTATTAACGAATTTTTATAGTCTAAGAAATCAGTATTAAGTATTAACGAAATTATCATTAATCATGTATGGGGTAGAAATAATATGAAGCGTAACCGACGTCGAGATAATTTTCGATGGCAAGATAGATATTTTATCGACAATGTGATGAATAAATCGGAGGAAGATTTTGGTTGTTGCTCACGCTGCTCTTCTTGTGCGTCATCGGACTCGGAAACATAGTTTTCTCATTTGTCGTGTCGTGTTATCTATAATGCCCTCGTGATTGTGCGCCCTATATAATTTACGAGATTTTGTGTGTGTGTGTGTGTGTGTGTGTCCTAAAATAGTGGTTGTGTGTCGTGTTTTGTCTAGCTCCTTGCTAGTTTTTATCTGGTGTAATTGGTTATTCTTAATAATATAATTTAATTGCCTTCAAAAAAAAAAAAAAGTTTTTTTACGTTTTCATACTTTATACTCTGTAGTTATATTTTATTTATTATTTCTTATTATTATATTTCTTAGCTGGGTAAAGGTTGGGGACAGATGGAGAGTGAATCTTGGCGGAAACTACAAAGAAAGATTGGTCTTTGATTAAAAACAATTGGTCGCTATTTCGTTTTATATTATTAGCACTTGACTTGAATAAAAAACGAACTTTTTTTAATTACGTGTTTTTAGGGTTAGGAGTCAAAGTTATTTCAATATGCACAAAAAAATTTGTTACGTCTTTTTGTAAATGATTGTGATATCTTTTTAGTTTGGTAATAAGTTTGATGGAAACCTGATTTTTGGATCATATGATAACAAACAGAAGTTATGGTCTTTGAATATTAGGTTAATTGTTAAAATCAATAGGTTAACTTGTTTTCAAAATCTCATCAACAAGACACTTTGAAAAGGGAAAAGGTAAAAAACTATCATCTAATCTTATATTCTCGTATTTATATAAGTCACGTATATTCGAATAAAAATAGTCTAATAAAATCGCTCTATTTATTGGTAAATGGACTTATTTTAATGGACTTTATGTGATAGTTTGCAACCATAATTAAATAGGTTTTCTTACTTTAGTGTTATAAAGGGATGTCACTCTCAAGTCTCAAGCATCAAATAATTTTCCACTATCACATTACTCTAACGTCACGTTAGCATTTTCACCACATAGCGTTAAACAAAGAGAACCCAATATATTAAATAGTGTTATATATGTGCCAATAATTTAACTGAACACAAAAGTCTATAGATGTGGATGAAAAGTCTATAGATGTTGTATTAGTCAATATTGGCTAACAATTTTTAATACTTGTATAGTGAGAATATGTAGTATATATACTCCCTCTTGAGTTAGCAAATAATGCAACGTAATTATTGGGAGTTTTTTTTAATGTGTAAACGACGATAATAAAAAATGCTCTCTTCATCTCCTACTGCTCTCTTCATCTCCTACGTTTCTTCACCGGAATTAAGCTCCGGTAACGAACACTGATTACTTTTACTTCTGCAATCGTTTCTTTTCGATTACTGTCTTTCTTTATTTTCATTTTTATTCGGTTCTCTTCATCATGTTTCATATTCCCACATCTCCTTTCACTCCACAACAACCCAACCACCGCCACAACAAACCAGGAACCTCCTCCGATCACATCCAATACAGACCCATCAACGAGGGCATCTGGGTTAAGGTAGAACATGGAAATCGAAAAAACCCTTCTTCCTCCCATATCAAAACCAATACCAATAACCCTAACCCTAAAATCACCAATCTTAACTCATCATCTAACCTCATCTACAACCACTTTAGACAAAGAGAGGCATCAATAAATCTAGTCAAGCAATTCGGCAAACATAACTCCAATACATCCACACCCCTAAAACCGATTGACAAGGACCGTATCACCTCCTATCTGTTTTACAATTTTCCTGAAAATTGGACTTCCGTCGATTTATGGGCAATCTTCAAAAGTTATGGGAACATCCATGAGGTCTACATCCCTAATAAAACTCTAAAAAATGGAAAAAGGTTCGGCTTTGTTAGATTTATCGACGTGCCTGAATATCACAAAGATTCTTTGGCCAGAAGATTAAATTTGGTTGTTGCTGGGGACTTGATGCTTAAGGTCCATAAAGCTTGGGACAAGAAACCTAACGAAACCACTAAACCTTCTCAGCATCCTTCACCTAAGTCTAACAACACTGGTTACCCCAAAAATAATCTGTCTAGTAAGATAGATGGCCGCAGCTTTATGGATGCTTTCACGAACAAGAAACCTTGCGATTCAAACATTCCTTTGATTAAGGTAACCCCTAATGAATCTTTAATTGATTTGCTTGGTCACGCTGTTATTGGTAAGGTCAAGGATCTTGAATTCCTTGAATACTTTCATGAAATTTGTCAAAGTGAAAACTAAGATGGCTTCAAGATTAAATATCTCGGTGGCCATGATATCATGCTTATTTATGATGATAAACGACCGGCCCTTGAAATGCTTAACAACCAAAATCACCCACTTTGGAACTGGCTCGAGGATATCAATCCATGGGATCCTGATGAATATTCCACATCTGGCCGTCTTGCTTACATTGATATTTTGGGTGTTCCGATTACATGTTGGTTGGAATCCACCTTTCGTGATATTGCTAGTAATTGGGGTCATGTTATCGAAACATTTAACTGTTCTATCACTAATGAAGATAATCAGGATTTCTCACATGGCTCGGTTGTTATAAAAACGAATGATTTTAAGCCTATTGATTCAAGAGCTTTGATCAATCATGATGAGACGAAGCAAACGGTTGTATATGTCAAGGAAGTTCAAAATTTTTCCATGTTTAATTGTCATGAAGATTCATCCTATGATCTTATTTCGTGTAATGAATCGGATAATGATGACCTGGTTTCGGATGAAGAATCCAATATGGACGACGATGACTCGAATGATGATAATCCAGCTAACAGACATCCACAAAAAGTTCAGGACACTTTTAACTCCGGCAACATCCCCGATCATAATTCCGTCAATAATACACCGGAAAACTCCTCGGCTTCCCACTCCACCAAACGCATGGAAACCAAAAGTTTTAATATTAATGAGGGTAATAAATCCTGCAACGGCTCAACTCATACGAATTCCGAGCATAATAACGAGTATAAACTTAATGATGATAACTCAGAAACATCGAACTCAGAACCCTCTCCCCTTCCCAATGCTCATACGCCTACATCACCCTTACCCACTCCCCCTCCTGCCCAACCATTTAATTCGGATGTTTCTGCTGCCCAACAAACCGTAAACCCAATAATTGGGCCCAACCCCACTGATCTAACCCCACAGCCCAATAATCCCCTTTTACATTCCACAAGCCCAAGCCCAACCATCAATTCTTCTCTACTTTCGGACGAACAAGAGACAATTAACATTAACATTCCCATATCTGATACAAATCCAAATGTCATTCAATCACCTTTACAACCTCACCCTATATCCCCTATAAACCTTATGCCCGACGCACCTCAATCCAACACCGATACCACATCTTCCGACCCTTTCAATCTCGATGACCTTCTCCACATCACCAAGAATAAACCCAAAACCAAACAAAAGCTCATCTCTGGTTTTAAACCCAAATTGATCCCTAAAGAGAAAGAACATCCATTTAAGAGAAGTGTTAAAGATGACATATTGAAGGCCAACAACTCGTCTCGCATATCTACCGATGTCCCACTCCCTAATCCGAAAACCCGACCTAGATCAAACATGCTCTACATCAAACACCTAGCAAGAAGCGGTCAAAAATTACGATTCTCATAACTCTCAAAACGTAGCAAAACACCATCAATAAACGAGGATAACACTTCTGGGCACAACCGTGTTTCTGTCACTATTCCAGGACGATGCTACAACAAAAATTCATCGAGTTCCTCAATTGACAAAAGCATGGACACTAATGATTTTGGAAACAACATTGGTATCCAATGGAACTCTCGGTAATCTCACTCCTTTTCTTTCATTTTTTTATTATCATATTATAATGTGTACGATATTTCTTAACATTCGGGGACTTGGGCAAATGGGTAAAATTACATGGCTTAAACGAATTTACAACAAAGAAAAACCGACAATACTTGGACTTCAAGAAACTAAAAGTGAACAAACGCAAGACAACATCATCGAATCATTCTGGGGAAACCCCGACTTCAAATTTGTCCAAAAAGACTCGGTTGGTGCATCGGGCGGAATCATCACAATATGGGACTGTAATACTTTCACCTTCGATCACGCTATTGAAGGTGAATTTTTCCTTGCAATTTGCGGTTCTTGGGTGGGTTATGATGCTAAGAATGCTTTCATAAATGTCTACGGCCCACATTCCTCGTCCAAAAAGCTAAGACTTTGGTCTGAGTTATCCTCTCTCGTAAACTCTCTCACGATCCCTTTCATCATTTTCGGTGACTTCAACGAAGTCAGGAAAGCTTCCGAACGCATGAACTGTGAGTTTAATCAACAATGGGCCACTAACTTTAATAACTTCATTAACAACTTTGGACTAATAGACATCCCACTTGGCGGAAAAAAAATTCACCAGAATATGCATTAAAGGAATGAAATTCAGTAAACTAGATAGATTCCTCGTATCTGATGACATTTTAAAAATATGGCCAAACATTTCATCTAAAACCCTCGATCGTGATCTCTCCGACCACTGCCCCATACTCCTTAGGAACACATACTTCAACTCCGGTCCCAAACCTATCCGTGTCTTTAACACTTGGCTTGATCTTAAAGACGCTGACTCGATCATCACTCGAGCCTGGTCATTACCTATAAATGGAACCCGTCCTGACTGTATCTTCCGTAATAAGCTTAAAAACGTCAAATCTGAACTTAAGAAACATAGTGCTCAACTCGATAACCTTGATTCTCAAATTCTAGATCATTTAAATAATATTAACAAATGGGAAGCCCTAGCTGAATCTAGACCTCTATCCAAATCCGAGAAAAACAAATGGCTTGAAGATAAATTCTCACATCTCGAAAAAGAAAAAAAGAAAACAAACATGTTAAAACAAAAGTCAAGAATTAAATGGGCCCTCGAAGGAGACGAAAACTCGAAATATTTTCATAACTTTATTAAAAAACGCAACAGCAAAAACAATCTTCATGGTTTATCGATTAACGGAACTTGGATTGAAGATCCAAACATCATTAAACACGAAACCTATCTTCATTACAAAAATCTCTTTAAATCCAGTAATCTTAACAACCACTGTCCTCTTGATAATGCACCTCACCTAGATTATATCTCCTCGCAAGACAACCTCTTTTTAGAATCCGAATTCCTTGAAAACGAAATCAGGGATGCTATTCACGACTGCGATTGCTCGAAAGCACCTGGTCCCGACGGTTTCAACATGAAATTCTTCAAAAAATATTGGGATCTTATAAAACACGACCTTATCACAGCACTACATTGGTTCTGGTCCAATTCCGAAATTTTCAAAGGTTGTAATGCATCCTTCTTCACCTTAATACCCAAAAAATCTAACCCAATCGGCCTAAATGAATATCGCCCTATTTGCCTAATAGGGAGTTATTATAAAATTCTAACCAAAATCCTGTCCAACCGCCTCGCCAAAGTCATCCACAAGGTCATTGGGGCGGAGCAAACCGCTTTCCTCAAAGGTCGTAACATCTTAGATAGCGTGTTAATTGCAAACGAAATTATATATGAACTTAAACGTAAAAAACGCAAAGGTTTGATCTTCAAAGTCGATTTCGAAAAAGCTTTTGACTGCATCGAATGGGATTTCCTATTTAGCACCATGCATTACATGGGATTTGGTCCTAAATGGATCAGTTTCATTCGTGCATGTCTTTCCTCCTCATCTATCTCCATTTTAATCAATGGTTCTCCTACGGTCGAATTCTTCCCCGAAAGAGGTATTCGCCAAGGGGACCCAATCTCGCCTTTCCTGTTCATTATTGTTGCTGAAGGCCTTAACATACTCACTAAACGGGCCTTATCTAGTGGTCATCTTCGTGGAATCAATGTTGGCAATGACAACATTTGCGTCACCCACCTTCAATACGCCGATGACACAATCTTTTTCGGGGAATGGAGTAAAAGAAATGCCAAACACATTTCCAAACTCCTCAAATGCTTTGAGAAAATTTCTGGACTCAAAGTCAATTTTCAAAAAAGCAAACTCTATGGTATCGGAATTCCTCCCCAAGAAATAGAAGAAATGGCCAATTATATTAATTGTTCCTCCGGTACTTTCCCCTTCACATACCTTGGTCTTCCCATTGGTGTGCCTTCATCCCACCCTTCCTCTTGGCAACCAATTGTGGAAAAGTTTGATAAACGACTTTCCGACTGGGCGGCCAAAGCAATCTCGTTCGGAGGATGACTTACCCTCATTAAATCTATTCTAAGTAGCATACCACTATATTATTTCTCCCTCTTCCATGCATCTTTTTCCATCCTTAAACTCCTTGAATCTAAAAGACGCAAATTTTTCTGGGGTGGGTCTTCAACAGAAAATAAAATTAATTGGATAAAATGGGATCAAATTTTACTACCTTATGATAAAGGAGGGTTAAATGTGGGTTCACTCTTCAGCAAAACATCTCACTACTATGTAAATGGTGGTGGCGCTTCAAAAACGAGAAAAACGCACTTTGGGTTAAAATTATTACTAGTATTTATGGGGGGGAGGGGGGTTGGAATCTAACGTTTCTTGCAGGAATATTTCAGGTCGCACGGTTTGGAAAGAAATCATTAAAGCTGGAAAAATAGCGGATAGCACGGGCGCCTCATTCTCTTCCTCCATCACAAAATGTCTCGGGAATGGTGTTTCTATCAAATTTTGGAATGACATTTGGTTCGGCTCTGAACGATTTAGCACACTTTTCCACAGATTATACATGCTTGAAACAAACAAAGATGCCTCGATCGCTGAAAGAATTACACACCGCAATGGACTTTCTTACGGTAACTAGAGCTGGACAAGGGACCCAACTAGTCGGGCCACAAATGAAATCACAGAATTAAATAGCATAGTATCTTCTGTTTCGTTATCCGATAAACAGGATTCCTGGAAATACAATTTAGACTCCACAGGGATATTCACTACCAAGTCCTTGGCATCTCTGATCAACTCCCTTCGGTTTGGTAATAACGCGTTAAGCTTGTCAACGCCCCGTAACAAACTCCTACCGCAAAAAGTATATATCTTTATATGGAGAGCCATACAAAACAAGATCCCGGTCAGATTTGAAATAGACAAAAGGGGTATTGATCTCGATTCCACTTTATGCCCTTTGTGCGAATTGGAAGTTGAAACCACCGAACATATCCTGTGTTCGTGCCCCAATTCGGCACTTTTATGGAAACTTGTTCTTGATTGGTGGGCCCAATATGTTTCTCTAATATCCAATCTTAACGAAGCCATCATCAACAATCAGCCATTCGCTCACAACATCCCCGGATCCCCAATTTGGCAAGCAACCAAATGGATTACATGCTACATAATCTGGAAACATAGGAATTTGAAAGTTTTCTCCAAAAAAACGTGGTCCCCGGCCTCGATCTTATCTGAAATACAAACACAAAGTTTTAGCTGGATTTCCAAAAGATCTTACAAAAAGAAAACAATCGAGTGGCACCAATGGCTCATCAACCCCTCCTTCTTTGTCGCGGATACCACACACCGTGTTGGGATTGGCTAATCTTCCGACTACTACCATATGCAGCCACAGATTCCATTTCTTCTATTGAGGGTTTGATTAATCGGGATAGTTTGTGTAACATTGTTGGCGCTAGACCGTCACTGTTATCCTCTCTATTCCGGCTTGTTTCTTCAAGTTCTTATTCCCTCTTTAGTTTTTATGGTCTTCGTTTGGTTTACTTGTAATATAATAGCCTCCTATAATTGTATTTCCGTTTCAATATTGTATAGATATATTTAGGGCCCTGTAACTCCTTTATTAATAATAATTAATTCTGCTTTTCAAAAAAAAGCAAATAATGCACTCTTGAATATATTTCACATATATATAAACTCTCTCTTTTCTTACTTATACATATAAGTCTCTAATTAGTAAATAAGCCAAGGGTAATTATAAACTCCTAAATCATAACACGTTATCAGCACGAAGAGCTTAGTGTAATCAAAGGATACCTCAAACGATCACGAGTCACTAATCAAGGTATGAAATTATTAATAAATTTCAGACTCGAACATATCAAATTTTGGACTACTAACATTTATATTTATGTTATTTAAGTTATATATGGTGGGTTATACCGCCTGATTTATATTTCTGTAATCTAACTTTTATTAACTCCACTAACATTTATATTTATGTTATTTAAGTTATATATGGTCGGTTATACCGCCTGAATTACATTTATGATATCTAACATTTATTTATGTATACTAATATTTACATTTATGATATCTAACAATTATTTATGTATACTAACATTTACATTTATGATATCTAACATTTATTTATGTATCTAACATTTACATTTATGTTATCTAACATTTATATTTATGTTATAAAACCATCTATTTATGGTTACTTACATTTATTTATACACCGTCATATCACTACCGGAGTAGCTATACCTCACAGTTGAAATATACACCGTTCCAGCTCCAAAGGATGCTACCGCTACCCTCATACTCTTCCCTACCGCCATTAACATACGGCACCTTTGGAATTTTCATCATCTTCTTCACTAAACCACACAACACCATTTTCTCTTTCAAAAAAAAAATAAAAATAAAATAAAGGTTCGAAAATGGTATAAAAAAAATAGGCCTTACCATTTTAGCTTGTCTACAATTATCATATCACACAATCAAATCACATCAATCGTTCATCTTTTTATCAATTCTCTATCATGAGTTTTTCTCTCTCTTTCAAAATCTATACATATAGACACTTTGTACATTGTACAAAAGGTGTTGTACCTTTTAACAACTGATACAGAGTATACAAAAGCATAGGCCAACCACAACCACAACCACCATTTCTAATATGCTAACTTTAGCACTTGTTCATTGTGCTATAAATATTGTACGTTCTCTAAATCGTTATCTTTTCTAAATAAAAATAAAATATCCGGCTAAGAAACAGAAGCCAACGACCACCGTTGGCAACTGAAGACACCGTCAACCACCATCGACTGTCGTTGTGTGAGAGAAATAGAAAAGAAAAAAACGCATGAAAAACTCAGCCTCTGAAGAAAGTAGGGATGGCAGTCATGATGGCGGAATGGACGGAGTTGGTAGGGATGAGAGGAGAGTGTTGTGTGTTGTATTTTTATGTGTTCATTTGAGTGGGGCTGCAGAGTACTTGAGGCTCTATGGAGATACCTGTTCCCAAAGTGATAATGAGTTTTGTTTTTAGTGTACACATGGCCAATTAAAAAAAAAACCTATTATAAAGGCTAAATAAAAGTCACCAAATTAATTTGTGTGCCCAGACGTGAATATATAATGATTTAAAGTCAGTCAATCAAACACGCTTTCCCACTATGATTATTATCACCCTTATTACTCCGTATTATAAGCACGCGCATAAAAGGAGTACTCGTATTATTTTTGGTCCCACTAATAATTTAGCTTTTGTAATGGTTGTGAAGATGAGCCGTCTAGTTAAACTACGTTCCAAACGTTGAAAAATAATAATAAATAATAATAATAATATCTTCCGATAAAGACTGTTATTGTCGACGATGTTCAATGCCCGAGTCCTACTCAATTCTTAGGCAAAATAAGTCACGACGTAAAAAAAAATCGGAAAAGGAAACGAGAGTAAATCTTTTGAAAAAATCTTGATTAAATAAACCCTGAGCTACCTTGAGACTTGAATGGTTTGAATTTTCTAATATGTCTAGCTTGTTATGTATCACTCATAAATAAATGGTTTTAAACCATAACGCATATGTTTATTAAGTGTTATCTTTTATGTACTTCAGATTGTAACTTGTTTGCAGGTAATATAATTTGATTATCTTGCTGAAATATAACTCATTCTTTGCTTATCTTATTTGAAGTATTAGTATGAATTCTGCTGAAATACAAAAGTAATTAAATGGTAAAGACATATGTATTGCAGATAGTGGTAACATACACACTATGATCAAATCTAAAAAATATTTCATTAATTTAAATCAAATGAAGGAATTATAAATACTATATTAGGTCTTGCAAACTTGATATAAGGAACGAAAAAAAAATCATATTACCAAATGGTACGAATTTTCTGATAAACAATGCTTTGTTTTCTCCCAAATCAAAGAGAAATTTGTTAAGTTTCTCTGATATATATCATAATGGATATGATTATCAGTCAATGATAACCGAAAATGAGAAATACCTATGTAGTACCGAAAAGCGCATATGATGAGAAGCGCAACGCATATGATTAAAAGCGCATATGATAAAAAGCGCATATGATGAAAAGCGCATATGATAAAAAGCGCAGCGCATATGATTAAAAGCGCATATGATAAAAAGCGCATATGATTAAAAGCGAATATGATAAAAAGTGCATATGATTAAAAGCGCATATGATAAAAAGTACATATGATGAAAAGCGCCGCGCATATGATTAAAAGCGTAGCGCATATGATTAAAAGCGCATATGGTGAAAAAGATATATGATGAAAAGCGCATATGGTGATTAATGAAAAAGCACATATGATGATTAAGAAAAGCACATATGGTGATTAATGAAAAGCACATATGGTGATTAATGAAAAGAATATTGAGAAAGAATCACCAATGTTTCTTATTATATATATGGACCAATTCATCCATCATGTGGATCATTTTGATATTTCATGGTTCTAATAGACGCATCTAGCGGATGGTCTCATGTTTGTGTGTTATCAAGCCGTAATATGGCATTTGCAAAGTTTCTTGCACAAATTATTAAATTGAGAACACATTATTCTGATTACACCATTAAAAGGATGAGACTTGATAATGCGGGTGAGTTAACATCTCAAGCATTTAATGATTATTATATGTCTACATGGATTGTTGTTGAACATCCAGTTGCTCATGCGCATACACAAAATTGGTTTAGCTGAATCAATAGATAAACGCTTGCAGCTAATAACTAGACAATTGGTAATGAGTACAAAACTCTCAATATTTATATGGGGACATGTAAATTTACATGATGAGATATTAATTCGCATTAAACCAAGTGCAAGTCATAAATATTCTCAATTACCAACTTAATTTTTGTCGAGAGCCAAATATTTTTCATCTTAGAACATTTGGTTGTGCAGTGTATTTTTAATTGCACCACCACAACAAATGGTTCCTCAAAGAAGGATTGAAATATATGTTGGATATAAAACATTTTCAATCATAAGATACATTAAATCCATGATGGGTGATGTTTTTACAGCACGTTTTTGTTGATTGTCATTTTAATGAAAAATTGCTCCCTAGATTAGGGGAGAAATGAAAAATAAAATAAATAAAATGATGTTTCATAATGTGAACATCAATTAAGGTATCTTTATATTCGCACAAAAGAATGCGAAACAAAAATTCAAAAAAATAATGCATATGCAAGAACTTGCGAATAAATTAACCGATGCATTTACAGATGCAAAAAGAGTGATTAAATCATATATATCAGCAGTAAATGCTCTAGCAATAATTGAAATTCCAAAAGCTGGCAATAATGTCACTCATGAATCTTTTGTCACGTCTGAAACGTGGAAGACAAATTAGTTTCAAAGATAAAAATCCTCGAAAAAGAAAATCAGCTGATAATGAGGTAAAAAAATGTGTTCAAGAAGAACCACAAATCAATATTCCTTCTGCAGAGGATATTGTAGTGACCCGAGCTTTTCCATGTTTATATATATTAAATGAAATTATTATTTACATGATTAAGTGTTTTCAACATGTTAAGCAATCAAACTTGTTAAGACTTGATTAATTTAAATAGGTTTCATATAGACAATTGACCACCCAAGTTGACCGGTGATTCACGAATGTTAAAACTTGTAAAAACTATATGATGACATATATATGATTATATATATAGTTAACATGATATTATGATAAGTAAGTATCTCATTAGGTATTTTAACAATGAGTTATATACATAAAAATGAGACTATTGAATTTAAGAAACTCGAAAACGATATATATATATAACGATTATCGTTATATCAACGTCTTACTAAGTACATATGAATCATATTAAGATATTGATATACTTGGTCAATTATGTTAAATGATAAGTAAATATATCATTAAGTGTATTAACAATGAACTACATATGTAAAAATAAGACTACTAACTTAATGATTTCGAAACGAGACATATATGTAACGATTATCGTTGTAACGACATTTAACTGTATATATATCATACTAAGATATATTATATATATCATAATATCATGATAATGTAACAATTTAATATCTCTTTAGATATAATAAATATTGGGTTAACAACATTTAACATGATCGTTAACTTAAATGTTTCAAATCAACATTTACATGTAACGACTAACGATGACTTAACGACTCAGTTAAAATGTATATACATGTAGTGTTTTAATATGTATTCATACACTTTTGAAAGACTTCAAGACACTTATCAAAATACTTCTATTTAACAAAAATGCTTACAATTACATCCTCGTTCAGTTTCATCAGCAATTCTACTCGTATGCACCTGTATTCGTACTCGTACAATACACAGCTTTTAGATGTATGTACTATTAGTATATACACTCCAATGATCAGCTCTTAGCAGCCCATGTGAGTCACCTAACATATGTGGAAACCATCATTTGGCAACTAGCATGAAATATCTCATAAAATTACAAAAATATGAGTAATCATTCATGACTTATTTACATGAAAACAAAATTACATATCCTTTATATCTAATCCATATACCAACGACTAAAAACACCTACAAACACTTTAATTCTTCAATTTTCTTCATCTAATTGATCTCTCTCAAGTTCCATCTTCAAGTTCTAAGTGTTCTTCATAAATTCTACAAGTTCTAGTTTCATAAAATCAAGAATACTTCCAAGTTTACCAGCTCACTTCCAATCTTGTAAAGTGATCATCCAACCTCAAGAAATCCTTGTTGTTTACAGTACGATATCATTCTAAATCAAGGTAATACTCATATACAAACTTTGATTCAATTTCTATAACTATAACTATCTTAATTCGAGTGATAATCTTACTTGAACTTGTTTTCGTGTCATGATTCTACTTCAAGAACTTTCAAGCCATCCAAGATCCTTTGAAGCTAGATAATTTCTTGTCACTTCCAGTAGGTTTACCTACTAAACTTGAGGTAGTAATGATGTTCATAACATCATTCGATTCATACATATAAAACTATCTTATTCGAAGATTTGAACATGTAATCACTAGAACATAGTTTAGTTAATTCTAAACGTGTTCGCAAACAAAAGTTAACCCTTCTAACTTGACTTTTAAAATCAACTAAACACATGTTCTATATCTATATGATATGCTAACTTAATGATTTAAAACCAGAAAACACGAAAAACACCTTAAAACCGGATATACGCCGTCGTAGTAACACCGCGGGCTGTTTTGGGTTAGTTAATTAAAAACTATGATAAACTTTGATTTAAAAGTTCTTCTGGGAAAATGATTTTTCTTATGAACATGAAACTATATTCAAAAATCATGGTTAAACTCAAAGTGGAAGTATGTTTTCCAAAATGGTCATCTAGACGTCGTTCTTTCGACTGAAATGACTACCTTTACAAAAAAGACTTGTAACTTATTTTTCCGACTATAAACCTATACTTTTTATGTTTAGATTCATAAAATAGAGTTCAATATGAAACCATAGCAATTTGATTCACTCAAATCGGAATTAATACGAAGAAGTTATGGGTAAAACAAGATTGGATATTTTTTGATTGTTGTAGCTACGGGAAATATTGTAACAATTCTATAAAAATCATATCCTAGCTAACTTATATTGTATTAAACATGTATTCTAGGGTAATCTTTGGATACCATAGACACGTATGCAAATATTTTGACATATCATATCGACCCACGTATATATATTATTTGGAACAACCATAGACACTCTATATGCAGTAATGTTGGAGTTAGCTATACAGGGTTGAGGTTGATTCCAAAAATATATATACTTTGAGTTGTGATCTAGCCTGAGACGTGTATACACTTCGACGTGGATTGATTCAAGATAATATATATCGATTTATTTCTATACATCTAACTGTGGACAACTAGTTGTATGTTACTAACGAGGACAGCTGACTTAATAAATTTAAAACAGTAAAACGTATTAAAAATATTGTAAATATATTTTGAACATACTTTGATATATATGTACATATTTGTTATAGGTTCGTGAATCGACCAGTGGCCAAGTCTTACTTCCCGACGAAGTAAAAATCTGTGAAAGTGAGTTATAGTCCCACTTTTAAAAACTAATATTTTGGGATGAGAATACATGCAGTTTTATAAATGTTTTACGAAATAGACACAAGTAAATGAAAATACATTATATGGGTGAATGATCGAAGCCGAATATGCCCCTTTTGCTTGGTAGCCTAAGAATTAGTAAACCGATCTACTAATTGACGCGAATCCTAAAGATAGATCTATTGGGAATAACGAACCCCATCCAAAGTACCGGATGCTTTAGTACTTCGATGTTGTTTTTATCATGTCCGAAGGATTTACTGGAATGATAGGGGATATTCTTATATGCATCTTGTTAATGTCGGTTACCAGGTGTTCACCATATGAATGATTTTTATCTCTATGTATGGGATGTATATTGAAATATGAAATCTTGTGGTCTATTATTATGATTTGATAATATATAGGTTAAACCTATAACTCACCAACATTTTTGTTGACATTTTAAGCATGTTTATTATCAGGCGATTATTAAGAGCTTCCGCTGTTGCATACTAAAATAAGAACAAGATTTGGATTCCATGCTTGTATGATATTATGTAAAAACTGCATTCAAGAAACTTATTTTTGATGTAATATATTCTTATTGTAAACCATTATGTAATGGTCGTGTGTAAACGGTATATTTTAGATTATCATTATTTGATAATCTACGTAATGCTTTTTTAAACCTTTATAGATAAAATAAAGGTTATGGTTGTTTTAAAAATGAATGCAGTCTTTGAAAAACGTCTCATATAGAGGTCAAAACCTCGCGACGAAATCAATTAATATGGAACGTTTATAATCAATATGAACGGGACATTTCAGTTGGTATCCGAGCGTTGGTCTTAGAGAACCAGAAAATTACATTAGTGTGTCTTACCAAGTTTGTTAGGATGCATTAGTGAGTCTGGACTTCGACCGTGTTTTTCTTCAAAAACGATTGCTTAACATTTTTTTTGTTGGAAACTATATATTATTAACATGTAAATATTATGTGATATATTAATCTCTTAACGTGTTTGATATTGTGTGATAGATGTCTACCTCTAGTACAAATCCCATTGATCCACCTAATAATAATGAAGAGTCGAATATATTTTGGGAAGATTCACAAATTCCCGAAGAGGAACCGGAAGAGGAGGAACCGGAAGAGGAGTGTGATGATCGCTCTAAATCCACTTGGACGAACACGTCATTCATCGATTTCATTGCGAGGTATTTGACCTCTATATGATACGTTTTGTAAACATTGCATTCTTTTGAAAAGGCACACCATAAATGAATATTTAAATCAAAGGTTTTCGACATCTGATGATTTATACATATAGACAATCACCGTAATATAATTATTTACAATAATACTTCCGTTGACAATGCAGTCAAAATAAGATACATGGTGATGATCTGGTGAATGCAACGTTTCCTTGAAAAATATGCCATGTATGACTCCATGCACATAGCTTGTCTAACATATAAGCAAACAGCGGAAGACTTCTAGGGAACCTGAGAATAAACATGCTAACAAGTGTTAACATAAAGGTTGGTGAGTTCATAGTTTTAATGTTGCGCATAATCTATATATAAAGGTGGATCACAAGATTTCAGTTGTTCAATCCAGAAATGTTTATCAAAATATTCTACGAAATTGAGCACCCTGGTAACTAAACTTAACGTATATATAACTTGTACCCTTTGTATAATCATCTTAATAATACACGCAAACCAACGTGTACGCTTCTCAAATAGCATACGTCCGTTAAAAGGCTAGTGCTCTAGCTCGGACGGGGATATCAAGCCCTATGGATCCATATACTACTACTCGCGCCCACCAGTTCTTATAACTGGCAGTTAACAGTTACCAAAGCTAAGGGATTTTCGGTTCAAACTCAGTGTAGAATTTAGTATGTACTTGTATCCATTGCGTTTAAAATAAAGTGCATGTATTCTCAGCCTAAAAATATATATTGCAAAAGCAATTAAAAAGGGATCAATGAAACTCACCTTAGCAACATATAAAGTCGTTCACCAAAATGTGATCGAAACTCGGATTACCAAATAACCGTAGATCTCAACCTAGAGAACATATGTTGGTCAATAAATGTCTATCAAGCTAGGTCAGGTCATAGTGTATCACAATCCTAATGCTCGAGATCGACATACAATAGTTATCCAAAGTCATTTTAAAAAGTCAATTTTGACAATAGTTTAACAAAACGAGACGTGCCTTATATAAGGATTCATTTACTCGGTTGGTAATATTTAAAAATCCAATTTATCAATCTTAAAAACAAGTGGTTTAAATATTAATTGCAGATTCAAAAGCAATTTCAATTAATGTTAATCATAATTCAGTTGATCATATCTTTTAATTCGTTCACCGAAATTACGCGATTTCTAAATGAAAATTTACTGGTTTTTCGCCAGCTTTCCAAAAACATGCATATAATATACCTTTTATCAGTAATATATGTATTTACTTCGTGATTCATCATAACTGTTTAACGACAAAATTTAGCATACAAGCATGCATAAATATATATACTCGAGCACTAGACATGGATACACAATTAATATATAAAAGATAAAATATGAGTGCTTACGTATCAATATTGAGATTCAATATTGTAGGAAAGTACGTAGACGTAACGGAGATGATAAACACTAGGTTTGACTTGCGAATATTACCCACGAATATTACCCATAACCTTCATAGCTATAACCCATAATTTCCTTAGCTCTATCCCGCTCGAAACCCATTTTGAAAGTGACACATTCATAACCTCGTCGTAGTATTTTATGTATAATACTAATAATAACGATATCTAAAAATACTAATAATAATAATAAGATTAATAATAATAATATTAATAATAATAATATTAATCTTAATAATAATAATAATAATAATAATAATAATAATAATAATAATAATAATAATAATAATAATAATAATAATATAGAGGGAGTATGAGATAGATAGAAGTGAAGAATGCATCATAAATCAGAAAAATGATCGAATTTATAGATGTGGCCAGATTTCAGACCCCATGCGATCGCATGGGTTTTATGCCTATTTCTCATGCGATAGCATGACCCCAAAATCCAGCTCACAATTTTTTAACTTTTTAGCTTGTCGACATATTTTTATATAATATATATAATATATTTAATTTAAATAATTAATTATATATTATATTAAATTCACGTGCATAGTTTACTTGTAATTTTTGTTCCGATAAGTCCTACGTCATTACTCGACTTATGTCCCGCTTCCGGTTTCTCGAACGCATTTTCGTACGCTTAGAAAACTTGCATTTTACGTTTCATGTCACGTACCTTTGTCAAAATATAGCCTTAAATTATCCCTAAACTATACCACTCAAAGTATATCTTAAACTTTTGAGTATTTTAGTCATTTACTTCTATAAATCATTATCTTGCTATTTGTTAATATATATATATATATATATATATATATATATATATATATATATATATATAATAACAATTCGTTTTATGACCAGTTTAATATTATATTTTATATATTTTCAATATTAATATATACGTTTTAAAATACATATCACAAATTATTCGTATATCTAATTCCAACTGTTAATATTCCTTATTATTGTATGTCTCCAAATTACGTTATTTAAACAAACACTTTACCATTTATTTCGAATATCGTTAAAAATGAACGATTTCCCAAATCAACGTGGACCTCACAACAGAGACTCGTAATAATATCAGAATCTTTAAGGGACGCAATAAATATCTTTTAATTCAATCGTTTGGCATAATCTTTTAACTCCGTAGTTAAATATATCAATCAGATAATCAAACCAATAAGGTTAATGCACAGTATCGTTTTCATAACACTTTGTTACGTTTTCAAGTTATAGTATATATATGTATCTATTTACATATATTTGTTCGCGAATCGTTGAGAACAATCGAAGGGTATTTGAATAGTTCATGAATTTTAGGATTCAACTTCATAGACTTTGCTTATCGTGTCGGAAACGTTAAAGATTAAGTTTAAATTTGGTCAGAAATTTCTGGGTCATCACAGTACCTCCCCGTTAAAGAAATTTTGTCCCGAAATTTGAGTGAGGTCGTCATGGCTAACAATAAAAATGTTTTCATGACGAATATGTGTTGATAAATAGAATTTTTATCACCGTTAAATAATATGGATACAAAAAATCCAATTACTCGAAGCGTATGAGGGAAGTTATCGTAATAGAGTGAAATGGAGAATAGAGATTCGTCTTATCTCTTGACGTAGTAACGATTGATTTTCGGAATTTAAGGAATAGAAAATCTTCATAATTTAAATACGATTTGATTCTTCGGAATTTAAGGAAATTAGGATTTCCTTTGATTAAATGCGTAATCTGCCTTGATTGCTATGTCTGATATTTTGCTATAAATTGACCTCTTCCGTTTCATTTATTTTCACCGCTCCTATAATCTTCTTCCTTATTTCATACTTACAAAAGATTTGTAAAAATGCTTCATTCAGTTCTGATTCTTGATATTTTCTTGGCTATCATATCATTCATTCTTCTTTTTCATCTGCCACCAGATGAGGTTATTTTCTTCTACTATTACCTTGGGTTATATTGTTTTTCATTCTCTCGTGTCTTTATATTGCTATACGCATTGATATACACGGTTTGTAATTTCGGGGTTGTTTTCGGGCTTTATATTTTCAATTATATTTCAGAGCTTCATGCTTTCGTTTTCTCTTCCTGACTTTAAGTCAAGCGAATAATGGTCCAGAATTCGTAAGTATGAATTTCGGAATGAACATAATTAATATTCTAAGAAAGAAACGGTAATATCACAATCTGACTTGTCAAATTACCAGAATACCTCGAAAAAAACCGAATCATCAAAAAAAATATTTTCTTGATATGTTTAGAGGTTAAATAGAATGAAAAAGTTATGTAACATGGTTCATGATGAGGGTGTGATCTATGAACCTTTGTCACATTCCATTAGAAACTCAACATGACTTACTATAATATAATCACGTTGATCAAGTGTCATTATATTATACTAACTCATGCTTCAGTTCCCAACATTACTTCAAAACATCCATTTTTTCGAATTTTTCAGATTTTAGAAACTAAAATAGTTTCTTTTATGATGTAACACAGATAGCGCGAAGAGGTAATGATTTCAGATATGAATGGTTTCGAAAAATATCTTCAGAAATATGGAGGATATTTATAATGGGAGATACGATGATATCTTAGAATATTTAAGATAAGATGATGATGAAGAATATTGTCCGTAAAGGTTTTAGAGTAAGGAGCAAAGTATTCGCTAATGATTTCAGCAGACTCTGAATCATTTGGATTCTTTGAAGGTAGATTTAGTCTTTGTGATTTGTCCACAGCCTCTTTCATGGTCTGCTCAATCCGTTTTTCAATTCCAAACCTTCTCTTTTTCTCAGCTTTACCACCATACTATTCTTTGTCATCAAACTTTTGACTGTTAAGGTCGTTTACAGTTTTTGCTGCTTCATCAACATTTTTCCAAAATTCGGAGAACTAGTTTCGTAGTTTGGGGTGTTTTTCAGAAACTTCACATTCGAAGTATGTAATTCCAGGAGGTAGACGTTATATGTACACATATAACTGTTGGCGTAGACGTGCTACAAGATTTCAAAATACTGATTGCTAATTCTAGATAGTTGGTATGACAATTGCCGTTACAAGATGTGGATGATTACATGATACAGTTTCAATGAGTATAAGGATTTTTTGGAAGGTCAAGGATCAATGAAGTTGTTGGTAAATTTACTGCTAATGTGGTGGAACATAAAAGGTTCCCCAGTAACGAAAACGTATATGCCAAAATTACAAGTCTGAAAGGTCGTCGTTGACTGGTTGAATGGTTGATAATACTGGATACTTTGAAAAGGAATTGCAAGGTTATTTTTGGTAAAAACAATGCTAAAGGATCTTGCATAGTTTTGAAGTCAAAGTATAGCTTTGAAAGATGTAGAGATCTAAGAATGATGTCACCGGTTCAGAGTTATGGCTTGGATTCTGATCCATCGATATCAGAATATGTGATTGAATTTGAATGAAATGATTGTGTATCATTGTGAAGATAGTGAGTATAGTTAATGATTTTTGAATCAAAATTGAAGAATGTACAGTGTAACATATTAATTGTGAACTTAAATATTTCTCGAGTAGTACCTACCCGTTAAAGATTTCACAATTAATACTTTGTACAAAAGAATTTTTATTACCGTCTTTATGAAAATATATGTATGTATATTTTTTTTCAAATCTAATACAGATTTAATGAGTTAATATCATATTAAGCTCATTTGATTTTCGACTTGACTTAGAAATGATTAATCTCTAAAACATTAAAGATTACATAATCTTTGCGGAGTATTTCGCTAATGTAATCGATACTTCATTATTTATTCTTATTTCTCGGTGAAGGATGTTGATGCTTGTGGAATCTTTGTGAACCTTACAAGGTACAGATGATATTTTCTGGAAAGTTTCGAGTACATCGAAAATGAAAATGTAAAATCAATTATGTAATTGAATAATACACTTGGTTTGTTAGGAATGGAATTTATTAATTTGAAACAGAGATTGTAGTTAACGATGGCTAAGTTGTTAACGAAAGATGTACCTTATATCATATTAGTAATATGAATTAACTGAGTAATATTTACCCTTTTTCAATTCATACATAATAGCTTAGTACGAAAAGATTTATGATGGTTTTAAAATTTATATATATATATATATATAAGATATACATATAAATTCTTTAGAGGAATTGAGTTATTACTTCATAACTCATTGATACAATATACTCGTTGTTGTCTCGTAATGATGTCCACGGTGCTTTCTTGATCTGGCAGAGCTTGTGATGTTAGAGGCGATGTTGACAGTACTGACTGTGCTGGTGAGGCTAAGGGTACTATTGATGTTGTTGGTAAAACAAGTCTAGCTTGTACCTTACGCACAATTCTTGTCAGGGTATCTATTCTTCCTTCTATCATTTCTATTCATCTAATTTACGGTTAGAACTGGGATAAAAAATCTCTAAGATTTTAGAGATTACCTAATCGCCGTAGAATATTTTTCCGATGAAGTTATGAATCAATACTTCATCATTTATTGTTGTTGGTACTCCTTGGTACCTATGGTGAGTATGATGTTGATATCCGAGGTACAGATTGTGATGTTGAGGCGTGTGATGGCGATGTTATTATTGGTGGTGGTAATGATACTGTTGGTGTTGATGATGGTGGTACCGGTTATGCTGTTGGTGCTGTTGCTGGTGTTTGTAACCCTTGCACCATATTCTCCAAAGCCACTACCCGAGCACGAAGCTCGTTGACTTCTTCTACTACCCCCGGATGATTGGCGGTTCGGACAAGCGGATGAATAAGATTTACAATATTGGATATTACGTAGTCGTTGCGAGCTGTTCTGGAAATGAGGGTGAAAATGGTGTTACGAACAGGTTCACCGGTAAGTGCTTCAGGTTCTTCGCCAAGAGGGCAATGTGGTGGATGGAAGGGATCGCCTTCTTCTTGTCTCCAATAATTAAGTAGGCTACGAACCCATCCCCAATTCATCCAGAATAGATGATGGCTAATTGGTTGATCCATTCCGGTTACACTGTCTTCGAAATTCAGGTGAATATCCATATCGGAATAGCTGTCAGAGTTTAAGGAATTTGAACTAGATACGGGATCCATCTTGTATAATTAGGGAGATGATTTTTTTTATATGAATTAGATTATAGAATTTAGTTTCATATTCTTCAATACATAATTTACATATGTATATATAATACCAAATTCCATAAATCACGGAGGAATTTTCGGAAGATGTCAGGAAAAGTTTACAGTAACAGATACGCTAAGATATGAATTTTGTCTATACACTATTCATGCAATCAATGCAGTAAAACGTGTCTAGATTAGGAATGATAAGCAGGAAATTTCCGACAAAAAATGATAAGCAAAACTTTTGACATGCAGACACGGTCGAAGTCCAGACTTACTAATGCATCCTAACAACTATCAGTTAGACACACTAATGCAAGACCTGGTTCACTAGGACCAACTGTGACGATCTCTCTAAATCTACTTGGACGAACACGTCATTCATCGATTTCATTGCGAGGTATTTGACCTCTATATGATACGTTTTGTAAACATTGCATTCTTTTGAAAAGGCACACCATAAATGAATATTTAAATCAAAGGTTTTCGACATCTGATGATTTCTACATATAGACAATCACTGTAATATAATTATTTACAATAATACTTCCGTTGACAATGCAGTCAAAAAAAGATACATGGTGATGATTTGGTGAATGCAACGTTTCCTTGAAAAATATGCCATGTATGACTCCATGCACATAGCTTGTTTAACATATAAGCAAACAGCAGAAGACTTCTAGGGAACCTGAGAATAAACATGCTAACAAGTGTCAACACAAAGGTTGGTGAGTTCATAGTTTTAATGTTGCGCATAATCTGTATATAAAGGTGGATCACAAGATTTCAGTTGTTCAATCCAGAAACGTTTATCAAAATATTCTATGAAATTGAGTACCCTGGTAACTAAACTTAACGTATATATAATTTGTACCCTTTGTATAATCATCTTAATAATACACGCAAACCAACGTGTACGCTTCTCAAATAGCATACGTCCGTTAAAAGGCTAGTGCTCTAGCTCGGACGGGGATATCAAGCCCTATGGATCCATATACTACTACTCGCGCCCACCAGTTCTTATAACTGGCAGTTAACAGTTACCAAAGCTAAGGGATTTTCGGTTCAAACTCAGTGTAGAATTTAGTATGTACTTGTATCCATTGTGTTTAAAATAAAGTGCATGTATTCTCAGCCCAAAAATATATATTGCAAAAGCAATTAAAAATGGATCAATGAAACTCACCTTAGCAGCATATAAAGTCGTTCACCAAAATGTGATCGAAACTCGGATTACCAAATAACCGTAGATCTCAACCTAGAGAACATATGTTGGTCAATAAATGTCTATCAATCTAGGTCAGGTCATAGTGTATCACAATCCTAATGCTCGAGATCGACATACAATAGTTATCCAAAGTCGTTTCAAAAAGTCAATTTTGACAATAGTTCAACAAAACGAGACGTGCCTTATATAAGGATTCATTTACTCGGCTGGTAATATTTAAAAATCTAATTTATCAATCTTACAAACAAGTGGTTTAAATATTAATTGCAGATTCAAAAGCAATTTCAATTAATGTCAATCATAATTCAGTTGATCATATCTTTTAATTCGTTCACCGAAATTACGCGATTTCTAAATGAAAAGTTACTGGTTTTTCGCCAGCTTTCCAAAAACATGCATATCATATACCTTTTATCAGTAATATATGTATTTACTTCGTGATTCATCATAACTGTTTAACGACGAAATTTAGCATACAAGCATGCATAAATATATATATACTCGAGCACTAGACATGGATACAGAATTAATATATAAAAGATAAAATATGAGTGCTTACCTATCAATATTGAGATTCAATATTGTAGGAAAGTATGTAGACGTAACAGAGATGATAAACACTAGGTTTGACTTGCGAATATTACCCACGAATATTACCCATAACCTCCATAGTTATTACCCATAATTTCCTTAGCTCTATCCCGCTCGAAACCCATTTTGAAAGTGACACGTTCATAACCTCGTCGTAGTATTTTATGTATAATACTAATAATAACGATATCTAAAAATACTAATAATAATAATAAGATTAATAATAATAATAATAATATTAATCTTAATAATAATAATAATAATAATAATAATAATAATAATAATAATAATAATTGTAATAATAATAATAATAATAATAATAATAATAATAATAATAATAATAATAATAATAATAATAATAATATAGAGGTAGTATGAGATAGATAGAAGTGAAGAATGCATCATAAATCAGAAAAACGATCGAATTTATAGATGTGGCCAGATTTCAGACCCCATGCGATCGCATGGGTTTTATGCCTATTTCTCGTGCGATAGCATGGCCTCAAAATCCAGCTCACAATTTTTTAACTTTTAGCTTGTCGACATATTTTTATATAATATATATAATATATTTAATTTAAATAATTAATTATATATTATATTAAATTCACGTGCATAGTTGACTTGTAATTTTTGTTCCGATAAGTCGTACGTCATTACTCGACTCATGTCCCGCTTCCGGTTTCTCGAACGCATTTTCGTACGCTTAGAAAACTTGCATTTTACGTTTCGTGTCACGTACCTTTGTCAAAATATAGCCTTAAATTATCCCTAAACTATACCACTCAAAGTATATCTTAAACTTTCGAGTATTTTGGTCATTTATTTCTATAAATCATTATCTCGCTATTTGTTAATATATATATATAATAACAATTCGTTTTATGACCAGTTTAATATTATATTTTATATATTTTCAATATTAATATATACGTTTTAAAATACATATCACAAGTTATTCATATATCTAATTCCAACTGTTAATATTCCTTATTATTGTATGTCTCCAAATTACGTTATTTAAACAAATACTTTACCATTTATTTCGAATATCGTTAAAAATGAACGATTTCCCAAATCAACGTGGACCTCACAAAAGAGACTCGTAATAATATCATAATCTTTAAGGGACTCAATAAATATCTTTTAATTCAATCGTTTGGCATAATCTTTTAACTCCGTAGTTAAATATATCAATCAGATAATCAAACCAATAAGGTTAATGCACAGTATCGTTTTCATAACACTTTGTTACGTTTTCAAGTTATAGTATATATATGTATCTATTTACATATATTTGTTCGCGAATCGTTGAGAACAATCGAAGGGTATTTGAATAGTTCATGAATTTTAGGATTCAACTTCATAGACTTTGCTTATCTTAGTCGGAAACGTTAAAGATTAAGTTTAAATTTGGTCAGAAATTTCCGGGTCATCGCAAGGAGGAACCGGAAGAGGAGGAACCGGAAGAGGAGGAACCGGAAGAAGAGGAACCAGAAGAGGAGGAATCGGAAGAGGAGGAACCAGAAGAAGAGGTTCCGAAGGAAGAAATATTGATACCTATAGTAAATCGGTTAAATAAAAGAAAATCCTCAACCAACGGACCAAAGTTAATAATGGTCAATGGTGTTTTCGCCGAAGAAGCAAAATATTTCGAAGATTACCAATTTTCCGATGAATCGGATCCCGATGAGGATTCCGATGATGTTATAGAAATTACCTCGACCCAATTTAATAAAGCGAAAGAAAATAATAAGGGAAAAAGTATAAAAATAGAGAAACCCGATTCCAACCCCGATGAACTTTATATGTATCGGCAACATCCGTATTTCCTAAAATGTAACAATGACCCGGGAACCTCTAAACCACCAGGTTTTTCTAAATCATTATGGAAAACGACGGCTCGTATTAGAGGAACACCATATATTCCTAGAAAATTAGGAAAACGAACCAAGTCCAAAGAAGAAGAAACCAGTGATTCAGATTAGAGGGTTGTAATCATGTTGTGTATTATATGTATTGTAGTGTGCTTGTACTTTTATGTTTTATGTAAAAATTGCTTGTATTATTTGTTATTACGAATCTAATCCTTGTCTATTTTACAGTATAAAAACAAAATGGACGTTAAGGATAGACAACCGAATATTTTAGAAGACCTACCAGAGGATATGATTGAGGAAATCTTGTCTAGAGTCGGTCAGAATTCATCAGCACATTTAGTTATGGCAAAATTAACTTGTCAAACATTTGAAAGACTTTCCAGAAATGCCTTGGTTTATAAAAGGTTTTCCTTTGATAGGTGGGGTATATCACATTGGGGAGACCGTAAGTTACGCCGTGTTTTCTTTAAAGCATTAAATGCGGGGAACCCAAATGCAATTTTACGCTACGGGTTAAGAACCTATTTTGACTCAACATATCCCAACATAGGATTTCGTGAATTAGAAAGAGCTTCTAACATGAAACATAAAGAAGCATGTTATGCTTACGGGTTAGTGATGTTCGCTTCTTACCAAAGTGAGAAAAAGAACATCGGATTGCAACTTTTAAATAAAACCTTCCCACAAGTGACGGATTCAGTAGTTGGGGTGAGAAACAAGGTTTTTAGATTATTACGGGGCTGTTGGACATTACGAAACCCTCGTCCTTTTGACGACATTACAACATGCTGCCTAGCCAATGGTCATAACGGTTATTTTCCACAAGATCAAGGATGGGAAGTCGTCTTAGTAAAACCAGAATGTATGACTTGTTTCTGGACTTATGAATTACGTGTCTTTATTTTCTTTGCTGAACAACTTGCGTATTAACTAGATTTATCTTCAACACTGTCCTGTATCATAGTGTACTATATTTCATGTTATATGTAATATAGCGAAGTTGTAAGTTTGAAGAATAATTGTATGTGATATATTATTATAATTAGTTTTTCATATAGAATTGTAGTAGTTGAATTGTATATTAGCTACTAAGTATGAACTTAACGGGTAGGTAGTACCCGAATTTAAACTTATAAAACGCTAATATGAAGAAAAAGCTTTTATAAATGAGTTCATATTATGCTACAAAATACTATTGACTACTCTTAATATTCTGTATGATTAACTCGATTCAGTTGGCTATTTTGAAGGAAATGGCACCGACTACTCGACACACCATGAATATGAGCGAAGAGGAATTTCGTACCTTTCTTGCTGCAAACATAGCCGCAGTACAGGCAGCGCTACATACCAACAATAACTCTGAATCTAGCAATGCAGCTAACGGCGCAAGAAATCATGTAGGATGCTCCTACAAAGAATTCACTGCCTGCAAACCTTTGGAATTTGATGGAACCGAAGGACCAATTGGATTGAAACGTTGGACGGAGAAAGTCGAATCGGTGTTTGCCATAAGTAAGTGTACTGAAGAGGACAAAGTTAAGTACGCTACGCATACCTTCACAGGTAGTGCGTTAACGTGGTGGAACACCTATCTTGAACAGGTAGGACAAAATGCTGCTTACGCACTACCGTGGTTGGCATTCAAGCAATTAATGAACGAGCAGTACCGTCCTAGAAACGAAGTCAATAAACTCAAGGCAGAACTTAGAGAGTTATGAACACAAGGGTTCGACGTTACCACATATGAACGACGATTCACAGAGTTGTGCCTATTGTGTTCGGGAGCATTCGAAGATGAAGAAGAGAAGATCGACGAGTTTGGAAAAGGGTTACCAGTAAGGATTCAAGAAGATGTGAGTTCACACGAGCCCGCTTCTATACAGAAGGCAAGTCGAATGGCTCATAAACTCATAAATCAGATTGAGGGAAGAATTAAAGAGAAGGCGGCCGAAGAAGCCTACACGAAACAACTCAAGAGGAAGTAGGAGGAAAACGGTGACAAGAGTCACCAGTACAACAACAACAACAACAACAACAATTACAACCACAATCGCAATAACTATCCCAACAACCGCAACAACAATCGCAACAATAACCGCAATCCTAACAATAACTACAACAAACATCCCAACAAGAACAACAACAACTACAACAACCGTTTCAACAACAATAACAATCCCAACAACAACCTCAATAACAACAACGGCAACAAAAACCAAAAACAACCATGTCATAGGTGTGAAGAAAATCATCAGGGGTTTTGCACGACATTTTGCAACAGGTGTAAAAGAAATGGTCATAGTGCGACAAAGTGTGAGGTCTACGGACCAAAGTTTAATAGAACCAAAGGAACAAATAATGTCGGAACAAGTAATGCCGAAACGAATAGTGTCGGAGCAAGTAATACCAACCCTGTTTGTTATAAATGTGGAAAACCGGGCCACATTATTAGAAATTGCCCGAATCAGGGAAATACTAATGGCCAGGGCCGTGGAAGAGTTTTCAATATTAATGCGGCAGAAGCACAGGAAGACCCAGAGCTTGTTACGGGTACGTTTCTTATTGATGATAAATCTGCTTATGTTTTATTTGATTCGGGTGCGGATAGAAGCTATATGAGTAGAGAATTTTGTACTAAATTAAGTTGCCCATTGACGCCTTTGGATAATAAATTTTTACTCGAATTAGCAAATGGTAAATTAATTTCAGCAGATAATATATGTCGGGATAGAGAAATTAAACTGGGTGATGAAACGTTTAATATTGATTTAATACCAGTTGAGTTAGGGAGTTTTGATGTAATAATTGGCATGGACTGGTTGAAGAAGGTGAGAGCAGAGGTCGTTTGTTACAAAAACGCGATTCGCATTATGCGTGAAAAAGGAAAACCTTTAATGGTGTACGGAGAAAAGAACAACGCGAAATTAAATCTTATTAGTAGTTTGAAGGCGCAAAAACTAATAAGAAAAGGTTGTTACGTCATTCTAGCACACATCGAGGAAGTTAAACCTGAAGAAAAGAACATCAGTGATGTTACAAAAATGCAATTCACATTATACGAGAAAAAGAAAAACCCTTAATGGTGTACGGAGAAAAGGGCAACACAAAGCTACATCTTATTAGTAATTTGAAGGCATAAAAACTAATAAGAAAAGGTTGCTATGCTGTTCTAGCACACGTCGAGAAAGTACAAACTGAAGAAAAGAGCATCAATGATGTTCCCGTCGCAAAAGAATTTCCCGATGTATTTCCGAAAGAATTACCGGGATTACCACCACATCGATCCGTTGAATTTCAAATAGACCTTGTACCAGGAGCTGCACCAATAGCTCGTGCTCCATACAGACTCGCACCCAGCGAAATGAAAGAATTACAAAGTCAGTTACAGGAACTTTTAGAGCGTGGTTTCATTCGACCAAGCACATCACCATGGGGAGCTCCTGTTTTGTTTGTCAAGAAGAAAGATGGTACATTCAGGTTGTGTATCGACTACAGAGAGTTGAATAAACTTACCATCAAGAACCGCTACCCACTACCGAGAATCGACGACTTATTTGATTAACTACAAGGCTCGTCTATTTATTCGAAGATTGATTTACGTTCTGGGTATCATCAAATGCGGGTGAAGGAGGATGATATTCCAAAGACTGCTTTTAGGATGCGTTATGGTCATTACGAGTTTATGGTTATGCCGTTTGGATTGACAAACGCACCATCTGTGTTCATGAACCTCATGAACCGAGTGTGTGGGCCATATCTTGACAAGTTTGTCATTGTTTTCATCGATGACATACTTATTTACTCAAAGAATGATCAAGAGCATGAAGAACATTTAAGAAAAGTGCTAGAGTTGCTGAGAAAAGAAAAACTGTACGGTAAGTTTTCAAAGTGTGCATTTTAGTTGGAAGAAGTTCAATTCCTCAGTCACATAGTGAACAAAGAAGGTATTCAGGTGGATCCAGCAAAGATTGAAACCGTTGAGAAATGGGATACCCCGAAAACTCCGAAGTATATACGCCAATTTTTAGGACTAGCTGGTTACTACAGAAGGTTCATCCAAGATTTTTCCAGAATAGCAAAACCCTTGACTGCATTAACGCATAAAGGGAGGAAATTTGAATGGAAGGATGAACAAGAGAAAGCATTTCAAATGTTAAAGAAAAAGTTAACTACGGCACCTATATTGTCATTACCTGAAGGGAATGATGATTTTGTGATATATTGTGACGCTTCAAAGCAAGGTCTCGGTTGTGTAGTAATGCAACGAACGAAGGTAATTGCTTATGCGTCTAGACAATTAAAGATTCACGAGCAGAATTATACGACGCATGATTTGGAATTAGGCGCGGTTGTTTTTGCATTAAAGACTTGGAGGCACTACTTATATGGGGTCAAAAGTATTATATATACCGACCACAAAAGTCTTCAACACATATTTAATCAGAAACAACTGAACATGAGGCAGCGCAGATGGATTGAATTATTGAATGATTACGACTTTGAGATTCGTTACCACCCAGTGAAGGCAAATGTGGTAGCCGACGCCTTGAGCAGAAAGGACAGAGAACCCATTCGTGTAAAATCTATGAATATAATGATTCACACTAACCTTACTACTCAAATAAAGGAGGCGCAACAAGGAGTTTTAAAAGAGGAAAACTTAAAGGATGAAATACCCAATGGATCGGAACCCGATATAGGGCTGAAAGAATTTGGGTACCAAAATTTGGAGATATGAGAGAAATGGTACTTAGAGAAGCTCATAAAACCAGATACTCAATACATCCTGGAACGGGGAAGATGTACAAGGATCTCAAGAAACATTTTTGGTGTCCAGGTATGAAAGCCGATGTTGCTAAATATGTAGGGGAATGTTTGACGTGTTCTAAGGTCAAAGCTGAGCATCAGAAACCATCAGGTCTACTTCAACAACCCGAAATCCCGGAATGGAAATGGGAAAACATTACCATGGATTTCATCACTAAATTGCCAAGGACTGCAAGTGGTTTTGATACTATTTGGGTAATAGTTGATCGTCTCACCAAATCAGCACACTTCCTGCCAATAAGAGAAGATGACAAGATGGAGAAGTTAGCACGACTGTATTTGAAGGAAGTCGTCTCCAGACATGGAATACCAATCTCTATTATCTCTGATAGGGATGGCAGATTTATTTCAAGATTCTGGCAGACATTACAGCAAGCATTAGGAACTCGTCTAGACATGAGTACTGCCTATCATCCACAAACTAATGGGCAGAGCGAAAGGACGATAAAAATGCTTGAAGACATGCTACGAGTAGGTGTTATTGATTTCGGAAACAGTTGGGATCGACATCTACCGTGAGCAGAATTTTCCTACAACAACAGCTACCATTCAAGCATTGAGATGGCGCCATTTGAAGCACTTTATGGTAGAAAGTGCAGGTCCCTGATTTGTTGGAGTGAAGTGGGGGATAGACAGATTACGGGTTCGGAGATAATACAAGAAACTAGCGAGAAGATCATCCAAATTCAACAACGGTTGAAAACCGCCCAAAGTCGACAAAAGAGCTACACCGACATTAAAAGAAAAGATATAGAATTTGAAATTGGAGAGATGGTTATGCTTAAGGTTGCACCTTGGAACGGCGTTGTTCGATTTGGTAAACGAGGGAAATTAAATCCAAGGTATATAGGACCATTCAAGATTATTGATCGTGTCGGACCAGTAGCTTACCGACTTGAATTACCACAACAACTCGCGGCTGTACATAACACTTTCCACGTCTCAAATTTGAAGAAATATTTTACTAAAGAAGATCTCACTATTCCGTTAGACGAAATTCAAATCAACAAAAAACTTCAATTCATCGAAGAACCCGTCGAAATAATGGATCGTGAGGTTAAAAGACTTAAGCAAAACAAGATATCAATTGTTAAAGTTCGATGGAATGCTCGTAGAGGACCTGAGTTCACCTGGGAATAAGAAGATCATATGAAGAAGAAATACCAGCACTTATTTCCAGAAGATACGTCAACACCTCCAACTGCTTAAAATTTCGGGACGAAATTTATTTAACGGGTAGGTACTGTAGTGACCCGAACTTTTTCATGTTTATATATATTAAATAAAATTATTATTTACATGATTAAGTGTTTCCAACATGTTAAGCAATCAAACTTGTTAAGACTTGATTAATTTAAATCGGTTTCATATAGACAATTGACCACCCAAGTTGACAGGTGATTCACGAATGTTAAAACTTGTAAAAACTATATGATGACATATATATGATTATATATATAGTTAACATGATATTATGATAAGTAAGTATCTCATTAGGTATTTTAACAATGAGTTATATACATAAAAATGAGACTATTGAATTTAAGAAACTCGAAAACGATATATATAACGATTATCGTTATATCAACGTCTTACTAAGTACAATAGAATCATATTAAGATATTGATACACTTGGTTAATTATGTTAAATGATAAGTAAATATATCATTAAGTGTATTAACAATGAACTACATATGTAAAAATAAGACTACTAACTTAATGATTTCGAAACGAGACATATATGTAACGATTATCGTTGTAACGACATTTAACTGTATATATATCATACTAAGATATATTATATATCATAATATCATGATAATGTAACAATTTAACATCTCTTTAGATATAATAAACATTGGGTTAACAACATTTAACATGATCGTTAACTTAAATGTTTCAAATCAACATTTACATGTAACGACTAACGATGTCTTAACGACTCAGTTAAAATGTGTATACATGTAGTATTTTAATATGTATTCATACACTTTTGAAAGACTTCAAGACACTTATCAAAATACTTCTACTTAACAAAAATGCTTACAATTACATCCTCGTTCAGTTTCATCAACAATTCTACTCGTATGCACCCGTATTTTTACTCGTACAATACACAGCTTTTAGATGTATGTACTATTGGTATATACACTCTAATGATCAGCTCTTAGCAGACCATGTGAGTCACCTAACACATGTGGGAACCATCATTTGGCAACTAGCATGAAATATCTCATAAAATTACAAAAATATGAGTAATCATTCATGACTTATTTACATGAAAACAAAATTACATATCCTTTATATCTAATCCATATACCAATGACCAAAAACACCTACAAACACTTTAATTCTTCAATTTTATTCATCTAATTGATCTCTCTCAAGTTCCATCTTCAAGTTCTAAGTGTTCTTCATAAATTCTACAAGTTCTAGTTTCATAAAATCAAGAATACTTCCAAGTTTACTAGCTCACTTCCAATCTTGTAAAGTGATCATCTAACCTCAAGAAATCCTTGTTGTTTACAGTAAGATATCATTCTAAATCAAGGTAATACTCATATACAAACTTTGATTCAATTCCTATAACTATAACTATCTTAATTCGAGTGATAATCTTACTTGAACTTGTTTTCGTGTCATGATTCTACTTCAAGAACTTTCAAGCCATCCAAGATCCTTTGAAGCTAGATCATTTCTTGTCACTTCTAGTAGGTTTACCTACTAAACCTGAGGTAGTAATGATGTTCATAACATCATTCAATTCATACATATAAAACTATCTTATTCGAAGATTTGAACATGTAATCACTAGAACATAGTTTAGTTAATTCTAAACGTGTTCCCAAACAAAAGTTAATCCTTCTAACTTGACTTTTAAAATCAAATAAACACATGTTCTATATCTATATGATATTCTAACTTAATGATTTAAAACCGGAAAACACGAAAAATACCGTAAAACCGGATATACGCCGTCGTAGTAACACCGCGGGCTGTTTTGGGTTAGTTAATTAAAAACTATGATAAACTTTGATTTAAAAGTTGTTCTTCTGGGAAAATAATTTTTCTTATGAACATGAAACTATATCCAAAAATCATGGTTAAACTCAAAGTGGAAGTATGTTTTCCAAAATGGTCATCTAGACGTCGTTCTTTCGACTGAAATGACTACCTTTACAAAAATGACTTGTAACTTATTTTTCAGACCATAAACCTATAATTTTTATGTTTAGATTCATAAAATAGAGTTCAATATGAAACCATAGCAATTTGATTCACTCAAATCGGATTTAAAACGAAGAAGTTATGGGTAAAACAAGATTGGATATTTTTTGATTGTTGTAGCTACGGGAAATATTGTAACAATTCTATACAAATCATATCCTAGCTAACTTATATTGTATTATACATGTATTCTAAGGTAATCTTGGGATACCATAGACACGTATGCAAATATTTTGACATATCATATCGACCCACGTATATATATTATTTGGAACAACCATAGACACTCTATATGCAATAATGTTGGAGTTAGCTATACAGGGTTGAGGTTGATTCTAAAAACATATATACTTTGAGTTGTGATCTAGCCTGAGACGTGTATACACTGGGTCGTGGATTGATTCAAGATAATATATATCGATTTATTTCTATGCATCTAACTGTGGACAACTAGTTGTAGGTTACTAACGAGGACAGCCGACTTAATAAATTTAAAACAGTAAAACGTATTAAAAATGTTGTAAATATATTTTGAACATACTTTGATATATATGTACATATTTGTTATAGGTTTGTGAATCGACCAGTGGCCAAGTCTTACTTCCCGACGAAGTAAAAATCTGTGAAAGTGAGTTATAGTCCCACTTTTAAAAACTAATATTTTGGGATGAGAATACATGCAGTTTTATAAATGTTTTACGAAATAGACAAAAGTAAATGAAACTATATTATATGGGTGAATGATCGAAGCCGAATATGCTCCTTTTGCTTGGTAGCCTAAGAATTAGTAAACCGATCTACTAATTGACGCGAATCCTAAAGATAGATCTATTGGGCCTAACGAACCCCATCCAAAGTACCGAATGCTTTAGTACTTCGATGTTGTTTTTATCATGTCCGAAGGATTTTCCGGAATGATAGGGGATATTCTTATATGCATCTTGTTAATGTCGGTTACCAGGTGTTCACCATATGAATGATTTTTATCTCTATGTATGGGTTGTATATTGAAATATGAAATCTTATGGTCTATTATTATGATTTGATAATATATAGGTTAAACCTATAACTCATCAACATTTTTATTGACGTTTTAAGCATGTTTATTCTCAGGTGATTATTAAGAGCTACCGCTGTTGCATACTAAAATAAAGACAAGATTTGGAGTCCATGCTTGGTTGATATTATATAAAAACTGCATTCAAGAAACTTATTTTTGATGTAATATATTCTTATTGTAAACCATTATGTAATGGTCGTGTGTAAACGGTATATTTTAGATTATCATTATTTGATAATCTACGTAATGCTTTTCAAACCTTTATAGATAAAATAAAGGTTATGGTTGTTTTAAAAATGAATGCAGTCATTGAAAAACGTCTCATATAGAGGTCAAAACCTCGCGACGAAATTAATTAATATGGAACGTTTATAATCAATATGAACGGGACATTTCAGATATTGACGATGTAAATATATAAATTGCAATAAATTATGCAATATTATGGAACCGAAACAAAATGACGAATATTGATTTTTCATATAATCTTACAATGACATCATGAATAAAGATGATGATCTGGAACCAAAATCTGTCATTTGATGTCAAAATAGACATGATTGGACTCAATGGATAGGAGCAATACGAGCTGAATTAGAATCGCTCAATAAAAGAAAAGTTTTCAGATCAATCGTTATCACTTTTAAAGATGTGAAACGTATGAGATAAAAAATGAATTTTTATCCGAAAAAGAAATGAGAAAAATGAAGTTACAAGGTAAAGTTAGACTTGTAACTCAAGACTTATCTCAAAGACCAGGAATTGATTATGAGAAAACTTATTATCTTGTTATGGATACAATTACTTAATCAGTCTGGCAGTTTTTAAAAATTTAGAAATGCATCTCATGGATGTTGTTACTGCTTATCTATATGGATCACTTGATAATGTCATATACATGAATATCCATGAAGGGTTTAAGGTATCAGAAGCTTCTAATGCAAAACCTAAGGAAATGACAAAATTTTTTATATGGGTTAATACAATGGTATAAATGATTAAATAATCTTATTTATCCATGTGTTTTTATTAAGAAAAAAATGTTCATATATGTGATCGTAGTTGTTTATGTCAAAAAAATCTATGAAACCATTCAACTTCTAAAAGAAGATTTTGAAATAAAAAAAATCTTGGAAAAATCAAGTATTACGTTGATTTACATATTGAGCATATGATTAATTATTTACTTATACATCAAACAAACTATACCGAAAAGATTTTAAAACATTTTTAAAGACAAAACCATTGGTTGATATATCACTCAATATTGACACTGGTCCATTTCATCCCCTTGAAGATCATGAAGATCTCTACGGACCAGAAGTACCATATCTTAGTGTAATTGGAGCTCTTATGTATCTTATAAATTGTACAAGACCTGACATTTCTTTTGAAGATAATTTGTTGGCAAGGTTCAGCTCTGCTCCTACCAAAAGACACTGGAATGGGATCAAACACATATTTCGATACCCTTGAGGAACTACTGATTTATGATTATTTTACTCTAACAATTCAAAACAAGATTTGGTTGGTTATATAGATGCAGGTTATTTATCTGATCCACATAATGCTAAATCTCAAACTGGATATGTATTCCTAAATGGAGGTACCGCAATATCATGGCGTTCTCAAAAACAAACACTTGTGACAACATCATCAAATCATGCTGAAGTGATTGTATTACATGAAGCTACTCGGGAATGTTTTTGGTTGAGATAAATGACACAACTCATTACTGATTCTTGTGAACTAGAACGCGATAAAAGTCCAACAACTATCTATGAAGATAATGCAGCTTGCATAGCACAGATGAAAGAAGGGTATATCAAAAGTGACCGAACAAAACACATACCTCCTAGATTTTTCTCATATACTCAAGATCTTATTAAGAACAACTAGATTGAAATGAGATATGTTCAATCCAGCAAAAACTCTGCCGATCTTTTCACCAAAGCACTCCCAACTGCTATTTTCAGAACACACGTTCACAATATTGGCATGAGGCAAGTTCAAAAGATGTGATGACTCAACGATGTCTACTTGAGGGGGAGTCAACTCTATACTGAACTCTTTTTCCCTTGACTAAAGTTTTTATCCCACTGGATTTTTATTTAGCAAGATTTTTAACGAGGCAGTACTAGTTGCTCTCTAATAAAATTGTCATCCAAGGGGGAGTGTTATATATGTGCCAATAATTTAACTGGACACAAAAGTCTATAGATGTGGATGAAAAGTCTATAGATGTTGTATTAGTCAATATTGGCTAACAATTTTTAATACTTGTATAGTGAGGATATGTAGTATATATACTCCCTCATGAGTTAGCAAATAATGCACTCTTGAATATATTTCACATATATATAAACTCTCTCTTTTCTTACTTATACATATAAGTCTCTAATTAGTAAATAAGCCAAGGGTAGTTATAAACTCCTAAATCATAACAAATAAATAATTCAAATTTATAAGTAATAATGTGAATGATACAACAATATATAGCAATGAATTTGTGATTAAATACACGTCAGGAACATCACGAGTTATGAATGGCAAGCCTATGGCGGATAGGTCAAACGACATCATGCCATCACGAACTCATCGGACACTCACAATCACATACCCATATATATATTTGAAATTGTAGTTTTTTTTAAAGGTAAATAATAATTAAAATAGCATTCAAGTATAATTACTATATTATCTAATAGACAAAAATGATGAATAGTAATTAGGGACATTTTCGTCACTTCACCTTATTTTTTTATTTCTAATTAAATTTCACTACACCAACAAAGACCCTCACACTTTTTTTTTAAATATTCAAATCGACCCCCAAACAGGGGGGTAAAGTATCAAATAACTATTTTTATAAAAAATCTTAAATAAACTCCACCTAAATATTTAACAGGTCATATCTTCTCGCTCGCAACGAGTTAAATTTTTTCGACACCATTGTTAAACTCGAAATAATTTTAGGAACACAGTGTCACTAACTATACGCAAAACGGACGCTTTTTAAAAAATGCTAAATATTTGGGGTACTTTTCATACACGTTGAATTTGCGTTAAATTTTTAAAAGTCGATAATTACATAGCTAAACGCGGAGATAGACATATATTGTTAATTTAAAATAACATTTAAATCTTTCACGGGTTATACCTTTTAGTTCAACTTGAGTTGCGCTTCAACGACATCATTCTTTAGTCACGAAATAATTTTACAAACTAAATGCAATAAAATACATTGAAAACCAAACCCCCAGCGCGAAACGAGGGTTCAACAACTAGTTAGTACTAAAAGAGAAAATCGGAACTCCATTGATCGCTACTGATGTGTTCTAATTATAAGCGTTAAACTTATAATTCTCTTGTCTCTAATTTATTGTTCAGTATTAAATAAAATTGATGATGAGAAAACAGCATAATGAGTCAGAAAGAAACCGATTAAATTAATGTTCACCGGATTGCGAAGCAAATTTCAGTATAGAAATTGAAGTTGAAATCGGTACATATTTTTTATTAAATAGAGGCAGAAGTCGTGAGTTATAAACCCTAATTTTAAAGAGAAGTAACAACGGACGGCCCATTAGGTAACCTAGGAAAAATTGTAATATCGAATATTTTAGTACACAAAGTATAGCACTTATTTACAGCTCAAGCCCATTATATAACCCAAATAGAAGTCCATGACCCGTTCTTAACATTTACGTCCACTACAAAGTTTATTAAATAAACCCATAGAATCTATCTATACTTCTATACTTCTATACTTATATATAATAACAAAAGTAAAAATAGATCATTTTAAATAGCTATACCTAATCATAGTCATCCATTAAACTAACCATCAATAATCTACACCATTGATTTTTTCCTAATCTAGATTATGACCTCATAATCTTGGCATTGATTTCTTTGATTGCAAAAATACCCTTATTTTTAAAAAAGTGCTGACCTCCAATTCAAATTTTAGGGTTTGCAACTAACTGGGTATTTTCAAGAAATAGGCGTTTCCCTCTGTTCTTATACACACAAAAAAAAAACCCTAAAATCCTATCAACCCTACACGCAGCGTCGATCGCAATCGCAAGTAAATTCCTAAAACCTATTACAATTTCAATTTCAAACGTATACTACACCCGCCTCTATACCCTATTGAAATATTCATACTTCAATCCCAACAATCAGAAACTTCTATGGTTGGCGCGGTTGTTCAAGCTTCTGATCGTCTCAAATTGATTTCAGATTATTGTAAGTATCATCAATTAAATAGGGTTCAAATAGCGCAAAATTATGGTTCATCAATTAGGGTTCATACAACGCTATGTTATTCTAATCCACAGTTCATATTTCCCATCAATTTAATCCCAGCTTACGAGATACTTCTATTTAAATTTTTGATTAGGGTTTTTAATTATCTCTCCTTGTGATCATTTACAAAGTTGATTTGTTATGAATAACATGATGATCCCGTTCATTATCTATTGTTAAACATATCTCATCTATCATAGGTATGTGATTCAATGATTGTGTTATTTAATCTACATCGTTAATGGTTGTGTTACTTATCGTTGTGTTAAGGTTTCAGTTATTTTAATGTTTGTTGAATAATCTTAATGTGTGTTTTGTTCATAAACTTTGTTTCAGGTCTTACGCATTACTGGATTGTTATCTGTTAAGTAACATTTCACAGGTAATGTTGCTCATCCTTTTTTTTTTTTTTTAACTTTTTGATTATACTGATGTTTTTTATAATTCTGTTTGTTTGAATAGCTGTGTTAGTGATTGTGTTACATATTATTTCCTTAAAATTTCAATTTATATATTGTCGGATGTTTTATTTTACATTTGCGTTTTTTATTGCACTTGGAACCTTAAGTTTACTATGTTATGCGATTGTTTAAAGGTGCGTATTGAGTTTTATTCTCTATACTTATGTTATTACATCTATATATCTATTTATACTTGCTATGAATATTGTGTCACGAAACAAAAATTGTGGATCCACACATTGGAAGGATATAAGGAACAGTTTGGAATTCGAAATGATGGTCAGCAGTTGTTCGTTAGCGAAGGCTGGGGAAATCGTAAAAGATCTTAACTTTGGACATGGTTCTATCCTTTGTTGGACTGCCATTCATACAAATCTTTTACCACATAACGGGATTTCATAGTTTGAGTCTACTGCAACCTCTACCACTGAAAATCTTTAAATTGAGGTATTCGCTCTTCATTAGATCGTATATGTATACAGAATGTATTGTCACGTATTTTGTCATCTTGATAATATTTAAAGTGTTAAAGATGATTGCAAAAATTTAATTGCAACTGGGCATCATCAAACTCTCATTATGGTTTTGGTGCTTGATGTTAGATAAATATTGGATTGCAGTTGTTATTGATTTGTTAAATCATGTCAAATTTGGTTGCTTGGGTCAGATTTTCCATTTTATATGTGATGTGGGTCATGATTACTACTGCAAAATTGGCTTGGGATTAGTTTGGTGTTATATCAGTGATTTGGTTCGACAATTTTGCACTGTTCAAGAAATGGGTCAACTTTCCCACTACATAATTTGTTTGGGTCAGATTGTTCATGACAGTGTTTTATTGATGAATCAATGTAAGTGCAGTCTACAATTACCAGAACAAGCGATGTGAATAAGAGTAAGAAACGTATTATATTGAATTTTGTTCTATATTTTTTTATTGTTTTTATTTAGGGTTTCTGATTTCCTAATTCAGTTTGAATGTTTTGCAGTATCGATTTCCTAATTGTATGAAGTTCTTCAACCGATCTTCTGTCGTTGTCATTCAAGGCTATAATTTACATGTTATGATTCACAGATCTACTACAACATTTAGTATGAAATTCATTTTCTAGAACGATTGTATTTTTTTAATGTGTAATTTGTTGAATTTAGGAATTGATAGTTGTAATGGCATAATGAAACAGAGACGGAGAGGTTGACAAGGAAAATAGCGATTTCATACATCACAACACCAACGGGTATTAGCAATTAGCGATCAACTGCAACAATTGTTTGATAATGCTTTGTTGCCTATGCTAACAAATATAACCCTTGATGCTTTTGAAAATCTAAAATTTTTTGAGATGCGTTTAAGTTTTTTTTTTTTAACAAAAATTTATTGTTAAATTCATTTTTCTAATTATCGATGCGGTTGTACCCATCTCAGATTATAGATTTGCTTTCTGGACACCCGTTAATTGTAGAAGGTTGTTACTAAAGGATGTTCCCAGATTTCATGAAAGTTAGAGGTTTATTGGCGGATTGAAGTAGTTATGTGATTGGTGTATAAGTAAGAAAGAAAGGGGAAGTAAACTTAGACATGGTAAAATATTTGGACTTTTTTATTGCGGTAACATAGTTAAAGTCTTAAAGTTGGATGCTTTATTTATTTCAATTATTACAGTTAGTTTCTGTTTACAGATATTTGCTAAAAGAGGGATTGATATACTCACTCCACATGCATGGTTAGATGAAAACATATATCTGGAGAAGAAGGTACATGAACTCCTTTTTTTCTGAAACTGTAAGGCCATAACTTAGCAAATTTGTAATGTTGATTTTGTGAATGTAGGTTGCTAAAATGAGCATTCAAAGAGGAGTACCTTCTGAATATATACTCATGATTCTAGATCACAACGATAAATTAAACCAGCTCCTCAAATCAGCTATACAAGATGATGAGGTATACACCTATACTTCAATCTGGGCATTGGGTTTCAAATGTTTACTGTTTTTCTTATTAATGTGTTATGCCTTACATTGGGTTTCAAATGTTTACTCTTTTTTATTAACATTGATTTTTATTTCATTTAATAAAATAAAATGATTCATTTGACTTATTATTATGTATTATATGCATATGAATGAATGAATGAATGAATGAATGAATTTGAAGCCGTCGAGAATACAAGTGTGTCCAAATCGATTGAGTCAATCACAATTCTGCTACTGCGGCTGCTCCGAAAAAGTTCGAACCTACTGATGCAATCAGTCTCGCATGGTACCTCTTCTTAGCAAGAAAAGGGTACATTTAATTTTTAAAATTTTTGAATTTTGTGAATGTTGTTTTGTTTTCTGTCTAAAAATACTGATTTGTGAATACTCTATTTATTATGGGATAGAAACTCACCATCTGACTTTTAAATGACCGTTGTTGAGGGAAGGTAATAAAAACTACACGATTGAATAATAGTTGTGTGCGATCCAACATATGTACCTGAGAAGGTAATAAAAACTACTCGAATATAAACTTTAACTTTTTTCATTTATTGTCAATAAGCTAAATACACTTTTTTTTAAGGATCTAATTGTTTAATTCTGATCCGGTTAATTTAACAGGTTAATAAAGTTGGTAAGGTGGCTTGAGCCGTACGTATAATGAGTCATCCCGTCCAAGATACCAATGAGTGCCACTCTGCTCAAGTCATTATCCCACATAAGCAACTTAACCGTAAATCAGACATTTTAAGGTCTAAGGGAGCTTCTTGATTTGTATTTTCCGAGGTATCTATTTTCTGTTCTTATTCACACAATGTGGCTCCGCAAGGCAAGGTTATTTCTTTTGTCAATTGTCTGGTTTTCTTGAAAAAGTATTGGTCAATAAATTTTTCATGAGTTACTGATTATTATGTTATAATTGTGTACAGGTCTGTCAAATGACTAAGGTATGACTTGCATTTAATTTTATCAACCTAGATGGGTTGATATACGTTTTTCAACTTCTTCACTTTCGAATCGTGTGCTACGTGTGGTTAGGGTCAGGATTTCAAGAATTTGTGATCCAAATAAGAGTTGCAAGAATGTGGAAGGCAAGCTGCAAATACTTTGTTGAAGGTCTTAACTATGTATTTAAGTATGACAATTGTGGTATTTTCAAACATGTACACCCTAAGTAAGTAAAACTCAACTGTATGGTTTATATTATATTTCATCATATATTTTCTAATAACCGACTACAGTTGAACCTTCAGTAGCAGATTGACCTTTATACTAAATGAGTCAGTTCAGATTTGTTCTATCTTTTAAGAAACTTTTTTTAAAAAAAATTGATACTTCTACATAGATTTAATAGGAGTTAAGATACAACTATAATAAACTAATTTCAAGTAAATGTTTTAAAATAACTACACGTGTTTGTGAAAAAGGCCGATATTCATTTATATTCATGTGCTTTTTTGATTGAACTTTGTAGGTGGACACCTTTACCATAAATGAAATGTTTACTCATGATACAGACAAAGGGGCTCCCCTGCAACCATCTGTTAAGATTAAGGTAAGCCCCACCAATTTATAGTGGCAAGAGGAACTCGAATGATAATCACGTGAGGCTGTTTTGGTTCCGTTTCTCTTAGTTGATATTGTTAGTCCACATTGCAACCGTCTACATAGTATTTTGCATCTATGTATGAAGTAGTATTTTCTAGATTTTGGGAAATACAATACAATAAAATTTTAAAACAAGATAGATATCATTATATTATGATCTGTTGTTATACCACTATTGTACTTGGTGTCCGTTGAAGTTTCTTTAATTCATAACTGTACTCATAAAAGCTCTACATTTCCTCTACGAAAGGAGGGAAATGAGATAAGGGTTTCCCTTCCTAACAAGCTAGAGCAATTCCTTCTTATGCCTTAACGTAGTTGACACTTTGCCTATTCAACGGGTTGTGTGGGTTAGGTAACGGGTCAAAATGGACTAAAAGTAATTTGGTTTTGGTAAAAGGTGTAGTCAGGTAGGAATTAGAGAAAACATTTCTCAAGCAGTCATGTATTATTGAATCTCTTTAATAAATTTGACAGTTTTGCTACAGAATGTAGAAACTTCGTAGGGTAATGTAGTATTTTGGGTCAAAATTGTGTATAAAGCAGTAGCAAATCCCATTGAAACCTACTATCTCGCTGTTACTTTTATCTTGCAGGTGCTAATTATGCTTTGTTGTTGGGTGAACTTTCAACTCAAATGCTTTCAGTTTTCATCTCACAAGGATGCATATGACTATCTTGCAGGTACGTTATATTTATGAGTTGATGAAGATGGCATGAAAATGGTGTACGTCATATTCTATTTTGGTTTAGTTTATATTACATCTAAACTTTCTATTGAAACTTGACGAGGAGTCTCAAAATGCTTTTAATATGTCTTTAAGAAGTTTACGTTTTAAAATGTATTTTCCTAGAATTCCATGGCTAATGGGTCAATCCCATTTAACTTTAGTCTGAAACGTAAAAGCGAGTAAACGCCCGATACCGATATCAAGATTATAATTATATTTAGTAATCTATTGCCTACGGGTAGCATGACCATAAAACTGACTACGATGTTTAGCTGTTTATCATATTTATTGTTGAGAACTATTTAAGTTCTTTTTACTTATAAGTTTCCTGCTTATTTATGTGATGACCCGGGAATTTCTGACCAAATTTAAACTTAATCTTCATATGAATTCGACATGATAAGCAAAGTCTGTAATGTTTAGTCTCGAAAACTTTAGAATTAAATTCATGTAATCAATTACCCATTGACTATGCTCGACGATTCACGAACAACTACTTAAAAATAGATATATATGTATATATATATATATATATATATATATATATATATATATATATATATATATATATATATATATATAATAATTTAAAATAATATACAATTTAATTATTATAACTAAATATGTAAAATAACTTGATATATAATAAAATTTGATATTAAAACGTATTTGTATGTATATAATGTACTTCGGATATAATTAGTTTTGAGAACACATAGAGACAATCATAATTATTGGGTATGCATTAGAGATAGACTAGATCAACACTTGCAAGCCCCAAATTTTAATCTGCCAATACTATTAACTTAAAATTTGATAAATTCTTATTTAATTTAACTTGCTACTACCGTATTTAACATTTATAATATCTTTGGTATATGTATTTTAACTTAAAAACTATAGCAACACCTATATTTGTATAGAGGATTTCGATTGCTTCCCATTGTACAAAAACTTTGTGTAAACTGACTCACCAAAACATAACTGTGTTTATTGAATCCTTAACGTTTAACTTATATATTACATACAATCTGCATCTAGACAAGTGCACCATATAAATATATGATTATATATTGATTCTTTTGACAAACATAAATAGACAATTAGATACAGTGTACGTTTCCAATCAACAACCACTCATATCATTATTATATGTTTACCTCCTTCTTTTGCTCACTTATTGAACTTCACTATACAATCATGTGACTACTTATCTGCCTTTTAAATCTCTAATCATGTCATTACATATAACTACATGTAATATACATATAGATATATGATTGAATATCAAACTACCTTGTACAATTCAATTGTTCTATTTCGACTCTCACCATCTTCATCATTGTCCCACGTTTTCCTGGCCACCTTAACTTGTCACCACCATCGATTAATAACCATGGAACACCAACCATCACCACTGTTGCTTTTTACTCGACAACCATCAAATCCATTTGTTGTTCTCTGTACTTCTGTTTTGGTAAATTGAGCAACAACAACCATGGAACTCTTGCTGCTGCTATTGTGCAGTGTTTTTAATTCGAACCTCCACCCGCAAATATGCTTCTTCTATTTTCTGTTTAATCGATCACCTTTATTTCCAAACCATCACCTCTTTCAAAGACCACCTTGATGAACCATATCTCTCTCTTTAATCCGTAAACCACCATAGACTCTATCCGTCACTTTCTTGTCTAAAGCTCCTGTCACCACCACGGCAACCATGCTCAACCACCTTGAAGATCATCGAATCACCTTACTACCTTTCTATTGCAAACAAACCACCATACGCTTGCGGCTACAACTGCTTCTGTATCTGTTTTCCTGTCAAAACCATTATCATCTTTTCACAACAATTACCTACCATTACTCCTTCTACCTGCAACTATTGTTTCTATTTCTGTTTTCGTTCAACAAACCAAATAACCTGCAATCATTGTGAGCAAATAAACATTTATATGAGCTAATTTGAAATCTATTGTATTAATAATTGTGGCTGCTAGCAACCAAAACCTCAAGGCGTAATAGCTATTACTATTTTAGCTACTAAGGTTACATTTTTTTCATATACCACAACAACAAATATAATTGCTGCACTTCTTTCATATTCATTCATATTCATAACATAATAGAATTATAGATCAATCAATTCGAAAGGCAAACCAGAATACTGTTGCATCTGCTGCTCCTCCTGTTCGCTGTACACTTTCACTGCAAACTACTGTTCTGTTTATGTTTGGATTCGCCATCAAACAACCATCATTAAGACACCACGAATACATCATCTAAATTACTTCTGTTCGAGTATACAAATTGCTGCAACTATCTTATTGTCCATCTAACTTCGATGGAACCCGAACCCAATTTAAAACAAATTGAAGCTACTGCCATAACCCTAATCAAATTTCGAATACCGATCACAAAGACCCACAACCCATCAAACCCTGTAATAATAATAAATAAAATAAATAAAAAAAATTTAAAAATATAAAAAAAACCTGAACCTCTTCGGATTTGCACTGTTGCTGTTTTCTGTCTCTGATTCTGATCGAAATCCACTCAAGAAAACCCCAAAACTATTAATTTCGCTTTTATTAGTCGAAAGGGATATTTCTATAATCATGATGATTGATGATGGCGATACTGATTATGATGATTAGGAAGAAAAGAGAAGAAGATGATGATTAGGGATTTAAACGAACGATGATGATTGTTGATTGAATTGAATGATGATGATATATTTTTTTTTTCTTTTTATCTCCTGCGTTTTGCTCCAGACGATCTGGATCTGATTTGGGAGCCACAACAATCGCGTAATTTGTCTTTTAATTAGGTATTACTCTGTATTATTCTAACTATTATTATTATTATTATTATTATTATTATTATTATTATTATTATTATTATTATTATTATTATTATTATTATTATTATTATTATTATTATTATTATTATTATTATTATTATTATTATTAATTATTGTTATGTTATTATTGATAAGTTAATTATTATTATTTTTACTATCATTAATATCATTTATATTATTAATAACATTATTATTATTATTATTATTTAGTATTATCATTAAATACTACTAGTACTATCATTATTGTTAGGAAAGTAATACAATTTATTATTATTATCATTAATAGTAGTTTTATTATCATTCTAAAATTTTTATTATCATTACTATTGTTATTATTAATATAAGTATCATTATTAATATTAGCATTATTATTATTAGTATGATTATCATTATTAGTATAATTATTATTAAAATTATTATCAGTATTACCATTAGTAGTAAAATTATTATTATAGTTATTATTATTATTATTAATATTATTATTATTATTATTATAAATTATGTTAGTATTACTAAAATTATTTTTTTTCAACTATATTATTATTAAAAGAATCTTTATTAGTAAAACTATCATTTTATCATTTTTATATCTAAGTAGTAGCATTATTATCTTTACTTAAACATTATTATAATAATTATTTTTTTTAAACAAAAGAGATTTATAGATAAAAGTATATCAACTACTATATTTTTATATGAAATATTATTAACTATAATGATAACAAAATTACATATAGTATATAAAAATATTTTTAGATATTATAAATAATAAAATAAACACGTATAAAAATATAAATATTAATTTTGATACATTATATACACATAATAATAAGTTACAATTTAATAACATATTATAAAAATATATATATATATATATATATACAACTTTGTTCGATTACAAGTATATGTTTTAATATACATATGAATGATATAGGTTCGTGAATCGAAGGCCAACCCTACTTTTATTCAATGTTGTCATATGTATTTTTACTACAAAATACATTAGGTGAGTTTCATTTGCTCCCTTTTTAAATGCTTTTGCAATATATATTTTTGGGACTAAGAATACATGCGCTACTTTTATAAATGTTTTACGGAATAGACACAAGTAATTGAAACTACATTATATGGTTGAATTATCGAAATCGAATATGCCCCTTTTTAGTATGGTAATCTAAGAATTAGGGAACAGACACCCTAATTGACGCGAATCCTAAAGATAGATCTATTGGGCCCAACAAGCCCCATCCAAAGTACCGGATGCTTTAGTACTTCAAAATTTATATCATGTCCGAAGGAGGATCCCGGAATGATAGGGATATTCTTATATGCATATTGTTAATGTCGGTTACCAGGTGTTCAATCCATATGAATGATATTTTTGTCTCTATGCATGGGACGTATGTTTATGAGAAATGGAAATATGAAATCTTGTGGTCTATTAATATTATGAAATGATTATTTATGATAAACTAATGAACTCACCAACCTTTTGGTTGACACTTTAAAGCATGTTTATTCTCAGGTATGAAAGAAATCTTCCGCTGTGCATTTGCTCATCTTAGAGATATTACTTGGAGTCATTCATGACATATTTCAAAAGACGTTGCATTCGAGTCGTTGAGTTCATCAAGATTATTATTAAGTCAATTATAGTTAGATATATTATAAAATGGTATGCATGCCGTCAACTTTCGATGTAATGAAAGATTATCTTTTCAAAAACGAATGCAATGTTTGTAAAATGTATCATATAGAGGTCAAGTACCTCGCGATGTAATCAACTGATGTGAATCATTTATAATCGAAATGGACTTCGTCCGGATGGATTAGGACGGGTCTTTTCAGTTGGTATCAGAGCGGTGGTCTTAGTGAACCAGGTCTTGCATTAGTGTGTCTAACTGATAGTCGTTAGGATGCATTAGTAAGTCTGGACTTCGACCGTGTCTGCATGTCAAAAGTTTTGCTTATCATTTTTGTAGGAAATCATCCGCTTATCATCCTTAGAAAATTACCTACTTATCATTCTTAGTCTAGACATGTCTTACTGCCTCTATTGCATAGACAATGTATAGATAAGTTCATATCTTAGCATATCTGTTATTGTTACCTTTGCCTGACAACTTCCGTAGATTCCTCCGTAACTTATGGGATTTTAGTATTATATATGCATATGTTAATTATGTATTACAGGGTACTAATTTACATCCTATAATCTATTTCTTATCAAAAATCCTTCATCTAATCGTACGAGATGAATCCCTCAACCAGTTCGAGTCCCTCAGATTTCGATAGCTATTCCGATAGTTATTCCGACAGCTATTCCGACATGGATATTCACCTAAGCTTCGAAAGCGGTGTCACCATAATGAATCAATAAATCAGCCATCCCCAATTCATCTGATGGATTCGTAGTTGACCTAATTAATGGAAATGCGAAGAAGGCGATCCTTTCCACTAATCGAATTCATCTTTTGGTGGAGAACCTGAAGCACTTACCGGCGAACCACTTCGATACACTATATTCACTCTCATTTCCAGGATATCTCGCCATGATTATATGATATCCAAAATCCTCAACCTTATTCATCCGCTCATTCCAACCGACAATCATTCTGGGATAATGGAAGAAGTCAACGAACTTCACGCTCGAGTAATCAATTTGGAGAATATGGTGCAAAACGTACCAGCTTCAGCAACATCACTGGCACCAACAGTACCATCAATAATAGCACCAGTACCATCAACAATCCATGCTTCAACATCTCATTCTGTACCTCGAGTATAATCATCGTTCTACATATCGTTCTACATATCGTTCTACATCAATTATCTTCGTTCTTCATGGAGATTATGTAATCTCTAATGTTTTAGAGATTATATATTCTTGCTCTAACGGTAAATCAAATGATTTTAATATCATATTGACTCATTAAATCCATGATTACATCTGAAGAAAATATATATGTAAATATGTTTTCATAAAGAGTGTAATTAAAAATTCTTTTGTACAAACTGTTAATGATGAAACTATTTTAACGGGTAGGTAATACCCGAGGAAATATTTATAATCCACATTAATAAGTTACACTGTACATTCTTTGAATCTGATTCAACGATAATTTACTATTCTACTTACATCCACAGATATACGAATCCGTTCACCACAGAATAACCATATTCATCCAATTTCATATTTAGATTTTGATTTATCTGAATCCAACAAGTGGCATAATGAAGAAAACATTTGACAAAATAAAATTTGTTAGAAACAAACAAATTAACTATGAGAAATTTTGTTAAGAATCCACGCTAACTATTCCTAGCTAATTGTTCCTAGCTAACTGATTACATTTTATATTATCGCAATTTAATTATCGCAATTTACATTCTCGCAATTTTATTTATCGTCATTTAATTTCTGTTATTTACTTTACGCACTTTATTTATCATTATTTAATTTCTGTTATTTATTTTTACGCACTTTAAATATCGGGACACGTATACAAGGTTTTGACATATCATATCGACGCATCTATATATATTATTTGGAATAACCATAGACACTCTATATGCAGTAATGATCGAGTTCTCTATACAGGGTTGAGGTTGATTCTATAATAATATATATACTTTGAGTTGTGATCGAGTCTGAGATGAATACGGGTCACGATACGTATTAATTAATTCAAATATTATATATTAAACTGTATATGAACTATTGAATCGCTAACTGTAGACTATCAACTGTGGACTACCAACATTGGACAATTAAAATGAATTAAAATATTGACTATAACATATGAAACTAAACAATTCTTCAAGTTTGCCACTTGATTTCATCTTAAACCACGTATGTATCTTGACGATTACAATCTGCGTTCAAACCTTTCATGATTCTTGAAAACACCTCAATCTAGAGGATGAACCAACCGTACTTCATCTACGGAAGGAAAGATTATGCATAAAGTTGTGCACCTGAAAATTCTCGGAAACTGAGTAAACATTTAACACATAACTGTGTTAATTCCTTTAGTGTTATTATTACCCAAAATAACTTTGCAATTTCTTTTCAAATTTGCCAATTTTGTGACAGCTCCAACAAATCAACTTCAAGTTTTTCATTCGAATAAACCCTATTATAAAGATTTCCCCTTCACCATCGTTACCGGAGAACCATTTATATCTTACCACATTAGCAGTAAATTTACCAACAACTCCGTTGGTCTTTGATTTTCCGAAAAAAAAAATCACTATATTCAGTGAAATCCTATTATATACTCATCTATACACTGTAACAATAATTTCCATACCAATTACCCGGAATCAGCAATCAGTATTTCGAATCTCGTAGCATTTCTACATCAATAGTTATATGTATACATATAACAAATATCTCCTAGAATTACGATCTTCAAATCTGAAATTTTGAAAAGGCACCCAATTTACGAATCGATACTCTGAATGTTGAAAAAGCTGAATGAAGCAGCATAAACTGTAGGCAACCGTAAACGACCTTAGTCGTCGGAAGTTTGATGATAAAGAATAATATGTTGAAAAAGCTCAGAAACGTTGGAACTGGAAAACGGATAGAGTTAACCATGAAGGAGACCAAGGACAAATACAAGGGCCATACCTTATATTCAAAGAATCCAGATAATTCTGGATCCGTTGAAATCTTTAGAGAATATCTTGCTCCGAAGTCATGTTAAAATCCTGCGGAAAATCTTTCTCCATCAACCATCGAACTTAGAAATTCCAAAATATCATCATCAATATCTTCGATATTTCTGAGGATATGTTTATAAATATTCTCGTCCGAAATTATATACTGTTAGGTCCGATTACGTATGAATACCGTGTATATTGATATGAATATTGAGAGAATTAGTCAAATATACAATATTGACTAATTCCACAACTCTCTTGAACTCACTTAGGTACTTTGGCTATGTGTGATGGCTCACATCTAAGGTTGCCTTGTGGGATATATATAACCCTCGTCTATATCCCACTATTACAAGGCTTAGCACACAATCTATGCAATTCTCGGGGTTCTAACAATCTCCCCCTTTGCATTGATTGTGTGCAAAAATTTAGCAACCTTACAAATTACATACAAAAAATCTAAAACTACAAGTCTAGTCTTCGATTCATGTATGTAGCCGTTGTTGACGATCTTGAATTTCTTGAATTCTTGGAGCTTCAACGGACTTCTTGAGAATCTTCTTTGAATTTGCTCGAATTGCTGAAGATCTCGTACTCTCCCTTATATCTCCCCCTCAAAATGTGATTAACCCTTAAGCATATTTTGATCTGAGAGGGAAAGGGTATCAGAGCCTACTCAAAGATAATCGGCGTTGAATCTTCATGCATAGCTCCCCCTTGACTAATGCGGAAACTTAATCAAGGTATCAGAGTCAGGAATCATGGTAAGCATGTGTTCACTCCCCCTGGAAAGAATAACCAGTGCTCCCCCTGGAAGTAAGAACACTTTCTCCCCCTTGACAAGTTACGTCAGTCAAGGTATGATGTTTAACATCTCTTTGAAGATCGGGTCCCATACTGAAGTATATGGAAACTGTATTGAAGTTAAATCATCTTTGTTTGAAATACCACTGATAGATATTATCAATGGCATCTATGGATTCTTCACTCCACTTTGTTGGGACATTTGGTTTAGCTTTCGAGAATAGTTCCGGTGGAATTGAAGGGAATGAAGTTTTTGCCATATTCACAGATCGTGGCTTAAACTTGAGCAACTCTTGAAAAGAGTATTTGGTTTTTGTTATTGCGGAAACGTGTGTGGTGCCTGCTTTGATTGACACTTGTTTCGGAAACTGAATCTTTGAAGTTTTAGAAACTAGGTCAACTTTGGTGCGAGGGGTTTTTCTCGGACCTATGGATGACTTCTGGGTTTTGTGTGGAAACCAACCATATTGATCGCGATATCCCGTAATCTCTCCATTCTCCTCGTATGTAGTTTTCAGAAACGGACGATTCACATTGGTTTCGTAACCGGAATAAATCTTCTTACTCGAGGAAAATGTTGTCTTTAGTTTAGGAACTGTAGGAGGAGTGGATTTCATCTTGATGACCTTCTTCTCAATCGTTTGAGGAGAATCTGGAATCGTAGTCGTTGATTTATCCACTACTGATATCGGATCAGTATTAACTCCTAGTGACACCATTTTGGGTTTCGGAATTGGTGTTGATTTAACATCTACCTCCTTTTGTAACTCGGAAATGTGTTTCTCAAAGTCACACATTAATGTTTGATTTTGCTTGCGAAGTTGAGTGATGACCTTTAAATCAAGCTCACGTTCCTTGGAAAGTATCAGTTTTTCAACAACATATGAACTTTGAAGAGTAGTCACTTTCTTTTGAAGCTTTTCAGGTTCTGATTTACTGTATGCAACGAGAGATTCCAGTTCTTTGATTTGAGCTTGCAACTTGGAAATCTCTGAAGATGTCGTTTGAACTTCTTGTTCTTTCATCTGTTGAAGTTCTGCTTGAAGTTGTTGATGAAGTTTGTATTGTATAAAGATACAATTGGAACGTTCACTTTTGCTGTGGCATGAACAACTATATTCATAATGTGCAGTTTCTTCAACAGACGATGGTTTTCGTGGAGTCATTAACAAAGCAATTGACTCAAGTTGTGTGGCTTTTGTATCTTCCACAAATCTGATAAAAGCACATTTTTCCAGAGTGTTGTAACAACAAGAACATCTCTTATCTCGATGATTGAATCTCACAATGAAATCAGTTGTCATCATCACGAAACGTTGAATAATATCAAGTATTATCGCCTTTTCTCCCCCTCAAAATATGATTCCGGTGAATCAAATTTTGTTTTTGGACGTTTCGTTAACTTTCGTTAAGTCCTCGTTAGTTCAGATTCAGTAATGGACCATCCTTGTAAATTCTGATAAACTGACAGGGGCTGAAATTGTCAAGTAAGTCCTAAGATTCGGTAAAGGACTGAACTTACAAAAACCTCAAACTTGTCAAGGACCAAAAGTGACAAATTTCCACCAGTTTAGGTATTGGGCTTATTAAAGTAGGTAAGTCCACTTAAGTGATTTTGGCAAGCTTGTTGGGCCTGAAACAGATTCGGTAAGCCCAAATTCGGTAACAAATCAATAACTGATCCAATACCGAATATAATACCGAGTGTGTACTGTACCGAATTAGATACCGAGTGTGATTCAATTGCAGGTACCGAAGTCAATACCGAATAGTATACCGAATTGTATACCGAATTGAATCAATAACTGAATCTAAATGAGATGCAAACCGAATCACCAACAGAATCATATACCGAATATGATTCAAAGCAGCCTGTCACTGTTACCGTTCATCGTCATTGTGAACACCTATAATCATGGGAATCAATTTGATGAAATAACTGTTGGAAATCGATTGCCACACCTTCCAATAGCAGCGATTAACGATTTTAAGAAGCAATTTCTATTCAAAACAGCATCAAAACTGAAAAATCATTGAAGAACCTCAACAATGAAGATGAAGAACATGAATATTGAATTTTCGATTCATTAGCTTTTAAGTCACGATCTCTTCTTCAAAATTGCTTCAAATCATGAATATAACACTCCTCAATCAACACTTTAACCAGAAACACGCTAGAATCCTTGAATTAAAATGTTGACCGACGGACTTCGAAGTTTGACTTTAATATTCTGAATCATGTGCTGTTTCTCAATTCAATTTGAGTATGCAAATAGCTCAAACGTCCATCCAGAAACACAATCAAATCGTCAATTTGAGTTATAATCAACTAGAATGCTCCAGAGACCTCGTGGCTATTGATTACGGTTACAGCAGCTTCGAATTTGAGTGAAAAAGCCTGTTGTTATTTGTTGATGAAGAGATGAATAGGATTCGGTATTTGTTGATGAAGAAGATTGATGACCGATTAAGAAATTTAGATCGATGATTATGAATATGAGAGAGAGGTAGATTGATCTTCGATGAACAGTATTTAGGAGAGAGATGAGATTGATCACTGTAGTTGTCAGGATATTGTAGCAGAGAGAGAAGATGTGCACGTGTTTTAGGATACTGTAGAAGTCAGAATATGTATTCGGTATTTTAGGAAAAATAGGACTCGGTAAATATATTTTTTTTTTTATTTTGTAAAAATAGAAAGTGAAATTAAATGGATTCGGTATTTGAATAAAGTTCGGGTTCGGTAAAAAAATTTTCGAAGATTCGAAGATTCGGTATGAATATTCGAAGATGTGTATGAAGATTGGATGAAGATTTGAAGATGAGTATGAAGATGTGTTGAAGATACACACAATATTCGTAGGGATCTCCTTCGTTTCGTTGAAGGTCCCGCTCTGATACCAAATGTTAGGTCCGATTACGTATGAATACCGTGTATATTGATATGAATATTGAGAGAATTAGTCAAATATACAATATTGACTAATTCCACAACTCTCTTGAACTCACTTAGGTACTTTGGCTATGTGTGATGGCTCACATCTAAGGTTTCCTTGTGGGATATATATAGCCCTCGTCTATATCCCACTATTACAAGGCTTAGCACACAATCTATGCAATTCCCGGGGTTCTAACATATACCTCTTCGTGCTTCCTATGTATCATTATATTGGAAACATTCAATAGAAAATTTCGTACCGAAAAGCAGATTATGCGAAACTATGAAGAAAGCCGTGGACAAATCACAAAGAATAAGTTTGACTTCAAAGAATCCAAATGATTCAATGTCTGCTAAAGTCTTTAGTGAATATCTTGCTCCTTACTCTAAACCCTTGCAGACAATAGTTTCTATCATCCTCTGATCTTAGATATTCCGAGATATTATCGTATCTTTCATTATAAATATCCTCCATATTTCTGGAGATATTTTTATAACTATTCTTATCTGAAATTATTAATCTCTTCATGCTATCAGTATTACATCATATAGAAACTATTAGTTTCTATATTCTGTAAAATTTCAAGCTTAAAATATGAATGTTATTGAAGTAATGTTGGGAACTGATGCATGAGTTAGTATAATATAATGACACTTGATCAACGTGATTATATTACAGTAAGTCATGCTGAGTTTCTAATGGGACGTGATGATTCACAGATCCTAACGTCATCATGTGCCATGTTACATAACTCTTTCATTCTAATTAACTTCTGAACATATCAAGAAAATATATTCTTGATAGTTCTATTGTCAGTGATTCTGGAAATTTGACAAATCAAATCGTGCTAATACGTTCTTTCTTGTTTAGAACATGATGTTCATTCGAAACTCCATACTTATGAATTCTGGACCGTTACTCGCTTTACTAGAGGTCGAGAAGATAATAAAAAGACAAAGAGCTCCAAAATATAAGAGAAAATAAATTCCAATAACAACACGGAGATTACAAACCGCGGATATTAATACGGATAGCAATATAAAGACACGGTATAATTAAGAATAGTATCACCCCAAGGTAATAGTAGAAGTAAACAGATTCTTCTGATGGAAGATTGAAAAGAAGGATGACAGAAATGATAATTTGAAAAATATCAAGGATTAGAACTGGATTAAGCATTTTCACAATCTTTTGGATGTATGAACTAAGAAAGAAAGTATAGGAATGGTGAGAATAATGGAACGGAAGAGCTTAATTTGTAATGGAAATATCAGACAGAGTAATCGAGACACATCACCGTATTTAATTATAGAGATCTTAATTTTCTTACTCACCGAAGAATCAAATCTTTTAAGATTTCGAAGATTTTCTCTAAATCCCTTGAATTCCGGAATTACATCAACACAACATCAAAAGTTAATACGAACCTTATTTTTCCTAAATTCAGCCATGACTAGTTAAAAGTTATGATGAAACATGTCCTTCTTATTTCACTCTTCCGTGATAGCTTCATTCGTACGCTCCGAATAATTGAATTGTTATTCCATATTACTCAATGATGATAAAACTCTATTTATCAGCTCATATTCGTCAAGAAAACATATTTATTGTTAGCCATGACGACCTCACTCAAATTTCGGGACGAAATTTCTTTAACGGGTAGGTACTGTGATGACCCGGGAATTTCCGATCAAATTTAAACTTAATCTTCATATGAATTCGACATGATAAGCAAAGTCTGTAATGTTTAGTCTCGAAAACTTTAGAATTAAATTCATGTAATCAATTACCCATTGACTATGCTCGACGATTCACGAACAACTACTTAAAAATAGATACATATATATATATATATATATATATATATATATATATATATATATATATATATATATATATATATATATATATATATATATATATATATATATATATGTATGTATGTATATATATATGTATATATGTATGTATGTATATGTATGTATGTATATATATATATGTATATATATATATGTATATATATATATATATAATAATTTAAAATAATATACAATTTAATTATTATAACTAAATATGTAAAATAACTTGATATATAATAAAATTTGATATTAAAACGTATTTGTATGTATATAATGTACTTCGGATATAATTAGTTTTGAGAACACATAGAGACATTCATAATTATTGGGTATGCATTAGAGATAGACTAGATCAACACTTGCAAGCCCCAAATTTTAATCTGCCAATACTATTAACTTAAAATTTGATAAATACTTATTTAATTTAACTTGCTACTACCATATTTAACATTTATAATATCTTTGGTATATGTATTTTAACTTAAAAACTATAGCAAAACCTATATTTGTATAGAGGATTTCGATTGCTTCCCATTGTACAAAAACTTTGTGTAAACTGACTCACCAAAACATAACTGTGTTTGTTGAATCCTTAACGTTTAACTTATATATTACATACAATCTGCATCTAGACAAGTGCACCATATAAATATATGATTATATATTGATTCTTTTGAAAAACATAAATAGACAATTAGATACAGTGTACGTTTCCAATCAACAACCACTCATATCATTATTATATGTTTACCTCCTTCTTTTGCTCACTTATTGAACTTCACTATACAATCATGTGACTACTTGTCTGCCTTTTAAATCTCTAATCATGTCATTACATATAACTACATGTAATATACATATAGATATATGATTGAATATCAAACTACCTTGTACAATTCAATTGTTCTATTTCGACTCTCACCATCTTCATCATTGTCCCACGTTTTCCTGGCCACCTTAACTTGTCACCACCATCGATTAATAACCATGGAACACCAACCATCACCACTGTTGCTTTTTACTAGACAACCATCAAATCCGTTTGTTGTTCTCTGTACTTCTGTTTTGGTAAATTGAGCAACAACAACCATGGAACTCTTGCTGCTGCTATTGTGCAGTGTTTTTAATTCGAACCGCCACCCGCAAATATGCTTCTTCTATTTTCTGTTTAATCGATCACCTTTATTTCCAAACCATCACCTCTATCAAAGACCACCTTGATGAACCATATCTCTCTCTTTAATCCGTAAACCACCATAGACTCTATCCGTCACTTTCTTGTCTAAAGCTCCTGTCACCACCACGGCAACCATGCTCAACCACCTTGAAGATCATCGAATCACCTTACTACCTTTCTATTGCAAACAAACCACCATACGCTTGCGGCTACAACTGCTTCTGTATCTGTTTTCCTGTCAAAACCATTATCATCTTTTCACAACAATTACCTACGATTACTCCTTCTACCTGTAACTATTGTTTCTATTTCTGTTTTCGTTCAACAAACCAAATAACCTGCAATCATTGTGAGCAAACAAACATTTATATGAGCTAATTTGAAATCTATTGTATTGATAATTGTGGCTGCTAGCAACCAGAACCTCAAGGCGTAATTGCTAATACTATTTTAGCTACTAAGGTTACATTTTTTTTTCATATACCACAACAACAAATATAATTGCTGCACTTCTTTCATATTCATTCATATTCATAACATAATAGAATTATAGATCAATCAATTCGAAAGGCAAACCAGAATACTGTTGCATCTGCTGCTCCTCCTGTTCGCTGTACACTTTCACTGCAAACTACTGTTCTGTTTATGTTTGGATTCGCCATCAAACAACCATCATTAAGACACCACGAATACATCATCTAAATTACTTCTGTTCGAGTATACAAATTGCTGCAACTATCTTATTTTCCATCTAACTTCGATGGAACCCGAACCCAATTCAAAATAAATTGAAGCTACTGCCATAACCCTAATCAGATTTCGAATACCGATCACAAAGACCCACAACCCATCAAACCCTGTAATAATAATAAATATAATAAATAAAAAAAATTTTTAAAATATAAAAAAAAAAAACCTGAACCTCTTCGGATTTGCACTGTTGCTGTTTTCTGTCTCTGATTCTGATCGAAATCCACTCAAGAAAACCCCAAAACTATTAATTTCGCTTCTATTAGTCGAAAGGGATATTGCTATAATCATGATGATTGATGATGGCGATACTGATTATGATGATTAGGAAGAAAAGAGAAGAAGATGATGATTAGGGATTTAAACGAACGATGATGATTGTTGATTGAATTGAATGATGATGATATATTTTTTTTTCTTTTTATCTCCTGCGTTTTGCTCCAGACGATCTGGATCTGATTTGGGAGCCACAACAATCGCATAATTTGTCTTTTAATTAGGTATTACTCCGTATTATTCTAACTATTATTATTATTATTATTATTATTATTATTATTATTATTATAATTATTATTATTATTATTATTATTATTATTATTATTAATTATTGTTATGTTATTATTGATAAGTTAATTATTATTATTATTACTATCATTAATATCATTTATATTATTAATAACATTATTATTATTATTTAGTATTATCATTAAATACTACTAGTACTATCATTATTGTTAGGAAAGTAATACAATTTATTATTATTATCATTAATAGTAGTATTATTATCATTCTAAAATTTTTATTATCATTACTATTGTTATTATTAATATAAGTATCATTATTAATATTAGCATTATTATTATTAGTATGATTATCATTATTAGTATAATTATTATTAAAATTATTATCAGTATTACCATTAGTAGTAAAATTATTATTATAGTTATTATTATTATTATTATTATAAATTATGTTAGTATTACTAAAATTATTTTTTTTCAACTATATTATTATTAAAAGAATCTTTATTAGTAAAGCTATCATTTTATCATTTTTATATCTAAGTAGTAGCATTATTATCTTTACTTAAACAATATTATAATTATTATTATTTTTTTTAAACAAAAGAGATTTTTAGATAAAAGTATATCAACTACTATATTTTTATATGAAATATTATTAACTATAATGATAACAAAATTACATATAGTATATAAAAATATTTTTAGATATTATAAATAATAATATAAACACATATAAAAATATAAATATTAATTTTGATACATTATATACACATAATAATAAGTTACAATTTAATAACATATTATATATATATATATATATATATATATATATATATATATATATATATATATATATATATATATATATATATATATATATATACAACTTTGTTCGATTACAAGTATATGTTTTAATATACATATGAATGATATAGGTTCGTGAATCGAAAGCTAACCCTACTTTTATTCAATGTTGTCATATGTATTTTTACAACAAAATACATTAGGTGAGTTTCATTTGCTCCCTTTTTAAATGCTTTTGCAATATATATTTTTGGGACTGAGAATACATGCGCTACTTTTGTAAATGTTTTACGGAATAGACACAAGTAATTGAAACAACATTATATGGTTGAATTATCGAAATCGAATATGCCCCTTTTTAGTCTGGTAATCTAAGAATTAGGGAACAGACACCCTAATTGACGCGAATCCTAAAGATAGATCTATTGGGCCCAACAAGCCCCATCCAAAGTACCGGATGCTTTAGTACTTCGAAATTTATATCATGTCCGAAGGAGGATCCCAGAATAATGGGGATATTCTTATATGCATATTGTTAATGTCGGTTACCAGGTGTTCAATCCATATGAATGATATTTTTGTCTCTATGCATGGGACGTATGTTTATGAGAAATGGAAATATGAAATCTTGTGGTCTATTAATATTATGAAATGATTATTTATGATAAACTAATGAACTCACCAACCTTTTGGTTGATACTTTAAAGCATGTTTATTCTCAGGTATGAAAGAAATCTTTCGCTGTGCATTTGCTCATCTTAGAGATATTACTTGGAGTCATTCATGACATATTTCAAAAGACGTTGCATTCGAGTCGTTGAGTTCATCAAGATTATTATTAAGTCAATTATAGTTAGATATATTATAAAATGGTATGCATGCCGTCAACTTTCGATGTAATTAAAGATTATCTTTTCAAAAACGAATGCAATGTTTGTAAAATGTATCATATAGAGGTCAAGTACCTCGCGATGTAATCAACTGATGTGAATTGTTTATAATCGATATGGACTTCGTTCGGATGGATTAGGACGGGTCTTTTCAATTTATATTTAAGAATTCAGTTAGACTTCAATTTTCTCAACTGTTTCCAACCTGCTTATTTAGCTGTTATTCGCGTTTATGGTTTTATTTATTTTGATTTTGTCAACATCTATACAATATTATTCTATGATTTGGTCCCATTACTAGCAACCATTCAAATAATATTAAATATTAGTTTATGAAGTTTCATATTTATTCTTGGTTAGTCCTATAAAAAAGCCCCGCGAATTCGCAGGCATTAAGTTAGTAGAAAGAAAAAAAAAATGGAAAACAAAAGAAATTATATTTTTAAAGTGTTTTCAACCTTTAATCGTGATGTCAACATCAATGCGATTTGAGAAGGTCTCGAGAATTCCGTTTATTTGATGTCAATATTGTCGTTCAATAAAAAAAATTCTTAAGACTATCATTGAAATACAAAAAAAAGTTATATATGTTTCAATAACCATCACTTTCAAGTCAACAATAACTCTTATATACAATACATTTATGCACATAGAGATGCACATAAACATAAGTTATCAGTTACCACTAAAAAAGTTCAAAAGCAAAATACTGTTATCCTTGAAAAAAGAAATTTATTTATCAACATGCATATTTGTGAGTTATAATCTAGTATAAACAAGAAACCAATTGTGATATTCTGTTATCTAAATACAAAACAACTTAATCTTCTATAGATTAATATTATATATTTTATTAAGATGAAGATGATATATTCATAATTAAAATATTAGATATGCTACATATATTATTGTTATTCTTATATGGAGTATATTATAATTATAATTATAATTATAATTATAATACATACTAATTCACGTAAAAAACTTGCAATTCCATTAGCTCCAAATCCGTCCTTTTACTGTTCTACTGTTTACACCTACCCCATCTCTCACATAAACTCTCACCCGATACTCATGCTTTCTAGAGCTTTCTCCTCCTCACAATTACTCATATCAAGTTCAGTCCAGGAACCCTAGAAGACAACCATACCGATCACCAACCCTAATCTCGAAAGCCATACAACTCATTACTTCGAAGCACTTGCTACAGCCTGGCTCTCAACTCTTCCATTCTGGCAAATCACTAAACCCCATTGACGTTCATACTTGGCTTCAGTCCAGTGAGGTGTATCACGTGTTTACCTCCTTTCTACATGATCGAAATGTCTCCAATGAGGTAGCATATATTCAATTCTCCAAATACGTCCTTTTACTGTTCTACTGTTTACACCTACCCCATCTCTCACATAAACTCTCACCCGATACTCATGCTTTCTAGAGCTTTCTCCTCCTCACAATTACTCATATCAAGTTCAGTCCAGGAACCCTAGAAGACAACCATACCGATCACCAACCCTAATCTCGAAAGCCATACAACTCATTACTTCGAAGCACTTGCTACAGCCTGGCTCTCAACTCTTCCATTCTGGCAAATCACTAAACCCCATTGACGTTCATACTTGGCTTCAGTCCAGTGAGGTGTATCACGTGTTTACCTCCTTTCTACATGATCGAAATGTCTCCAATGAGGTAGCATATATTCAATTCTCTGAACTAATTGACTTAAGTGTCGGACTACAATTAGGGCTTTTGACTTTTCTTAAATGAGTATTTGTTATTGAGATTTGAAAAAACTTATAAACTCAGTTTCAATGATTTATTAGCTGTAGAGTATACTATACAAGCCATAAGCTTAAGTTAGTAAGTTTATTGCAATTTAAGGGTTGTTTGGATCATCTTCATGAACTACGTCGTTGTTCTTGCAGTGATAGTGATTTCAAGTTGTATAGTTCATTATGATCACCAAACCATGTGTTTGATGAAATGCTTAAATGAAAAAGAACTTTCATTATATCTTTTTAGGTTTAAGACTCTCCATTGACAATGCACATTTGCAGCTAAAAGCTCCAATTTCTAATTATTATCTGTCAAGTTTGCAGTTATGAGATTTCAATCAACGTAAACAAGAAAGGGATTATCAGTAGGTAAATTGGGACTGTGGAGGTTATCAATCCTTATATTTGTAAGATAGGAGAAATTAAACCTGAACCGCTTTCATTAAGTGTTACTGTATTCATGATTTATAATTAAAATTAGTGACCTTCAGGGATGTGATGACCATTAGAAGCTCTGATCTTTCTTTTCTATAAAACCATCTATAATGTAGTGTTTTTATTTTTTTTTTGTTTTTAGGCTTGCATTTTTTATTTTGAACATACAAATACAATGACTTTTAGCTTTATGTGATAGTGAAACTTCATGTGCCATTTTCTAGACACCTATAACAAAGCAAAGTTTTCTTTTATTAACTCACAATTTCTAGCTTTGTTCATTGTCTTTGAAGCTATTGCTGTTATTGTGGTTGTCGTTCTTTTATGTATAAATAATGATAGATTATCATTTCATTGTAATTTTGTTCATGTTTGAATGTTGTATTTCTTATTCAGTCAGTCACGTACCCGGTTGCACCTGCTGTTTTGCTTTATCCTTGATGTAAGTAATACTTATTTTATTTTATTTTCTTCCTTCTTCTTTGTTTTAAATTGTATTTCATTTGCTAACTGTTTTGTGCTGAAACATTTGCGATGGTTACTTATATTGAAATTTGCATACTTAATACCATCACATTAGAAGTCATTTATAACTGCAAAATATAATTATTTAATGCCAACGATAGTTCTAATTTAGTCAAATTCATAATTAAATTGGAAGGGAGATTAATGACTAAAAAGGGATGGGCCTAAGAGTTTCTTTATAGCCAATTTTTCAGTTGTTCTATATAAGTGGATCACTTTAGGTTGGACGTGATAACATTGGTATTACACATGATCAAAGATTCAAACATGTCATCGTTGCTAACTTTTCTTTTAAAAAAAAAAAAATTTGTTACAGGAACTACTGTAACTGTGCTCGGTAAGGAAAGATGTGAACGTACAAGATATGAATGATGTGGACATACATTATATGAAGGGAAAGGGGAACATGTCAGTTTGCTATCAACAGTTTACCATTTGTTTGTACATATCTTATCTACACTCAATACTCTTAGCATAATGTTCTTTATGAATACTTAAAATGTTTAACTTTATGGACGTTCAAAACCCGCAGCGAAGCGCGGTCACTCACCTAGTTATATTTAAAATATAGTAAATAATATACATAGAGGATTTTTTTTTTTGTATGATATAAAAAATACATGTGAGAGCTACACAGTATCTGCAGATGCCATTCTTATATATACTAATTACCGTATTAATGAAGTTTGTTGATTGGTGGATACATTAGTGGGACATGCAATTAAATGAGGTCAACTCTACAAACCACAAATGATATAGTCAAACGACTAATCAACTAATATTATTTTACTAGTTTCAATATTTTCTTCTCATAATTTCATCCATCAATCACTATAACGAATTATATACATTTTTCGTTATATACATTTTAATATATACTAATAGATCGACAAAGTGTTTTCAATGTAAACAATAACCATAAGTCATTTTTTTAAACCTTGAGCTTTTTACCTACTTCATTTCATTCATTTGCTTCTACTTTTTATTCATTTCATCTATCGAATTCAATAAACGATCTGCCGCTGCAACGCGCGGAGACCTTAACTCGTTTGCGTCTATTGTACATTGCTTTAATACCCCAAAGATAATTAGTTGTTACAGTTTTTTTGTTTTTTTTTTTTTTGCAAAAAAACGATAACATTAATAACAGATCTGAAGATCAACTCATACAACCGATACAAGAGAATTCAAAAATGAGCTCTAGCTGTACTAAACAAACCTATTCAAACGGCTCACCAACTGGGTGAGAAATCATGTTTTACAAGGAGACCAAAATACAACTAAAGCTATAACCACAGGAATCTCAAATACCGATAATACTACACTGACACACGACTTAACAAATAGAATGGCGTCAGCGATCGGAAGAACGCCAATCGCCTTTGCTACAATAGAACAGGAAAAAATCAGCGTCCGCACTGCTTCCCGAGTCGTCAAAAGAATAACTTGTACAGAGTATAACGCTAGAGAGATTAATTAAGAAGATGGAATCCTCTTAGAAATACAAAAGTACAACAATGAACTTATGAGCTCGACTAAACACAAGATAATGAGAGTTCACAACAATACAATATGAAACCATTCAAACCTCTACAAGAGAGTAACCAGTCTTAACGTCTACAAAAAAATTAAAAATCATCTATCTAATAAATCAATAATAAGAACCAACAAACAACCAGCTCATATATCTTTGATAAACACAGAGGATTTTTACATTTTAGCACCTTGAATCGACTTTTGTCTCTTTGGCCCTTTAATCTTAACCAGCCTCGTCGAAGCATCTTTTGAGCTAATAATTGTATCATCGTACTTTTTTTTTTCAATAAACACAGCGGAAGTTTAATTTACGAAACAAACTTTTATATACAAACATAAACAAAGATACGACACTCTGTTCTTAATTACATAATTATCAACAACATGTGTTACATTAATAACCGATTACATATACAAAACGACTAGACATCAGAGTTGGCTGTGTCAAACATATCTTCAAACGCCCACTCCCGTCCAACCACCTACCAAGAAGCAAAACCTGCAAGGGAGGAAGTGAGGAGGTTAGCCGAAGCTAAGTGAATGGAACTATCAACAAGTCTAACATTCAGTAACAACTAGTACTACAACAACAACAACAACAACAACAACAACAACAATAACAACAACAACGACGACTAAAAAAAAAATCCTCTAGTTAGAGGAACTGCGGCCTGGTCGGGCACTCGACCACTAGCTGATAAGGCTAAAGTCTATCGTTATCCCTACCACTGAATCCTCGGTATAGTCATCCACACGCAGGCGATGCGTCATTCAACACTATACTCAACAAACAGCAGTTAATAGGACCCAACCTAACAAGTCGAGGTTGACCTTCTTGAGTACAATTGTCATACCCCCAAATATGGCCTGGGGTTAATATGACTTTTCCAATATCATCACACAGTTATATAAACGAGAACGACTCTAAATGGGACGTTTAATAAATTCAATAATTCAATTGCAGCGGAAAGCAAAATGTTTTACATGGTAAACCCAAAAGTAACTAATGTTTAACAAATGATCAGAAATAATAAATGCGGACTTCAATGCACCAGCTAGCAAATCACATAGGGCAGCACATAAGCTATTCTTCACCTGAGACAAACATGCTTAAAATGTCAACACAATGGTTGAGTGAACATCATAGGTTTAATAATTAATAAGTTTTAGACCACAAGATTTATTTTAGAACATCAAAATATTCAATATGCCATGAGTTATAATATCGAGCTAAACATTAACCCCTGACACTGTACGGGTGTCGGCAATCATTATTATGTACCCCCTTGACGATCACACCAATGGGTAGAGACGTCACTCTCAATAGGCCTACTCACAATATTTAAGCTTGCAAAATTCCAATTCCAGCAATTAATGATATTATGGCGGGGATTTGCATGTAAGAATACAAGTTAACAATAATCTCATGAAGTTGCATATCAAAAAGTTTAGGCACTTGTGTCTAAATTGTAAATCATTTAAAGCAAGTATGTGTCTCACCCCAAGATTTATAAAATATAATAAAATATGTAAAAAGCGGGGCTATGAGTTCACCTTAGTAGCACAGAAAAAATATTCCACAAGAGTAATGAATTGAACGGAAGAATATGATCAGAATCTCAACCTAGAGATAGAATGTACGATCAGAGATATAGCCTAAAAGACTTAAGTATAACAATTATACTAATGATGATGGTTTTCTAAAATAATTTCCATTTTTGAAAAATTACCATTTATGGAAAGTTTCCACTTATTGAAACTTTCTAATTATAGAAAGTTCGGGTTATAATCTATAACAAGACTTTGTACACCTTTCCCCAAATCTCGTTTCTATCATACAAGTCACTCTGATAGTCAGTTGTTACCGGGCGCCCAGGATTCTTGACCAGAATCTATGTCATGGCATTCGAAATCCACAAGCGGTTCCCATTAGGCAACAAGGACCACCCTAGGCCATATGTAGCGGTGAGGTTCGTATATAGTGCACATTATCTCAATTATAACCTTCACTTATTTAAAGGTGTATAATCTTTTATTATATAGTTAAGTTAATTATATATATATATATATATATATATATATATATATATATATATATATATATATATATATATAGTTAGTATTAGTATTATATAACTATTAATAGTTTATCTTAAATCATAATTATTATCTTAGATTAAATAATTTTTATAATATACTAACCATTATCTCATACTATATATATAATATAATTAGTTACATTATTTATTACTTAGTTACAAGATACTTATTAATATAGTACATAATTAATTCAATACATCCCATAAATACTCTAATAATTAATTAAATACCTAATAACAATATAAATAATTTTTATAGCCTTAGTTAGTTATACAAATCAGTAGAAAAATTTAAGAAAATAATTTCATTAAAATTTTGTATTTAAATTCATTTTTTTATTCTTGATTTAATCACAAAACAAGTTTAATTATATATAAAATATTAATAAACATAAATAATTATTTTTAAAAATTTTATATGTTCCTTACAGTAAATAAACCTGTAGAAAAATATTAAATAAAATATTTCATTATTTTATAATTATTTCCTTATTTACTTCCTATTTACATTACAATAGTGTTTAACTATGTAAAAATTATTAATTCGACCCATAAATTAATTTTTATATTTTTATATATTTATACAAAGTTTAAGAACTCAAAAAAATTATTTATTATTATTTATTTACTGTATATATTTTTATTACGAATTTCTCCTAGTTTCCAAAATTAAATAATACAAAATTCCTATTTAATTTTTATAAATTATATTCTGACCTAAATAACTAATTTAAACATCATATTTTACTGGAAAAATAATTATATAGTGTAATTAGCCTTTTTACTATTTTTTTTATAAATATATATGTATATCGTATATATATGTATTAATAAACTATTTTAATTAAATAAAATATAAAAACGTATGAAAAATCAGAAAAATTATTTTTCTTAGATCTCTTATTACATATTAATAATTAACATGCATAATTTATAATTAAATTAATTCAATACTTAATTATTATATATATATATATATATATATATATATGTATTTTTGGCCGAATGAAAACACAAAGAAATTAATAAAAATGGTTAAATCAACTCATAAATCTGAAAATTTAATTTTATGAAACTTATTAATCATATAGTTAATTATCATGAGTTTAGAAAAATTTAATAAATTGCAAAAGTATTTTTATTTCCTTTGTTGGGGGTTTCGGCCGAAAAAAAATAAAAAAGAAAAAAGAAAAAGAAAATCTTACAAATATTTTAGGGTTTTGAAGAAGCTCCAAAATTTTTGTGAATGAAAAATAATGAGGGGTTAAGGCCCTATTTATAGATTTTTAATTGCTTGGGCTCCAAGATAAATATAATTTAATTAATTAATGAAAATATTTTTTTTCCTTTTTTAAAACCGGCCGACCTAGGCCTTTTTATTTTTTTTATTTTTTATTTTATTTTATGGAACATTCTAGATTTATTATATATTATTTATTTATTTATTTTAATTATCCGATTTATATATATATATATATATATATATATATATATATATATATATATATATATATATATATATATATATATATATATATATATATATATATATATATATATATATATATTTCGGCGCAAATATAAATACATAAATATTTATTTTATAAATTTTACATTTATAACCCATTACTTAATTACTTTATATATATGATCATATTTATATTTTATGTATATTCTATTTACACTAATAAAGAGTATATACGTAATATATAATAATAATAATAATAATAATAATAATAATAATAATAATAATAATAATAATAATAATAATAATAATAATAATAATAATAATAATAATAGTAGTAGTAGTAGTAGTAGTAGTAAGAATTATAATTATTAGGGTTAGTGATAATGCTAAAAACGAACACATATTTCATAGCATTATCCTTCAAGAAAGATAAGCTTTTAGTTGCAATTGTTCTATTTACGAGTGATATTCGTTTAAATAATAAAAGGTGAAGATAAAAGACAGATTCGACGATTTGAAGACACAAACGACCAAAAAGCTAAAAAGTTCAAAGTACAATCCAAGTGGTTCAAATTATTGATGAGAAACGTCTAGAAATTACAAGAGTACAAGCCGTGAAACGCAAAGTACAAGATATTAAATAGTACGCAAGGACGTTCGAAAATCCGGAACCGAGACATGAACCAACTATCAGCACGCGACGCAACGGACCAAAAATTACAAGTCAATTATGCACAAGAATATAATATAATATATAATTAATTATATATATTATTATATATTATAATTATAAGCAGCCCACGTTTAATTCACTATGGTGAGCTGGAATCCAAAGCTCCGCACTCGCGGAGCTGTGAAGCACAAAACCTCCACACTCGCGGGGTACAACAGTTCAAAGTAGGCTTATAAAAGGCCGCGCATTCTGATCGATTTCATTACACCTTTTTCTTTTCCTTTCTCATATCATATACGATATATATATATATATATATATATATATATATATATATATATATATATATATATATATATATATATATATATATATATTTTATAATTTTAATTTTAATTTAAGTTTAATAATAATAAGGTTATGTTGGCGAATGTTTTAAGTTTGTAAGTCGAAATTCTGTCCGTGTAACGTTACGCTATTAATAATCATTGTAAGTTATGTTCAACCTTTTTAAATTAATGTCTCGTAGCTAAGTTATTATTATACTTATTTAAATCGAAGTAATCGTGATGTCGGGCTAAATATTAAAGACGGGGTTATTGGGCTTTGTACCATAATTGGGGTTTGGACAAAAGATCGACACTTGTGGAAATTAGACTATGGGCTATTAATGGGCTTTATATTAACTAAATGATACCTCGTTAATTTAATATAAAGGTTACAATTTGACGTATCTATATATAACCACATACGCTTTTGGTTATTCGAAACGTGGGTAAAAGCAGAAAAGTCTATTAATTTGATAACTTATATAATTTTTATCTTTATAACTAATAGGATATTCAGTGAATGCACCGAGCAAAATGTTCACCACCTTTCATACGTTCACCACCTGTAACTCGATCAAGACATCTAGCCAACATTGTCGCCGTTGATTTTTCTTTAGAATCGTCATCTAGTCGACCAAGTACTCCAATTCAAATTTCCGATAATCCATTTTTTGAACTCGACCTCACAATTGAGAATCCGGAGGATATTCAGGGACAATTCAGAGATCCTGAACTACTAATCATTCCTCCTGAACCACAAATTACTCATCCAGAGATTGTCGAGGAAGAAACCATTAAATCAGAATCCTCTAGTGATTCAGATTCAACAATTTCAATCATGAAAAATCAGGAACCTCTAAGTATGGAAGATCGAATGAGAGCTAAATGCACTGGCCAAGGTCACGCAATTACTCAACCAGACATTAATGCGCCAGATTATGAAATCAAAGGACAAATTCTACACATGGTAACAAATCAATGCCAATTTAGTGGTGCGCCGAAGGAAGATCCAAACGAATATCTTTGAACTTTTAATAGGATCTGTACTCTATTCAAAATCAGAGAAGTTGAGGATGAACAGATCTATCTCATGTTATTTCCCTGGACTTTAAAGGGTGAAGCCAAAGATTGGTTAGAATCGTTACCTAAAGGGGCGATTGATACATGAGATGTCTTAGTTGAAAAATTTCTTAAACAATTCTTTTCGGCATCTAAAGCTGTGAGACTTCAAGGAGAAATTATTACGTTCACGCAGAAGCTAAATGAAACTTTATATGAAGCGTGGATAAGATTTGGAAAGTTGTTGGGAGGATGTCCTCAACATGGTTTAGACACTTATCAAATAGTACAAATATTCTATCAAGGATGCGATATTACTACACGAAAAGACATCGACATAGCAGCTGGTGGTTCCATTATGAAGAAAACCGCAACTGAAGCTTACAAAATTATTGATAACACTGCTTCCCACTCACATGAGTGGTACCAAGAAAAAGATATCGTTAGATCATCTAAAGCGGCTAGAGCCGATTCTAGCCATGACTTTGATTTCATTTCCGCAAAGTTGGATGCTTTCGAGAGACGAATGGAAAAGATGACTAAAGATATTCAGGCAATACGAATTACTTATGAATAGTGTGGAGGACCACATTTGACAAAAGATTGTCTCAGTATTGAACAAACAATGAAACAAAGAGAGAATGTTTCATACATGAACCAAAGGCCTGGAAATAATTATCAGAATAATTATCAACCGCCAAGACCAAACTACAAACAAAATCAGAATTATAACCGAAATGTTCCATACAATAACCAACAAGGTCCTAGCAATCAACAAGTATCTAATAATACTTACAACCAGCAATGACCTATTTTTACAAATAAACCACCACAAACCGATGATAAAAAGCCAAATTTAGAAGACATGATGTCGAAGCTAGTTGAATCTCAAACTTAATTTTTCACATCTCAGAAACAAACTAATGAACAAAATGCTCAAGCATTTAGAAATCAACAAGCTTCAATCCAAAATCTAGAACAAAAAGTGAGCAACCTAGCAAGGTTAATAGGAGAAAGAAAATCGGGGAGTCTACCTAGCGATACAAATGCTAACCCCCGGAATGAAACAGCTAAAGCCATTACCACAAGAAGTGGTATTACACTTAAACCACCTGAAATACCTGTAATTTCTGATGACTCTATTCCTACTACACAGGCACCACAGCCTGAGCAAGATAAGGAAACAGAACCAGTAGTTGAAAAGGTTAATAAAGATAACACAGTTAAGGCTAAACCTTATGTTAAACCATACCAACCACCACTTCCTTACCCAAGTAAAATGAGAAAAGAAAAACTTGAAGCCGAGCAATCCAAATTCTTGAATATATTTAAACAAATAAATGTCAATCTTCCTTTCATTGATGTGATTTCAGGAATACCAAGATATGCTAAATTCTTGAAAGATCTAATCATAAATAGAAAGAAAATGGAAGAACTTTCGGCTGTTACTATTGTAACGACCCTACTTTTTCCGTTAATTATTTAACGACCGTTAACTGTCATTCGTGCCACGTCATTTCTATGACCTATATTATTATATTTGTAATAATATATTAATTATTATGTGTTATGTGAATATTTGTATTCATATTTTAAGTTATACGTTTCTACGAATCGCAGATTTCTATCCGGCTAATCTTTTCGGTTTACGGTCGAGCTTTTGGGATTTTTAAGTCCTATTTATTTTAAATATGATATTTTAATATCATATGATTATATATAGTATTTATATTTATTTTTCGTCGCGTATTTGTTATCTCTCTGAATTTTCAATCGCGTTTCGGGTTTTGTTCGAGCGTTCGGGCCACAAGGAATTTATAATTTATCAAAATTGGACTAAGTGGGGCCCACCCCACTCACCCATTCGGCCGAAACAAGGGAGGGGAGTACTCCCTCTGCTTTTTCATTTTCCAATTTCAATTTCATTTCATCAATTTCACTTAAACCTAAATATTAGAAATTTGCTCTCTTCTTCCTCCCTTTCCCCTTTGGCCGTCGCCTACACCACACCCCAACATCATCATCATCAATCAAAAAGCTTGCTTGGATCATCAATTAATATACATAAACGCGTTCTACACGATCTCCTCTACACATCTACATCACTTGATTCTCGATTAGGGTATAAACCCTAACCCTAGATTTTTATATTTTCTTATATTTTCTGTATTTTGATGTTATATTGATAGTATGATGCTTACATGTTATTGTATTGATGATTGTATGCGTAGAAATGCTCGATTGAATATGTTTTCGGTTTGATTAATTTGGGACAGCAGCATTTTCGTTCATTTCTGGTTATATAACTGTTATAAAAGTGAAAATAAAGTGTCTAGATGAGTTCCTCTCATCAAGACATTAATTTTAGACTCCAAATTCATGTCATTTCGATTCCCGGAGCTCTAGATATGATTAAAATGGTGTTTTGTTGAGATTAAATTATGAAAACGAAATGAACCAGGTTGGGTCCGACTTTTTGACCATCTTTGGTGTTTTTAGGGTGTACTAGTGTGTTAGAATTGATGATGGGATGAACTTTCATGTTCGGGTCATCGAAATCCAAGCCACGGATCACCCGTTATGGCTAAAACGTGTTTTTGAACGGATTAAAGTTCCAAGTTGTTTAATGGCTGATCATCATGACTTGGTTACTGTTCTTGGGATGTTCTTGAGTGCACCAATGTGTCGGATGGTTTGACTAGGCAGAGATATATATAAGGCTCGCCGAAAACTGACGCCCGGGGCTCAAGATATGGCCCGATGAACTTTTAATTAAAACTTATGGTTAATTATTAAAACTTATGATATAAATAATGATTTTTATTATTATTAAATTACTTATGATATAAAAAATAATTATTATAATTTAAGACTTATGAATATATATTTATTATATCATTATTTAATTACTTATGATTTAATTAAACTTTTAATTAAACTTATGATTAATAATACTTTTATTATTAATAAAAAATACTTATGGTAAGTATTAAACTTATATTATGAGATTATTATAATAAGACTTATAATAAGGATTAATTAATTATTTAATTATTATAAAGCTTAGTTATTATTTAATTATAATTTAATTGTTAAATACTTATGATTTAATAATTATAATTAGAAACTTATGATATGATTAATAATTCATTATTAATTAATAATACTTATGATATGATTTAAAATTTATTATTAATTAATAATACTTATATTATGACTAATATTTAATTAATTAGATAAATACTTATGTTATATTAATTATATCATTTAAACTTATGTTAACTTTAATAATTCAATTTAATTTAATTAGACTTATGTTATGACATAATTATACATATATGACTTTAATTAACATTATAACCTATATTAATATTATAACTTATACTTTTAAAAATTAACGTTGACTAGTTTGACCAAGGTTGACTTTTGAGTTGACTTTCGGTTGACTTTGACTTTCAGTTGACTTATGTTGACTTTCTAATTAAGGAAACTTTCCTAACTTAATAACTTTCTAAAATAGAAACTTTCTAAATATGAAAACTTTCTAAATCTGGAAACTTTCCAAAAATAGAAACTTTCCTAAAATAGAGACTTTCCAAAAATAGAAACTTTTCTAAAATAGAAACCTTCCTAAAATAGAAACTTTCAAAGAATGGAAACCTGCTAAAAATAGAAACTTTCTAAAAATAGAAAGTGTGTGTCCGTACGCTGTTCCGATCAAACCGATGCATGTTGAGTATTGTTCTATGTCTACTTGCAACATGTACAATAGCTATCATACTAAGACTTGACCTAAGTTAGTTATTTATATCGACCTGCTTGATTTATAAGTCGGCGTTGTGATCATTCCTGATCACTTTACTTCATTTGCTGTTCGCTTATTTGTGTGGTTTCTTCATTTGCTATTAAGGTGAGTTATAGTCCCGTTTTTACATACTTTTCAAAGTATATATTTGGGATGTGATTACATGCAATTTATTTCACGTTTAGACACAAGTGGCAATTAAATTTAAATTATTCGTTATGAGTTGAACAAAAATATTCCCTAGTCTGGTAACTGTAATCACTGGTTTCTACCAGTGAACGCGAATCCTACGGATAGATCTATCGGGTTTGACAACCCCATTTCGAGCTAGTCACGCTAGCAATTTATAATCGGAATGTTTAGTACTTCGTATTTTGTTGTAGATACACTATTCGGTGTATAATTTTTATTGTGTTTGGCAAGGGTAAATAAAGGGTTAAGTGGTTACCAGGTGACTCATTGATAATGGAATAATGTTTAATGTTTTCTAACATTTTAAATCTTGTGGTCTAAATTTTTTTCGACTATTTAAACCTATAATTCACTCAACATTTTTGTTGACAGTTTACTCGCATGTTTTCACAGGTACTTGAGTTTAATTGATGCTTCCGCTGTATTAGAAGAGTCTGCATGCATTTGGGCAGATTTTATGAAACAATTATGAAACTTTGAACTTGCATTCTGTTTTTGGAATAATTTAAACTTGTGGGTTTGTTGACAATGTTTTATGTCAACGTTGGTTATTTAATATGTTGGGTTATTTAAACTACATATTTTGATATGCTTTCCTTTTTGAGAAAACTTTTGAAATAAAAGAATGTAATGTCGTTTATTAAATTCATTTAAGTTCGATCAAGCTGTGGAACCAAGTAACGGAGCCATTAAGTGCTTTTACGGGGCCATCACAGTTGGTATCAGAGCTCTGGTTGTAGGGAATTAGGCGGTCTTAATGTGGTCAACCCGTGGTTTTTAGGGTGCATTAAAGTCTAGTCTACAGCCCGACCCTTTTGCTATAGCATTATTATGCATTTCATTTCGTATGAGTTATATCATAAGCATTTATTCTATGTTGTATGTGGTTTGCGGTTTTACTATTTGCAGATGTCGACTTCGAGCAACAACTCCGTTCCTGCTCCTGCTCCTTCGGCTGCTGCCTGGCGCCGTGCTGATCAACCTTTGATCAATGATCCTGTTAACTATTACATGGCTACCATCACTCACATGACTAGAGCTTACAACGACATGACGTGTATTAATGCCCTCAGCGACTGTATGCGTACCTTGCCGCATAACGAGGTGATGGACGAGATTCGAGCTAGTATGGATTCGTTTGTCTGTTTCAAGCATAATGTTAGGTTCGAGAACCGGAAGCATAACCATGAGGTGGACGCTAAGTTCGAGGCTCTCGAGAGCATAGTTCGTGGTTTGAAGACAGAGTTGGAAGAAGTGAAGACAGAGTTGGAAGACATAGTTCGAGACTCATGCCGGCCCAGCTTATCACACCCGCTCTAAGCAGATGTAATATGATGATTCATGATTGATTATTTATTTCATAAGACTTAATGTCCTTTTATACTTACATTTTTGGGTTATGTACGGAGTTTTGCCGAGGATTTTATTAAGGTTTTGTTATGGGATATTTTTCATTATGTATGGATGGTTATTTCTTTATGACATCTATTATCATTATCATATTTTATTTCTGATGTTGTGACTCTTGGCATGTTATATTATGCGTAATGTAGATCATGCATGTTAGGTGCTATGTATGTTGTATGATTTCTATCATAAAGTATGTATGCATGTGGTGGTTATTTCTATAACAATCATAACCGTCATGTTATTACTCATAGTGTTCGTTGACTATTATTTTAATGGTTAATCTTTTCGTGTTCGATCTATTCCTTTATAACACTGGCATTATCCTCAGTACTAACAGTTGTGTTATTCTGTTTTGAAGATCATGCCTCCCCGCGAGTCCAATGAAGCCTGTATGCAACGTCTTATCTCCGAAGGGATTGCTGCTGCTATGGCAGCAAATGTTAATGCTAATGCTAATAACAACAATCAGGTGGGATGCTCCCACAAAATGTTTATGGCAAGTTGCCCACAAGAATTTAGTGGTACTGAGGGACCCATTGGACTTACTCGTTGGTTCGAAAAGATTGAGTCTATTTTCAGGGTTAGCCGAGTCCGAGAGGAGGACAAGGTTAGTTTTGCTAGGTGCACTCTTAAGGATAGTGCATTGACTTGGTGGAACAACTTGGTTAGTAGTTTGGGTAATGATGTAGCGTATGGTTTGACTTGGAATAATTTCAAGGAAAGAATGATCACCCGTTATCGTCCTAGGGGTGAACTTAAGAAGTTAGAGGTTGAACTTAAGAACTTGAAAATGAAGCGCACTGAATTAGATGCCTATGAGCAAAGGTTCTTCGAGTTGACCTTGTTGTATCCTAATATTTATGCTGATGAGAATCTTAAGATTGAAGCTTATATTGATGGGTTATCCGAGAAAATTGAGCATGGGGTTGAGTCTAGTGAGCCCCAGACTATTGAGGCTGCTATGTCTATGGCCCATAAACTCAATGATAAGATTTTGAGGAGAAGTAAGGCTGCTGTAACTGAAGCCAGTGAGGAAGTTGTTAAGAAGGCTGATAATGGGAAAAGGAAGTGGGATAATAACCGCAACCAGAACCAAGGTCAGCAAAAGAAACAAGATACTTCTAGTTCTAATAACCGTAATCAGCGTGTGTGTCCTCGATGTTATAAGGCTCATGATGGTTATTGTACGGTTACTTGTAAGAGGTGTTCCAAGCAGGGACGCATTGCTAAAGATTGTAAGGTGCTTATGCCGGGTTCTGCTACTCCTGCTGTAGGTGGTAGTAATAATGCTGGTAATAATGGTGGTAACGGTAATGGTAATGGGAAGTCGAGGAATGGTGGTAATCAGAGGGTTTGTTATGAATGCGGTAAGCCGGGGCATTTCCGTGATGCCTGCCCTAACAAGAAGACTACTGAGAATGCACGTGGAAGAGTATTCAACATTAACTCCAGGGATGCTGAGGAAGATCCTAAACTTGTTACGGGTACGTTCTCGGTCAACGATTTATCAGTTTATATACTATTTGATTCAGGGACTGATTTGAGTTTTGTGTCGAGTAAATTAAGTCCAAAAATCAAAACACCGTTAACTCCTTTAGACAATACTTATATTGTTGAGATAGCTAATGGTAAAGTGCTTACTGCTAAGACTGTGTATCGTAAATGTAACATTAATTTAGCTGGTAGAGACTTTGAGATAGATTTGATACCGATTGAACTTGGTAGTTTTGATGTTGTTATTGGTATGGATTGGTTGTCTGCGAATCGTGCTGAGATTGTGTGTTATGATAAAGCTATTCGTATTCCTAATGTGGTTGGAGAGCCGCTGATGGTTTTTGGGGATAAGAAATGCAGACAGTTAAATCTTATTAACTGTTTGAAAGTTCATAAACATCTTCGCAAAGGCTGTCATGTTATTCTAGCCCATGTTGTTGATTCTAATAGAGAAGAGAAGAGCGTTGGTGATGTTCATATTGTTAGAGATTATCCCGAGGTATTTTCCGAAGATTTACCTGGCCTTCCGCTGCAACGCACGGTAGAATTTCTAATCGATCTTGTTCCCGGTGCTGCTCCAGTAGCACGTGCTCCTTATCGACTTGCGCCTTCCGAACTTCAAGAATTGTCGAGTCAACTCCGTGAGTTGTTAGATAAAGGTTTTGTTAGGACCCCGAAGTTGTATAGTGTTAATGTGAATTAAGCTTAAATGAAGGTTCCTTAGAAGAGGGCTATATAAGGAACCTAAGTAGTCCTAATTAGATAGCCATTGTATTGTAACTGAGTTCTAGAAGCTGTGGAATGTAATTTTACCGATTCTCTCTCATACCGAGTCTTCTTCCTACATACCGAATCTCACTCTATCTTATCATTTCTCTCAATCTCATCATGATCTGACCTATCATTTGGTATCAGAGCTTCCAGGAAGTGATTCTACATCACTATATCAATCCAGAGATTGTAGATTATAGAATCTGAATACTCTCGGTAAAATGAATCAGATTCGGTATTATCGAATTTGATAATCTGACGTTCAGATTCTTGTGATAAGTTCAGCGAAGGTGTATTAGATCTATTAGAAAGAGTTTCGATCATCATTACAGCTTATTAACTTCAATTATGGAGAATCAAGTTGATTTTTAGATTTTGTGGCTAAAACTCCCGGTATTGCTTAATTCAAGCTTGATTCTGGATTTTTGTGAAGATTTAAAGATTCAGTTGTGTTTGTGAGGTGTTAAATCACATTTCTGTCAGTTCAATTTCTTCAATTCTTCAAGTTTTGAAGATTTGATCAACATTCGGTATCATAACCGTCATACCGAGTCTGCTTCTTACTGAAGATTCTTCTTAAGTGTTGCAGATTGTGGTGTGTTTGTGATTCTATCACATTCGGTTTGATTATACGCAGCTAATTGGTGTGGTTTGAGAAAGGATTCTATTATATTTCTAAGTTTTAGACTTAGACTCGGTATTGTCAACTGCTACAGTTGACATTCGGTATCCTGAATCTTCGGTATCATTGATATTCTGTTTGTTACTAACTTGTTTTCTTGTGTAGCAAGGTTACCGAATCTAATTCAAGGGAATTGGATTGAGTTTACACATAATATTTTACAGAATTTGACTACCGAGTCATTTACCGAATTAGAATATCGGTTTCACTTAATTCTTTGGTTTTAAGTATTCTGAGGCTTCAAGTTGTGTGGTTACCGAATCCATACCGAATTTGGGTGTGTTACTTGTGATTCTTATCAGTTTCTGATACAGAATCTGGTTTATCGAATTGTTACCGAATCTGCTATAGTACCGAACCACTTATCGAATCTGCTACTGTACCGAATCTTTACCGAATCTGACATTCTTGTTAGATTTTATACTGAACCCTGATCATAGATTGTGTTTAATACCGAATCTATACCGAATCTACCTCAATTTAAGATGTCTACTCAGGATACTCTTATCATTGGATCGGATTCCCGACCTCCAGTGTTGTTTGATGGCAAGTAGACTCAGTGGCTTCATCGTATCACTCAGTACATAGACTATAAGGGTGAGAAAGCTAAACATATATGGGCTTCTCTGAGAGATGGTTCCGTTGTTGATTTTCATCCGGATACTGGTATGCCAATTCCAGTCTATGAACTTTCTGGTGATAAACGTGAAAGAGCTCAGGGTGACATAGAGGCTAAGAATATTGTCATGCAAGCTATCCCATATGAGCTATTTGAAAATGTTGATAGCAACACTACTACAAAAGATATATGGGATGAGATCAAACGACAACAAGAAGGTTATGACATGTCAGACGTTACTAAATTGAATAAGGCTCTGGGATTGTATGAAGATTTCAAGCAGGAACCAGAAGAACTACTCAAGGACACCTACCGTCGTTTCAATGGTGTTCTCAATGAGTTGAAAAGGTGTAAGATTGTAAAAGTACATGCTGAAGTCAACATGAAATTCCTCAAAAAGCTCAATGCTGATTGGCTTCCTTATAGAACCATTGTTCGATCTACCAAAGAGATTGACAAGTTGACTATTCATGAGCTTGTAGGAGTTCTTATGCATTACCAACCTGAGGTGTCTAAACTTCAAGAAGGAAGAAAATAGTCTTCTCCGGGCGATCCTCTTGCTCTAATTGCCAAAAAGAAGAGCAAATCATTTTCTAAAAGCTTGTCCAAGAAAGTGCTTGTTGAAGAATCAACTGATTCTGAAGAGTTGAATCTTTCTGATGTTGATGATTCTCACCTTAAATTAGTCAAGATGGCAGCCATGTTCACAAACGCTTTGAACAAACACAAGTTTAAAGGCAAATCAAGCAATCAACGCAAAAACTCATCATCTTCCTCGTACTACAAGAAAGCTGATCAATCCAAACAACAACGTGCCGATGATTCCAAGAAGGAAGATTCAATCTGTTTCAATTGTGGCAAAGCTGGTCATTACTCTCATGAGTGCAAGATGCCTAATAAGAAGGACGCATCTTACTACAAGAAGAAAATGTTGATGGCTAAGATTGTGGAAACTGGGGGAGAGCTGAAACCGGTTGATGATACTTGGTTTAACTGGACTGATGATTCAGACTCAGAGGTGGAACACGCAAATGTTTGCAAGGTGACTAAGCTCATCAAAGCTAAGGAAGCATTGGAGAATTCTGACTCAACATCTGACGATGATGAGGTACAATCAACTGAAATCTCACCTGATTTTATAAAAATGCAAAATGACTTGATGAAGAATCTGGTCTCAATGTCAAAAGAAGTCAAAGGCTTAAAATCTGAAAATAAGATTTTAAAAGATAAAATCAAACTAAATGAGACCAGACCTTCCTCATCCAAATTGCAAACGGATGTGCAACGATTGACTCTCCAACTCAACTCTACGAAAACTGAGTTGGAAGATCTTAAGAAGACAATTCATCCGATTAAAGTCGAACGAACTGATTATCGTTTAAAATCTGAACGACTTGCAGAAAAAGTTCAATTCTTAGAAAAAGATCTTTCTGATTTAAAAAACCAACATGAACCCACACTTTCAAAGCTAAACAAGAAAATTATTCATTTGGAAGACGCCATAATTGAAAAAGACACTGAAATTTCTTCGTTGTCAAAAGAGTCTGTTCTAATGAAAGCTCAACTTGCTCGATATGAGGAAAAACTCTATCGTACAGAGCAATCTAAAGCTATCATTGATTTAGAACTTTCAAAACAAAAAATTTTCATGAACAGACCAAAAACGATTCATGGTGAAAAGTAGGGGTTGGGTTATAAAGATCCTAAGATCTTAGATGGAGCTTACAAAAAGATTCCAGGATTATATCATTCTGATTACTTTCAAGCTAGTTTACCACCGCATTTTGTGCATTCTTCTGATGCTGATTTTGATGATATTATTGTTAATCACAAATCTAAAAAATACAATCAAATTAGCTTAATGTATGAGAAAATTAATGCAAAAATGGGTAAATCAAATCCTGATTTCTTGAAGGAACTTGTTGAAACTGAAAAGAATGTGCAATGTGCTAATTATGTGCCGACACGTAGATTGGTTTACATTCCTACACTCATGCTAGAGAAATACATTTTAATGCTTGAGAATGAAGTGTTTAACAAACCTAGTTCTAGCATTGTTAACATAGATGAGGTGTTTGATGAATCAACTTTTGATGTGAAACCAATTCTACCTGCTTTACATGCATGTTCTGATAATGTTTTCCATGAAGACCTAGCACATGAACTAACTGTTTTCTTTGAGACAGAATCTCTAGGTTAAAATTCTTTAGATGAAAAAATAGAACCTCATAATGAACCGATCATTGAACCTTTGATAGATTTTGAAAGTCAACTTGATCCTTTGCACGATTATTATTTGCATTTACCTGCTGTACGTAATTTGAATCGTATAGTAGCTCAACTAGAAAATGAGAATATTGACTTGCAACTTAAGTGCCAATCATTAGAACAAATGCTTGCTTTGTGTGATAAATTGCCTTCACTGCCTAAGAAAGAATGTACCTATGCTTTTAAGGAGGGTGAAGTGATAGTTTCTGATGAAGAATTATGTCTTGAGATTAAAAGCTTAAAACAAAAGATAATTCAACTGAAACAGGCTAACACACTTAAGCAATCGTCTAATGTTGAAACCAATGTGCTTGAATGTATTGGTGGGATTACTAAGAAGGGGAAGGGAACAACGACATCTAAGGATGTAAAACCCATTACTATTCTTAAAAATCCTCTACGTTCTCAATTTGGAATTCGCTGTTTAAAAGTTGTTTCTACAACTCAATTTGTTGTCAAAAAGGTTCATTCTCCCGATGGTTCTTGATAATGCTAAAAACGAACATATATTTCATAGCATTATTCCTCAAGAAAGACAAGCTTTTAGTTGCAATTGTTCTATTTACAAGTGATATTCGTTTAAATAATAAAAGGTGAAGACAAAAGACAGATTCGACGATTTGAAGACGCAAACGACCAAAAAGCTCAAAAGAACAAAAGACAATCAAAAAGGTTCCAATTATTGATAAGAAACGTCTCAAAATCACAAGAGTACAAGATTCAAAACGCAAAGTACAAGATATTAAATTGTACGCGAGGACGTTCGAAAATCCGGAACCGGGACCAGAGTCAATTCTTAACGCTCGACGCAACGGACTAAAAATTACAAGTTAACTATATATATAAATATAATATAATATATAATTAATTATATTAATTATATATATATTATATATATATATTTAAAACCGTCGGCAGCAGGAAACTCCAAGGGTGTAAACTGTAAATACCTCTCCGCGACTCGCGGAGTTTTAAGGGTATTTGGCCGCGAGTCGCGGAGCCCCAAAAATCAAGTCTGGCTATAAATCAACCCGAATTCTGATCAAAATCATCATCATTTTTTCTTCTCATTCATACGAAGTAATATATATTTATATTTATAATTTATATTTTAATTTTAATTATAATTCTAATAATAAGGGTATGTTAGCGAATGTTGTAAGGGTGTAAGTCGAAATTCTGTCCGTGTAACGCTACGCTATTTTTAATCATTGTAAGTTATGTTCAACCTTTTTATATTAATGTCTCGTAGCTAAGTTATTATTATGCTTATTTAAAACGAAGTAATCATGATGTTGGGCTAATTACTAAAATTGGGTAATTGGGCTTTGTACCATAATTGGGGTTTGGATAAAAGAACGACACTTGTGGAAACTAGGCTATGGGCTATTAATGGGCTTTATATTTGTTTAACTAAATGAAAGTTTGTTAATGTTAATATAAAGATTTACAATTGGGCGTCCCTATAAATTACCATATACACTCGATCGGACACGATGGGCGGGGTATTTATATGTACGAATAATCGTTCATTTAACCGGACACGGGAATGGATTAATAGCCACTAGAATAATTAAAACAGGGGTGAAATTACATTCAAGGGTAATTGGTGTAATTGTTAACAAAGTAGTAAAACCTTGGTTTACACGCAGTCGATAACCTGGTGTATTCATTAAACAAAGTATTAAAACCTTGTTACAATTCGAATCCCCAATTAGTTGGAATATTTATCTTCGGGTATAATAATAATTTGACAAGGACACTTGCAATTTATATTTATGACTGATGGACTGTTATGGACAAAAACCAGACGGACATATTGAATAATCCAGGACAAAGGACAATTAACCCATGGGCATAAAACTAAAATCAACACGTCAAACATCATGATTACGGAAGTTTAAATAAGCATAATTCTTTTATTTCATATTTAATTTCCTTTATTTTATATTTAATTGCACTTCTAATTATCGCACTTTTATTTATTTTATTTTATCGCACTTTTAATTATCGTACTTTTTAATTATCGCAATTTAATTTTATCGCATTTTTATTATTCGCAATTTCATTATCGTTATTTACTTTACGCTTTAATTTAAAGTCTTGTATTTATTTTATATTTTACATTAGGTTTTAACTGCGACTAAAGTTTTAAAATCGACAAACCGGTCATTAAACGGTAAAAACCCCCCTTTATAATAATAATATTACCTATATATATATTTGTATTTTTATAAAAGTTAACTAATATAGCGTTGAGCTTTGTTTAAAGATTTCCCTGTGGAACGAACCGGACTTACTAAAAACTACACTACTGTACGATTAGGTACACTGCCTATAAGTGTTGTAGCAAGGTTTAAGTATATCCATTCTATAAATAAATAAATATCTTGTGTAAAATTGTATCGTATTTAATAGTTTTTCCTAGTAAAATAATAACTATTTTATATACTACCCCGCTGCACATCAAGTATTTTTGGCGCCGCTGCTGGGGAACATCTTAAAAGCCGGAAGCGCAACGCTAATATAAAAAAAAAAACAAGATTTTTAGTTACTTTTATTAAAAATTTGCTTTTGTAGAAATACGTTTTAATTATTCAAAAATATAAAAAACAAAAATATAAGCATTTTTAAGATTTTGTTAAATATTTAAGTTTTATAAGTTTCTTTATTTTTATTTTAGTTTATAAAAATATAAGTTTTAATTTTAATATCTTTTATTTAATTAAAAAAACAGAAAACAAAATAAAAAGAAAAAAAAAATAAAAAGAAAAACGCGTAAAAAGACAAAGCTGTCAACTGAATTCCTGAACCCCGCGACTTGCGGGGTTTTCCTCTTTATTTGCCGCGACTCACGGAGACCCTCTGACACACGGACAAAAACCCTAATCACGGGTTATTTTTAATTATTATTATTATTAAAACCTAAATATTATTATTATTATTAATTTTAGTTTTATTTTTACTTTTTACTTTATATTTATGTATTTAGTATTAATTAAGTTTTTATTAAATTGTAAAATTAATAGTTTAGTAAAATAAATAATATAAAATAATATTTTTATAAAAATTGTACTTTTTACAATTTTTTGTATATTTTTATATTTTGTACCTTTTTAATCGTTGTAGCGTAACTTTTGTATTTTTTTAGCTCATAATTAATTTTAAACTTAGTTTTTGCTATAGTTATTTTTACTCCTATATTTTTAGGCTTTGCCGTAGAATTTCTTAAGTGCTTTTTCTTTAGACTAAGATTTAGGTGCTTTAGAATTTTGCGACGCCTTTTTAAGTTTTAGTTTCTTTTTAAGTTATTTCCATTTGGAATTTAGTTTTTCCTGTAAGCTTTAATATTTTTAGACACCTTTTACTATGTATCAATTATCATTCCAATTAGTAATTTCAATTTGCGATTATAATTTTAAGTTAGTTGTAGTAATAAGGTTAAATTAGTTAAGTATTTTTAAGTTTTGATAAGTTCCTTTTATTTTTCCGTCACCTTTTATTTTTCAACCATTTTTATTTTTCGACATTTTTCGACGCGCAATCTTTTTCTCTCTTATTTCTCGCCATTCTAGTTTTTAGGACTTAGAATTTTATTATACTTCTTATCTAAATTTCTTAAAATTACGAAAATTTATTTTGAGTGGTTAAATTAATAGACATCAAAATTTTCTGGTTCGTAGTAATAGTTGGATTTGTACGTGGACCGGGTTATTGGAGCCAAACAGTCCTCAATTATATTGAGACCAAACGAATCCTGCCCCTCTGCTGCATCTTTTGGCTATTCGAAACGTGGGCAAAATCAGAAAAGTCTATTGATTGGATAACTTATTATAATTTTTCTTTCCTTTTAAAAAACTAATAGGATATTCAGTGAATGCACCGAGCAAGACGTTCACCACCTTCTGTACGTTCACCACCTGTAACTCGATCAAGACATCGTTTAACAAATATAACCGCCGTTGATTTTTCTTTAGAATCGTCATCCAGTCGACCAAGTACTTCAGTTCAAAATACCGATAATCCATTTTTTGAACCCGACCTCACAATTGAGAATCCAGAAAATATTCAGGAACGGTTCATAGATCCTGAACCATTAAACTTTCCTCCGGAACCACCAATCATTCAAACAGAGATTGTTGAGGAACGAACTATTAAATCAGAATCATCTAGTGATACCGAGTCAACAAATTCAATTATGGAGAATCTGGAACCTTTAAGTATGGAAGACCGAATGAGAGCTAAACGCACTGGCCAAGGTCACGCAATTACTCATCCAGACATTAATGCGCCAGATTATGAAATCAAAGGACAAATTCTACACATGGTGACTAATCAATGCCAATTTAGTGGTGCGCCGAAGGAAGATCCAAATGAACATCTACGTACCTTTAATAGGATCTGCACACTATTTAAAATCCGAGAAGTGGAGGATGAACAGATATATCTCATGTTATTTCCCTGGACTTTAAAGGGAGAAGCCAAAGATTGGTTGGAATCGTTACCTGAAGGGGCGATTGATACATGGGACGTTTTAATTGACAAATTTCTTAAACAATTCTTTCCTGCATCTAAAGCCGTAAGACTTCAAGCAGAAATTGTTACGTTCACACAGAAGCCAAATGAAACTCTATATGAGGCGTGGACAAGATATGGAAAGTTGTTAAGAGGATGTCCGCAACATGGTTTAGACACCTGTCAAATAGTACAAATATTTTACCGAGGATGCGACATCACTACAAGAAAAGACATAGATATAGCAGCTGGTGGTTCTATTATGAAGAAAACCGAAACTGATGCTTACAAAATTATTGATAATACTGCTTCCCACTCACATGAGTGGCACCAAGAAAAAGATATCATTAGATCATCTAAAGCAGCTAGAGCCGATTCTAGCCATGACTTAGATTCCATTTCGGCAAAGATAGATGCTTTCGAGAGACGAATGGAAAAGATGACTAAAGATATTCATGCTATACGAATTAGTTGTGAGCAGTGTGGAGGACCACATTTGACAAAAGATTGTCTCAATATTGAATTAACAATGGAACAAAGAGAGAATATTTCATACATAAACCAAAGGCCTGGAAATAATTATCAGAATAATTATCAACCACCAAGACCGATTTACAATCAAAACCAGAATTATAACCGAAATATTCCATACAACAACCAACAAGGTCCTAGCAATCAACAAGTATCCAATAATACTTACAATCAGCAAAGACCTAATTTTCAAAACAAACCACCACAACAAACCGATGATAAAAAGCCGAATTTAGAAGATATGATGACGAAGCTAGTTGAAACTCAAACGCAGTTTTTCACATCTCAAAAACAAACCAATGAACAAAATGCTCAAGCATTTAGAAATCAACAAGCTTCTATTCAAAATCTAGAACAAGAAGTAAGTAACCTAGCAAGGTTAATAGGTGAAAGAAAACCGGGAAGTTTACCAAGCAATACAAATGCTAACCCCCGGAATGAAACAGCTAAAGCTATTACCACAAGAAGTGGTACAACACTTAAACCACCTGAAATACCTGTAACTTCTGATGAAACTATTCTTACTACACAAGAACCACAACCTGATCAAGATAAGGAAAAAGAACCGGTAGTTGAAAAGGTTAATGAAGATAACACAGTTAAGGCTAAACCTTATGTTAAACCATACCAACCACCACTTCCTTATCCAAGTAAAATGAAGAAAGAAAAACTTGAAGCCGAGCAATCCAAATTCTTGGATATGTTTAAACAGATAAATGTAAATCTTCCTTTCATTGACGTAATTTCAGGAATGCCAAGGTATGCTAAATTCTTGAAAGATCTAATCACGAATAGAAAGAAAATGGAAGAACTCTCGGCTGTTACTATGAATGCAAATTGTTCAGCAGTGCTGTTGAATAAGATACCAGAAAAACTATCTGATCCAGGAAGTTTCACAATTCCATGTTTTCTGGGTAGTCTTAGTTCAATAGAAGCATTGGCTGATTTAGGTGCTAGTATAAATTTAATGCCGTATTCACTATACGCTAAACTAGACCTTGGAGAATTGAAACCAACCAGAATAAGCATACAACTAGCCGATAGATCAATAAAATATCCTAGAGGGATAATGGAGAACATGCTAGTTAAAGTTGGTACTTTAGTATTTCCAGTAGATTTTGTTGTTTTAGACATGGAAGAAGATTCTCAAGTTCCTCTCATATTAGGAAGACCATTCTTAAACACGGCTAAAGCAATGATAGACGTGTTCGGTAAGAAACTGACCCTAAGTATAGAGGATGAGAGTGTTACCTTTTCAGTTGATAGAGCAATGCAACAACCACAATCTGCAGATGATACATGTTATTATATTCAAACTATAGATGCACATGCAGAATTATTAGAAGAATTTCCAGAATTACAAGGAACAGGAGAATGTTCTTTAGGAGAAAGTAATGAACCAATTGATGAAGCTGAAATGTTAGCTACACTTATAGCTAATGGATATGAACCAACAACAGAAGAAATTCAAATGCTAAAAGAAGAAGACAGATATCGATATAAATCATCGATAGAAGAACCTCCGAAATTAGAGTTAAAGCCACTTCCAAACCATTTGGAATACGCTTATTTACATGGTGAATCTGAATTACCTGTAATAATATCGTCTTCTCTTACTGAAAATGAGAAATCACAACTCATTTCTGTGTTGAAAGCTCATAAACCAGCCATTGCATGGAAGATTCATGATATTAAAGGAATAAGTCCTTCGTATTGCACACATGAAATCCTTATGGAAGAAGGTCATAAAACGTATGTGCAACGCCAACGAAGACTAAATCCTAATATGCAAGATGTAGTTAAGAAAGAGATTATTAAACTGCTAGATGCAGGTTTAATTTATCCAATCTCTGATAGTCCATGGGTAAGCCCAGTTCAATGCGTACCTAAGAAGGGTGGCATGACTGTCATCACAAATGAGAAAAATGAGCTTATTCCTACTAGGACTGTAACAGGATGGCGTGTATGTATTGATTATAGAAAATTAAATGACGCCACCAGAAAAGATCACTTTCCCTTACCTTTCATAGATCAAATGTTGGAAAGATTAGCCGGAAATAGTTACTATTGTTTTCTAGATGGATTTTCCGGATATTTTCAAATTCCAATAGCACCCGAAGATCAAGAGAAAACCACATTCACGTGCCCTTATGGTACTTTTGCTTACAAACGCATGCCATTTGGACTTTGTAACGCCCCTGCAACCTTTCAAAGGTGTATGATGGCGATTTTTCACGACATGATAGAAGAATGCATGGAAGTATTCATGGATGACTTTTCAGTCTTCGGTGATACATTTAAATCATGTCTAGTTAATCTGGAACGAATGCTAATTAGATGCGAAAAATCAAATCTAGTACTTAATTGGGAGAAATGCCATTTCATGGTTAAAGAAGGCATCGTTCTTGGACATAAAATTTCAAAAGAAGGAATTGAAGTGGATAGAGCTAAAGTAGATGTAATTGCTAAACTTCCACATCCCACCAATGTTAGAGGAGTTAGGAGTTTTCTAGGGCATGCCGGTTTTTACCGACGTTTCATAAAAGATTTTTCTAAAATTGCCACTCCTATGAATAAACTCCTAGAAAAGGATGCGCCATTCATCTTTTCAGATGAATGTATCAAATCTTTTAATATTCTTAAAGAAAAACTCACTAATGCACCAATCATGATAACACCAAATTGGAATCTACCATTTGAACTAATGTGCGATGCAAGTGATTTTGCAATGGGAGCCGTTTTAGGACAAAGGATTGAAAAACGATTTCAACCTATATATTATGCTAGTAAGACATTACAAGGAGCACAAACGAACTATACAACTACTGAAAAAGAACTCCTTGCTATTGTCTTTGCTTTTGACAAATTTCGATCATATCTCGTTCTAGCAAAAACGGTGGTCTATACCGACCATTCTGCTCTTAGATACCTATTTTCAAAACAAGATGCTAAACCAAGATTAATCCGTTGGATCTTACTCTTACAAGAGTTTGATATTGAAATACGAGATAAAAAAGGAGCAGAAAATCTCGCCGCTGATCATCTTTCTCGTCTTGAAAATCCCGAATTAGAAGTTCTGAATGAATCAGCCATACAAGACAACTTTCCTGATGAATATCTATTGAAGATAGATTATAAAGAAATCCCATGGTTTGCAGACTATGCAAACTACTTAGTTTGTGGATTCCTTGAAAAAGGATTATCGTACCAAAGACGAAAGAAATTCTTCAGTGATATAAAACACTATTTCTGGGAAGATCCACATCTGTTTAAAAGTTGTCCCGATGGAATAATACGCCGATGTGTATTTGGAGATGAAGCTAGTAAAATTTTAAACCATTGTCACACAGGACCAACAGGAGGGCATTATGGGCCTCAACTAACAGCAAGAAAAGTTTATGAAGCTGGATTCTATTGGCCTACAATTTACAAAGACGCACACCTTCTTTGCAAATCCTGTGATGCATGTCAAAGGGCCGGAAGAATAAGTCAACGCGATGAAATGCCACAAAATGTCATCCAAGTATGTGAAGTATTTGACATTTGGGGTATTGACTTTATGGGTCCATTTCCAAAATCTCATAATAATCTATATATACTCGTAGCCATTGATTATGTATCTAAATGGGCGGAAGCACAAGCTCTCCCAACTAACGATGCACGAGTTGTAGTCAACTTTTTAAAACGTCTTTTTGCAAGGTTTGGAACACCGAAAGCTTTAATAAGTGATCGGGGAACTCATTTTTGTAATAATCAACTTGAGAAAGTTCTTAAAAGATATGGAGTAACTCATAAAATCTCCACCGCATATCATCCACAAACAAGTGGACAAGTTGAAAATACAAACCGAGCTTTAAAACGTATTCTAGAGAAAACCGTAGGATCAAATCCGAAGGAATGGTCCATTAAATTGGAGGATGCACTCTGGGCTTTTAGAACAGCCTACAAAACTCCAATTGGAACCACACCTTTTAGACTTGTTTATGGAAAAGCATGTCATCTTCCAGTAGAAATTGAACACAAAGCATTTTGGGCTTTGAAGACATGTAATCTTGATTTACATGAAGCCGGACGTCTACGATTAAGTCAACTAAACGAATTAGAAGAATTAAGACATGAAGCATACGATAATTCATTAATCTATAAAGAAAGAACGAAGAAATGGCATGATAAAAGAATCAGAAGTTCAAAAGAATTTAAAGAAGGAGACAGAGTTCTTCTTTTCAATTCACGATTCAAGCTATTTCCTGGAAAATTGAAATCAAGATGGTCTGGACCATTTATAGTCAAAAGAGTTTTCCCATACGGAACGATAGAATTGATAAATTCAAATGGGATTGAATTTAAAGTTAATGGTCACAGAGTTAAACATTACATACAGGGTCCGATGGAAGTCGACAACGAAGTTAATCACAATTTCGACACCACAGCTAACTGAGTGTGGGGAGAATCAAGTCTTTAAAGGATAATATGTATTTCTGTTAGAGTTAGATTGTCTGTTTTCGTGTAGTTCTCGAAAATGGAACACGTATGGTCTTTCCCTAGCAGACCCTAAAGAACTAGTCTTCTCCCCCCATTCTGAATTTTTATTTTTTTTAGGTTTTTACAAAATGAAGACTGCCTGTGAACTAAACCATGGTCTAATGCTACACGCTTTGATCACTAAACGTAATAATGACATACTACCGAGTGAAATAGTATCAGTAATCAGAGAAAGAATGGACGGAGTTAGAAAAGGATCCAGATGCGAAGATAATAAGTTACAATTTGGTAAAGGAAAATCAAAATCCGCAGCGAAAAGAAGAGCACGACACCTAGAAAAATGTCACAAATGCGGAAAATGGTCACATGGAGGTAAATGTTCAAATAATCAAACCTATTCAAATACCGAATTTGTTACTTTATGCAGAGACGGACCGTTCATATGTTTAGAAGAAAAGACAATGAATGCTCGAGGTTACGCCTATGCAGCCATGGAAAACCAATTAAACCGACTATCTTATGAATATAATAGATCATATAACTAAGAAATCTATTTCACAGGTATGTCTGTACAGTTTTTATTTTTATTTTTATTTTTAACCTTTTGATAATAAACGCTAATTTGTTCGCTAAAAAGTATTAAATTGGTATTAAATAAAATTAGGTTTGGCGACCGAAATTATTGATATCGTTCAAAAATTTATTACATCACTGCGAAATTTAACGTTTATTCTTAAGGTATAAATATCTTTAATCAATCAACCCAAAATATTTCAAAAATTCGTCATGAGTTAAATTAGGTCTTGGAACCGAAATTACTTTACCGAAAAGAGGGGCGCATATTTTTGATAATATTTGATTGATTAAAGTGGGATAAAAAGACAAAAAGATTTTTAAATTTATTTTTACCATGTTTTTAAAATTAATATTTAAATCTTAAGTTAATACTGTAAACTTTATAAAAACAATATTTTTAAAATTGTAAATATTTGAATTTTTAAAATAAGTTTGGTGTGAATTTATAATATGAATTTATAAATTAAGTCTGGTGTGAATTTTTAAAATATGAAATTTTAATTTTATGCATTTTAAATTTTGAGTTTGGTGTGAATTTTTAATTTTAATTTTGAATTTTATATTTATGTTGTGTGAATTTAAAAACAAAAATTTACTTTATCTCATTAAGTTAAGAATATGATTTTTAAAATTCGTCGTAAGTTGAAGACTAGGTCTTTGAACCGAAATTGCTTTACCCGAGGGAGGGACGAGAACTTTTATTATCATTATTTTTAATCTTATTGATTTAAAGTATGCCAAAAACAATGGAAAAACCCAAAAATCTTAGCTTTTAAAACAATCGCTACAAAAAGACAAATTTTAAAATTTTGTCGAGGGACGGACTAGGACATCGATCCGAAACGACCTCGTCCTAAATAACAAGGGAAACAAAATTTTAAAATTAATTTCTTAATTGTTTTATAAGTTAAAGATTATAAAAAAAAAAAAAAAAAAAAAAAAAAAAAAAAAACTCCGCGACTCGCGGAGTTTTAAGTGCAAACCTCCGCGACTCGCGGAGGGACAAAATTACAGAAAAAAAATATAACCAGCTGCACGATCAGTTCACTCACCCACACACATAAACACCCAAATACTGCGAAAAAAGACCCCGAAATACTGCGAAAATCACCCCCAAAAATCTCAATTTTTAACCGTTAATCACCAAATTTTTTGCTAAAATCATGTTGAGAAGGATGATATCTAAGAACTACTCAAGAAAAACGGTAAATTTCTACACCTAAACACCATTCAATTCGAATTTTAGTGTTCTTGAACTATTTTTCCCAATTTGATTTTGATGCTTTTTAGTGTAATTAGACTTAAATTGTTTATGTATTATGCTTGTATAACCTAGATTGATGCTGTTTAACATGATTAGAAGCCTTAAACTTCAAATTTTGAATAATCTAGGGTTTGTGTTCTTGAGCAATTTGGGGCTTTTTGATATAAACAGTTTATGGCCGATTTTTGTCATGAATTGTTGCTAAATTGAGTAGTGTAACATGTCTAGGTAGTTAAATGATCCAAACTTTGAGCCTAAACATGATTTTGAGAATTAAAGTGGACTTTTTCAAGTCCAAAATTCATGAACTTGATTTTTGAAAGATAATGCCATTTGAGACTTGTTTATTTGCTAGTAATGATTATTTTGACATGTTATTTGAGTTGAATGCTTATGAACTTGGTGAAAATTTTCGTATATGCTTATTTGAAAAAGTGTAGATTTGATAAAAATGTGAAAATAAGCTTAAGTTTGATGTAAATTGATAATGTCATTGTAATTATTTTGATTGATGATTTTGCTGACACTAATGCATATTTGGATGCACAAAATTTGTGTTTGATGTGTTTTGCAGAATGAAAGGGGTGAATCTTCATCCCAAGCCCGCCATGCTCCTGCTGAGAACTTGGAACAACAGGAGGTAGATAACTACTACAAGCAGGATGTACCTCATCCAGTCATGACCTTTTCAGATATGCACTTGGAACAGTTGCACCCGAACCTGAGATTTGACAGACTTTGGATAGATTATCCAAAATATCAACGGGGTTTGCATACTCTTCATTCCAAGGTTGTTGAGGTACCGAGGGTCATAGAATGGGGACCCTTGGAAGCTGTAGAATTGGCCGGGCCAATTAGGGAATTACTGGTACAGAGGTATGGTAATTCTTCTTTTAATGACTGGATATGTTTATTCACCATACGCAGACCTGTATATAAAGTATGGTGTGAAGAGTTGTTATGTAGTATAGAGTTGAATGATCGGGTAGCTAGTTTAACCGATCGTTCTTTTATTAGATTTTTGTTAGGCGGTTCGATGCGCCACATGTCTTTACTGGACATGGCTCAGGCTTTACGTATATATACGCCTGAGGAATTAGCATCTGCCGATTGTAGAGGATTGATACTAAACGGTAGGAAAATAGATGAAAATTTTGATACACACGGTGTGTGGAGTCAAATGACAAGCCATCACCGTTTCAAAGGGGGAAACTACTCTTATTTGGATATAGATAGAGCCGAATTAAGAGTAATACATAGGTTTTTAGCTAATTCGATTACACAAAGGGGTAAAAACAAAGAAAAGGTAAATGAACAAGATTTGTTTTACCATATGTGTATTCGAGACCCACACAGCGCTGTAAGTATACCATATTGTGTGGGTTATTATTTATCAGCTATGGTTCGAGGGATGCGTCCACATAGCATAATAGGAGGTGGTATTTTTATTACTTTGATTGGTGAATATCTCGGTGTGGATATAAGTCGGGGGGGATTATTAGTAGAAGAGCCGGAACCCCGCGACACTATAGGTTTAAATGTATACCATGGTGCGAAAGTGTTGAAGCGGCGAAATAACGCCGCAGTACGATACAATGGTAGACATCCACAGGTAGAGAGAAACCAGGAACAAGGTAATGTAGGAGGGGGGAATGAGATGCAAGAAATGCATAGGTTTATAGCTTCTCAGGAATACGAAAATGCTAGACAGAGAGCATTTGAAGATTGGCAAGTTCATCAGAACCAGATCATAGCGCATTGCCAACATATAGGTAGAAACTATATTCCTACTCCGAAACCCGTCTTCCCTCCTTGGTCGATAGAGATGCAGCCACCATATCCTACGTATGACCCTGCCGAAGCATTCTATAGCACTTATGGTTATGCGTGGAACCCCTATTGGTACCAATATCATCCTTAGTTTACTTTTTATTTTTTTTATTATTATTATTTTGTAATTTGTAATTATTTATACATTTAATATTTTTGTTAATATTGTAATCATTTTTATAATTTCTAACTTTTATTCTTAGATTTTAAAAATTTTTGAATGTGGGGTAATAAACCAAACTTCAAAAATATGTATATATGTTTGCAGTTTATCTTATGTATACAACAGGGTAAAACAACGCATTTTCAAAGACTGGCATTAAGTTCAGCAAAAGCAAGTAATTTTGACGACAAGATGCAAAATATATGTGAAATAACAACAAGATGGAATGAACAAATGATGTGCACCATTTATCATTCAGCAAACAAACGCCAATATATTTGGAAACTTTGGTAAAAATTTAATCATTTTCACACAAATCACCCTCAATAATTTAAATTGTTACTGATTTCTTGCAAATGAGGGCATTGCAAGATCTTAAGTGTGGGAAGGGGTTAAATTCTTTCGGATTTTAAAATTTTTATATTAAACACTTGGTTACCATTAAAAATACTAGTAAAGCAGTAGTTGTATTAGAATCTAGTGCTCTCTGATAAAAAAGAACAGCCCTAGTCTTATATACTGACTACCCAATTCTAGTAAAATTTTTCAAAATTTTCAATTAAATGAATTAAAATCATGTTTATACATATTTATGAACGATAAAACTAGGTTTTAACACCGAAATTATTGTTACCTCAAAAAGGACATAAATTGAGAAACAAACTAAAACGTCAAAATTCATTTAAAATGGAATAGAGGACGATAAAAAGAAAAATAAAAAGCCAAGTGTGGGAAAATTTACCAAGTTATTTTAAACATATGTCACATATATTTGTAACAAATAACTGAAAATACTTTTGCTTTGGACTAAACTAAACTGTTTTACCCGATGAAAGAAAAGAAGAGATGGATCTACACGATGAATCAATTCCATCATTAAAAGGAAGTAAAGTCTTCCGAAAAAGACACGCGCTTCTTGATTTAGGTCATGAAGTTGTCGTTCAGACCAGCTGTAGGTTGACGAAAAATCTAGAAAAGTCATCACTAAAATCAGCAGGAAATCCACGGACCTCAGCATTAAACAGGGTCGCCAAGTGGTCAGATTTATCCTAACCATGAGAAGGATTTATCTCGTACAATGGGGAGGCACCGTGCAAATTAGCTGGATAAGACTAATGAATCAGATCCCCAGAAAGGATAATCTCCTTAAAGATTAAAAATCAGCTTTTAAGACTGATATTACTCAATCCTAGAGATTGACCTTAAAGATTGAGAATTACAAACTCATGGAATTCAATGATATCTAAACTCGAGCTTGAATGAGAAAATATTTTGATCAAAATTATAAACCGATTTGTTTTCTGAAAACCCTATTTTCAATGCGTTCATTACCATTGAACGTAAAATCCTAGGAATTCACCTGGAATTCATTAGGTCACCTGAACTAAATCGGGTGTCAACCGTAAGAACGGTGGTTGCATAACATGGTCAAAGACAGGACCTTGTGCCAGACCGACAAATTATAAGGGTGAGCTTTACTATTGCTCCTACCAAGGATAGTAATTGCGTCCGACACGTTATAGACCATAATCAAAAGCATGTCACGGGACATTGCCTTAAACAGTTGCTTGTTCAACGCTTTCCTTTACAACCGGACGGTAGTTTGCCGAAAGGTAATATACGGAACAAGTAAACTGGACGTGTTGCTTTCCAAATACAAGGTTAGCAAGTGGGTGACACAAAACCGCAAGTTTTGAGCTAAAATTTTCAAATCTGAAACCCACCAAACCCACAAATATTTTGCAAACACCGGTAAAGGGTTATTCCGGAAAACTTATCTAGGGTAAAAACTAGATTTAATTTTCAAAAGATCAAATGTTTTCATAAAGATCCAATTTCCTTAATGGATCTAAATTTTTATAGTCATGTGGGACTGTAAACCATATCGTTACTACCATTGTTTATACCGCCGTATAGAAATCACTGATGTACAAAGTGTGAAGAATAAAGAAGTGATTCTAGTATTTCAAGACAATATTGCTTGAGGACAAGCAACGCTCAAGTGTGGGAATATTTGATAATGCTAAAAACGAACATATATTTCATAGCATTATTCCTCAAGAAAGACAAGCTTTTAGTTGCAATTGTTCTATTTACAAGTGATATTCGTTTAAATAATAAAAGGTGAAGACAAAAGACAGATTCGACGATTTGAAGACGCAAACGACCAAAAAGCTCAAAAGAACAAAAGACAATCAAAAAGGTTCCAATTATTGATAAGAAACGTCTCAAAATCACAAGAGTACAAGATTCAAAACGCAAAGTACAAGATATTAAATTGTACGCGAGGACGTTCGAAAATCCGGAACCGGGACCAGAGTCAATTCTTAACGCTCGACGCAACGGACTAAAAATTACAAGTTAACTATATATATAAATATAATATAATATATAATTAATTATATTAATTATATATATATTATATATATATATTTAAAACCGTCGGCAGCAGGAAACTCCAAGGGTGTAAACTGTAAATACCTCTCCGCGACTCGCGGAGTTTTAAGGGTATTTGGCCGCGAGTCGCGGAGCCCCAAAAATCAAGTCTGGCTATAAATCAACCCGAATTCTGATCAAAATCATCATCATTTTTTCTTCTCATTCATACGAAGTAATATATATTTATATTTATAATTTATATTTTAATTTTAATTATAATTCTAATAATAAGGGTATGTTAGCGAATGTTGTAAGGGTGTAAGTCAAAATTCTGTCCGTGTAACGCTACGCTATTTTTAATCATTGTAAGTTATGTTCAACCTTTTTATATTAATGTCTCGTAGCTAAGTTATTATTATGCTTATTTAAAACGAAGTAATCATGATGTTGGGCTAATTACTAAAATTGGGTAATTGGGCTTTGTACCATAATTGGGGTTTGGATAAAAGAACGACACTTGTGGAAACTAGGCTATGGGCTATTAATGGGCTTTATATTTGTTTAACTAAATGAAAGTTTGTTAATGTTAATATAAAGATTTACAATTGGGCGTCCCTATAAATTACCATATACACTCGATCGGACACGATGGGCGGGGTATTTATATGTACGAATAATCGTTCATTTAACCGGACACGGGAATGGATTAATAGCCACTAGAATAATTAAAACAGGGGTGAAATTACATTCAAGGGTAATTGGTGTAATTGTTAACAAAGTAGTAAAACCTTGGTTTACACGCAGTCGATAACCTGGTGTATTCATTAAACAAAGTATTAAAACCTTGTTACAATTCGAATCCCCAATTAGTTGGAATATTTATCTTCGGGTATAATAATAATTTGACAAGGACACTTGCAATTTATATTTATGACTGATGGACTGTTATGGACAAAAACCAGACGGACATATTGAATAATCCAGGACAAAGGACAATTAACCCATGGGCATAAAACTAAAATCAACACGTCAAACATCATGATTACGGAAGTTTAAATAAGCATAATTCTTTTATTTCATATTTAATTTCCTTTATTTTATATTTAATTGCACTTCTAATTATCGCACTTTTATTTATTTTATTTTATTGCACTTTTAATTATCGTACTTTTTAATTATCGCAATTTAATTTTATCGCATTTTTATTATTCGCAATTTCATTATCGTTATTTACTTTACGCTTTAATTTAAAGTCTTGTATTTATTTTATATTTTACATTAGGTTTTAACTGCGACTAAAGTTTTAAAATCGACAAACCGGTCATTAAACGGTAAAAACCCCCCTTTATAATAATAATATTACCTATATATATATTTGTATTTTTATAAAAGTTAACTAATATAGCGTTGAGCTTTGTTTAAAGATTTCCCTGTGGAACGAACCGGACTTACTAAAAACTACACTACTGTACGATTAGGTACACTGCCTATAAGTGTTGTAGCAAGGTTTAAGTATATCCATTCTATAAATAAATAAATATCTTGTGTAAAATTGTATCGTATTTAATAGTTTTTCCTAGTAAAATAATAACTATTTTATATACTACCCCGCTGCACATCAGTTCTGTGTCAACTAAAAAAATTCCTATGATTCCAATGACAAAAACTTCAAAAGCGAGTCTTTTAATGACATTAGTTAAGTCCACACAACACACAAGTCCTAAACCTGATTTAAGTGAGTATGATGCAAAAGAACGTAAAATCAAATTGAAAATTTTGCAAAATCAATCATCTCATGTGTCAACTGAAAAGTTTAGACGTCTAACTAACAAATGTGTTTTTCGTGTCACAGATCATAATACAAACTTGAATTACAAATCTGTATGGGTTTCTAAGTCCACGACTAAGAAAGTAGCAACCAAACCAATGCAATCTGCTAGTCAGCCTAGGAAATCATCTTATGTTTTTCAATTTTCGTCTGTGAACAAAACATCTACTTGGAATAAGTTGTGTGTTAAGACTTCTGATAACAATGTACAACTTGATATTGCGTATGATGCTTCATGTAATGTGATTTTAAATGATGCTTTATTGTCTAAACTGCATGATGCTTTACGTTTCGTTGATCCAAAGTTTATTGTTGGTACTAACCGTAGAGGACCCAAGAAACTTTGGGTACCTAAACTCTAGGAAATTCACATTTACAGGGTTTCGACATCTGTGTTTGGTATATCCATTCCGGTTGTTCTCAACATATGACGGGCGATAAATCCTAGCTTGTCAACTTCATTGACAAATTCCTAGGAACGGTTACTTTTGAAAATGATGAAGTTGCAGCGATAACGGGTTACAGAGATTATGTGCAAAATGGCATAACAATCAAACGGGTTTCATATGTTGAAGGTTTGGGGTGTAGTTTATTTAGTGTGAGTCAATTCTGCGATGGAGATCTTAAAGTTCGGTTTGAACGTCGACAATGCTTGGTGCAATCAATCGAAGGAAATGATCTTCTTGTTGGTAAACGTTGTGCTTCACTATACACTATTGATCTCAATGATGCACCTTCTCATGCAACTATTTGTTTGACTACTCGTTCTACTAAAGAAAATTCATGGTTATGGCATCATCAGATGTCACACCTAAATTACAAGGGTATCAATCGACTAGTCTCTAAAGACTTAGTTGATGGTATTCCAACCTTTCATTATGATAAGCATCATGTGTATCCATCATGTGCGATGGGTAAGTTGAAACGAACTAATCATCCGCTTAAGCAAAACCCCAGTACTTCATCATCTTTGCAATTATTGCATATGGACTTATGTGGGCCCATGTGTATTTCTAGCCTCGGTGGCAAGAAACATGTGCTTGTCATTGTCGATGACTATACCCGGTTTACATGGATTTTTCTTTTGCGAACTAAGTCAGAAACCCCCGCCATTATCATTGAGTTCATTAAAAAGACTCAACGCTCTTTTAACAAACATGTTAAGAGCATTAGAACTGATAATGGGACGGAATTTAAGAATACCCCGCTTGATAGTTATTTGAAAGACCAAGGCATTGAACATTAGTTCTCTGCTGCTCGGACCCCCCAACAGAATGGAGTAGTCGAACGACGTAATCGTACGTTGTGCGAAGCAGCTTGAACGGTGCTTGCTTACTCCAAACTACCTCCAAAAATGTGGGGGGAGGCCATTTCAACTGCATGCTATACCCAAAATCGTTGTATTATTAATAAACGTTTTGATAAAACTCCATATGAGTTATTATATGGTAGACGCCCGAATGTCAAATATTTCAGTGTCTTTGGTTGTATATGCTATGTTCTTAACGATTTTGACAGCCTCAAAAAGTTTGATCCAAATGGCTATCAAGCCATATTTCTCAGTTATTCTTCGAACAAAGTTGCTTATCGGGTTTATCACAAACGGACAAAATCGATTAAAGAGAGCATAAATGTCAAGTTCGACGAATTTTCGGGAATGGATTTTGAACAACTCAGTTCAAAACCCGATCCTAATCTGGCTACTTCTTCTTCCGCGCAAAATTCAATTTTCTCGACGAAGGATGTTCCTACGGTTACATCAGAGGAACTGGATATCTTATTTGATAGTCATTATGCTCCTCAACGGAATTCAAATGTTCAAGTCGTACCGGTTACACCGTCACAGTCAACTACTGTAGAGACTCAACAAAGTCTTTTTGATGAAGATACAACACCAACTGATTCACCTGTTGCTTCTTCATTTGTAGTGACCCGAACTTTTCCATGTTTATATATATATTAAATGAAATTGTTATTTACATGATTAAGTGTTTCCAACATGTTAAGCAATCAAACTTGTTAAGACTTGATTAATTGAAATAGGTTTCATATAGACAATTGACCACCCAAGTTGACCGGTGATTCACGAACGTTAAAACTTGTAAAAACTATACGATGACATATATATGGTTATATATATAGTTAACATGATTTTATTATAAGTATGTATCTCATTAGGTATTTTAACAATGAGTTATATACATAAAAATGAGACTATTAATTTAAGAAACTCGAAAACGATATATATAACGATTATCGTTATAACAACGTCTTACTAGGTACATATGAATCATATTAAGATATTGATACACTTGGTTAATTATGTTAAATGATAAGTAAATATATTATTAAGTGTATTAACAATGAAATACATATGTAAAAATAAGACTACTAACTTAATGATTTCGAAACGAGACATATATGTAACGATTATCGTTGTAACGATATTTAACTGTATATACATCATACTAAGATATATTATATATCATAATATCATGCTAATATAACAATTTAACATCTCATTTGTTATAATAAATAATGGGTTAACAACATTCAACAAGATCGTTAACCTAAAGGTTTCAAAACAACATTTACATGTAACGACTAACGATGACTTAACGACTCAGTTAAAATGTATATACATGTAGTGTTTTAATATGTATTCATACACTTTTTAAAGACTTCAAGACACTTATCAAAATACTTCTACTTAACAAAAATACTTACAATTACATCCTCGTTCAGTTTCATCAACAATTCTACTCGTATGCACCCGTATTCGTACTCGTACAATACACAACTTTTAGATGTAAGTACTATTGGTATATACACTCCAATGATCAGCTCTTAGCAGCCCATGTGAGTCACCTAACATATGTGGGAACCATCATTTGGCAACTAGCATGAAATATCTCATAAAATTACAAAAATATGAGTAATCATTCATGACTTATTTACATGAAAACAAAATTACATATCCTTTATATCTAATCCATACACCAACGACCAAAAACACCTACAAACAATTTCATTCTTCAATTTTCTTCATCTAATTGATCTCTCTCAAGTTCTATCTTCAAGTTCTAAGTGTTCTTCATAAATTCCAAAAGTTCTAGTTTCATAAAATCAAGAATACTTCAAAGATTGCAAGTTTACTTCCAAGTTTTCTAAATCCATTCCAAGTAATCATCCAAGATCAAGAAACCTTTGTTACTTACAGTAGGTTATCTTTCTAATACAAGGTAATAATCATATTCAAACTTTGATTCAATTTCTATAACTATAACAATCTTATTTCGAGTGGAAATCTTACTTGAACTTGTTTCGTGTCATGATTCTGCTTCAAGAACTTTCAAGCCATCCAAGGATCCTTTGAAGCTAGATCCATTTTTTTCATTTCCAGTAGCTTTATCCAGAAAACTTGTGGTAGTAATGATGTTCATAACATCATTCGATTCATACATATAAAGCTATCTTATTTGAAGGTTTAAACTTGTAATCAATAGAACATAGTTTAGTTAATTCTAAACTTGTTCGCAAATAAAAGTTAATCCTTCTAACTTGACTTTTAAAATCAACTAAACACATGTTCTATATCTATATGATATGCTAACTTAATAATTTAAAACCTGGAAACACGAGAAACACCGTAAAACCGGATTTACGCCGTCGTAGTAACACCACGGGCTGTTTTGGGTTAGCTAATTAAAAACTATGATAAACTTTGATTTAAAAGTTGTTATTCTGAGAAAATGATTTTTATTATGAACATGAAACTATATCCAAAAATTATGGTTAAACTCAAAGTGGAAGTATGTTTTCTAAAATGGTCATCTAGACGTCGTTCTTTCGACTGAAATGACTACCTTTACAAAAATGACTTGTAACTTATTTTTCCGACTATAAACCTATACTTATTCTTTTTAGATTCATAAAATAGAGTTCAATATGAAACCATAGCAATTTGATTCACTCAAAATGGATTTAAAATGAAGAAGTTATGGGTAAAACAAGATTGGATAATTTTTCTCATTTTAGCAACGTGAAAATTGGTAACAAATCTATTCCAACCATAACTTAATCAACTTGTATTGTATATTATGTAATCTTGAGATACCATAGACACGTATACAATGTTTCAACCTATCATGTCGACACATCTATATATATTTCGGAACAACCATAGACACTCTATATGTGAATGTTGGAGTTAGCTATACAGGGTTGAGGTTGATTCCAAAATATATATAGTTTGAGTTATGATCAATACTGAGATACGTATACACTGGGTCGTGGATTGATTCAAGATAATATTTATCGATTTATTTCTGTACATCTAACTGTAGACAACTAGGTGTAGGTTACTAACGAGGACAGCTGACTTAATAAACTTAAAACATCAAAATATATTAAAAGTTTTGTAAATATATTTTGAACATACTTTGATATATATGTATATATTGTTATAGGTTCGTGAATCAACCAGTGGCCAAGTCTTACTTCCCGACGAAGTAAAAATCTGTGAAAGTGAGTTATAGTCCCACTTTTAAAATCTAATATTTTTGGGATGAGAATACATGCAGGTTTTATAAATGATTTACAAAATAGACACAAGTACGTGAAACTACATTCTATGGTTGAATTATCGAAATCGAATATGCCCCTTTTTATTAAGTCTGGTAATCTAAGAATTAGGGAACAGACACCCTAATTGACGCGAATCCTAAAGATAGATCTATTGGGCCTAACAAACCCCATCCGAAGTACCGGATGCTTTAGTACTTCGAAATTTATATCATATCCGAAGGGTGTCCCGGAATGATGGGGATATTCTTATATATGCATCTTGTTAATGTCGGTTACCAGGTGTTCACCATATGAATGATTTTTATCTCTATGTATGGGATGTGTATTGAAATATGAAATCTTGTGGTCTATTGTTACGATTTGATATATATAGGTTAAACCTATAACTCACCAACATTTTTGTTGACGTTTAAAGCATGTTTATTCTCAGGTGAATACTAAGAGCTTCCGCTGTTGCATACTAAAATAAGGACAAGATTTGGAGTCCATATTTATATGATATTGTGTAAAAACTGCATTCAAGAAACTGATTTCGATGTAACATATTTGTATTGTAAACCATTATGTAATGGTCGTGTGTAAACAGGATATTTTAGATTATCATTTAATCTACGTAAAGCTTTTTAAACCTTTATTTATGAAATAAAGGTTATGGTTTGTTTTAAAAATGAATGCAGTCTTTGAAAAACGTCTCATATAGAGGTCAAAACCTCGCAACGAAATCAATTAATATGGAACGTTTTTAATCAATAAGAACGGGACATTTCAGTTGGTATCCGAGCGTTGGTCTTAGAGAACCAGAAAATTTGCATTAGTGTGTCTTATCGAGTTTGTTAGAATGCATTAGTGAGTCTGGACTTCGACCGTGTTTTCTTTAAAAATGATTGCTTAACATTTTTGTTGGAAACTATATATTATTAACATGTATATATTATGTGATATATTAATCTCTTAACATGTTTGATATTGTGTGATAGATGTCTACCTCTAGCACAAATCCCATTGACTCACCTAATAATAACGAAGAGTCGAATATATATTGGACTGATTCACAAGTTCCCGAAGAGGAACCGGAAGAAGAATCAGAACCGGAAGAAGAATCAGAATCGGAAGAGGAGGAACCGGAGGAGGAAATAGAACCGGTGGGGGAAATAATAAAACGGTTAAGTAAAAGAAAATCCTCAACCAACCGACCAAGGTTAATTATGGTCAATGGTGTTTCCGCCAAGGAAGCAAAATATTGGGAGGATTACCAATTCTCCGATGAATCGGATTCCGACGAGAATTCCGATGATGTTATAGAAATTACCTCAACTGAATTTAAAAAAGCAAAAGAAAATAATAAGGGAAAGGGCATAAAAATAGAGAAATCAAATTCCAACCCCGATGAACTTTATATGTATCGTCAACCCCCGAAGTCCTTAAGTTGTAACAATGACCCGGGAACCTCTAAACCACCAGGTTTTTCTAAACCGTTGTGGAAAACGACAGCTAGTATTAGGGGAACATCATATATCCCTAGAAACTTGGCAAAATGAACCAAAACTAAAGAAGAAGAAACGAGCGAGTCGAAATAAGATAGTTGTATTCGTGTGGTGTAATATATGTAATATAGTGTGCTTATGCTTTATGATATATGTAAAAATTGCTTGTATTAATAAGTATTTTTTTATGAATCTAACTCTTGTCTATTTTACAGTTTAAAAACCCAAAATGGATAGACAACCCAATATTTTAAGAGACCTACCCGGAGACATGATTGATGAAATCTTGTCTAGAGTCGGTCAGAATTCCTCGGCACAACTATTTAAGGCGAGATCAGTTTGTAAGATATTCGAAGAACGTTCCAAGAATGTCTTAGTTTATAAGAGACTTTCGTTTGAAAGATGGGGGATATCACATTGGGAAACCCATAAGTTACGATGTGTTTACTTTGACGCATATATTGCGGGGAACCCAAATGCTATTTTACGCAACGGGTTAAGAAACTATTTTGACTTAATGTATCCGAATATAGGACTTCATGATTTAGAAAAAGCGGCTAACATGCAACATAAAGAAGCATGCTATGCTTACGGGTTAGTAATGTTCGCTTCTCACCAAAGTGAGAAAAAGAACATCGGGCTACAGCTATTAAACAAAACGTTCCCACAAGTGACGGAGTCGGTAATTGGGGTAAGAAATGAGGTTTTTAGGTTATTACGAGACTGTTGGTCATGACGTAACCCTCGTCCCTTTGACGATATTACAAAACACTGTCTTATCAACGGCCATAACGGTTATGTTCCACAAGACCAAGGATGGGAAGTAGTCCTAGTAAAACCAGAATGCATGACTTGTTTCTGGACGTATGAATTACGTGTCTTTATTGCCTTTGCTGAATGACTTGTGTACTAGCTAGAATTATCTTCACAACTATCTTGTATCAAAGTTATTGTGTGCTATATTTCATGCTTTATGTAAAATAAGCGGTATTGTAAGTTTGTAAAATATTGTATAAAAGTTTGAACGTGAAATATTATTATAATCAGTTTTTCATATAGAATTGTAGTAGTTGAATTGTATATTAGCTACTAAGTATGAACTTAACGGGTAGGTACTACCCGAATTTAAACTTATAAAACGCTAATATGAAGAAAAAGCTTTTATAAATGAGTTCATATTATGCTATGAAATACTATTAACTACTCTTAATATTCTGTATGATTAACTTGTTCCATTTGACTATTTTGAAGGAAATGGCACCGACTACTCGACACACCGTGAATATGAATGAAGAGGAATTCCGTACTTTTCTAGCTTCAAACATAGCCGCAGTACAGGCTGCGCTACATACCAACAATAACCTTGGATCTAGCAGTACAGGAAATTGTGTAGGATGCACCTACAAAGAATTCACTGCCTGCAAACCTTTGGGATTTGATGGAACCGAAGGACCGATCGGATTGAAACGGTGGACCGAGAAGGTCGAATCGGTGTTTGCCATAAGTAAGTGTACCGAAGAGGACAAAGTGAAGTACGCTACGCATACCTTCACAGGTTCTGCGTTAACATGGTGGAATACCTATCTAGAGCAAGTGGGACAAGATGATGCGTACGCACTACCGTGGTTAGCATTCAAGCACTTGATGAACGAGAAGTACCGTCCCAGAACTGAGGTGAATAAGCTCAAGACAGAACTTAGAGGGTTACGAACCCAAGGATTTGATATTACCACGTACGAAAGACGATTCACAGAATTGTGCCTATTGTGTCCGGGAGCGTTCGAAGATGAGGAAGAGAAGATCGACGCGTTTGTGAAAGGATTACCGGAAAGAATCCAAGAAGATATAAGTTCACACGAGCCCGACTCCATACAACAGGCATGTAGAATGGCTCACAAACTAGTGAACCAGATTGAGGAAAGAATTAAAGAACAGACGGATGAAGAGGCCAATGTGAAGCAAGTCAAAAGAAAGTGGGAGGAAAACGGTGATAAGAATCACCAATACAACAACAACAGCAATTACAATAATAATCGCAACAATTATCCCAACAATCGCAACATCAATCGCAACTACAACAAACGGCCCAACAACAACAATAACAACAACAACAACAACAACAGCAACTACAACAATCATCCCAACAACAATAACAACCTCAACAACAACAACAACAACAATCAGAAGCAGCTATGCCAAAGGTGTGAAAAGTATCACTCGGGGTTCTGCACCAAATTTTGCAACAAGTGTAAAAGAAATGGTCATAGCGCGGTGAAGTGTGAGGTCTATGGACTAGGGGTTAACAGAACGAAAGGAACAAATGGTGTCGGAACGAGTAATGGCGGAGCAAGTAGTGTCGGAGCAAGTTATGCCAATGTAGTTTGTTATAAATGTGGAAAACCGGGCCACATTATTAGAAATTGCCCGACCAGGAGAACACGAATGGACAAGGCCGCGGAAGAGTTTTCAATATTAATGCGGCAGAGGCACAGGAAGACCCGGAGCTTGTTACGGGTACGTTTCTTATTGACAATAAATCTGCTTACGTTTTATTTGATTCGGGTGCGGATAGAAGCTATATGAGTAGAGATTTTTATGCTAAATTAAGTTGTCCATTGACGCCGTTGGATAGTAAATTTTTACTCGAATTAGCAAATGGTAAATTAATTTCAGCAGATAATATATGTCGGAATCGAGAAATTAAACTGGTTAGCGAAACATTTAAGATTGACTTGATACCAGTAGAGTTAGGGAGTTTTGTTGTGATAATCAGTATGGACTGGTTGAAATAAGTGAAAGCAGAGATCGTTTGTTACAAAAATTCAATTCGCATTATACGAGAAAAAGGAAAACCCTTAATGGTGTACGGAGAAAAGGGCAACACAAAGCTACATCTTATTAGTAATTTGAAGGCACAAAAACTAATAAGAAAAAGTTGCTATGCTGTTCTAGCACACGTCGAGAAAGTACAAACTGAAGAAAAGAGCATCAATGATGTTCCCGTTGCAAAAGAATTTCCCGATGTATTTCCGAAAGAATTACCGGAATTACCCCCACATCGATCCGTTGAATTTCAAATAGATCTTGTACCAGGAGCTGCACCAATAGCTCGTGCTCCTTACAGAATCGCACCCAGCGAGATGAAAGAACTGCAAAGCCAATTACAAGAACTTTTAGAGCGTGGTTTCATTCGACCAAGCACATCACCGTGGGGAGCTCCTGTTTTGTTTGTCAAGAAGAAAGATGGTACGTTCAGGTTGTGTATCGACTACCGAGAGTTGAACAAACTTACCATCAAGAACCGCTACCCACTACCGAGAATCGATGACTTATTTGATCAACTACAAGGCTCGTCTGTTTATTCAATGATTGACTTACGTTCCGGGTATCATCAAATGTGGGTGAAAGAAGATGATATTCCAAAGACTGCTTTCAGAACACGTTACGGTCATTACGAGTTTATGGTCATGCCGTTTGGTTTAACTAATGCACCAGCTGTGTTCATGGACCTTATGAACCGAGTGTAGACCATACCTTGACAAGTTTGTCATTGTTTTCATTGATGACATACTTATTTACTCAAAGAATGACCAAGAACACGGTGAACATTTGAGAAAGGTGTTAGAAGTATTGAGGAAGGAAGAATTGTACGCTAAATTTTCATAGTGTGCATTTTGGTTGGAAGAAGTTCAATTCCTCGGTCACATACTGAACAAAAAAGGTATTAAGGTGGATCCGGCAAAGATAGAAACTGTTGAAAAGTGGGAAACCCCGAAAACTCCGAAACACATACGCCAGTTTTTAGGACTAGCTGGTTACTACAGAAGGTTCATCCAAGACTTTTCCAGAATAGCAAAACCCTTAACTGCATTAACGCATAAAGGGAAGAAATTTGAATGGAAGGATGAACAAGAGAAAGCATTTCAGTTATTGAAGAAAAAGCTAACTACGGCACATATATTGTCATTGCCTGAAGGGAATGATGATTTTGTGATTTATTGTGACGCATCAAAGCAAGGTCTCGGTTGTGTATTAATGCAATGAACGAAGGTGATTGCTTATGTGTCTAGACAATTGAAGATTCACGAGCAAAATTATACGACGCATGATTTGGAATTAGGCGCGGTTGTTTTTGCATTAAAGACTTGGAGGCACTACTTATATGGGGTCAAAAGTATTATATATATCTACCACAAAAGTCTTCAACACATATTTAATCAGAAACAACTGAATATGAGGCAGCGTAGGTGGATTGAATTGTTGAATGATTACGACTTTGAGATTCGTTACCACCCGGGGAAGGCAAATGTGGTAGCCGACGCCTTGAGCAGGAAGGACAGAGAACCCATTCGAGTAAAATCTATGAATATAATGATTCACAATAACCTTACTACTCAAATAAAGGAGGCGCAACAAGGAGTTTTAAAAGAGGGAAATTTAAAGGATGAAATAACCAAAGGATCGGAGAAGCATCTTAATATTCGGGAAGACGGAACCCGGTATAAAGCTGAAAGGATTTGGGTACCAAAATTTGGAGATATGAGAGAAATGGTACTTAGAGAAGCTCATAAAACCAGATACTCAATACATCCTGGAACGGGGAAGATGTACAAGGATCTCAAGAAATATTGGTGGCCGGGTATGAAAGCCGATGTTGCTAAATACGTAGGAGAATGTTTGACGTGTTCAAAGGTCAAAGCTGAGCATCAGAAACCATCAGGTCTACTTCAACAACCCGAAATCCTGGAATGGAAATGGGAAAACATTACCATGGATTTCATCACTAAATTGCCAAGGACTGCAAGTGGTTTTGATACTATTTGGGTAATAGTTGATCGTCTCACCAAATCAGCACACTTCCTGCCAATAAGAGAAGATGACAAGATGGAGAAGTTAGCACGACTGTATTTGAAGGAAGTCATCTCCAGACATGGAATACCAATCTCTATTATCTCTGATAGGGATGGCAGATTTATTTCAAGATTCTGGCAGACATTACAGCAAGCATTAGGAACTCGCCTAGACATGAGTACTGCCTATCATCCACAAACTGATTGACAGAGCGAAAGGACGATACAAACGCTTGAAGATATGCTACGAGCATGTGTTATTGATTTTGGAAACAGTTGGGATCGACATCTACCGTTAGCAGAATTTTCCTACAACAACAGCTACCATTCAAGCATTGAGATGGCGCCGTTTGAAGCACTTTATGGTAGAAAGTGCAGGTCTCCGATTTGTTGGAGTGAAGTGGGGGATAGACAGATTATGGGTCCGGAGATAATACAAGAAACTACCGAGAAGATCATCCAAATTCAACAACGGTTGAAAACCGCCCAAAGTCGACAAAAGAGCTACGCTGACATTAAAAGAAAAGATATAGAATTTGAAATTGGAGAGATGGTCTTGCTTAAAGTTGCACCTTGGAAAGGTGTTGTTCGATTTGGTAAATGAGAGAAATTAAATCCAAGGTATATTGGACCATTCAAGATTATTGATCGTGTCGGACCAGTAGCTTACCGACTTGAGTTACCTCAACAACTCGCGGCTGTACATAACACTTTCCACGTCTCGAATTTGAAGAAATGTTTTGCTAAAGAAGATCTCACTATTCCGTTAGATGAAATCCAAATCAACGAAAAACTTTAATTTATCGAAGAACCCGTCGAAATAATGGATCGTGAGGTTAAAAGACTTAAGCAAAACAAGATACCAATTGTTAAGGTTCGATGGAATGCTCGTAGAGGACCCGAGTTCACCTGGGAACGAGATGATCAGATGAAGAAGAAATACCCGAATTTATTTCCAGAAGATACGTCAACACCTCCAACTGCTTAAAATTTCGGGACGAAATTTATTTAACGGGTAGGTACTGTAGTGACCCGAACTTTTCCATGTTTATATATATATTAAATGAAATTGTTATTTACATGATTAAGTGTTTCCAACATGTTAAGCAATCAAACTTGTTAAGACTTGATTAATTGAAATAGGTTTCATATAGACAATTGACCACCCAAGTTGACCGGTGATTCACGAACGTTAAAACTTGTAAAAACTATACGATGATATATATATATGGTTATATATATAGTTAACATGATTTTATTATAAGTATGTATCTCATTAGGTATTTTAACAATGAGTTATATACATAAAAATGAGACTATTAATTTAAGAAACTCGAAAACGATATATATAACGATTATCGTTATAACAATGTCTTACTAGGTACATATGAATCATATTAAGATATTGATACACTTGGTTAATTATGTTAAATGATAAGTAAATATATTATTAAGTGTATTAACAATGAAATACATATGTAAAAATAAGACTACTAACTTAATGATTTCGAAACGAGACATATATGTAACGATTATCGTTGTAACGACATTTAACTGTATATACATCATACTAAGATATATTATATATCATAATATCATGATAATATAACAATTTAACATCTCATTTGTTATAATAAACAATGGGTTAACAACATTCAACAAGATCGTTAACCTAAAGGTTTCAAAACAACATTTACATGTAACGACTAACGATGACTTAACGACTCAGTTAAAATGTATATACATGTAGTGTTTTAATATGTATTCATACACTTTTGAAATACTTCAAGACACTTATCAAAATACTTCTACTTAACAAAAATGCTTACAATTACATCCTCGTTCAGTTTCATCAACAATTCTACTCGTATGCACCCGTATTCGTACTCGTACAATACACATCTTTTAGATGTATGTACTATTGGTATATATACTCCAATGATCAGCTCTTAGCAGCCCATGTGAGTCACCTAACACATGTGGGAACCATCATTTGGCAACTAGCATGAAATATCTCATAAAATTACAAAAATATGAGTAATCATTCATGACTTATTTACATGAAAACAAAATTACATATCCTTTATATCTAATCCATACACCAACGACCAAAAACACCTACAAACACTTTTATTCTTCAATTTTCTTTATCTAATTGATCTCTCTCAAGTTTTATCTTCAAGTTCTAAGTGTTCTTCATAAATTCCAAAAGTTCTAGTTTCATAAAATCAAGAATACTTTCAAGATTGCAAGTTTACTTCCAAGTTTTCTAAATCCATTCCAAGTAATCATCCAAGATCAAGAAACCTTTGTTACTTAGAGTAGATTATCTTTCTAATACATGGTAATAATAATATTCAAACTTTGATTCAATTTCTATAACTATAACAATCTTATTTCGAGTGGAAATCTTACTTGAACTTGTTTTCGTGTCATGATTCTGCTTCAAGAACTTTCAATCCATCCAAGGATCCTTTGAAGCTAGATCCATTTTTCTCATTTCTAGAAGCTTTATCCAGAAAACTTGAGGTAGTAATGATGTTCATAACATCATTCGATTCATACATATAAAGCTATCTTATTCGAAGGTTTAAACTTGTAATCACTAGAACATAGTTTAGTTAATTCTAAACTTGTTCGCAAATAAAAGTTAATCCTTCTAACTTGACTTTTAAAATCAACTAAACACATGTTCTATATCTATATGATATGCTAACTTAATGATTTAAAACCTGGAAACACGAAAAACACCGTAAAACTGGATTTACGCCGTCGTAGTAACACCGCGGGCTGTTTTGGGTTAGTTAATTAAAAACTATGATAAACTTTGATTTAAAAGTTGTTATTCTGGGAAAATGATTTTTATTATGAACATGAAACTATATCCAAAATTTATGGTTAAACTCAAAGTGGAAGTATGTTTTCTAAAATGGTCATCTAGACGTCGTTCTTTCGACTGAAATGACTACCTTTACAAAAACGACTTGTAACTTATTTTTCTGACTTTAAACCTATACTTTTTCTACTTATATTCATAAAATAGAGTTCAATATGAAACCATAGCAATTTGATTCACTCAAAACGGATTTAAAATGAAGAAGTTATGGGTAAAATAAGATTGGATAATTTTTCTCATTTTAGCTACGTGAAAATTGGTAAAAAATCTATTCCAACCATAACTTAATCAACTTGTATTGTATATTATGTAATCTTGAGATACCATAGACACGTATATAATGTTTCGACCTATCATGTCGACACATCTATATATATTTCGGAACAACCATAGACACTCTATATGTGAATGTTGGAGTTAGCTATACAGGGTTGAGGTTGATTCCAAAATATATATAGTTTGAGTTGTGATCAATACTGAGATATGTATACACTGGGTCGTGGATTGATTCAAGATAATATATATCGATTTATTTCTGTACATCTAACTGTGGACAACTAGTTGTAGGTTACTAACGAGGACAGCTGACTTAATAAACTTAAAACATCAAAATGTATTAAAAGTGTTGTAAATATATTTTGAACATACTTTGATATATATGTACATATTTGTTATAGGTTCGTGAATCGACCAGTGGTTAAGTCTTACTTCCCGACGAAGTAAAAAATCTGTAAAAGTGAGTTATAGTCCCACTTTTAAAATCTAATATTTTTGGGATGAGAATACATGCAGGTTTTATAAATGATTTACAAAATAGACACAAGTACGTGAAACTACATTCTATGGTTGAATTATTGAAATCGAATATGCCCCTTTTTATTAAGTCTGGTAATTTAAGAATTAGGGAACAGACACCCTAATTGACGCGAATCCTAAAGATAGATCTATTGGGCCTAACAAACTCCATCCAAAGTACCAGATGCTTTAGTACTTCGAAATTTATATCATATCCGAAGGGTGTCCCGGAATGATGGGGATATTCTTAAATATGCATCTTGTTAATGTCGGTTACCAGGTGTTCACCATATGAATGATTTTTATCTCTATGTATGGGATGTGTATTGAAATATGAAATCTTGTGGTCTATTATTATGATTTGATAATATATAGGTTAAACCTATAACTCACCAACATTTTGTTGACGTTTTAAGCATGTTTATTCTCAGGTGATTATTAAGAGCTTCCGCTGTCGCATACTTAAATAAGGACGAGATTTGGAGTCCATGCTTGTATGATATTGTGTAAAAACTGCATTCAAGAAACTTATTTCGTTGTAACATATTTGTATTGTAAACCATTATGTAATGGTCGCGTGTAAACATGATATTTTAGATTATCATTATTTGATAATCTACGTAAAGCTTTTTAAACCTTTATTGATGAAATAAAGGTTATGGTTTGTTTTAAAATGAATGCAGTCTTTAAAAAACGTCTCATATAGAGGTCAAAACCTCGCAACGAAATCAATTAATATGGAACGTTTTTAATCAATAAGAACGGGACATTTCAGTTGGTATCCGAGCGTTGGTCTTAGAGAACCAGAATTTTTCATTAGTGTGTCTTATCGAGTTTGTTAGGATGCATTAGCGAGTCTGGACTTCGACCGTGTTTACTTGAAAAATGATTGCTTAACAAATTTTGTTGGAAACTATATTTTTTAACATGTGAATATTATGTGATATATTAATCTCTTAACGTGTTTGATATTATGTGATAGATGTCTACCTCTAGAACAAGTCCCATTGACTCACCTAATAATAATGAAGAGTCAAAGGTAATTTGGAATGATTCGTGGACTGATTCACAAGTTCCCGAAGAGGAACCGGAAGAAGAGTCGGAACCGGAAGAAGAATCGGAACCGGAAGAAGAATCGAAATCGGAAGAAGAAATAGAACCAGTGGGTGAAATAATAAAACGGTTAAGTAGAAGAAAATCCTCAACCAACCGACCAAAGTTAATTATGGTCAATGGTGTTTCCACCAAGGAAGCAAAGTATTGGGAGGATTACCAATTCTCCGATGAATCAGATCCCGAAAAGGATTCCGATGATGTTATAGAAATTACCCCAACACAATTTAATAAGGCAAAAGAGAACAATAAGGGAAAGGGCATAAAAATAGAGAAATTTGATTTCAATCCCGATGAACTTTATATGTATCGTCAACACCCGTATTTCTTAAGTTGTGACAATAACCCGGGAACTTCTAAACCACCAGGTTTTTCTAAACCAATGTGGAAAACGACGGCTCGTATTAGGGGAACATCATATATCCCTAGAAACTTGGCAAAACGAACCAAAACCGAAGAAGAAGAAACGAGCGAGTCGGAATAAGATAGTTGTATTCGTGTGGTGTAATATATGTAATATAGTGTGCTTATGCTTTATGATATATGTAAAAATTTCTTGTATTAATAAGTATTTTTTTATGAATCTAACTCTTGTCTATTTTACAGTATAAAAACACAAAATGGATAGACAACCCAATATTTTAAGAGACCTACCCGGAGACATGATTGATGAAATCTTGTCTAGAGTCGGTCAGAATTCCTCGGCACAACTATTTAAGGCGAGATCAGTTTGTAAGACATTCGAAGAATGTTCCAAGAATGCCTTGGTTTATAAAAGGCTTTCGTTCGAAAGATGGGGGATATCACATTGGGAAATCCATAAGTTACGATGTGTTTACTTTGACGCATATATTGCGGGGAACCCAAATGCTATTTTACGCAACGGGTTAAGAAATTATTTTGACTCAATATATCCGAATATAGGACTTCGTGATTTAGAAAAAGTGGCTAACATGCAACATAAAGAAGCATGTTATGCTTACGGATTAGTAATGTTCGCTTCTCACCAAAGTGAGAACAAGAACATCGGGCTACAACTATTAAACAAAACGTTCCCACAAGTGACGGAGTCGGTAATTTAGGTAAGAAATGAGGTTTTTAGATTGTTACGGGACTGTTGGACATTACGTAACCCTCGTCCCTTTGACGACGTTACAACACGCTGTCTTATCAACGGCCATAACGGTTATGTTCCACAAGACCAAGGATGGGAAGTAGTCCTAGTAAAACCAGAATGCATGACTTGTTTCTGGACGTATGAATTACGTGTCTTTATTGCCTTTGCTGAACGACTTGTGTACTAGCTAGAATTATCTTCACAACTATCTTGTATCAAAGTTATTGCGTGCTATATTTCATGCTATATGTAAAATAAGCGGTATTGTAAGTTTGTAAAATATTGTGTAAAATTTTGAACGCGAAATATTATTATAATCAGTTTTTCATATAGAATTGTAGTAGTTGAATTGTATATTAGCTACTAAGTATGAACTTAACGGGTAGTTACTACCCGAATTTAAACTTATAAAACGCTAATATGAAGAAAAATCTTTTATAAATAAGTTCATATTACGCTACGAAATACTATTGACTACTCTTGATATTCTATATGATTAACTCGTTTCATTTGACTATTTTGAAGGAAATGGCACCGACTACTCGACACACCTTGAATATGAGCGAAGAGGAATTTCGTGCCTTTCTTGCTTCAAACATAGCTGCAGTATAGGCTGCGCTACATACCAACAATAACCTTGGATCTAGCAGTACAGAAAATCGTGTAGGATGCACCTACAAAGAATTCACTGCCTGCAAACCTTTGGAATTTGATGGAACTGAAGGATCGATCGGATTGAAACGGTGGACCGAGAAGGTCAAATCGGTGTTTGCCATAAGTAAGTGTACTGAAGAGGACAAAGTGAAGTACGCTACGCATACCTTCACAGGTTCTGCGTTAACATGGTGGAATACCTATCTAGAGCAAGTGGGACAAGATGATGCGTACGCACTACCGTGGTCAGCATTCAAGCACTTGATGAACGAGAAGTACCGTCCCAGAACCGAGGTCAATAAGCTCAAGACAGAACTTAGAGGGTTACGAACCCAAGGATTTGATATTACCACGTACGAAAGACGATTCACAGAATTGTGCCTATTGTGTCCGGGAGCATTCGAAGATGAGGAAGAGAAGATCGACGCATTTGTGAAAGGATTACCGGAAAGAATCCAAGAAGATATAAGTTCACACGAGCCCGCCTCCATACAACAGGCATGTAGAATGGCTCACAAACTAGTGAACCAGATTGAGGAAAGAATTAAAGAACAGGCGGCTGAAGAGGCCAATGTGAAGCAAGTCAAAAGAAAGTGGGAGGAAAACGGTGATAAGAATCACCAATACAATAACAGCAATTACAATAATAATCGCAACAATTATCCCAACAATCGCAACATCAATCGCAACTACAACCAACGGCCCAAAAACAACAACAACAACTACAACAATCATCCCAACAACAATAACAACCGCAACAACAACAACAATCAGAAGCAGCTATGCCAAAGGTGTGAAAAGTATCACTCGGGGTTCTGCACTAAATTTTGAAACAAGTGTAAAATAAATGGTCATAGCGCAGTGAAGTGTGAGGTCTACGGACCAGGGGTTAACAGAACGAAAGGAACAAATGGTGTCGGAACGAGTAATGGCGGAGCAAGTAGTGTCGGAGCAAGTTATGCCAATGTAGTTTGTTATAAATGTGGAAAATCGGGCCACATTATTAGAAATTGCCCGAATCAGGAGAACACGAATGGACAAGGCCGCGGAAGAGTTTTCAATATTAATGCAGCAGAGGCACAGGAAGACCCGGAGCTTGTTACGGGTACGTTTCTTATTGACAATAAATCTGCTTACGTTTTATTTGATTCGGGTGCGGATAGAAGCTATATGAGTAGATATTTTTGTGCTAAATTAAGTTGTCCATTGACACCTTTGGATAGTAAATTTTTACTCGAATTAGCAAATGGTAAATTATTTTCAGCAGATAATATATGTCGGAATCGAGAAATTAAACTGGTTAGCGAAACATTTAAGATTGACTTGATACCAGTAGGGTTAGGGAGTTTTGATGTGATAATCGGTATGGACTGGTTGAAAGAAGTGAAAGCAGAGATCGTTTGTTACAAAAATGCAATTCGCATTATACGAGAAAAAGGAAAACCCTTAATGGTGTACGGAGAAAAGGGCAACACAAAGCTACATCTTATTAGTAATTTGAAGGCACAAAAACTAATAAGAAAAGGTTGCTATGCTGTTCTAGCACACGTCGAGAAAGTACAAACTGAAGAAAAGAGCATCAATGATGTTTTTGTCGCAAAAGAATTTCCCGATGTATTTTTGAAAGAATTACCGGGATTACCCCCACATCGATCCGTTGAATTTCAAATAGATCTTGTACCAGGAGCTGCACCAATAGCTCGTGCTCCTTACAGACTCGCACCCAGCGAGATGAAAGAACTGCAAAGCTAATTACAAGAACTTTTAGAGCGTGGTTTCATTCGACCAAGCACATCACCGTGGGGAGCTCCTGTTTTGTTTGTCAAGAAGAAAGATGGTATATTCAGGTTGTGTATCGACTACCGAGAGTTGAACAAACTTACCATCAAGAACCGCTACCCACTACCGAGAATCGACGACTTATTTGATCAACTACAAGGCTCGTCTGTTTATTCAAAGATTGACTTACGTTCCGGGTATCATCAAATGCGGGTGAAAGAAGATGATATTCCAAAGACAGCTTTCAGAACACGTTACGGTCATTACGAGTTTATGGTCATGCCGTTTGGTTTAACTAATGCACCAGCTGTGTTCATGGACCTTATGAACCGAGTGTGTGGACCATACCTTGACAAGTTTGTCATTGTTTTCATTGATGACATACTTATTTACTCAAAGAATGACCAAGAACACGGTGAACATTTGAGAAAGGTGTTAGAAGTATTGAGGAAGGAAGAATTGTACGCTAAGTTTTCAAAGTGTGCATTTTGGTTAGAAGAAGTTCAATTCCTTGGTCACATAGTGAACAAAGAAGTTATTAAGGTGGATTCGGTAAAGATAGAAACTGTTAAAAAGTGGGAAACCCCGAAAACTCTGAAACACATACGCCAGTTTTTAGGACTAGCTGGTTACTACAGAAGATTCATCCAAGATTTCTCCAAAATAGCAGAACCCTTGACTGCATTAACGCATAAAGGGAAGAAATTTGAATGGAAGGATGAACAAGAGAAGGCGTTTCAATTATTGAAGAAAAAGCTAACTACGGCACCTATATTGTCATTGCCTGAAGGGAATGATGAATTTGTGATTTATTGTGACGCATCAAAGCAAGGTCTCGGTTGTGTATTAATGCAACGGACGAAGGTGATTGCTTATGCGTCTAGACAATTGAAGATTCACGAGCAAAATTATACGACGCATGATTTGGAATTAGGCGCGGTTGTTTTTGCATTAAAGACTTGGAGGAACTACTTATATGGGGTCAAAAGTATTATATATACCGACCAAAAAGGTCTTCAACACATATTTAATCAGAAACAACTGAACATGAGGCAGCGTAGGTGGATTGAATTGTTGAATGATTACGACTTTGAGATTCGTTACCACCCGGGGAAGGCAAATGTGGTAGCCGACGCCTTGAGTAGAAAGGACGGAGAACCCATTCGAGTAAAATCTATGAATATAATGATTCACAATAACCTTACTACTCAAATAAAGGAGGTGCAACAAGGAGTTTTAAAAGAGGGAAATTTAAAGAATGAAATACCCAAAGGATCGGAGAAGCATCTTAATATTCGGGAAGATGGAACCCGGTATAGGGCTGAAAGGATTTGGGTACCAAAATTTGAAGATATGAGAGAAATGGTACTTAGAGAAGCTCATAAAACCAGATACTCAATACATCCTGGAACGGGGAAGAAGTACAAGGATCTTAAGAAACATTTTTGGTGGCCAGGTATGAAAGCCGATATTGCTAAATATGTAGGAGAATGTTTGACGTGTTCTAAGGTCAAAGCTGAACATCAGAAACCATCAGGTCTACTACAACAACCTGAAATCCCGGAATGGAAATGGGAAAACATTACCATGGATTTCATTACTAAATTGCCAAGGACTGCAAGTAGTTATGATACTATTTGGGTAATAGTTGAACGTCTCACCAGGTCAGCACACTTCCTGCCAATAAGAGAAGATGACAAGATGGAGAAGTTAGCACGACTGTATTTGAAGGAAGTCGTCTCCAGACATGGAATACCAATCTCTATTATCTCTGATAGGGATGGCAGATTTATTTCAAGATTCTGGCAGACATTACATCAAGCATTGGGAACTCGTCTAGACATGAGTACTGCCTATCATCCACAAACTGATGGGCGGAGTGAAAGGACGATACAAACACTTGAAGACATGCTACGAGCTTGTGTTATTGATTTCGGAAACAGTTGGGATCGACATCTACCGTTAGCAGAATTTTCCTACAACAACAGCTACCATTCAAGCATTGAGATGGCGCCGTTTGAAGCACTTTATGGTAGAAAGTGCAGGTCTCCGATTTGTTGGAGTGAAGTGGGGGATAGACAGATTACGGGTCGGAAGATAATACAAGAAACTACCGAGAAAATCATCCAAATTCAACAACGGTTGAAAACCGCCCAAAGTCGATAAAAGAGCTACGCCGACATTAAAAGAAAAGATATAGAATTTGAAATTGGAGAGATGGTCATGCTTAAGGTTTCACCTTGGAAAGGCGTTGTTAGATTTGGTAAACGGGGGAAACTAAATCCAAGGTACATTGGACAATTCAAGATTATAGATCGTGTCGGACCCGTAGCTTACCAACTGGAGCTACCTCAACAACTCGCAGCTGTACATAACACTTTCCACGTCTCGAATTTGAAGAAATGTTTTGCTAAAGAAGATCTCACTATTCCGTTAGATGAAATCCAAATCAACGAAAAACTTCAATTTATCGAAGAACCCGTCGAACTAATGGATCGTGAGGTCAAAAGACTTAAGCAAAACAAGATACCAATTGTTAAGGTTCGATGGAATGCTCGTAGAGGACACGAGTTCACCTGGGAACGAGAAGATCAGATGAAGAATAGGGGTTAACTGGGTGGTTGCAATGCAAGAAGAGATCAATCAATTTGAACGGTTGAAAGTATGGCGATTAGTTCCAAGACCAACGGGTCAACGACCAATAGGGGTTAAGTGGATTTTTAAGAACAAGAAGGATTCTGATGGAATTGTGGTTCGGAATAAGGCACATCTTATGGCCAAGGGATATCGACAACAAGAGGGTATTGATTATGACGAAACATTTGCTCCGGTTGCTAGGATTGGGGCTATTCGTCTTTTCCTTTCCTTTGCTTCTTTTATGAAGTTTACGGTTTTTCAAATGGACGTCAAAACTGCTTTTCTGAACGGTCATCTTCAAGATGAAGTCTATGTCGATCAACCAGAAGGCTTTGTCGATCCCATTCATCCAAATCACGTATACTACTTGGAAAAGGCTTTGTATGGTCTGAAGCAAGCACCGCGTGCATGGTACGAGACCTTAACGAAGTATTTGCTGGACAATGACTTCTCTCGTGGAATTATTGATACAACGCTATTCATCTGTAAAAACCAAGGTCACATTCTCTTGGTTCAAATTTACGTTGATGACATTATTTTTGGTTCCACGTTCCCTGCCTTATGCAAAGAATTTGGTGACCTTATGCCCAACAAATTCGAAATGAGCATGCTTGACCAGTTAAATTTCTTTTTGGAGTTACAAGTAAAACAATTACCAAACGGGATTTTTCTCAGTCAAACAAAGTATATCAATGATATGCTAAAACGTTTTAAAATGACTGCTTTAAAACCAATGACAACCCCAATGAGGACTTTACTGGATGCTGATACTAATGGGGAACCCTTTGATTTTACGCTTTATCGAAGCATGGTTGGTTCTTTAATGTATCTGACTGTAAGTCGACCTGACATTACACTTGCTGTAACTGTCTGTGCCCGCTTTCAGTCAAACCCTAAGAAATTGTAGTGACCCGAACTTTTCCATGTTTATATATATATATTAAATGAAATTGTTATTTACATGATTAAGTGTTTCCAACATGTTAAGCAATCAAACTTGTTAAGACTTGATTAATTGAAATAGGTTTCATATAGACAATTGACCACCCAAGTTGATCGGTGATTCACGAACGTTAAAACTTGTAAAAACTATACGATGACATATATATGGTTATATATATAGTTAAAATGATTTTATTATAAGTATATATCTCATTAGGTATTTTAACAATGAGTTATATACATAAAAATGAGACTATTAATTTAAGAAACTCGAAAACGATATATATAACGATTATCGTTATAACAACATCTTACTAGGTACATATGAATCATATTAAGATATTGATACACTTGGTTAATTATGTTAAATGATAAATAAATATATTATTAAGTGTATTAACAATGAAATACATATGTAAAAATAAGACTACTAACTTAATGATTTCGAAACGAGACATATATGTAACGATTATCGTTGTAACGACATTTAATTGTATATATATCATACTAAGATATATTATATATCATAATATCATGATAATATAACAATTTAACATCTCATTTGTTATAATAAACAATGGGTTAACAACATTCAACAAGATCGTTAACCTAAAGGTTTCAAAACAACGTTTACATGTAACGACTAACGATGACTTAACGACTCAGTTAAAATGTATATACATGTAGTGTTTTAATATTTATTCATACACTTTTGAAAGACTTCAAGACACTTATCAAAATACTTCTACTTAACAAAAATACTTACAATTACATCCTCGTTCAGTTTCATCAACAATTCTACTCGTATGCACCCGTATTCGTACTCGTACAATACATAGCTTTTAGATGTATGTACTATTGGTATATACACTCCAATGATCAGCTCTTAGCAGCCCATGTGAGTCACCTAACACATGTGGGAGCCATCATTTGGAAACTAGCATGAAATATCTCATAAAATTACAAAAATATGAGTAATCATTCATGACTTATTTACATAAAAACAAAATTACATATCCTTTATATCTAATCCATACACCAACGACCAAAAACACCTACAAACACTTTCATTCTTCAATTTTCTTCATCTAATTGATCTCTCTCAAGTTCTATCTTCAAGTTCCAAGTGTTCTTCATAAATTCCAAAAGTTCTAGTTTCATAAAATCAAGAATACTTCCAAGATTGCAAGTTTACTTCCAAGTTTTCTAAATCCATTCCAAATAATCATCCAAGATCAAGAAACCTTTGTTACTTACATTAGGTTATCTTTCTAATACAAGGTAATAATCATATTCAAACTTTAATTCAATTTCTATAACTATAACAATCTTATTTCGAGTGGAAATCTTACTTGAAATTGTTTTCGTGTCATGATTCTGCTTCAAGAACTTTCAAGCCATCTAAGGATCCTTTGATGCTAGATCTATTTTTCTCATTTCCAGTAGGTTTATCCAAGGAACTTGAGGTAGTAATGATGTTCATAACATCATTCAATTCATACATATAAAGCTATCTTATTCGAAGGTTTAAACTTGTAATCACTAGAACATAGTTTAGTTAATTCTAAACTTGTTCGCAAATAAAAGTTAATCCTTCTAACTTGACTTTTAAAATCAACTATACACATGATCTATATCTATATGATATGCTAACTTAATGATTTAAAACCTGGAAACACGAAAAACACCGTAAAACCGGATTTACGCCGTCGTAGTAACACCGCGGGCTGTTTTGGATTAGTTAATTAAAAACTATGATAAACTTTGATTTAAAAGTTGTTATTTTGGGAAAATGATTTTTATTATGAACATGAAACTATATCCAAATATTATGGTTAAACTCAAAGTGGAAGTATGTTTTCTAAAATGGTCATCTAGACGTCGTTCTTTCGACTGAAATGACTACCTTTACAAAAACGACTTGTCACTTATTTTTTCGACAATAAACCTATAATTTTTCTGTTTAGATTCATAAAATAGAGTTCAATATGAAACCATAGCAATTTTATTCACTCAAAACGGATTTAAAATGAAGAAGTTATGGGTAAAACAAGATTGGATAATTTTTCTAATTTTAGCTACGTGAAAATTGGTAACAAATCTATTCCAACCATAACTTAATCAACTTGTATTGTATATTATGTAATCTTGAGATACCATAGACACGTATATAATGTTTCGACCTATCATGTCGACACATCTATATATATTTCGGAACAACCATAGACACTCTATATGTGAATGTTGGAGTTAGCTATACAGGGTTGAGGTTGATTCCAAAATATATATAGTTTGAGTTGTGATCAATACTGAGATATGTATACACTGGGTCGTGGATTGATTCAAGATAATATATATCGATTTATTTCTGTACATCTAACTGTGGACAACTAGTTGTAGGTTACTAACGAGCACAACTGACTTAATAAACTTAAAACATCAAAATGTATTAAAAGTGTTGTAAATATATTTTGAACATACTTTGATATATATGTACATATTTGTTATAGGTTCGTGAATCGACCAGTGGCCAAGTCTTACTTCCCGACGAAGTAAAAAATCTGTGAAAGTGAGTTATAGTCCCACTTTTAAAATCTAATATTTTTGGGATGAGAATACATGCAGGTTTTATAAATGATTTACAAAATAGACACAAGTACGTGAAACTACATTCTATGGTTGAATTATTGAAATCGAATATGCCCCTTTTTATTAAGTCTGGTAATCTAAGAATTAGGGAACAGACACCCTAATTGACGCGAATCCTAAAGATAGATCTATTGGGCCTAACAAACCCCATCCAAAGTACCGGATGCTTTAGTACTTTGAAATTTATATCATATCCGAAGGGTGTCCCGGAATGATGGGGATATTCTTAAATATGCATCTTGTTAATGTCGGTTACCAGGTGTTCACCATATGAATGATTTTTATCTCTATGTATGGGATGTGTATTGAAATATGAAATCTTGTGGTCTATTATTATGATTTGATAATATATAGGTTAAACCTATAACTCACCAACATTTTTGTTGACGTTTTAAGCATGTTTATTCTCAGGTGATTATTAAGAGTTTCCGCTGTCGCATACTTAAATAAGGACGAGATTTGGAGTCCATGCTTGTATGATATTGTGTAAAAACTGCTTTCAAGAAACTTATTTCGTTGTAACATATTTGTATTGTAAACCATTATGTAATGGTCGCGTGTAAACAGGATATTTTAGATTATCATTTTTTGATAATCTACGTAAAGCTTTTTAAACCTTTATTGATGAAATAAAGGTTATGGTTTGTTTTAAAATGAATGCAGTTTTTGAAAAACGTCTCATATAGAGGTCAAACCTCGCAACGAAATCAATTAATATGGAACGTTTTTAATCAATAAGAACGGGACATTTCAGAAATCTCATTCCAAAGAGGTTGTTAGGATTTTTCAGTACCTTAAAGGTACACCTAACCTTGGGATCTGGTATCCTCATGGATCCGATTTCAATCTCACTGCTTACACTGATGCGGATCATGTCGGTTGCCATGTTGATAGAAAAAGCACATCTAGATCAATTCAGATGTTGGGGAATAGGCTAGTTGGTTGGTCATCCAAAAAGCAGAACTGTGTGTCTTTATCAACAGCTGAGTCTGAGTACATTGCTGCAGGTCATTGTTGTTCACAAGTTTTGTGGATGCAAATTCAACTTTCAGACTATGGCTTTAAGTTTTCTAAGACCCCGATTTACTGTGATTCACAAAGTGCTATTGCAATAACAAGCAACCCAGTCCAGCATTCTAAGACTAAACACATAGATATTCGCTATCATTTCATTAAGGAACATGTAGAGAAAGGGGATGTAGAGTTATACTTTGTGCCTACCAAAGTGCAATTAGCTGACATGTTCACTAAGCCCTTAGATGAACTTAGGCTAAAGTTCTTGATCAAAGAGATTGGCATGGTAGAGTATAGTGCTTGATATTCCTTAGATCTGTTGGGACTTATTCTTGGGATCTTGTGTTTAGGGGGAGTAGATACTTTCTAGGGGGAGCAACTACTTTCATATGCTTTGGATATCATCTTTTAAGGGGTAGCCTTTAGATTTATGATAACTTCCTGGATATATTTGTTCAATGGTTACGAAAGGGGGAGGTAACTCATTGATATCATATTTCAAGGGGGAGTTAATTCATTTTCTTGGGAATTTTATCAAAATGCTGATTTACATTCGTGTATATCATATTTTGAGGGGAAGAAAAAGGGAGAAAATGAGAAAATTACTAAAAAATATTGTTTTTCAAAAGTAAATTCATAAATTCTTTGTTTTATATCTGAAATAATTCACTCAGGCTTGTATACATCTCAGTATGCAACCCGTTTTAACAATTGGTATCACTGAAGATTTGTACTTTGTTCACAAATTCAAAGTTCTTTTAAGTACAAATCTTATTTTAAAAAATTCATAAAAATTGGAAAAGATAAAATCCAAAAATATTTGATTTTTACTGAATAAATGCTATTTTAAGCATTATACTGAATCTGACATCCAACAGTACAGATTTGGTAAGTTCAAAGTTTTCAAAAATTGTCTCAGAATTGTTTACCATGAAAAGATTGAAATGAATTTTAATAGGAAAAATCAATTTGTCAAGATTTTGAAGTTAAATTGATAAAGTTTTGAAAAGTGGACTGTATTCGGTAAAATAGGCCCATTCGGTAAAGCCCATTCAGTATTTTATCTTCGGTATCTATAAAAGGAGGGTCAAAGTCAAACTAACTCTCTTACTGTGCTTAATTACCTACCGAGTCTAATTGAACATACCGAATCTGCCTAATCTACCGAATTCGTTCTTCTGTATCTTCAAATCTTTGGTATAATTTCATTTTAATCATTGCTTTAGATACATACGTGTAGATCTGAGATAATTAAATGTTTTTTAACCAGAAAAGATCAAAATAACTGGATTGTGACTCTCAATTTTGAAATTTTGTTGATTATACCGAGTCTGAGTCGTATTCTACTAATCTTTGATTAAACTCAATTGATTTGGTTAATTAACATGAATTCTTGTCTACTCTGAGTTATATTAATTGATCTATCATTTGACCAAGTTTGATTACATGTTTAATTGATTGTTTGATGGATTCTGTATCTACCGAATATGTTCTGTCGACTGTCCCGAGTCTGTTCATACAATTAACATGTTGATCTGCTTCTAATTAAGTGGTTAATTGATTATGGTTGTGATTTTACATGATAGAATATGCATGTTTGAGTGACTTTATGTTAATTTTGGAGATACCGAATCTGTTCTTCTCTTGATACCGAGTCTGACTTTTGGTACCTTGAAACTTTCTGATTTTTATCTTCAAACACTTAACATGTTTATTTTATATCTTTCTGATCTGAAAACTCAAGCTTATTTGGTTACAGAATCTCAAGTTTACATGACTACCGAATCTGCCTGAATTGTGTTTAAAAATTGACTAAGTGTTGTTTTGATTCTTTGTGTTATATAATTGATTTTGCATGATGAATTTGTATTGTGATGAATATCATATGAATATCATGATTGTCAATTACTTGTCCATATTTGAGAATAAAGGATTTTTATAACTTTGAAAAACCATAAAAATTATAAAATATAAAAGATAAAACATATACAAAGGATTTCAAAGGCAAATAAAAATATAGATATATGCTTTATGTTAAATATCTTGTGGTCTTTTATTTCTTATTTATACAGCTAAATGACGAACAATCACTTCATCAACTCTGAAACCAACATTCCCAGCAACTACTGGACTGCAATTCTAGAGAGGCACACTCTGTGGCCTGCTCTAAACTCTACAGTCAGTGTACCTGTAACAGATCTGGAGCTACTTAACAGAACAATTAGGTTTGTGGAAGCTACACAACCTACTGCTGAAAATCCAGAGGGAACACAAGCTCGTTTTGAATTTCAACTGAGAGGAGTTCAAGGGAGGAGGAGTATCACTAAGGCTGATTTCAGGAGGATATTCAGACTTCCTGTTGTGCAGAATGCTCCTGCTTTTCCTGCTACTCAGCAGATGATGTCATCTATCTTCGATCTTGGTTATGTTGGAGCCCGCAATGTTCCTCCGGCTAAGTTTTAGAAGAAATATCTGCACTCAAGGTGGTATGTGGTCTTCTCAATCATCAAAAAATGCTTGCTGATGATAAGGAGTAGATCCGACAGCCTGACTGTGCCTATGCTGAAGTTGTTCTACTCTTTCATAAGAGTAGAAGCTCCTGATTATGCAGAACTAATATGGGATTTGGTTCAAGCTCAAGTTGATAAGCCAAGGGGTTCATACATCCCTTGCAAAAGGTTTTTCTGTATCTTTATCCATGATGCTATAAATGCTTGCAGAAATGCAAATATATTTGTACCAGGTACACATGGATTACAGATGAAACGATTTGGGGAGCTGAAGATGAATACCCCGATGGTATCTGATAATCAATTCACTGTGCCGATTCCAAATTGGCTAGTGAGGCTAGCTGAACCCCAAGACCCTCGTATGCGTTCTTATTTTGAGGCTGTAGGAATACCTCTTCCGAACCCTGTACAACAAGAACAAGTTGAACCCGCCGCGGTTCCAGCCCCAGAGGTTGTAGAGGAACCTGTAGTACAACCACCTAGACCAGCTAATCCTCCACTTAGGGTGAACCTTAAACGATCTAGGGCAGCACACCAAGCTCAACCCGTGAGGATCAGGGAACCTAGTCCAACTAGGATTGAACCAACCCTTTCCACAACACCCGAAGTGAGCAGTGACACTGACACTTTAGCAACAGCATCTGAATCGTCTCCCAAACATTCTCCTAAGAGAACTTGATATGTGCCTAATGAGATGATTCAGACTCCACCAACCCAAAGAGTAACTAGATCTAGGACTTCGACACCTATCGTCCGCCAAACAGTTACTACAACCATTGGTGATACGGACCAAGACCTAGAACCAATTAGGTCAGCCTCACCCATTTCCGTATCACAACCAATAATAATAGTAAGCTCTACGCTAAATGAAGCGCAGGCTTCGGTAGGCAAGAGATTTAAACGCACGGTTAGTACAAAGACCACTAAGCCCATCCAATCTAAACAGGACTTAAGAATAAATCCTACAAAGCAAGGTGCTTCGGCATCTAAGGAAGTAAAGTCTTCTTCTGCAGTAAAGTCTGCGTTGACTCAATCGATTGAGGAAACTCAATCATTGAAGTCCAGAACGGCCGAAGGGGAGCCGAAAAATCTTTAAAAGGCACCCTGCGTATCGGCTGGAAATCCTCCTGTGCCTCAACGTACAACAGGGTTTCGAGGTCCGGCTTATCTTAATGAGGGAGATCTGCCGCGTCCCATGGAAACGAGTCAACATGACAATCCTTCGGGATATTTATCAGACTTCCAGCAGACTGATCCCTTGGTTCGTGAAAGTGATCCATTGGATCAAACCCCTTCTCTTCCGGATTCTGAAACTCACCGTGCGTTTAGAGGAAGAGTCTTTAACTGAAAGAGATTTGCCACCTCATGGTATATCAATGATTTCGGGAGTCGGAGATAGCAATATCTCTGCGAGAGCTAAACCAACGGGTAGTTCTGCTACTCTGTCAGAGTCCCATGAGACTAAAGTCATGGAGGCGGATGCTTCGAAAGAAACTTCGCCGGTGACAACTCCGGTTGTTACCCAACCTCCATCAGAAGGGGATATCACGAATCTGACTAGTAGTATGTACAACCCAACATATAATAATAATACCGCACAATCATCCTTACCTACCCTCACGGCAACTCAAACACTTCCATCGATATCGCCTTCATCCGATACTACTGATGTTGCTATTGTTCATGGTTACACCGTTGTTTCACCAACTGGGTCACCTTCTCGAATTTCAAATAGATATGGATTACAATATCTCTCTGACAATGAGGTGGAGGAGCTCTATCATGCTGAGTTTGCTAAATGGACTGATCTTGATGAAGTTTGCGAGACTATGATGATTTATCTTGAGCAAGCAAGGATAGTGTATCCTTTCTCTCCATGCAAGTCACCTGGACCAATTCACATGCCTGATCATGATGATTTCGATCCTGACAATCTTCATGAGGGGGAGAACAGACAAAGTGGTCATCGGTCAAGTGGTTATGAAGCTGGTACATCTAGTCAACAGAAGGATAAAGATGTTGTTGATATATCTGATTTCGGTAGTGATGAAATTGAGGAAATCCAGTGTGAAAGTTTTCTAGATGAATCAGAAAGTCAGAGAGAGGGTGACTCAGGGATGTTAATGATTATGGATATAGCTGATCAATAAGAGAATAAGTCATCTCAAGAGAACAATCAAAACTTTGACAACATTGAAGATATTTTGAAGGGGTCATCGAGTATCGCCAATGAATTCAATAATCATCAATTTGTTAACTTGACATCTCCAACTGATGAATTTGGAATACACTTCGAAAAGAAGATTTTCTCTAATGGCAAAGAAAATACTACGACTCCTCCTGATTTGAATGTTCCATTTCAAATTGCAGAGATTGTTCTTGAGCGTGATGCTGATTACCAACTAAGTGAGGATGAAGAGAAAAAGATTCTTCATTCACCATTCATTGAACAACAAGCGTATAGAATCTATGGTGATTCTGATCTCGTCCTTTCTGCATCAATGAGTGTTCTGGGTGCATGGAAATATCATAAGAAGCCAGAATATCTCAAAGCTTATCTGAGTGTTCGCAATAAATTCAAATTGAAGAATGAAGAGAAACTTCAAATTCAGCGGAATTCAGAGATCAAAAGCATAAATAAGATTTTGATGATTAATAAGGATAAAGTGAAGATGCCATTGTTTCAAGTTACAAGAATGGATGATGAGGATTATCAGTTTTCAGAAGCGGATTTTGATAAACTGAAGATGGACGACATTATTTTCATTTACAATTATTTGATTAACTTGAATGAATCTGCAACAACTTATCATGCTACTGCAATGAAGGCAGTCTACAGGTTTATTCTTGATTCGATGAGATGGATGTCTGTTCATGATTTTCAAATGGGATTGGAATCTGGATACAAAAAGCTCGGAATCAAACCGCCAAATCAAATGATTGAAGAGCTAAGATACATGTCCTTACTTGAAGTGAGCGACTGTCCATATGGGTTTGCATTTGTCAATTCTCACTATACAAAGATCTTCATCAGAGTCTCAGATTTCAGAAGATACTCAGACGGAACGTTGATGTATGCTTTCAAATACATGAGATGGAGAATGATGAATAACTGTTATTCAACTGAAGATAATGAGATTGTCAAGTACATTCTCACAAGATTGAAAAGTCGTCTCAAAACAAGAGTGAATATACGAAGATATGAGAATCTCAAGGGATTCAAATCTAAAGTTCACTTCAGAGGAACAAAGTTCCTTTAGATGTTTTCGATAGGATTATATTGTAAAGTTCACATTTAACACTAAGGGGGGGATTGTTAGGACCCCAAAGTTGTATAGTGTTAATGTGAATTAAGCTTAAATGAAGGTTCCTTAGAAGAGGGCTATATAAGGAACCTAAGTAGTCCTAATTAGATAGCCATTATATTGTAACTGAGTTCTAGAAGCTGTGGAATGTAATTTTACCGATTCTCTCTCATACCGAGTCTTCTTCCTACATACCGAATCTCACTCTATCTTATCATTTCTCTCAATCTCATCATGATCTGACCTATCAGGTTTCATTCATCCCAGTTCGTCCCCTTAGGGAGCTCCTGTTCTGTTTGTTAAGAAGAAAGATGGTTCGTTTCGTTTGTGCATTGATTATCGCGAATTGAACAAGCTTACTATTAAAAACCGTTACCCTCTTCCAAGAATTGATGATCTGTTCGATCAGCTTCAAGGTTCATCTATCTTTGAATGGGATTTATTAGGCCCAATAGATCTATCTTTAGGATTCGTGCCAATTAGGGTGTCTGTTCCCTAATTCTTAGATTACCAGATTTAATAAAAAGGGGCATATTCGATTTCGATAATTCAACCATAGAATGTAGTTTCACGTACTTGTGTCTATTTTGTAAATCATTTATAAAACCTGCATGTATTCTCATCCCAAAAATATTAGATTTTAAAAGTGGGACTATAACTCACTTTCACAGATTTTTACTTCGTCGGGAAGTAAGACTTGGCCACTGGTCGATTCACGAACCTATAACAAATATGTACATATATATCAAAGTATATTCAAAATATATTTACAACACTTTTAATACATTTTGATGTTTTAAGTTTATTAAGTCAGCTGTCCTCGTTAGTAACCTACAACTAGTTGTCCAACGTTAGATGTACAGAAAAAAATTGATATATATTATCTGGAATCAATCCACGACCCAGTGTATACATGTCTCAGGCTAGATCATAACTCAAAGTATATATATTTTTGGAATCAACCTCAACCCTGTATAGCTAACTCCCACATTACTGCATATAGAGTGTATTTGGTTGTTCCAAATAATATATACACATGGGTCGATATGATATGTCAAAACATTTGCATACGTGTCTATGGTATCTCAAGATTACATAATATATTAGAATACATGTATAATACAATATAAGTTAGCTAGGATATGATTAATATAGATTTGTTACCAATTTTCACGTTGCTACAACAAGAAAAATTATCCAATCTTGTTTTACCCATAACTTCTTCATTTTAAATCCGTTTTGAGTGAATCAAATTGCTATGATTTCATATTGAACTCTATTTTATGAATCTAAACAGAAAAAGTATAGGTTTATAGTCAGAAATATAAGTTACAAGTCGTTTTTGTAAAGGTAGTCATTTCAGTCAAAAGAATGACGTCTAGATGACCATTTTAGAAAACATACTTCCACTTTGAGTTTAATCATGATTTTTGGATATAGTTTCAAGTTCATAATAAAAATCATTTTCCCAGAAGAACAACTTTTAAATAAAAGTTTATCATAGTTTTTAATTAACTAACCCAAAACAGCCCGCGATGTTACTACGACGGCGTATGTCCGGTCATACAATGTTCTTCGTGTTTCCAGGTTTTAAATCATTAAGATAGCATATCATATAGATATAGAACATGTGTTTAGTTGATTTTAAAAGTCAAGTTATAAGGATTAACTTTTGTTTGCGAACAAGTTTAGAATTAACTAAACTATGTTCTAGTGATTACAAGTTTAAACCTTCGAATAAGATAGCTTTATATGTATGAATCGAATGATGTTATGAACATCATTACTAACTTAATTTTTCTGGATAAAGCTACTGGAAATGTGAAAAATGGATCTAGCTTCAAAGGATCCTTGGATGGCTTGAAAGTTCTTGAAGCAGAATCATGATACGAAAACAAGTTCAAGTAAGATTTCCACTCGAAATAAGATTGTTATAGTTATAGAAATTGTATCAAATTTTGAATATGAGTATTACCTTGTATTAGAAAGATATCTTACTGTAAATAAGAAAGATTTCTTGAGGTTGGATGATCACTCTACAAGATTGGAAGTAAGCTAGCAAACTTGGAAGTATTCTTGATTTTATGAAACTAGAACTTGTAGAATTTATGAAGAACACTTAGAACTTGAAGATAGAACTTGAGAGAGATCAATTAGATGAAGAAAATTGAAGAATGGAAGTATTTGTAGGTGTTTTTGGTCGTTGGTGTATGGATTAGATATAAAGGAAATGTAATTTTGTTTTCATGTAAATAAGTCATGAATGATTACTCATATTTTTGTAATTTTATGAGATATTTCATGCTAGTTGCCAAATGATGGTTCCCACATGTGTTAGGTGACTCACATGGGCTGCTAAGAGCTGATCATTGGAGTGTATATACCAATAGTACCTACATCTAAAAGCTGTGTATTGTACGAGTACGAATAGGGTGCATACGAGTAGAATTGTTGATGAAACTGAACGAGGATGTAATTGTAAGCATTTTTGTTAAGTAGAAGTATTTTGATAAGTGTATTGAAGTCTTTCAAAATTGTATGAATACATATTAAAACACTACATGTATATACATTTTAACTGAGTCGTTAAGTCATCGTTATTCGTTACATGTAAGTATTGTTTTGAAACCTTTAGGTTAACGATCTTGTTAAATGTTGTTAACCCATTGTTTATTAAATCAAATGAGATGTTAAATTATTACATTATCATGATATCATGATTTATTAATATATCTTAATAGGATATATATACATTAAATGTCGTTACAACGATAATCGTTACATATATGTCTCGTTTCAAAATCATTAAGTTAGTAGTCTTGTTTTTACATATGTAGTTCATTGCTAATATTCTTAATGATATGTTTACTTATCATAATATCATGTTAACTATATATATATCCATATATATGTCATCATATAGTTTTTACAAGTTTTAACGTTCGTGAATAGCCGGTCAACTTGGGTGGTCAATTGTCTATATGAAACCTATTTCAATTAATCAAGTCTTAACAAGTTTGATTGCTTAACATGTTGGAAACACTTAATCATGTAAATAACAATTTCATTTAATATATATATATAAACATGGAAAAGTTCGAGTCACTACAGTACCTACCTGTTAAATAAATTTCGTCCAGAAATTTTAAGCAGTTGGAGGTGTTGACGTATCTTCTGGAAATAAATGCGGGTATTTCTTCTTCATCTGATCTTCTCGTTCCCAGGTGAACTCGGGTCCTCTACGAGCATTCCATCGAACCTTAACAATTGGTATCTTGTTTTGTTTAAGTCTTTTAACCTCACGATCCATTATTTCGACGGGTTCTTCGATGAATTGAAGTTTTTTGTTGATTTGGATTTCATCTAACGAAATAGTGAGATCTTCTTTAGCAAAACATTTCTTCAAATTCGAGACGTGAAAAGTGTTATGTACAGCCGCGAGTTGTTGAGGTAACTCAAGTCGGTAAGATACTGGTCCGACACGATCAATAATCTTGAATGGTCCAATATACCTTGGATTTAATTTCCCTCGTTTACCAAATCGAACAACACCTTTCCAAGGTGCAACTTTAATCATGACCATCTCACCAATTTCAAACTCTATATCTTTTCTTTTAATGTCAGCGTAGCTCTTTTGTCGACTTTGGGCGGTTTTCAACCGTTGTTGAATTTGGATGATCTTCTCGGTAGTTTCTTGTATTATCTCCGGACCCGTAATCTATCTATCCCCCACTTCACTCCAACAAATCAGAGACCTGCACTTTCTACCATAAAGTGCTTCAAACGGCGCCATCTCAATGCTTGAATGGTAGCTGTTGTTGTAGGAAAATTCGGCTAACGGTAGGTGTCGATCCCAACTATTTCCGAAATCAATAACACATGCTCGTAGCATGTCTTCAAGCGTTTGTATCGTCCTTTCGCTCTACCCATTAGTTTGTGGATGATAGGCAGTACTCATGTCTAGACGAGTTCCTAATGCTTGCTGTAATGTCTGCCAGAATCTTGAAATAAATCTGCCATCCCTATCAGAGATAATAGAGATTGGTATTCCATGTCTGGAGACGACTTCCTTCAAATACAGTCGTGCTAACTTCTCCATCTTGTCATCTTCTCTTATTGGCAGGAAGTGTGCTTATTTGGTGAGACGATCAACTATTACCCAAATAGTATCAAAACCACTTGCAGTCCTTGGCAATTTAGTGATGAAATCCATGGTAATGTTTTCCCATTTCCATTCCGGGATTTTGGGTTGTTGAAGTAGACCTGATGGTTTCTGATGCTCAGCTTTAACCTTAGAACACGTCAAACATTCTCCTACGTATTTAGCAACATCGGCTTTCATACCTGGCCACCAAAAATGTTTCTTGAGATCCTTGTACATCTTCCCCATTCCAGGATGTATTGAGTATCTGGTTTTATGAGCTTCTCTAAGTACCATTTCTCTCATATCTCCAAATTTTGGTACCCAAATCCTTTCAGCCCTATACCGGGTTCCGTCTTCCCGAATATTAAGATGCTTCTCCGATCCTTTGGGTATTACATTCTTTAAATTTCCCTCTTTTAAAACTCCTTGTTGCGCCTCCTTTATTTGAGTATTAAGGTTATTCTGAATCATTATATTCATAGATTTTACTCGAATGGGTTCTCTGTCCTTTCTGCTAAAGGCGTCGGCTACCACATTTGCCTTCCCCGGGTGGTAACGAATCTCAAAGTCGTAATCATTCAACAATTCAATCCACCTACGCTGCCTCATATTCAGTTGTTTCTGATTAAATATGTGTTGAAGACTTTTGTGGTCGGTATATATAATACTTTTGACCCCATATAAGTAGTGCCACCAAGTCTTTAATGCAAAAACAGCCGCGCCTAATTCCAAATCATGCGTCTTATAATTTTGTTCGTGAATCTTTAATTTTCTAGACGCATAAGCAATCACCTTCGTTCGTTGCATTAATACACAATCGAGACCTTGCTTTGATGCATCACAATAAATCACAAAATCATCATTCCCTTCAGGCAATGACAATATAGGTGCCGTAGTTAGCTTTTTCTTCAATAATTGAAACGCCTTCTCTTGTTCATCCTTCCATTCAAATTTCTTCCCTTTATGCATTAATGCAGTCAAGGGTTTTGCTATTTTGGAGAAATCTTGGATGAATCTTCTGTAGTAACCAGCCAATCCTAAAAATTGACGTATATGCTTCGGAGTTTTTGGGGTTTCCCACTTTTCAACGGTTTCGATCTTTGCCGGGTCTACCTGGATACCTTCTTTGTTCACTATGTGACCGAGGAATTGAACTTCTTCCAACCAAAATGCACACTTTGAAAACTTAGCGTACAGTTTTTCTTTCCTCAATACTTCTAAAACTTTTCTCAAATGTTCTTCGTGCTCTTGATCATTCTTTGAGTAAATAAGTATGTCATCGATGAAAACAGTGACAAACTTGTCAAGATATGGCCCACACACTCGGTTAATAAGGTCCATGAACACAGCTGGTGCGTTAGTCAATCCAAACGGCATAACCATAAACTCGTAATGACCATAACGCGTCCTAAAAGTAGTTTTGGAATATCATCCTCCTTTACTCGCATTTGATGATATCCAGAACGTAAATCGATCTTTGAATAAACCGACGAGCCTTGTAGTTGATCAAATAAGTCGTCAATTCTCGGCAGTGGATAACGGTTTTTGATGGTAAGTTTGTTCAACTCTCTGTAGTCAATACACAACCTAAATGTACCATCCTTCTTCTTGACAAACAAAACAGGAGCTCCCCATGGTGATGTGCTTGGTCGAATGAAACCAAGTTCTAATAGTTCTTCTAGTTGGCTTTGCAGTTCTTTCATCTCACTGGGTGTGAGTCTATAAGGAGCACGAGCTATTGGTGCAGCTCCTGGTACAAGATCTATTTGAAATTCAACAGATCGATGTGGAGGTAGTCCCGATGAACTATTTAAAAACGGTTAAGTAAAAGAAACTAATAAGGGAAAGGGCATAAAAATAGAGAAATCTAATTCCAACCCCGATGAACTTTATATGTATCGTCAACCTCCGAAGTCCTTAAGTTGTAACAATGATCCGGGAACCTCTAAACCACCAAGTTTTTCTAAATCGTTGTGGAAAACGACAGCTAGTATTAGGGGAACGTCATATATCTCTAGAAACTTGGCAAAACGAACCAAAACCGAAGAAGAAAAAATGAGCGAGTCGGAATAAGATAGTTGTATTCGTATGGTGTAATATATAATATAGTGTGCTTATGCTTTATGATATATGTAAAAATTGCTTATATTAATAAGTATTTTTTTTATGAATCTAACTCTTGTCTATTTTACAGTATAAAAACACAAAATGGGTAGACAACCCAATATTTTAAGAGACCTACCCAGAGACATGATTGATGAAATCTTGTCTAGAGTCGGTCAGAATTCTTCGGCACAACTATTTACGGCGAAATCAGTTTGTAAGACATTCGAAGAACGTTCCAAGAATGCCTTGGTTTATAAAAGGCTTTCGTTCGAAAGATGGGGGATATCACATTGAGAAATCCATAAGTTACGATGTGTTTACTTTGACGCATATATTGCGGGGAACCCAAATGCTATTTTACGCAATGGGTTAAGAAATTATTTTGACTCAATATATCCGAATATAGGACTTCGTGATTTAGAAAAAGCGGCTAACATGCAACATAAAGAAGCATGTTATGCTTACGGGTTAGTAATGTTCGCTTCTCACCAAAGTGAGAACAAGAACATCGGGCTACAACTATTAAACAAAACATTCCCACAAGTAACGGAGTCGGTAATTGGGGTAAGAAATGAGGTTTTTAGGTTATTACGAGACTGTTGGTCATTACGTAACCTTCATCCTTTTGACGACGTTACAACACATTGTCTTACTATCGGTCACAACGGTTATATTCCACAAAACTAAGGATGGGAAGTGGTATTAGTAAAACCAGAATGCATGACTTGTTTATGGATGTATGAATTACGTGTCTTTATTGCCTTTGCTGAACGCCTTATTTATTAACTAGAATTATCTTCGCAACTACTTTGTATCAAAGTTTTATGTGCTATATTTCATGCTATATGTAAAAAAAGCGGTATTGTAAGTTTGCAAGTTATTGTATAAAGGTTTGAATATGATTTTTTTTTTTTGTGATTAGTTTTTCATATAGAATTGTAGTAGTTGAAATGGTATGTTAGCTACTAAGTATGAACTTAACGGGTAGGTACTACCCGAATTAAAGAGTATAAAATGCTAATATGAAGAAAGAGCTTTTATAAATAAGTTCATATTACGCTACGAAATACTATTGACTACTCTTGATATTCTATATGATTAACTCGTTTCATTTGACTCTTTTGAAGGAAATGGCACCGACTACTCGACACACCTTGAATATGAACGAAGAGGAATTTCGTGCCTTTCTTGTTTCAAACATAGCCGCAGTACAGGCTGCGCTACATACCAACAATAACCTTGGATCTAGCAGTACATGAAATCGTGTAGGATGCACCTACAAAGAATTCACTGCCTGCAAACCTTTGGAATTTGATGGAACCGAAGGACCGATCAGATTGAAATGGTGGACCGAGAAGGTCGAATCAGTGTTTGCCATAAGTAAGTGTACTGAAGAGGACAAAGTGAAGTACGCTACGCATACCTTCACAGGTTCTGCGTTAACATGGTGGAATACCTATCTAGAGCAAGTGGGACAAGATGATGCTTACGCACTACCGTGGTCAGCATTCAAGCACTTGATGAACGAGAAGTACCGTCCCAGAACCGAGGTCAATAAGCTCAAGACAGAACTTAGAGGGTTACGAACCCAAGGATTTGATATTACCACGTACGAAAGACGATTCACAGAATTATGCCTATTGTGTCCGGGAGCGTTCAAAGATGAGGAAGAGAAGATCGACGCGTTTGTGAAAGGATTACCGGAAAGAATCCAAGAAGATATAAGTTCACACGAGCCCGCCTCCATACAACCGGCATGTAGAATGGCTCATAAACTAGTGAACCAGATTGAAGAAAGAATTAAAGAACAGACTGCTGAAGAGGCCAATGTGAAGCAAGTCAAAAGAAAGTGGGAGGAAAACAGTGATAAGAATCACCAATACAACAACAACAGCAATTACAACAATAATCGCAACAATTATCTCAACAATCGCAACATCAATTGCAACTACAACAAACGGCCCAACAACAACAACAACAACAACAACAACAGCAACTACAACAATCATCCTAACAATAATAACAACCGCAACAACAACAACAATCAGAAGCAGCTATGCCAAAGGTGTGAAAAGTATCACTCGGGGTTCTGCACCAAATTTTGATGTAATAGTTGGCATGGACTGGCTGAAGAAGGTGAAAGCAGAGATCGTATGTTATAAAAATGCAATTCGCATTATACGAGAAAAAGAAAAACCCTTAATGGTGTACGGAGAAAAGGGCAACACGAAGCTACATCTTATTAGTAATTTGAAGGCACAAAAACTAATAAGAAAAGGTTGCTATGCTGTTCTAGCACACGTCGAGAAAGTACAAACTGAAGAAAAGAGCATCAATGATGTTCCCGTCGCAAAAGAATTTCCCGATGTATTTCTGAAAGAATTACCGGGATTACCCCCACATCGATCCATTGAATTTCAAATAGATCTTGTACCAGGAGATGCACCAATAGGTCGTGCTCCTTACAGACTTGCACCCAGCGAGATGAAAGAACTGCAAAGCCAATTACAAGAACTTTTAGAGCGTGGTTTCATTCGACCAAGAACATCACCGTGGGGAGCTCCTATTTTGTTTGTCAAGAAGAAAGATGGTACATTCAGGTTGTGTATCGACTACCGAGAGTTGAACAAACTTACCATCAAGAACCGCTACCCACTACCGAGAATCGACGACTTATTTGATCAACTACAAGGCTCGTCTGTTTATTCAAAGATTGACTTACGTTCCGGGTATCATCAAATGCGGGTGAAAGAAGATGATATTCCAAAGACTGCTTTCAGAACACGTTACGGTCATTACGAGTTTATGGTCATGCCGTTTGGTTTAACTAATGCACCAGCTGTGTTCATGGACCTTATGAACCGAGTGTGTGGGCCATATCTTGACAAGTTTGTCATTGTTTTCATCGATGACATACTTATTTACTCAAAGAATGATCAAGAGCACGAAGAACATTTGAGAAAAGTGCTAGAAGTATTGAGGAAAGAAAAACTGTACGCTAAGTTTTCAAAGTGTGCATTTTGGTTGGAAGAAGTTCAATTCCTCGGTCACATAGTGAACAAAGAAGGTATTCAGGTGGACCCGGCAAAGATCGAAACCGTTGAAAAGTGAGAAACCCCAAAAACTCCGAAGCATATACGTCAATTTTTAGGATTGGCTGGTTACTACAGAAGATTCATCCAAGATTTCTCCAAAATAGCAAAACCCTTGACGGCATTAACGCATAAAGGGAAGAAATTTGAATGGAAGGATGAACAAGAGAAGGCGTTTCATTTATTGAAGAAAAAGCTAACTACGGCACCTATATTGTCATTGCTTGAAGGGAATGATGATTTTGTGATATATTGTGAAGCCTCAAAGCAAGGTCTCGATTATGTATTAATGCAACGAACGAAGGTAATTGCTTATACGTCTAGACAATTGAAGATTCACGAGCAAAATTATACAATGCATGATTTGGAATTAGGCGCGGCTGTTTTTGCATTAAAGACTTGGAGACACTACTTATATGGGGTTAAAAGTATTATATATACCGACCACAAAAGTCTTCAACACATATTTAATCAGAAACAACTGAATATGAGGCAGCGTAGGTGGATTGAATTGTTGAATGATTACGACTTTGAGATTCGTTACCACCCGGGGAAATGGTACATAGAGAAGCTCATAAAACCAGATACTCAATACATCCTGGAATGGGGAAGATGTACAAGGATCTCAAGAAACATTTTTGGTGGCCAGGTATGAAAGCCGATGTTGCTAAATACGTAGGAGAATGTTTGACGTGTTCTAAAGTTAAAGCTGAGCATCAGAAACCATCAGGTCTACTTCAACAACCCGAAATCCCGGAATGGAAATGGGAAAACATTACCATGGATTTCATCACTAAATTGCCAAGGACTGCAAGTGGTTTTGATACTATTTGGGTAATAGTTGATCATCTCACCAAATATGCACACTTCCTGCCAATAAGAGAAGATGACAAGATGGAGAAGTTAGCACGACTGTATTTGAAGGAAGTCGTCTCCAGACATGGAATACCAATCTCTATTATCTCTGATAGGGATGGCAGATTTATTTCAAGATTCTGGCAGACATTACAGCAAGCATTAGGAACTCGTCTAGACATGAGTACTGCCTATCATCCACAAACTGATGGGCAAAGCGAAAGGACGATACAAACGCTTGAAGACATGCTACGAGCATGTGTTTTTGATTTCGGAAACAGTTGGGATCGACATCTACCGTTAGCCGAATTTTCCTACAACAACAGCTACCATTCAAGCATTGAGATGGTGCGGTTTGAAGCACTTTATGGTAGAAAGTGCAGGTCTCCGATTTGTTGGAGTGAAGTGGGAGATAGATAGATTACGGGTCCGGAGATAATACAAGAAACTACCGAGAAGATCATCCAAATTCAACAACGGTTGAAAACCGCCCAAAGTCGACAAAAGAGCTACGCTGACATTAAAAGAAAAGATATAGAGTTTGAAATTGGAGAGATGGTCATGCTTAAATTTGCACCTTGGAAAGGTGTTGTTCGATTTGGTAAACGAGGGAAATTAAATCCAAGGTATATCGGACCATTCAAGATTATTGATCGTGTCGAACCAATAGCTTACCGACTTGAGTTACCTCAACAACTCGCGGCTGTACATAACACTTTCCACGTCTCGAATTTGAAGAAATATTTTGCTAAAGAATATCTCACTATTCCGTTAGATGAAATCCAAATCAACGAAAAACTTCAATTCATCGAAGAACCCGTCGAAATAATGGATCGTGAGGTTAAAAGAGTTATGCAAAACAAGATACCAATTGTTAAGGTTCAATGGAATGCTCATAGAGGACCCGAGTTCACCTGGGAATGAGAAGATCAGATGAAGAAGAAATACCCGCATTTATTTCCAGAAGATACGTCAACACCTCCAACTGCTTAAAATTTCGGGAAGAAATTTATTTAACGGGTAGTTACTGTAGTGACCCGAACTTTTCCATGTTTATATATATATTAAATAAAATTGTTATTTACATGATTAAGTGTTTCCAACATATTAAGCAATCAAACTTGTTAAGACTTGATTAATTGAAATAGGTTTCATATATACAATTGACCACCCAAGTTGACCGGTGATTCACGAACGTTAAAACTTGTAAAAACTATATGATGACATATATATGGTTATGTATATAGTTAACATTATATTATGATAAGTAAACATATCATTAAGTATATTAATAATGAACTACATATGTAAAAACAAGACTACTAACTTAATGATTTTGAAACGAGACATATATGTAACGATTATCGTTGTAACGACATTTAATGTATATACATCATATTAAGAGATATTCATACATCATAATATCATGATAATATAATAATTTAAAATCTAATTTGATATTATAAACATTGGGTTAACAACATTTAACAAGATCGTTAACCTAAAGGTTTCGAAACAACACTTACATGTAACGGCTAACGATGACTTAACGACTCAGTTAAAATGTATATACATGTAGTGTTTTAATATGTATTCATACACTTTTGAAAAACTTCAAGACACTTATAAAAATACTTCTACTTAACAAAAATGCTTACAATTACATCCTCGTTCAGTTTCATCAACAATTCTACTCGTATGCATCCGTATTCGTACTCGTACAATACACAGCTTTTAGATGTATGTACTATTGGTACATACACTCCAATGATTAGCTCTTAGCAGCCCATGTGAGTCACCTAACACATGTGGGAACCATCATTTGGCAACTAGCATGAAATATCTCATAAAATTACAAAAATATGAGTAATCATTCATGACTTATTTACATGAAAACAAAATTACATATCCTTTATATCTAATCCATACACCAACGACCAAAAACACCTACAAACACTTTCACTCTTCAATTTTCTTCATCTAATTGATCTCTCTCAAGTTCTATCTTCAAGTTCTAAGTGTTCTTCATAAATTCTACAAGTTCTAGTTTCATAAAATCAAGAATACTTCCAAGTTTGCTAGCTTACTTCCAATCTTGTAGAGTGATCATCCAACCTCAAGAAATCTTTCTTATTTACAGTAAGATATCTTTCTAATACAAGGTAATACTCATATTCAAACTTTGATTCAATTTCTATAACTATAACAATCTTATTTCGAGTGAAAATCTTACTTGAACTATTTTCGTGTCATGATTCTGCTTCAAGAACTTTCAAGCCATCCAAGGATCCTTTGAAGCTAGATCCATTTTTCTCATTTCCAGTAGCTTTATCCAGAAAACTTGATGTAGTAATGATGTTCATAACATCATTCGATTCATACATATAAAGCTATCTTATTCGAAGGTTTAAACTTGTAATCACTAGAACATAGCTTAGTTAATTCTAAACTTGTTCGCAAATAAAAGTTAATCCTTCTAACTTGACTTCTAAAATCAACTAAACATATGTTCTATATCTATATTATATGCTAACTTAATGATTTAAAACCTGGAAACACGAAAAACACCGTAAAACCGGATTTACGCCGTCGTAGTAACACCGCGGGCTGTTTTGGGTTAGTTAATTAAAAACTATGATAAAATTTGATTTAAAAGTTGTTATTCTGGGAAAATTATTTTTATTATTAACATGAAACTATATCCAAAAATCATGGTTAAACTCAAAGTGAAAGTATGTTTTTCAAAACTGTCATCAAGATGTCGTTCTTTAGACGGAAATGACTACCTCTTTCAAAAATGACTTGTAACTTGTATTTCCGACTATAAACCTATACCTTTTCTGTTTAGTTTCATAAATTCAAGTTCAATACGGAATCGTGGCCGCTTAAATCACTCAAAATGGATTAGAAACGAATAAATGGCGAGCAAAACAAAATTGGTAAAAACTACTCATTTTAGCTACGTGAAAATTATTAACAAATCTATTCCAACCATAACTTAATCAACTTGTATTGTATATTATGTAATCTTGAGATACCATAGACACGTATACAATGTTTCGACCTATCATGTCGACACATCTATATATATTTCGGAACAACCATAGACACTCTATATGTGAATGTTGGAGTTAGCTATACAGGGTTGAGGTTGATTCTAAAATATATATAGTTTGAGTTGTGATCAATACTGAGATACATATACACTGGGTCGTGGATTGATTCAAGATAATATTTATCGATTTATTTCGGTACATCTAACTGTGGCAGCTGACTTAATAAACTTAGAATATCAAAATGTATTAAAAGTTTTGTAAATATATTTTGAACATACTTTGATATATATGTATATATTGTTATAGGTTTGTGAATCAACCAGTGGCCAAGTCTTACTTCCCGACGAAGTAAAAATATGTGAAAGTGAGTTATAGTCCCACTTTTAAAATCTAATATTTTTGGGATGAGAATACATGCAGGTTTTATAAATGATTTACAAAATAGACACAAGTACGTGAAAATACATTCTATGATTGAATTATCGAAATCGAATATGCCCCTTTTTATTAACTCTGGTAATCTAAGAATTAGGGAATATACACCCTAATTGACGCGAATCCTAAAGATAGATCTATTGGGCCTAACAAACCCCATCCAAAGTACTGGATGCTTTAGTACTTCGAAATTTATATCATATCCGAAGGGTGTCCCGGAATGATGGGGATATTCTAATATATGCATCTTGTTAATGTCGATTACCAGGTGTTCACCATATGAATAATTTTTATCTCTATGTATGGGATGTGTATTGAAATATGAAATCTTGTGGTCTATTATTCTGATTTGATAATATATAGGTTAAACCTATAACTCACCAACATTTTTGTTGACGTTTTAAGCATGTTTATTCTCAGGTGATTATTAAGAGCTTCCACTATCGCATACTTAAATAAGGACGAGATTTGGAGTCCATGCTTGCATGATACTGTGTAAAAACTGCATTCAAGAAACTTATTTTCGTTGTAACATATTTGTATTGTAAACCATTATGTAATGGTCGTGTGTAAACAAGATATTATAGATTATCATTATTTGATAATCTACGTAAAGCTTTTTAAACCTTTATTGATGAAATAAAGGTTATGGTTTGTTTTTAAATGAATGCAGTCTTTGAAAAACGTCTCATATAGAGGTCAAAACCTCGCAACGAAATCAATTAATATGGAACGTTTTTAATCAATAAGAAAGGGACATTTCAAGGTAATTCTTTCGGAAATACATCGGGAAATTCTTTTGCGACGGGAACATCATTGATGCTCTTTTCTTCAGTTTGTACTTTCTCGACGTGTGCTAAAATAGCATAGCAACCTTTTCTTATCAGTTTTTGTGCTTTCAAATTACTAATAAGATGTAGCTTCATGTTGCCCTTTTCTCCGTACACCATTAAGGGTTCTCCTTCTTCTCGTACAATGCGAATTGCATTTTTATAACATACGATCTCTGCTTTCACCTTCTTCAGCCAGTCCATGCCAACTATTACATCAAAACTCCCTAACTCTACTGGTATCAAATCAATCTTAAATATTTCGCTACCCAGTTTAATTTCTCGATTCCGACATATATAATCTGCTGAAATTAATTTACCGTTTGCTAATTCGAGTAAAAATTTACTATCCAACGGCGTCAATGGACAACTTAATTTAGCACAAAAATCTCTACTCATATAGCTTCTATCCACACCCGAATCAAATAAAACGTAAGCAGATTTATTGTCAATAAGAAACGTACCCGTAACAAGCTCCGGGTCTTCCTGTGCCTCTGCCGCATTAATATTGAAAACTCTTCCGCGGCCTTGTCCATTCGTGTTCTCCTGGTTCGGGCAATTTCTAATAATGTAGCCCGGTTTTCCACATTTATAACAAACTACATTGGCATAACTTGCTCCGACACTACTTGCTCCGCCATTACTCATTTCGACACCATTTATTCCTTTCGTTCTGTTAACCCCTGGTCCGTAGACCTCACACTTCGCCGCGCTATGACCATTTCTTTTACACTTGTTGCAAAATTTGGTGCAGAACCCCGAGTGATACTTTTCACACCTTTGGCATAGCTGCTTCTAATTGTTGTTGTTGTTGTTGCGGTTGTTATTGTTGTTGGGATGATTGTTGTAGTAGTAGTTGTTGTTGTTGTTGTTGTTGTTGTTGTTGTTGTTGTTGTTGTTGTTGTTGTTGTTGTTGTTGGACCGTTTGTTGTAGTTGCGATTGATGTTGCGATTGTTGGGATAGTTGTTACGATTTTTGTTGTAATTGCTGTTGTTGTTGTATTGGTGATTCTTATCACCGTTTTCCTCCCACTTTCTTTTGACTTGCTTCACATTGGCCTCTTCAGTCGCCTGTTCTTTAATTCTTTCCTCAATCTGGTTCACTAGTTTGTGAGCCATTCTACATGCCTGTTGTATGGAGGCGGGCTCGTGTGAACTTATATCTTCTTGGATTCTTTCCGGTAATCCTTTCACAAACGCGTCGATCTTCTCTTCCTCATCTTCGAACGCTCTCGGACACAATAGGCACAATTCTGTAAATCGTCTTTCGTACGTGGTAATATTAAATCCTTGGGTTCGTAACCCTCTAAGTTCTGTCTTGAGCTTATTGACCTCGGTTCTGGGACGGTACTTCTCATTCATCAAGTGCTTAAATGCTGACCACGGTAGTGCGTAAGCATCATCTTGTCCCACTTGCTCTAGATAGGTATTCCACCATGTTAACGCAGTACCTGTGAAGGTATGCGTAGCGTACTTCACTTTGTCCTCTTCAGTACACTTACTTATGGCAAACACCTATTCGACCTTCTCGGTCCACCGTTTCAATCCGATCGGTCCTTCGGTTCCATCAAATTCTGAAGGTTTGCAGGCAGTGAATTCTTTGTAGGTGCATCTTACACGATTTCTTGCGCCGTTAGCTGCATTGCTAGATTCGGAGTTATTGTTGGTATGTAGCGCAGCCTGTACTGCAGCTATGTTTGCAGCAAGAAAGGTACGAAATTCCTCTTCGCTCATATTCATGGTTTGTCGAGTAGTCGGTGCCATTTCCTTCAAATAGTCAAATGAAACAAGTTAATCATACAGAATATTAAGAGTAGTCAATAGTATCTCGTAGCATAATATGAACTCATTTATAAAAGTTTTTTCTTCATATTAGCGTTTTATAAGTTTAAATTCGGGTAGTACCTACCCGTTAAGTTCATACTTTGTAGCTAATATACAATTCAACTACTACAATTCTATATGAAAAACTGATTATAATAATATTTCGCGTTCAAACTTTTACACAATATTTTACAAACTTACAATACCGCTTATTTTACATATAGCATGAAATATAACACACAATAACTTTGATACAAGATAGTTGTGAAGATAATTCTAGCTAGTACACAAGTCGTTCAGTAAAGGCAATAAAAAATAAAGACACGTAATTCATACGTCCAGAAACAAGTCATGCATTCTGGTTTTACTAGGACTACTTCCCATCCTTGGTCTTGTGGAACATAACCGTTATGGCCGTTGATAAGACAGCGTGTTGTAACATCGTCAAAGGGACGAGGGATACGTAATGTCCAACAGTCCCGTAACAATCTAAAAACCTCATTTCTTACCCCAATTACCGACTCTGTCACTTGTGGGAATGTTTTGTTTAATAGTTGTAGCCCGATGTTCTTGTTCTCACTTTGGTGAGAAACGAACATTACTAACCTGTAAGCATAACATGATTCTTTATGTTGCATGTTAGCCACTTTTTCTAAATCACGAAGTCCTATATTCGGATATATTGAGTCAAAATAATTTTTTAACCCGTTGCGTAAAATAGCATTTGGGTTCCCCGCAATATATGCGTCAAAGTAAACACATCGTAACTTATGGATTTCCCAATGTGATATCCCCCATCTTTCGAACGAAAGCCTTTTATAAACCAAGGCATTCTTGGAACGTTCTTCGAATGTCTTACAAACTGATCTCGCCTTAAATAGTTATGCCGAGGAATTCTGACCGACTCTAGATAAGATTTCATCAATCATGTCTCCGGGTAGGTCTCTTAAAATATTGGGTTGTCTATCCATTTTGTGTTTTTAAACTGTAAAATAGACAAGAGTTAGATTCATAAAAAAAATACTTATTAATACAAGCAATTTTTACATATATCATAAAGCATCAGCATACTATATTACATATATTACACCACACGAATACAACTATCTTATTCCGACTCGCTCGTTTCTTCTTCTTCGGTTTTGGTTCATTTTACCAAGTTTCTAGGGATATATGATGTTCTCCTAATACGAGCCGTCGTTTTCCACATTGGTTTAGAAAAACCTGGTGGTTTAGAGGTTCCCGAGTTATTGTCACAACTTAAGAAATACGGGTGTTGACGATACATATAAAGTTCATCGGGTTTGGAATCAAATTTCTCTATTTTTATGCCCTTTCCCTTATTGTTCTCTTTTGCCTTATTAAATTGTGTTGGGGTAATTTCTATAACATCATCGGAATCCTTGTCGGGATCTGATTCATCGGAGAATTGGTAATTCTCCTAATACTTTGCTTCCTTGGCGGAAACACCATTGACCATAATTAACTTTGGTCGGTTGGTTGAGGATTTTCTTCTACTTAACCGTTTTATTATTTCCCTTACTGGTTCTATTTCTTCTTTCGGTTCCGTTTCTTCTTTCGGTTCCGATTCTTCTTCCGGTTCCGACTCTTCTTCTATTTCCTCTTCGGGAACTTGTGAATCAGTCCACGAATCATTCCAATTTACATTTGACTCTTCATTATTATTAGGTGAGTCAATGGGACTTGTCCTAGAGGTAGACATCTATCACATAATATCAAACACGTTAAGAGATTAATATATCACATAATATTCACATGTTAAAAATATATAGTTTCCAACAAAATTTGTTAGGCAATCATTTTTCAAGTAAACACGGTCGAAGTCCAGACTCACTAATGCATCCTAACAACTCGATAAGACACATTAATATAAAATTCTGGTTCTCTAAGACCAACGCTCGGATACCAACTGAAATGTCCCATTCATATTGATTATAAACGTTCCATATTAATTGATTTCGTTGCGAGGTTTTGACCTCTATATGAGACGTTTTTCAAAGACTGCATTCATTTTTAAAACAATCATAACCTTTATTTTATCAATAAAGGTTTCAAAAGCATTACGTAGATTATCAAATAATGATAATCTAAAATATACTGTTTACACACGACCATTACATAATGGTTTACAATAGAAATATATTACATCGACATATGTTTCTTAAATGCAGTTTTTACACAATATCATACAAACATAGACTCCAAATCTTGTCCTTATTTTAGTATGCAACAGCGGAAGCTCTTAGTATTCACCTGAGAATAAACATGCTTTAAACGTCAACAAAAATGTTGGTGAGTTATAGGTTTAACCTATATATATATATATCAAATCGTAACAATAGACCACAAGATTTCATATTTCAATACACATCCCATACATAGAGATAAAAATCATTCATATGGTGAACACCTGGTAACCGACATTAACAAGATGCATATATAAGAATATCCCCATCATTCCGGGACACCCTTCGGATATGATATAAATTTCGAAGTACTAAAGCATCCGGTACTTTGGATGGGATTTGTTAGACCCAATAGATCTATCTTTAGGATTCGCGTCAATTAGGGTGTCTGTTTCCTAATTCTTAGATTACCAGACTTAATAAAAAGGGGCATATTCGATTTCGATAATTCAACCATAGAATGTAGTTTCACGTACTTGTGTCTATTTTGTAAATCATTTATAAAACCTGCATGTATTCTCATTCCAAAAATATTAGATTTTAAAAGTGGGACTATAACTCACTTTCACAGATTTTTACTTCGTCGGGAAGTAAGACTTGGCCACTGGTCGATTCACGAACCTATAACAAATATGTACATATATATCAAAGTATATTCAAAATATATTTACAACACTTTTAATACATTTTGATGTTTTAAGTTTATTAAGTCAGCTGTCCTCGTTAGTAACCTACAAGTAGTTGTCCAACGTTAGATGTACAGAAAAAAATTGATATATATTATATTGAATCAATCCACGACCCAGTGTATACACGTCTCAGGCTAGATCATAACTCAAAGTATATATATTTTTGGAATCAACCTCAACCCTGTATAGCTAACTCCCACATTACTGCATATAGAGTGTCTATGGTTGTTTCAAATAATATATACACATGGGTCGATATGATATGTCAAAACATTTGCATACGTGTCTATGGTATCCCAAGATTACATAATATATTAGAATACATGTATAATACAATATAAGTTAGCTAGGATATGATTAATATAGATTTGTTACCAATTTTCACGTTGCTACAACAAGAAAAATTATCCAATCTTGTTTTACCCATAACTTCTTCATTTTAAATCCGTTTTGAGTGAATCAAATTGCTATGATTTCATATTGAACTCTATTTTATGAATATAAAAAGAAAAAGTATAGGTTTATAGTCGGAAATATAAGTTACAAGTCATTTTTGTAAAGGTAGTCATTTCAGTCGAAAGAACGACGTCTAGATGACCATTTTAGAAAACATACTTCCACTTTGAGTTTAATCATGATTTTTGGATATAGTTTCATGTTCATAAGAAAAATCATTTTCCTATAAGAACAACTTTTAAATCAAAGTTTATCATGGTTTTTAATTAACTAACCCAAAACAGCCCGCGATGTTACTACGACGGCGTATGTCCGGTTTTACAGTGTTCTTCGTGTTTCCAGGTTTTAAATCATTAAGTTAGCATATAATATAGATATAGAACATGTGTTTAGTTGATTTTAAAAGTCAAGTTAGAAGGAATAACTTTTGCTTGCGAACAAGTTTAGAATTAACTAAACTATGTTCTAGTGATTACAAGTTTAAACCTTCGAATAAGATAGCTTTATATGTATGAATCGAATGATGTTATGAACATCATTACTACCTCAAGTTTTCTGGATAAAGCTACTGGAAATGAGAAAAATGGATCTAGCTTCAAAGGATCCTTGGATGGCTTGAAAGTTCTTGAAGCAGAATCATGACACGAAAACAAGTTCAAGTAAGATTTCCACTCAAAATAAGATTGTTATAGTTATAGAAATTGAATCAAAGTTTGAATATGAGTATTACCTTGTATTAGAAAGATATCTTACTGTAAATAAGAAAGATTTCTTGAGGTTGGATGATCACTCTACAAGATTGGAAGTAAGCTAGCAAACTTGGAAGTATTCTTGATTTTATGAAACTAGAACTTGTAGAATTTATGAAGAACACTTAGAACTTGAAGATAGAACTTGAGAGAGATCAATTATATGAAGAAAATTGAAGAATGGAAGTGTTTGTAGGTGTTTTTGGTCGTTGGTGTATGGATTAGATATAAACGATATGTAATTTTGTTTTCATGTAAATAACTCATGAATGATTACTCATATTTTTGTAATTTTATGAGATATTTCATGCTAGTTGCCAAATGATGGTTCCCACATGTGTTAGGTGACTCACATGGGCTGCTAAGAGCTGATCATTGGAGTGTATATACCAATAGTACCTACACCTAAAAGCTGTGTATTGTACGAGTACGAATACGGGTGCATACTAGTAGAATTGTTGATGAAACTGAACGAGGATGTAATTGTAAGCATTTTTGTTAAGTAGAAGTATTTTGATAAGTGTATTGAAGTCTTTCAAAAGTGTATGAATACATATTAAAACACTACATGTATATACATTTTAACTGAGTCGTTAAGTCATCGTTATTCGTTACATGTAAGTGTTGTTTTAAAACCTTTAGGTTAACGATCTTGTTAAATGTTGTTAACCCATTGTTTATTAAATCAAATGAGATGTTAAATTATTACATTATCATGATATCATGATTTATTAATATATCTTAATATGATGTATATACATTAAATGTCGTTACAACGATAATCGTTACATATATGTCTCGTTTCAAAATCATTAAGTTAGTAGTCTTGTTTTTACATATGTAGTTCATTGCTAATATACTTAATGATATGTTTTCTTATCATCCATATATATGTCATCATATAGTTTTTACAAGTTTTAACGTTCGTGAATCGCCGGTTAACTTGGGTGGTCAATTGTCTATATGAAACCTATTTCAATTAATCAAGTCTTAACAAGTTTGATTGCTTAACATGTTGGAAACACTTAATCATGTAAATAAAAATTTCATTTAATATATATATAAACATGGAAAAGTTCGGGTCACTACACCAGTTATGGTCACTTTGAATTCCTTGTTATGCCGTTCGGATTGACAAATGCACCTGCTGTGTTCATGGACCTCATGAACCGTGTGTGTAGACCCTATCTGGACAAATTTGTTATTGTTTTCATCGACGACATCCTTATTTATTCTAAGAGTGATGAAGAGCACGAAGAACATTTGAAGTTAGTGCTTGATTTATTGAGAAAAGAAGAATTGTACGCTAAGTTCTCTAAGTGTGCTTTCTGGCTAAGAGAAGTTCAATTCCTTGGACATATTGTTAGTAAACAGGGAATACAAGTTGATCCTGCCAAGATTGAGGCGATTGAAAGGTGGGAAATTCCGAAAACTCCTACTCAGGTTCGTCAGTTCCTAGGGTTGGCAGGTTATTATCGAAGGTTCATTCAAGATTTCTCTCATATTGCGAAACCTCTGACTGCTTTAACGCACAAGGGGAGGAAGTATGAGTGGTAGGATGAACAAGAGATTACTTTTCAAATTTTGAAGAAGAAGTTGACTACCGCTCCGATATTGTCACTACCTGAGGGTAATGATGATTTTGTTGTTTATTATGATGCTTCGCGTCAAGGTTTTGGCTGTGTTTTGATGCAGCGAAAGAAAGTTATTGCGTACGCATCACGTCAGTTGAAGATTCACGAGCAGAATTATACAACGCATGATTTAGAGTTGGGAGCTGTTATGTTTGTGCTTAAGATTTGGAGACATTATCTTTATGGGGTCAAGAGTACGGTGTACACAGATCACAAAAGTCTTCAACATATCCTTGACCAAAAATAGTTGAATATGAGGCAACGAAGATGGGTTGAGACATTGAATGATTATGATTGTGAACTTTTATATCATCCGGGAAAAGCCAATGTTGTGGCTGATGCTTTAAGTCGTAAAGAAAGGGCTGAACCTCGCAGGTTTAGGGCCTTGAATATGACAATTAGAACTAACCTCGCAAGGCAAATTCTTGAGGCACAACAAGAAGCCTTAAAGGAGGAGAATTTTGTGAATGAGAATGTCAGAGGCATGGCTAAGAAGTTTGAGGTATGAACAGATGGTATTAGGTACTTTGTGGGACATCTTTGGGTTTCGAAGTTTGGTGATCTCCGATAACTTGTTTTGGATGAGGCTCATAAGTCTAGGTACTCTATTCATCATGGTTCAGGAAAGATGTATCATGATCTTAAGGAGCTGTATTGGTGGCCTAATTTGAAAGCTGATGTGGCTACGTATGTGGCTAAGTATTTGACATGTGCTAAGGTTAAAGCTGAACATCAAAAACCGTCAGGACTGTTGGTGCAACCTGAGATTCCCGAGTGGAAATGGAAAGGTATTACGATGGATTTTATTACGAAATTACCGAGAGTTGTGGGTGGCTATGACACCATTTGGGTGATTGTAGATCAACTTACTAAGTCATCTCACTTTTTCCCGATTAAGGAAATGGATTCGATGGAGAAGCTTACTCGTTTGTATTTGAAGGAGATTGTTTCTAGACATGGTGTTCCTGTATCTATTATATCAGACCGAGATAGCAAATCTGTATCGAGGTTTTGGTGATCCTTACAGGAAGCTTTGGGAACTAAGTTAGATATGAGCACCGCTTATCATCCTCAGACGGATGGTCAGAGTGAAAGGACCATTCAAACATTAGAAGATATGTTACGAGCATGTGTTGTTGATTTTGATAATGGGTGGGATAAGTATTTGCCGCTAGCTGAATTTTCTTATAACAACAGTTACCATGCAAGTATTAAAGCCGCACCGTTTGAAGCTCTGTATGGTAGAAAGTGTATGTCTCCTGTCTGTTGGAATGATGTTGGGGATGCTCAACTCACAGGCCCAGAAATTATTCATGAGACTACCGAGAAGATCGTACATATTAAGGAAAGGTTGAGAACTGCCAGAAGTCGGCAAAAGAGTTATGCCGAAAAGGGAAGGAAAGATATAGAATTTCAGGTTGGTGACCGTGTTATGTTGAAGGTTTCACCTTGGAAGGGTGTGATACGTTTTGGTAAAAGGGGAAAGTTGAGTCCTCATTTTGTTGGACCATTTGAGATTATTGAGTGAGTTGGACCAGCGGCTTATCGTTTGAAATTGCCACAAGAACTCAGTGCTGTTCACGATGTGTGATGACCCAAAAATTTCTGACTAAATTTAAACTTAATCTTTGTATGATTAACATTTCCGACACGATAAGCAAAGTCTGTAAAACTGAATCTCAAAATTTTTGAATTACTTTTATATATTTAAATACCCTTCGGTTGTTTTCGACGATTCGCGAACAATTATATGTAAATAGATACATATTGTAACATCCCGATTTTTTCCGTTAAATTTAATTTTAACACCGTTTTTTTTTTTAAAAACATAATCTTTCGTATTTAAATTAATAGTTTCCGTGAGTAACGTTCATTATATTCCCGCTATTTAATTTTGACATCACCCGTTTACTCGAGCGTTTTAAAAATATTCGATCGGTTAAATCCCGCACCCGCTTCTAAACTCGAGGGACTAAAATTGACACGGGGCAAACAAGTTGACTAGGTCAACTAGTCCACCCCAATCACCACCATTCAATCACCTCCATCTCTCTCTCTTTCTCTCTAGCAAGAACACACACACACAAACACCCAATTCAAACATTCATCATCTAAATTCGGATCGGGAAGCAAACTTCAAAACAAATTACATTTTCGTGATCCTCTCTTCATCCTCTACATTTTGGTACCAATTTCACCGAGTTTGGGTAACTTTCTAAAAACTCTAGATTTCTATAAATTCGTGTTTTTGACTTGAAATTGTGTTAGTTAGTGTCTATGGCTCGTGTATAATATGAATATATGTTTTGTTTACTCGATTTGTTGATTTGGAGTAACTAGTATGAACTTTGAAATGGGTGTGCTTAATCTTTGATTTTGGATGATTAAATGTTGTTTAATTGTTAAAGTTCATGTATTAAATGTGTTACTAGCATCATTAGCTTCAATTTGATGTGTAGGTTGATTAAGAAAACTTCGAAAGCATGATTATTGATTTTGAGATGTTTGACTAGGGTTTGATAGTTCTTGACATGAACTTTTGATGCTTGAATGCAATGAAATGTTAATTGTTAGTGTTTAGTAGTAATGTATGCTTCATTACCTTCAAAACGGCATATCATATGTGAGAATTGGATTCCCGAAACTCAAAATGTATTTGAGGAACTTGAAAATTTGAAAATAGACTTTTATTGATCACTTGACGAGAAATCGGTTGTTGAAAATGATGTTTTTGATTGATGATATGTGGTTAGTTGTATTCCTCGTCAAAATACCTTTTCGACGATATATGATAGGCATTATAAGTGTTTGCGGGTCAAGAGTTGGGTTGGAAAATGTTTTGGTTCGTGCATACTTTGAAAAACAGGAAAGTGTCTGCCCAGATGGTGGCGCGGCGCGCCCCATCCCCGCGCGGCGCGCGGATTGGCCTGGCCAGATTCTGCTTTGTTTAGCGCATTTCACGCGAAATGTTTGACTAGCTATCGACCTCCGATTCACATGAAACTTGTTTTAATATACTTGTATATGAATAATTAGAATATAAAAATAGTCCGGGGCCCGACCCGAACATGTTGACTTTTTCGTTGACTTTGACCAAGTTTGACTTTTAGTCAAACTTAACCAAACTTTTATGCAATCGTTCTAACATGCTTTTATACGTGATTCTTGTATGAAACTTGACAAATTGATTCACATGCTATATTTAATCGAGTCGTAACGAGCCATAGGACTAATTGAACACATTTCACCCGACCTTGTGTCGTAACCGGTTAATTGATACAACTTACTTGTTTAGGTCAAGGCTAAACAACTATCATGCACACGTTTACTTTGTGAAGTACATTTATACTCGTGCACTCGAGGTGAGATCATAGTCCCACCTTTTTAACAACTTTTTATACTTTTAAATTGTGGGCTGAGAAACATATACTTTGTTACATTTTGTACTACTTACTTTTATACTTTGAACACAAGTACAAGGAAAACAAACATTCCACAGCGAGTTAGAACAAAAATCCTCAATTCGATTATCATTAGTTACACTTGCAGGGTGTAAGCGAGAACTTATATTGTGTGGCCATACGGGTTTGACAAACCCTCATTACGGACGGTTCGCTACCGTCTACGGATGAAATATATTTTCGAGAAACAGTGTATGTTCTAACACTATTGTGATGGGGTTCTATGGAAGGAAACGTTAAGTCTTGATAATTGGTGTAGCGACCCCGACAAATCGTCAAGTGACGGCGTCGGCTACGTGGGTCCCATTACCTGATTATAAGTCTTTAAGATAACGTTTGACCAAAATATGTCGCCTTCATTTCAAAATAAAGATTGTTTCAAAGTTTACAAGAATTGTTCAACCAAAAGTTAAGTTACAACGTTATAAGTACGATTGAAATCTAGGCGACACGGTTTAAAGTAAAGTCAAAAGACGCTCCATGAAATGCATGTATACTCGACATCGGATGCAAGTATCAAATAGTAAGCGGAAGCATGTTTCACATATCGTGCAAGACCTGAGAAAAACATAGAAATCTGTCAACGAAAACGTTGGTGAAATCATAGGTTTAAGTAAGTGAGTACAAGTGAACCACAAGATTTGCATCAATGAAATAATAGTAATACATTCCAAAAGTTTGTTTCACGAGCACCCAATTATCAAAGCTTAACATTCCATCCATTGTATACCCCATCCATAGTGCTAGAACAAACACTGATTCTCGAAAATATATTTCATCCGTAGACGGTAGCGAACCGTCAAAGATGAGGGTTGTCAACCCATATGGCCATATAACATAAGTTCTCGCTTACACCCGGCAAGTGTAACTAATGATAATCGAATTGAGGATTTTTGTTCTAAACTCGTATGTAGAATGTTTGTTTTCCCGTTCTTGTGTTCACTTAGTTCAAAAGAATCGTTTATGTTTTCTCATCCCAAATATAAGTTCAAAAAGAGTAAAAGTGGGACTATGATCTCACCTTTGATTGCAAGAGTGAAATAGTACTTCAACAAGTAAACGTGCAAAGAACAATGCTAGTCTCGACCTAAACAATTAGGTTGTATCAATAACGATAGTCACGAAGGGTCAAAGATGTTCAATTAGTCCTATGGCTCAATACGACTCGATTAATATAGCATGTGAAGCAAATTGTCAAGTTTCATGCAAGATACAAGTATAAAAGCATGTTAGGAAGATTGCATAATTAATTGGTTAAGTTTGACAAAAAGTCAAACTTGGTCGGGTCAAAGTCAACGAAAAAGTCAACATGTTCGGGTCGGGTCCCGGACAAATTTTCCATGCTAATTATTCATATACAAGTATATTAAAACAAGTTTCATGTGAATCGGAGGTCGGTAGCTAGTCAAACATTTCACGTTAAAAGGGACATGGAGGTCAGAATCTGTCCAGGCCATTTGGCGCGCCGCGCGACCTGTAGTTCAGCTATTTTTCTGTCTTTCAAACTATGCACGAGCCAAAACCAATTCTAACACAATTCTTGACCCGCAAACACTTATAACGCCTATCATACATCGTTGGAAAGGTATTTTGACGAGGAATGCAACTAAACACATATCATCAATCAAACTTCCACTTATAACAACCAAAAACCGCAATTAAACATTCATAATCAAAGTTCAAGTTCCAAAAACGCATTTTATGATTCGGGCAACCAAATTACATGTATGTTATGCCGTTTCGAAGGTAATCAAACACACATTACAACAAAACACTTAACAACAATATCTCATAGCATTTGACGCATCAAAAGTTCATGTAAAGCTCATCAAACCCTAATCCAAGTTCTCAAAATCATTAATCATGTTCTTGGAGTTTCCTTAATCAACCTATACATCAAAACGAAGCTAATGATACTAGTAACACTTTTAAAACATGCACTTTAACAATCTAACAACATTTGATCATCCAAAATCAAGGATTTAGCAAGTAATTTTCATATTGAACTAGTTACGCCAAAAACAACGAATCGAGCATACAAATTACATACACGACATCACAATGAGCCATAGACACTAATTAACAACTTTATAACTCAAAAATCTCAAGAACACATAAAATTAGTGATTTTAGAAAGTTACCCAAATGAGATGAAGTTGGTATCAAATTGAAGAGGATGAAGAGAGGGTTCCAAATATGTATTTTGTTTTGATGTTTACTTCCTTGGTGAGATTTGGATGATGATTTTATGTTTGAGAAATGAGAGAGTTTGAAAGTATCAAAAATGGAAAAAGGGAGGATGAATGAAAGGGATGAAGGAGGTTGACTCTTTGACCTAGTCAAAAGTTTGATACTTTGGCAAGTTTGGTCCCTCAACTTTGAATCGGGTGCGGAAAATAACCGAACGAATTATTTTAAGTTACACGGGAGTACGGGAGATATTAAAATCCGATAACGAAAATATTTAAAATGTTACATAACAAAGGATACGAATTTAGATACGAAGGGTGTTATTTAAAAAGAAAAAGACGGGCGTTAAAATAATTTAACGGAAAAATGCGGGATGTTACATTATCCACACCTCAAAAGAAATTTCGTCCCGAAATTTAGTTGAAAGTAGTAGTCGATATCTCCTACTCGAGACTTTACGTTGTCAATGCTATGAATAAGTGAAAGTATGTCCTTGAGTGTTCTCATGAATTTGGATAGTCAGGGTTTTACGTTGTATTAAGGTTTGGTTTTACGATCTCCAGTTTCAACTGGTTTTCCCCTATGAAGAGAAGTTTGTCATCAATAGTTGATGTATCTAGCAGGATTGCACGTTCCTGTTCCGCAGGACACGTTCCTAAGTTTGTTACACGAAAAGTAGGGTAAACGGAAACTTAATTGCATCGGAAGTTCTAAACAGTAGGAAGCGGTTCCAATACGCCCCAAGGTTTCAAAAAGGTTCAATATTGCAGATATAGCCTTCCTCGATTTCCTAAAATGGATTTCACCTTTCCAAGGTGCGGTTTCTCAATATTACGCGGTTACACACTGGGATTTGTGAGGTTTTCATCTAAGTTTGGTATGACTCTTTTGTGCGACTACGGGTCGTCTCGAGCCCTTCTCGGACTTGGATTATCTCAATTGTTGTTTCTTGGATGAGTTAAGATTCGGTGTTTTGTTTGCCACATGCTTTGGTCCAACGAATAGGGGTATGACATTAGCGGTCATATAGGGTTTCGGAAAGTGCGTGTGAACACACGAGTGGTAACTACTGTTGTGAGAGGGATCTACTAAAGGTGACAATACGAGTTTGTGACATGTCTTTCCAAGACGTAAATCGTTCGTTTGCTCGGTTCGTCAGTTTGTGGGTGGTACGCGGTACTCATGTCTAAGCGGGTTCCCAAGGTTTCTTGTAAAACTAGAAGTGAAACGAGTATTTCGATACGGAATAATTGACAAAGATACACCGTGTTGGAATAGAATCTCTTAAGATACGTTTGAACAAGTTAGTTAGGGTTCGAAAAATGTTCGTTAGGACTATTCACCCTCGTGGCGAATACTTATGTAATATGAGGAGTTTCTCTATCCATGGAGAAATGTTACAAGGAGTTTCTTTAAACAGAAATGCGAACGGTAAAGATAGTAGTGAAATGAGGACTTAGAATAGGATGAGTTTACATCTCGAGGTTGCCATAACGTGCCTCTAGTTGTCAAAAGTTGAAGTCTGAAAGAGAAACGAGGTAGTACACGTAGTTGTATAGTTCGGGGTTGAATAATGGTTGGACGATTATCAGCAACGCAAGGGCGTTAAGTCAAAGAAGAGTGAAGTATCGTTGGATTGTGTGTTATCTTAAATTCCAGTAATATCAGACGGTAACGGTGAAATAACATAGGTAGGTAGTGTGGTACGGGATGACGAGAAAATTGATCGGATCCACAATTTAGTATTCGAATTCTTCGTGCAAAATAACGAATTTTAGTTATGTTGATTTTTGAGTCGAGAGAGTATGCCTTTCGGCGTTCAAGTAGAAATATTTCCATGTTTGAGTTCCATCTGTTGCTATACGATTTTAACTAGAAATGTTGGTGTGAAGAATCACGCTCAGGGTTCGAACACGGAGAGGTTTAGAGTTTTCCTTAGTGAGTTAACGAGTTTAAAAGTCGTGTGACACGAGAAAAGTCAGAAATGAATCTTCGGTAACAACCGGTGAGATCTAATATTTTTACGAATATAAGTCTGAGTTGGGAGAGTTTCCTGCTTACATGTGGCTTGATTTCGAGATTGATTGTAATGCCTTGACCATTAACATCATGGTCTAGAAAATTGGACTTCGTTCAACAGAAACTCTCACTCGGAGAATTTGGTATAGAGTTGCTCTTTTCTCAAAAGTTCGAGCTTAAGATGGTGATGTTGTTCGTTTTCCTTCTTTACTTGAATAAGTTAAGATGTCATCTATAAATACGATAACAGATTAGTCTATATGAATTTGCATACGCGGTTCACGAGGTTTATGGATACGGGCGAGCCCTAAATAAATCAAACGGTACTAAGAGAGATTTACAACTAACGTTGCGAGTTCGAAAAGTGGCTTAGGAGACATCGTCTCCCTTAACCCCCAATTGATGATAACCGGAACGGAGGTCGATTTGGAATACACGGGATCCACGCAAATAATCATGAGGTAATGGATACGAGGAAGAGGGTATCGGTTTCCAACCGAAAATTACTCGGTTCACAACAATCTATACAAGATGATGGGGAAACATTTTTTTTTTTTTTTTTTTTTTTTTTTTTTAACGAATAGGTTTCGAGCTCCCTAGTTCTATAGGTGTCAAGTCAAAAGTCTTAACGTATATCCTCCAATAAAATTTATAGGCACACAATATTTTCCGTTGGTCACTTAAATTGCCTAAGTAGGGTCTAGGGGAAAAGGTGGAGTGCAAAGGGTACGAGTCAAAGTCTTGGTTATAAAACGTCTAGCGGTAATGGAATCGAATAAGTATGAAGTATACGGTTTGTTGTGAAGAAACGTACCCGTTACTAGTCCATCGTCGTTCCGGGCATCCTAGGTGTCGATGTTGAAGGTTCAACGGCGTGCGTTGGGGTTGATTTTCTTATTTGGGCACACATTCCTAAAATGACCCAGTTGGCCACATTCGAAGCAAGCACCCGTTCTGTGTGCGTTGGGCATCTTTCGAGCGACGGGTCCTTGGCGCCGGTGGCGAAACCTGCCACATCCTTCAAAGTGATGCTTGTGGCATTCGTTACAAAAAGGTAGTTTTCCGGCATAGCCTTTCTTGTCGTTGGAGGTAAAAGGCTTCTTGGCGGGGTTGTTGTTATTGTTGTGGTTGCTTGATTGAGAGGCTTCCCATGTTCTTTTGTTGTTACTCGGGTGGTTCTCGACCATTGGTGCCGGTGCTTCCATTTCATTCACCGTTTCTAAGGCTTGGCGGGCCATTGTTAAAGCCTCTTGTAGGTTAGTGGGTTGAGATGTCATTACCTTGTGTTGAATGCTCTTAGGGAGGCCATCCATGTAAAGTTCGACTCTTAGGGATTCGGGAGTCATGAGATTTGGACACATCGAGACTAGTTCGGTAAACCGTTGATTATAAGCCTTGAGGTCATTTCCGGCCGTTTTTAAATTCCTTAGACCCTGTTCGAGCCTTCGAGTCTCGTCGCGCGGGAAGTATTCGGTGATCATTCCTTCTCTTAATTCGGTCCAAGAGAGTGTGTGGGCTTCATCGCTTCCCACTAATTGTACATACGTGTTCCACCATGAGAGAGCAATACCGGTGAAAGTGAGGGTGGAAAACTTGACCTTATCTTGGTCTCGACAACCGCTTGTGTTCAAAACGGTCTCCATTTGTTTAAACCATCGGGTGAGAGTAACCGGTCCCCCGGTTCCATCATAAGTGTGGGGTTTGCACCCCATGAAAGCTTTGTAGGAGCACCCTTCGCAAGAGTTACCGGCTCCTTGGTTGTTGTTGTTAGAAAAGTGATCGGCCACGGCCGTACCCACGGCGGTGGTTATCATTCGTTGAAGAGCTTGTTCTAGAGTTTCGAGAGGAGTATTGTGTTGACCTTGGTGAGCCATTGTTCCTTCATGAGACAAGAATATCGTTGGTTAGTATTTTCAACAATACTAACCGTGGCATGGAATAAGGATAGAGAGAAAATTTTCCTTGACTCGCCTTAAATTCTCTATGTCATAATGTCGGAACGTCCATGTGAATCACCGTAATATAATCCCGGAAATTATATTACCCTGATTCTCATGTGCATTTAACATTACTTCATAAAGTCAAGGTGGCGCATCAACAAAATTTATCAACGTAAGATCAAGATCGAATACGAGTTAGATATGATAGAAGAGTTCGAGTATAAATGCACAATTTGTCAAATAATTCCTACTTCAGTCTATATGCCGGTTGTAGTCTAGATTCACCTATGTACCCTATGACTCGGGGTAGACACAAATGAACTCTAAATCCCTACAACCAAGGCTCTGATACCACTTGTAGCGACCCCGACAAATCGTCAAGTGACGGCGTCGGCTACGTGGGTCCCATTACCTGATTATAAGTCTTTAAGATAACGTTTGACCAAAATATGTCGCCTTCATTTCAAAATAAAGATTGTTTCAAAGTTTACAAGAATTGTTCAACCAAAAGTTAAGTTACAACGTTATAAGTACGATTGAAATCTAGGCGACACGGTTTAAAGTAAAGTCAAAAGACGCTCCATGAAATGCATGTATACTCGACATCGGATGCAAGTATCAAATAGTAAGCGGAAGCATGTTTCACATATCGTGCAAGACCTGAGAAAAACATAGAAATCTGTCAACGAAAACGTTGGTGAAATCATAGGTTTAAGTAAGTGAGTACAAGTGAACCACAAGATTTGCATCAATGAAATAATAGTAATACATTCCAAAAGTTTGTTTCACGAGCACCCAATTATCAAAGCTTAACATTCCATCCATTGTATACCCCATCCATAGTGCTAGAACAAACACTGATTCTCGAAAATATATTTCATCCGTAGACGGTAGCGAACCGTCAAAGATGAGGGTTGTCAACCCATATGGCCATATAACATAAGTTCTCGCTTACACCCGGCAAGTGTAACTAATGATAATCGAATTGAGGATTTTTGTTCTAAACTCGTATGTAGAATGTTTGTTTTCCCGTTCTTGTGTTCACTTAGTTCAAAAGAATCGTTTATGTTTTCTCATCCCAAATATAAGTTCAAAAAGAGTAAAAGTGGGACTATGATCTCACCTTTGATTGCAAGAGTGAAATAGTACTTCAACAAGTAAACGTGCAAAGAACAATGCTAGTCTCGACCTAAACAATTAGGTTGTATCAATAACGATAGTCACGAAGGGTCAAAGATGTTCAATTAGTCCTATGGCTCAATACGACTCGATTAATATAGCATGTGAAGCAAATTGTCAAGTTTCATGCAAGATACAAGTATAAAAGCATGTTAGGAAGATTGCATAATTAATTGGTTAAGTTTGACAAAAAGTCAAACTTGGTCGGGTCAAAGTCAACGAAAAAGTCAACATGTTCGGGTCGGGTCCCGGACAAATTTTCCATGCTAATTATTCATATACAAGTATATTAAAACAAGTTTCATGTGAATCGGAGGTCGGTAGCTAGTCAAACATTTCACGTTAAAAGGGACATGGAGGTCAGAATCTGTCCAGGCCATTTGGCGCGCCGCGCGGGGTAGGGTGCGCGCCGCGCGACCTGTAGTTCAGCTATTTTTCTGTCTTTCAAACTATGCACGAGCCAAAACCAATTCTAACACAATTCTTGACCCGCAAACACTTATAACGCCTATCATACATCGTTGGAAAGGTATTTTGACGAGGAATGCAACTAAACACATATCATCAATCAAACTTCCACTTATAACAACCAAAAACCGCAATTAAACATTCATAATCAAAGTTCAAGTTCCAAAAACGCATTTTATGATTCGGGCAACCAAATTACATGTATGTTATGCCGTTTCGAAGGTAATCAAACACACATTGCAACAAAACACTTAACAACAATATCTCATAGCATTTGACGCATCAAAAGTTCATGTAAAGCTCATCAAACCCTAATCCAAGTTCTCAAAATCATTAATCATGTTCTTGGAGTTTCCTTAATCAACCTATACATCAAAACGAAGCTAATGATACTAGTAACACTTTTAAAACATGCACTTTAACAATCTAACAACATTTGATCATCCAAAATCAAGGATTTAGCAAGTAATTTTCATATTGAACTAGTTACGCCAAAAACAACGAATCGAGCATACAAATTACATACACGACATCACAATGAGCCATAGACACTAATTAACAACTTTATAACTCAAAAATCTCAAGAACACATAAAATTAGTGATTTTAGAAAGTTACCCAAATGAGATGAAGTTGGTATCAAATTGAAGAGGATGAAGAGAGGGTTCCAAATATGTATTTTGTTTTGATGTTTACTTCCTTGGTGAGATTTGGATGATGATTTTATGTTTGAGAAATGAGAGAGTTTGAAAGTATCAAAAATGGAAAAAGGGAGGATGAATGAAAGGGATGAAGGAGGTTGACTCTTTGACCTAGTCAAAAGTTTGATACTTTGGCAAGTTTGGTCCCTCAACTTTGAATCGGGTGCGGAAAATAACCGAACGAATTATTTTAAGTTACACGGGAGTACGGGAGATATTAAAATCCGATAACGAAAATATTTAAAATGCTACATAACAAAGGATACGAATTTAGATACGAAGGGTGTTATTTAAAAAGAAAAAGACGGGCGTTAAAATAATTTAACGGAAAAATGCGGGATGTTACAATTGGGTGCTCGCGAACAATACTTTTGGAATGCAAACGATTATGATAATCAACGTTATGGGAATACTAAATCTTGTGGTTCAAAAACAACGTTTACAAACACCTATGCTTTCACCAACGTTTTTCGTTGACAGTTTTCTATATGTTTCTCAGGTTCATACTTGCCTATTTGATATATGCTTCCGCGTTCACTCATACTTGCTTGGGGTCAAGCATACATGCATACACTCTGATTATTTGCTTGGAGTCAAGATACATACATACATACGCTAGTGATAGCACCTTTGGATTCAAACTTTTGTCTACTTACTTACGCTATTTATAGCAACTGTGTTTTTAAACTAATTATGTCGCAAGTTATTTCATTTATACTTTATGACTTTTGTAAACTTAAACTTGTTGTTGATCCTTTTGGTAAACTGAACTTTGCAAGTCTTGTACCTTTCAAATGAATGCGACATAATTTTGGTCAAACGAGTCTCATATAGGGACTACGACCACGCAACGGGACCTAAGTTAACGACGCCGTCAATAACGGTTTTGGTCGGGTCGTTACAAGTGGTATCAGAGCGTTGGTTGTAGGGAACTAGGACGTGCATTAGTGTGTCTAACAGAGTCGTTAGGACGCATTAGTGAGTCTAGACTACAACCGGATAGTTAGCATTTGCATTCTGACATACATTTGCTATAGATAGCACTTACTTGACTACTTGTGCATTATACTTGAATCATTCTTAGGCAAACTTTTTAATGGTACCCAACCTTCATCATACGAACTCGTATTCCGCCACTTTTTCGTAACACACGTAAATTCATGATTCATACACGTATGGATGACGACGACTTCATTAGTCACACTTGTTCGGGAACTCTGTCTCCCGGATTGTAATTTGCCACCGTTTCAACTTACTATCGGTTTCCCACTGGTGTTTCTTACTATCTACTTTTTGGTGTTACTACCATCACTACTCTAGGTGAGTATCGTCATCAACATTTATCACTACGGTTGCGTGCTACTCGTTATCATGACTCGTTACTCTTTTCATACCTGAATACCTTATTGTCTGACTCGAACCACATTGACGTGAACAATCATTTATACACTTCCCTCGGGGAACGCTTCTTTATAGTTGCACTAATTCTTTCGATTCAATACGAGTCACGTTAGAGACGTCGTTACACTTTGTTTATTTTAAACTTCACGATTACACGAACTTGAATCTATAGAGTGATGTGAGAATGGAGGTATGAGTTAGCGTAATATAACGACACTCGATCAACGTGGTTATATTACGGTAAGACATACCAAAGTTCTAGTGACACGTGATGGTGGTTAGACTCGATCAACCTAAACACCACCATGAGCCATGTACATGACTTCATCTATTCATGTTGGACATCTGAAAACTCCGAGAATATTGATAACAACCATACTGGGGACACACCTTCGATTTTTGTCGAACTATACTTATGCTTCCGAATGAATTACCGATTCCTTTCGACTTCAACCGTATGTTACACGTGTATACTATCTCGTCCTCGCACAGTCTTATTGACTAATTACGATTTACTCGTTATGCTCGCACCGAGGCGGAAACTTCTCTCTCATCACACTCGTACTTCCGGTTCAGGAAATCTTTACTCTAAACTCTCAATGGAGGGAGGGACTCTCCACGTTATACTAGTATTCACCTCGAGGGTGAATAGTTCCGACGAACGTTTTTCTTTCAGAAACCGAGGAGAACTTGCCCCAACGAACGTTTTTGGAAACCGATGAATCTTCCGCGACGCGAATTTTCTTGAGAAACTTGTCCTAACAAACTTGTTCAAATATACCTTACGGAATGTACTCCGTTTCGGACCGAGATCCTCGTTTCACTTCTAGATTTTGGAGTGCCTCACAAAAAGTCTCGGGACCACGTTTAGACATGAGTACCGCACATCAACCACAACCCGACGGACCGAGCAAACATACGATTCAAACCTTGGAAACCGTAATACGAATTTGTGTGATCAACTTCAAATTTACTTGAGAAAAGTTTTTGCCTTTAACCAAATTCTCTTACAACGATGGTTATCATTCAAGTCTTAACGTCACACTTTTCGAGGACCCGTATAGCCGTAATCGTCGTTTTCTTAATTTGTGAACCGAAGTAGGTGACAAGCGAACCACCGGACCCGAAATCATTCATGAAACAACCGGAAAATTTTTCAATTCCAAGAAAGGCTCAAGGCGGATCGTAGTCGCCAAAAGAACTATGCCGATGTTAGACGTGAACCTCTCGAATTCCAAGTGGGTAACCGCGTCACTTTAAAAGTCGCACCTTGAGGAGGTGTAATCCGTTTCGGAAAACGTAGAAAGCTAAATCCGCGATATTTTAATCCTTTTGAATTCTTGGGGTGTTTTGGACCCGTCGCTAGCCGTTTAGATTTTTCCGACTCATTTTGGGTCTCCGTTTATCCTACATTCGATGTATCAACTCAAAGACGTGTTTTGCGAAACGAGAACTTGTTATCTCCTTTGATGAACTCACTATCGACGATAACCCTCACTTCCTAGGAGGACCGGTTGAAACCATAAATCGTGAAGCCAAACCTTAAAACAACATATGATCCCGACCGTCAAAAATTCGTTGGAATACCCTAGGACGTACTTCTCCCTCACTCGTAGAATTGGCAACGCAAGATCTCGAGGAAGATTCAACAACTACTACTTCCAACTAAATTTCGGGACGAAATTTCTTTTGAGGCGTGGATAATGTAACATCCCGCGTTTTTCCGTTAAATTTAATTTTAACACCGTTTTTTTTTTAAAAAACATAATCTTTCGTATTTAAATTAATAGTTTCCGTGAGTAACGTTCATTATATTCCCGCTATTTAATTTTGACATCACCCGTTTACTCGAGCGTTTTAAAAATATTCGATCGGTTAAATCCCGCACCCGCTTCTAAACTCGAGGGACTAAAATTGACACGGGGCAAACTAGTTGACTAGGTCAACTAGTCCACCCCAATCACCACCATTCAATCACCTCCATCTCTCTCTCTTTCTCTCTAGCAAGAGCACACACACAAACACCCAATTCAAACATTCATCATCTAAATTCGGATCGGGAAGCAAACTTCAAAACAAATTACATTTTCGTGATCCTCTCTTCATCCTCTACATTTTGGTACCAATTTCACCGAGTTTGGGTAACTTTCTAAAAACTCTAGATTTCTATAAATTCGTGTTTTTGACTTGAAATTGTGTTAGTTAGTGTCTATGGCTCGTGTATAATATGAATATATGTTTTGTTTACTCGATTTGTTGATTTGGAGTAACTAGTATGAACTTTGAAATGGGTGTGCTTAATCTTTGATTTTGGATGATTAAATGTTGTTTAATTGTTAAAGTTCATGTATTAAATGTGTTACTAGCATCATTAGCTTCAATTTGATGTGTAGGTTGATTAATAAAACTTCGAAAGCATGATTATTGATTTTGAGATGTTTGACTAGGGTTTGATAGTTCTTGACATGAACTTTTGATGCTTGAATGCAATGAAATGTTAATTGTTAGTGTTTAGTAGTAATGTATGCTTCATTACCTTCAAAACGGCATATCATATGTGAGAATTGGATTCCCGAAACTCAAAATGCATTTGAGGAACTTGAAAATTTGAAAATAGACTTTTATTGATCACTTGACGAGAAATCGGTTGTTGAAAATGATGTTTTTGATTGATGATATGTGGTTAGTTGTATTCCTCGTCAAAATACCTTTTCGACGATATATGATAGGCATTATAAGTGTTTGCGGGTCAAGAGTTGGGTTGGAAAATGTTTTGGTTCGTGCATACTTTGAAAAACAGGAAAGTGTCTGCCCAGATGGTGGCGCGGCGCGCCCCATCCCCGCGCGGCGCGCGGATTGGCCTGGCCAGATTCTGCTTTGTTTAGCGCATTTCACGCGAAATGTTTGACTAGCTATCGACCTCCGATTCACATGAAACTTGTTTTAATATACTTGTATATGAATAATTAGCATATAAAAATAGTTCGGGGCCCGACCCGAACATGTTGACTTTTTCGTTGACTTTGACCAAGTTTGACTTTTAGTCAAACTTAACCAAACTTTTATGCAATCGTTCTAACATGCTTTTATACGTGATTCTTGTATGAAACTTGACAAATTGATTCACATGCTATATTTAATCGAGTCGTAACGAGCCATAGGACTAATTGAACACATTTCACCCGACCTTGTGTCGTAACCGGTTAATTGATACAACTTACTTGTTTAGGTCAAGGCTAAACAACTATCATGCACACGTTTACTTTGTGAAGTACATTTATACTCGTGCACTCGAGGTGAGATCATAGTCCCACCTTTTCAACAACTTTTTATACTTTTAAATTGTGGGCTGAGAAACATATACTTTGTTACATTTTGTACTACTTACTTTTATACTTTGAACACAAGTACAAGGAAAACAAACATTCCACAGCGAGTTAGAACAAAAATCCTCAATTCGATTATCATTAGTTACACTTGCAGGGTGTAAGCGAGAACTTATATTGTGTGGCCATACGGGTTTGACAAACCCTCATTACAGACGGTTCGCTACCGTCTACGGATGAAATATATTTTCGAGAAACAGTGTATGTTCTAACACTATTGTGATGGGGTTCTATGGAAGGAAACGTTAAGTCTTGATAATTGGGTGCTCGCGAACAATACTTTTGGAATGCAAACGATTATGATAATCAACGTTATGGGAATACTAAATCTTGTGGTTCAAAAACAACGTTTACAAACACCTATGATTTCACCAACGTTTTTCGTTGACAGTTTTCTATATGTTTCTCAGGTTCATACTTGGCTATTTGATATATGCTTCCGCGTTCACTCATTCTTGCTTGGGGTCAAGCATACATGCATACACTCTGATTATTTGCTTGGAGTCAAGATACATACATACATACGCTAGTGATAGCACCTTTGGATTCAAACTTTTGTCTACTTACTTACGCTATTTATAGCAACTGTGTTTTTAAACTAATTATGTCGCAAGTTATTTCATTTATACTTTATGACTTTTGTAAACTTAAACTTGTTGTTGATCCTTTTGGTAAACTGAACTTTGCAAGTCTTGTACCTTTCAAATGAATGCGACATAATTTTGGTCAAACGAGTCTCATATAGGGACTACGACCACGCAACGGGACCTAAGTTAACGACGCCGTCAATAACGGTTTTGGTCGGGTCGTTACACATATATACTATAACATGAAAAGGTAACAATGTATTAATTGTTTGATACCGTACATTAAACTTATTGGTTTAAATATCTATTTGAATGTATATGATAAGTTGAAATATTTATTATTAAAATTTATTTATAAATAACTTCCAATGTGTATTTAAAAACTGATTTATGTATATTAAAAAGATATATACATATATATAATAAACGATAGTAACATTCGTTTATTGATTCAATTGATATTTAGATAAGTTAACTAAAGCGTTTAAGATGAACCAGTTAAACACTAATTTGTTACAGTGTTTTCAAATTGCCACATTACTCAAAATGCTACAGTGTTTTCAAAAATCACTATTTGCTACAGTGAAATTGACTTTGCTACAGTGAATTGCTACAGTAAAACGCTATTATAAAAATGTATTTTAACAAATAGTGAGACGATGATTTATAGAAGTAAATGACCAAAACACTCGAAAGTTTAAGATACACTTTGAGTGATATAATTAAGGGATAATTTAAGGCTATTGATAAGGCTAAAAAGGAACATATATTTCATATCATTATCCCCCAAGAAAGACAGGATTTTAGTTGTAATTGTTCCATATTCAAGTAATATTCGTTTATATTTAATAAGTGCGAAGACAAAAGGTGAAAACGAAGAATTGAAGACGGAAAGGTCCAAAATGCTCAAATGTACAAGATACAATTAAAAAGGTTCAAATTATTGATGAAGAACGTCTAAAAATGACAAGAGTACAAGTTGCGGAACGCAAAGTACACGATATAAAATAGTACGCAAGGACGTCTGAAAATCCGGAACCGGGACCCGAGTCAAGAAGAAACGCCCGACGCAACGGACCAAAAATATCTAGTCTACTATGCACAAGAATAAAATATAATATATAAATAATTATATTAATTATTTATATATTTATATTTATTTTATATTATGTCGACAAGCTAGGAGCCAAAACAATGTGAGCTGTCCCTGGTCCTCATGCGAGTCGCATGGCCAGAAGGCCATTTCCATGCGAGTCGCATGACTCCAGATTTCAGGCCAGGATCTATAAATTGCAGTTTTTGGCTCGAGATAATCACACACATACACAAATATAGATATACTCCGTAATATTATTTATTATTATTATTATTATTATTATTATTATTATTATTATTATTATTATTATTATTATTATTATTATTAATAAGATTATTATTAATCTTATTATTTTTATTATTAATGTTATTATTTTTGCGATACAAAAATAATAATGTACATAAAATATTACGACGGAGTGCTGTCCAAGTAATTTTTAAAAATGAGTTTTCGAGCAAGCTAGAGCTAAGGAAATTATGGGTTATTGCCAAGGAGGTTATGGGTAATGTTCGGGGGTATATTTTTGTGAATCAAACCTCGTGCTTATTATCTCCAATGCGTCTACGTGCTTTCCTGCAATATTGTATATCAATATTAAACTGTGAGTTTCATATGATCCCTTTTACTCAATATATTTTTGGGCTGAGAATACATGCGACTGTTTATAAATACTGAAAATACTAGATTTATATGCGTGAGTTTCATGAGATCCCTTTTACTCTCTACGTTTTTGGGCTGAGAATACATGCAAATGTTTTATTAACCGATATACAATATTTATATGTGTGAGTTTCATTTGCTCCCTTTTTAATTGCTTTTGCAATCTATATTTTTGGGCTGAGAATATATGCACTTTATTTTAAACGCAATGGATACAAGTACATACTAAATTCTACACCGAGTTTGAACCGAAAATCCCTTAGCTTTGGTAACTAGTAACTGCCGGTTATAAGAACTGGTGGGCGCGAGTAGTAGTATATGGATCCATAGGGCTTGACATCCCCGTCCGAGCTAGAGCGCTAGCCTTTTAACGGACGTATGCTATTTGAGAAGCGTACACGTTGGTTTGCGTGTATTATTAAGATGATTATACAAAGGGTACAAATTATATAAACGTTAAAGTTTAGTTACCAGGGTGCTCAATTTTGTAGAACTGATTGATAAACGTTTCGGATGAAACAACTGAAATCTTGTGATCCACCTTTTATGTAAAACCTATTGATAAACGTTTTGAATAAAACAACTGAACTTTTGTAATCCACATTGATATACGGATTATGTGTAATATTAAAACTATGAACTCACCAACCTTTGTGTTGACACTTGAAGTATGTTTATTCTCAGGATTCTAGAAGTCTTCCGCTGTTTGCTTATACGTGATACAAGATATGTGCTTGGAGTCATACATGCTATATACAAGAAACTTGCATTCACCAAACCATTACCATGTATCTTATTTTGACTGTATTGTCAACAGATGTATTATTGTAAACCATTTAAATGGTGATTGTCTATACGTAGAAATCATCAGATGTTAAAAACCTGGAATTTATATATTCATTTATGAAATACCTTTTCAAACGAATACAATGTTACAAAATGTATCACATAGAGGTCAAATACCTCGCAATGAAATCAATGAATGACGTGTTCGTCCATATGGATTTGGAGCGATCGTCACACGATGTTTTTCATGTATCGAATTTGAAGAAGTGTTTGGTCGATGCCGATAAGACTATTCCTCTGAAGGAACTTCATGTTGATAAGCAACTACATTTTATTGAGGAACCTGTTTAAATTATGGATCGAGAGGTTAAGACCCTTAAGCAGAGCAGAATTCCTATTGTTCGGGTTAGATGGAATGCCAGACGCGGTCCCGAGTTCACTTGGGAGCGTGAAGATCAGATGAAGCAGAAGTACCCGCATTTGTTCCCAGATGCCGAGTCAACCCCTGCACCTGCTTAAATTTCGGGATGAAATTTTCGTAACGGGAAGGTACTGTAACGACCCTACTTTTTCCGTTATCTTTTAGCGTTAATTATTTAATGACCGTTAACTATCATTCGTGCCACGTCATTTCTATGACCTATATTATTATATTTGTAATAATATATTAATTATTATGTGTTATGTGAATATTTGTATTCATATTTTAAGTTATACGTTTCTACGAATCGCGGATTTCTATCCGGCGAATCTTTTCGGTTTTCAAACCAACGGTCGAGCTTTTGGGATTTTTAAGTCCTATTTATTTTAAATATGATATTTTAATGTCATATGATTATATATAGTATTTATATTTATTTTTCGTCTCGTATTTGTTATCTCTCCGAATTTTCAATCGCGTTTCGGGTTTCGTTTGAGCGTCCGGGCCACAAGGAATTTATAATTTCTCAAAATTGGGCTAAGTGGGGCCCACCCCACTCACCCATTCGGCCGAAACAAGGGAGGGGAGTTCTCCCTTTGCTTTTTCATTTTCCAATTTCAATTTCATTTCATCAATTTCACTTAAACCTAAATATTAGAAATATGCTCTCTTCTTCCTCCCTTTCCCCTTTGGCCGTCGCCTACACCACACCCCAACATCATCATCATCAATCAAAAAGCTTGCTTGGATCATCAATTAATATACATAAACGCGTTCTACACGATCTCCTCTACACATCTACATCACTTGATTCTCGATTAGGGTATAAACCCTAACCCCAGATTTTTAATTTTTCTTATATTTTCTGTATTTTGATGTTATATTGATAGTATGATGCTTACATGTTATTGTATTGATGATTGTATGCGTAGAAATGCTCGATTGAATATGTTTTTGGTTTGATTAATTTGGGACAGCAGCATTTTCGTTCATTTCTGGTTATATAACTGTTATAAAAGTGAAAATAAAGTGTCTAGATGAGTTCCTCTCATCAAGACATTAATTTTAGACTCCGGATTCATGTCATTTTGATTCCCGGAGTTTTAGATATGATTAAAATGTTGTTTTGTTGAGATGAAATTATGAAAATGAAATGAACCAGGTTGGGTCCGACTTTGTGACCATATTTAGTGTCTTTAGGGTGTACTAGTGTGTTAGGATTGATTATGGGATGAACTTTCATGTTCGGGTCATCGAAATCAGAGCCACGGATCACCCGTTATGGCTAAAACGTGTTTTTGAACGGATTAAAGTTCCAAGTTGTTTAATGGCTGACCGTTTCGACTTGGTTACTGTTCTTGGGATGTTCTTTAGTGCACCAATGTGTTGGGTGGTTTGACTAGGCGGAGATATATATAAGGCTCACCGAAAACCGACGCCCGGGGCTCAAGATATGACCCGATGAACTTTTAATTAAAACTTATGGTTAATTATTAAAACTTATGATATAAATAATGATTTTCATTATTATTAAATTACTTATGATATAAAAAGTAATTATTATAATTTAAGACTTATGATATATATTTATTATATCATTATTTAATTACTTATGATTTAATTAAACTTTTAATTAAACTTATGATTAATAATACTTTTATTATTAATGAAAAATACTTTTGGTAAGTATTAAACTTATATTATGAGATTATTATAATAAGACTTATAATAAAGATTAATTAATTATCTAGTTATTATAAGTCTTAGTTATTATTTAATTATAATTTAATTGTTAAATACTTATGATTTAATAATTATAATTAGAAACTTATGATATGATTAATAACTCATTATTAATTAATAATACTTATGATATGATTTAAAATTTATTATTAATTAATAATACTTATATTATGACTAATATTTAATTAATTAATTAAATACTTATGTTATATTAATTATATCATTTAAACTTATGTTAACTTTAATAATTCAAATTTAATTTAATTAGACTTATGTTATGACATAATTATACATATATGAATTTAATTAACATTATAACCTATATTAATATTATAATTTATACTTTTAAAAATTAACGTTGACTATGTTTGCCCAAGGTTGACTTTTGAGTTGACATTGACTTTCAGTTGACTTTTGTTGACTTTCTAATTAAGAAAACTTTCCTAACTTAATAACTTTCTAAAATAGAAACTTTCTAAATATGGAAACTTTCTAAATTTGAAAACTTTCCAAAAATAGAAACTTTCCTAAAATAGAAACTTTCCAAAAATAGAAACTTTCCTAAAATAGAAACCTTCCTAAAATAGAAACTTTCTAAGAATGGAAACCTGCTAAAAATAGAAACTTTCTAAAAATAGAAAGTGTGTGTCCGTATGCTGTTCCGATCAAACCGATGCATGTTGAGTATTGTTCTATGTCTACTTGCAACATGTACAATAGCTATCATACTAAGACTTGACCTAAGTTAGTTATTTATATCGACCTGCTTGATTTATAGGTCGGCGTTGTGATCATTCCTGATCACTTTACTTCGTTTGATGTTCGCTTATTTGTATGGTTTCTTCATTTGCTATTAAGGTGAGTTATAGTCCCATTTTTACATACTTTTCAAAGTATATTTTTGGGATGTGATTACATGCAATTTATTTCACGTTTAGACACAAGTGGCAATTAAATTTAAATTATTCATTATGAGTTGAACAAAAATATTCCCTAGTCTGGTAACTGTAATCACTGGTTTTTACCGGTGAACGCGAATCCTACGGATAGATCTATCGGGTTTGACAACCCCATTTCGAGCTAGTCACGCTAGGAATTTATAATCGGAATGTTTAGTACTTCGTATTTTGTTGTAGATACACTGTTCGGTTTATAATTTTTATTGTGTTTGGAAAGGGTAAATAAAGGGTTAAGTGGTTACCAGGTGACTCATTGATAATGGAATAATGTTTAATGTTTTCTAATATTTTAAATCTTGTGGTTTAAAGTTTATTCGACTATTTAAACCTATAATTCACTCAACATTTTTGTTGATAGTTTACTCGCATGTTTTCACAGGAACTAGAGTTTAATTCATGCTTCCGCTGTGTTAGAAGAGTCTGCATGCATTTGGGCAGATTTTATGAAACAATTATGAAACTTTGAACTTGCATTCTGTGTTTGGAATAATTTAAACTTGTGAGTTTGTTGACAATGTTTTATGTCAACGTTGGTTATTTAATATGTTGGGTTATTTAAACTACATATTTTGGTATGCTTTCCTTTTGGGGAAAACTTTTGAAATAAAAGAATGCATGTCGTTTATTAAATTCATTTAAGTTCGATCAAGCTGTGGGACCAAGTGATGGAGCTGTTAAGTGTTTTGACGGGTCCATCACAACTATGAATGCTAATTGCTCTGCAGTGCTGTTGAATAAACTACCAGAAAAATTATCAGATCCAGGATGTTTCACAATTCCATGTTTTCTGGGTAGTCTTAGTTCAATAGAAGAATTGGCAGACTTAGGTGCTAGTATAAATTTAATGCCGTATTCATTATACGCTAAACTAGACCTTGGAGAATTGAAACCAACACGAATAAACATACAACTAGCCGATCGATCAGTAAAATATCCTAGAGGGATAATGGAAAACATGCTAGTTAAAGTTGGTACTTTAGTATTTCCAGTAGATTTTGTTATTCTGGACATGAAAGAAGATTCTCGAGTTCCTCTTATATTAGGAAGACCATTCTTAAACATGGCTAAAGCAATAATAGACATGTTCGGTAAGAAACTGACCTTAAGTATAGAGGACGAGAGTGTCACCTTTTCTGTTGATAGAGCCATGCAACAACCGCAATCTGCAGATGATACATGTTATTATATTCAAACTATAGATTCACAAGCAGAATTGTTAAAAGAATTTCCAGAATTACAAGGAACGGGAGAATGTTCTTTAGGAGAAGGAACTGAACCAATTGATAAAACAGAAATGTTAGTTACACTTATGGCTAATGATTACGAACCAACAATAGAAGAACTTCAAATGCTAAAAGAGGAAGACAGATATCGATACAAATCATCGATAGAAGAACCACCGATATTAGAGTTAAAGCCGCTTCCAAACCATTTGGAATACGCTTATTTACATGGTGAATCTGAATTACCTGTAATAATATCGTCTTCTCTTACGGAAAATGAAAAATCTCGACTCATTTCTGTGCTAAAAGCTCATAAACCAGCTATTGCATGGAAGATTCATGACATTAAAGGCATAAGTCCTTCATATTGCACACATAAAATCCTTATGGAAGAAGGTCATAAAACATATGTGCAACGCCAACGAAGACTAAATCCTAATATACAAGATGTTGTTAAGAAAGAAATTATTAAACTGCTCTATGCAGGTTTAATTTATCCAATCTCTGATAGTCCATGGGTAAGCCCAGTTCAATGCGTACCTAAGAAGGGTGGCATGACTGTCATCACAAATGAAAAAGATGAGCTTATTCCTACTAGGACTGTAACAGGATGGCGTGTTTGTATTGATTATAGAAAATTAAATGACGCCACCAGGAAAGATCATTTTCCCTTACCTTTCATTGATCAAATGTTGAAAAGGTTAGCTGAAAATAGTTACTATTGTTTTCTTGACGGGTTTTCCAGATATTTTCAAATTCCAATCGCACCCGAGGACCAAGGGAAAACCACATTCACGTGCCCTTATGGTACTTTTGCTTACAAACGCATGCCATTTGGACTTTGCAATGCCCCTGCAACCTTTTAAAGGTGCATGATGGCAATTTTTCACGAATGGAAGTTTTCATGGATGACTTTTCAGTCTTCGGTGATACTTTTGAAACATGTCTAGTTAATCTTAAACGAATGCTTATTAGATGCGAGCAATCAAATCTAGTTCTTAATTGGGAGAAATGCCATTTCATGGTTAAAGAAGGCATCGTTCTTGGTCATAAAATTTCAAAGGAATGAATTGAAGTGGATAGAGCTAAAGTAGATGTAATTGCTAAACTTCCACATCCCACCAATGTTAGAGGAGTTAGGAGTTTTCTAGGGCATGCCGGTTTTTACCGACGTTTCATAAAAGATTTTTCTAAAATTGTCACTCCTATGAATAAACTCCTAGAAAAGAATGCTCCATTCATCTTTTCAGATGAATGCATCAAATCTTTTAATATTCTTAAAGAAAAACTCACTAATGCACCGATCATGATAACTCTAAATTGGAATCTACCATTTGAACTCATGTGCGATGCAAGTGATTTTGCAATGAGAGCCGTTTTAGGTCAAAGAGTTGAAAAACGATTTCAACCTATCTATTACGCTAGTAACATGTTACAAGGAGCACAAACGAATTACAAAACTACCGAAAAAGAACTCCTTGCCATTGTCTTTGCTTTTGACAAATTTCGTTCATATCTCGTTTTAGCAAAAACGGTGGTCTATATTGATCATTCTGCTCTTAGATACCTATTTTCAAAACAAGATGCCAAACCATGATTAATCCGTTGGATCTTACTCTTACAAGAGTTCGATATTGAAATCCGAGACAAAAAGGGAGCAGAAAATCTCGCCGCTGATCATCTTTCTCGTCTTGAAAATCCCGAATTAGAAGTTCTAAATGAATCGGCCATAAAAGATAACTTTCCTGATGAATATCTATTGAAAATCGATTATAGTGAAATTCCATGGTTTGCAGACTATGCAAACTACTTAGTATGTGGATTCCTTGAAAAAGGGCTGTCGTACCAAAAACGAAAGAAATGCTTTAGTGATATAAAACACTATTTTTGAGAAGATCCACATCTATTTAAAATTTGTCCCGATGGAATAATACGCCGATGCGTATTCGGAGATGAAGCTAGTCAAATCTTAAACCATTGTCACACAGGACCAACAGGAGGGCATTATGGGCCTCAACTTACAGCAAGAAAAGTTTACGATGCTGGATTCTATTGGCCTACAATTTTCAAAAACGCACACCTTCTTTGCAAATCCTGTGATGCTTGTCAAAGGGCCTGAAAAATAAGTCAACGTAATGAAATGCCACATAATGTCATTCAAGTATGTGAAGTATTTGACGTTTGGGGTATTGACTTTATGGGTCCATTTCCAAAATCTCATAATAATCTCTATATTCTCGTTGCCATTGATTATGTATCTAAATGGGCGGAAGCACAAGCTCTCCCAACTAATGATGCACGAGTTGTAGTCAACTTCTTAAAATGTCTTTTTGCTAGGTTTGGAACACCAAAAGCTTTAATAACTGATCGGGGTACTCATTTTTGTAATAATCAACTTGAGAAAGTTCTCAAAAGATATGGAGTAACTCATAAAATCTCCACTGCTTATCATCCACAAACAAGTGGACAAGTTGAAAATACCAACTGAGCTTTAAAACGTATTCTAGAGAAAACCATAGGATCAAATCCGAAGGAATGGTCCGTGAAATTGGAGGATGCACTCTGGGCTTTTAGAACAGCTTACAAAACTCCAATTGGAACCACACCTTTTAAACTTGTTTACGGAAAAGCATGTCACCTTCCGGTAGAAATTGAATATGACACCGCTAATTTTTTTTTTTTAAATACGTGGCGGAAGCATTTATTTATTAATTACAAAATAAACATTAATTATTGCTAAGACAACCAGTGTCACGTGTCATTACAAAATACATGTTTATACGGAGAAGATGTAGTTACAATCTGTTTTCAAAAGAACACAGTTTAAACTATAAAAGATCACATCAGAGTTAATCCTGTCAAAATAACATCACCATGCCCGTATTCTCCCAAAAAGCACTATCTACAAAAGCTATCAACCTGCAGGGAGGATATGGAGGGGAATTAGTACGAAGCTAAGTTAGTACGACTAACTACAGACCATAGCATACATAAGTGTTATACTAATCATGTCACAATAGTCTAACACACAAACATCACCCAAGTGTCGTCTACAGAGACTCTGGCAGCTCGGCCAAACCATTAACCACCAGTTGATCGGACTGGGGCTTACCAGAAGTTCCTCCACCGCCGTATGTATATACATAATCCACACGCGACGGACGCATCATTCACATATATATACACCACGGTTGTCTAGGCTACCACAGATTAACCCAACCCGTAGGTTGATCTCTCCTACCGAGGCTACCACACAATAGGGACACACTGGGCTTCACCAGACAAGCATCAACTAACATGCAGGCATCACAAAGTACTAACTATCCACAACAATAAGTATATCTAACAAGCATGGCAATCATAATATAACATGTTTCTATATACTATATTCTCCAGTTAGTCCCACTCACCAAATACCAGCAAACGAGAAGGTATTCAGCTATCTAATCACTGAACCTTCTATTTCTCCTTTTCTCCTGAGAAAAACATATACACAAGTTAGTTTCTGTTTGTTAACATCAAATAACACAATATATAAATTTTTGTATCAAAAACTGCCCGCTAAAAATTTCCAGCTTAACACTTGTGCACTTTCAAAATTTACATCATAATCATCAAAATACAAACGGGCAGCATAACGGCTAGAAATCAACACTTCGTAAATTATTCACTGCCCAAGACACTCGGTCGACTGTCAGAGACAGTCGGCCGACTGTCTACACTCACTCGGCCGAGTGTCTAGTCACTCGGTCGATGGTCTCTCACAGACACACTCGGCCATGGGTCATACACACTCGGTCGATGGTCTAGTCGGTCGGTCGAGTGTCAGGAGACACTCGGTCGACTGTGTTTATTTGCAGAAGCTGAAGAACAAAGTGACGGGTTTCACCCAAATTCATCCAATTCTTGCTCTAGAGCTCGATTATGACCTCAAAACTTATCAAATCAAAGACACTAAACATGTAAAAACATAAACCCACAAGATTTGGACTCAAACAACATCAAATCTAACCATTTTGACCCAAATTACACACTTTATTAAAACTAACACAAAAACCCAATTTTCTCAAAGATTAAAGCATGAAAATTTGTGATTCTTACCTTGATAGAATCAGTAAATCACAAGGAACAAGATAATGTAAAAGATTTGAGCTCAAGAACAAGGATTCAAGATTAGGGTTTGAGGTAGGTGAAGAGATGAAGAACGGTGTGTGTTTGTGTGTGTGGAGGATTCTGGAAACAAAATGAGGAGAGAAGCAGCACTAGCCATCTAAATGGGTTTAATTCCCACACTGTGCGATACATGGGTATTTATCAGTTATCTGATATCTTTCGTACATCATTTGGCAACCCAAATGAAGTCCAAATTAAATAAACAAACCTGTTCTGTGACCCTTTTCACAAACTGGTCCTAACCACATCATCAAATAATAATAAATGTTAAATTAAAATAAAAACATAAATACAAACTTAAGGGCAATCTAGTAGTCTTACATCTAGGCCCGATTGAGGATGTTACATTGAGCATAAAGCATTTTGGGCTTTGAAGACATGTAATCTTGATTTGCATGAAGCCGGACGTCTACGGTTAAGTCAACTAAACGAATTAGAAGAATTAAGACATGAAGCATATGAAAATTCGTTAATCTATAAAGAAAGAACGAAGAAATGGCATGATAAAAGAATCAGAAGTTCAAAAGAATTTAAAGAAGGAGACAGAGTTCTTCTTTTCAATTCACGATTCAAGCTATTTCCTGGAAAATTGAAATCAAGATGGTCTGGACCATTCATAGTCAAAAGAGTTTTTCCATATGGAACAATAGAGTTGATAAATTCAAATGGGATTGAATTTAAAGTTAATGGTCACAGAGCTAAACATTACATACATGGTCCAATGGAAGTTGAGAACGAAGTCAATCATAATTTCACCACCCAAGAAACCCTCAGAATGAAAACATAAATATGTTATGAAAAACCAAAATTGGAAGAAGGGGAAGCTTCAAATTGGAGTGATGAAGAAGAATTCCTATACAAACCTCCCATTCCAAGAAATGAAGAAAAATGTGAACAAGAAGTTCAATAAGAAGTGAAAGAACCAAGAAAAGATCACCCAGAAAAGGTTAACAAACCAACTCTACTTACTAATGTAGGAGACCCAGGTGAATTTATCATTTCTTGCTTGCTTAATGATGGTGCTATTTATAATGGACTCGCAGATTTAGGAGCAAGTGCAAATGTTATGCCTCTTTCCTTATACAAAAGATTAGGTGTGGGTAAATTAAGACCAACCAACATAGGTGTTCAATTATTTGACCAAACCATTAAACACCCGGTTGGAATAGCCAATAATTTACTTGTTAAAGTGGGAAGTTTAACCTTTGTTGCAAACTTCATAGTTATTAATATGGAGGAAGACCTTGATATTCCTCTAATTTTAGGTCGCTCATTTTTAGCAACCATCGAAGCATTCATTGATGTAAGAGAAGGTAGAATAACACTTAGGGAAGGTGATAAATCAGTTACCTTTGTGAACCGAAAGTTTAGATCTCCACCAACCAAAACTGTTGAACCCATAAAAACGCCTATGTGTGGGGAAGATGAAGAAACGCCTAATGATAACCCTATAACAAAGAACCCCGTTATTGATACGAAATTAGATGAACCAGTTTTCAACAGTTCAATGAAGAAACTTTATAAACGGATTCAAGATGCTAGGATTAAGGGGAACTTTAAGTTATGTAACCGATTAGTATCCAATTTGTCGCCTAAAGAAAAGGCAATGTTAATTGAATTTGTGAATGTTACAGAGAAAATCAACAAATTGCTTGAAGCAAAAGTTAGAGATATGCAAGTTGTTGATGTTCCAATTGAAGTTAATAATGAAGTTAATCACAATTTTGATACCACAGCTAACTAAGTTTGGGGAGAATCAAGTCTTTTTAAGGATAATATATATTTCTGTTAGAGTTAGATTTTCTGTTTTCATGTAGTTCTCGAAAATGGAATCCGAATGGTCTTTCCCAAGCAGACCCTAAAGAACTAGTCTTCTCCCCCCATTCTGAATTTTTGTTTTTTTAGGTTTTACGAGATGAAGAATTCCTTTGATTTAAACCATGGTCTACTACTACATGCTTTGATTACTAAACATAATAATGACACACTTCCGAGTGAAGTGGTATCATTCATAAGAGGCAAAATGGACGAAGTGAGAAAAGAACTCAGGAACAATCATAATAAGATACTTTTTGGTAAAGGAAAATAAAAATCCGCAACAAAAAGAAGAGCACGACACCTTGAAAGATGTCATAAATGCAGAAAATGGTCACACGAAGGTAAATGTTCGAACAATCAAACATATTTAACTACCGAATTTGTTACTCTATGCAGAGAAGGACCGTTTATATATTTAGAAGAAAAGTTATTGAAAAATTGAGGTTACGCTTATGTAGCTATGGAAAACCAAATCACACGACTCTCCTATGAGTCGACTAAAGCAGGTCTCTGAGAATTCTATCTCACAAGTAAGTATGTACAGTTTTTATTTGTTTTTATTTATTGCTTTTAACCTTTTGATAATAAACGCTGAATCGTTCGCTATAGAGTATTAAATTGATATTCAATAAATTTAGGTATGTGAAACCGAAATTATTGATATCATACAAAAATTTAATTCCTCAATGCGAAATTTACCGTTTATTCATAAGGTATAAATATCTTTAATCAATCAATTCAAAATATTTCAAAAATTCGTCAGGAGTAAAACTAGGTAATATAGCCGAAATTACTTTATCCAAAAGAGGGAAGTATATTTTTGATAATATTTGATTGATTAAAGTGGGATAAAAGACCAAAAAGATTTTTAATTTTATTTTTACCATATTTTTAAAATTAATATTGTAAATTTTTAAAATCAATATATTTAAGTTTGTAAATATTTTAAAAACTAATATTTTTAATATAAGTTTGTAAAACTAAAATATATAAATATTAATAATATTTATATGAAATTTTATGCATTTTAAATTTAAGTTTGGTGTGAATTTAAAAACAAAATTTACTTTATTTCATTAAGTTAAAAATATGATTTCTAAAATTCGTCGTAAGTTGAAGACTAGGTTATGTAACCGAAATTGCTTTACCCAAGGGCGGGGCGAGAAATTTTGTTATCATTATTTTTAATCTTATTGATTTAAAGTATTTCAAAAACATTTAAAAACAATCGCTTTAAAATGACAAATTTTAAAATTTTGTCGAGGGACGAACTAGGTAAACGTACCGAAACAACCTCGTCCTAAATAAAAAGGAAAATAAAATTTCAAATTTAATTAATTGTTTTATTATTAAAGATTTTATTTTAAAAAAAAATATCCGCACTCGCGGAGGTTAGTGGGGTACCACATCCGCACTCGCGGAGCTCAAGATTCCAGACCAGGTTAACTGGTTGACAGACGAGTCCCCAAACACACACACCCACATATTTTCTGCGAAAAAACCCACAAAAACCATCTAAAAACGCGGTTTTTCAACGTTAATCATCAAATTTCTTGCTAAAATCACGATGAGGAGATACTTGCCAAGAAGTTTTTCAAGGAAATCGACTGAAAGGGGTGAATCTTCATCCGTATCTCAGGCTCGCAATGCTCCTCCTGAAAATGCAGACGAACAGGAGATTAACGACCAATACAGAAAAAATATACCTCATCAAGTCATTTCATTTTCAAATATCCATGAGGTAAATTTACACCCAAACTTGAGGTTTGACAGATTTTGGATAGAATATCTAAAATATCAAAGGAACTTACACACCCTTCAGTCTAATGATGTTGAAGTACCCAGGGTAATAGATTGGGAACCGTTAGAAACAGTGGGATTGGCCGATCCAATCAGAGAATTACTTACACAAAGGTATGGTAATTCTACTTTTAATGATTGGGAACATTTATTCAATATACGTAGGCGTGTATATAAAGAATGGTGTGTGGAATTATTATGTAGTGTTGAAATAAATGATCGGGTAGCTACCTTAACCGATCGAAGTTTTATTAGATTTTTATTAGGAGGTGTGATGAGCCATATGTCTCTACTAGATATGGCTCAGGCTTTATGTATATATACACCTGAGGAACTAGCACCTACTGATTGTCAAAGGTTGATAGTTAATGGTAGGAGGGTTGATGAAAATTTTGATATGAATGGAATATGGAGTAGAATGACTAGCCATAACTGATTTCATGGGGGGTATTACTCTTATACTGATATTGATAGAGCTGAGCTAAGAGTAATCCATAGGTTCTTAGCAAACTAAATTACACAGCGAGGTAGGAACAAAGCGAAGGTAAATGAAAATGATTTATTTTATCTCATGTGTATTCGAGACCCAGAGAGCGCTGTGAGTATACCTTATTGTGTGGGTTATTATTTATCGGCTATGGTTAGGGGTATACGGCCTAATAGTATAATAGGAGGTGGTATCTTTGTTACTTTAATTGCTGAGTATCTCGGTGTCGATAGAAGTCATGGGGGATTAATAATTGCAGCACCAGAACCCCGTGATACAATTGGTTTGAAAGTATATCATGGTGCTAAGGTTTTAAAGAAACAACATAACGCTGCATCACCATATGATGGCAATCATCCACAGGTCGAAAGAGATCAGCAGCAAGGTAATATGGGAGGAGGGAATCAGATGACAGAAATGTAAATTTTTATGGCTCAACATGAGTATGAAATGGCTAGACAACGAGCATTTCAAGATTGGCAGTATCATCAAAACCAAATCATAAGTCATTGTGCACACATAAATACAAACTACATTCCTACTCAAATGCCCATATTTCCTCCCTGGACTACACAGACCTGACCACCGTACCCTACATATGACCCAGCTCAAGCATTCTACAGCACTTACGGCTATGAATGGAATCCAACTGGAACCATCCTCATCAACCCTAATTTTCTTTTATGCCTATTTTTATTTATTTTGTAACTTGTAATTTTATACTTTTAATACTTCTTTTGATACTATAATAGTTTTTATAATTTCTAACTTTTATTATTAGATTTTAATAATTTTTGAATGTGGGGTGATATACCCAACTTCAAAAATATGTATATATATGTTTGCAGTTTATCTTATGTACAAAATAGGGTAAAACAGCGCACTTTCAAAGACTGGCATTAAGTTCAGCAAAAACTATTAATTTTGACGACAAAACGAAAAACAAGTGTGATGTAACAACAGACGGAATGAACAAATGAAGTGCACCATTTATCATTCAAAACAAACGCCAATATATTTGGAAACTTTAGTAAAATTTTAATCATTTTTCTACGCTAATCACCCTCAATAATTTAAATTGTTACTGATTTCTTGCAAATGAGGGCATTGCAAGATCTTAAGTGTGGGAAGGGGTTAAATTCTTTCGGTTTTAAAAAAAAAATTAATTTAAACACCTGGTTACTATTAAAAATACTAGTAACGCAGTAGTTGTATTAGAATCTAGTGCTCTCTGATAATAAAGAACAGCCCTAGTCTTATATACTGACTACCCACTTCTAGTAAAATTTTTAAAAATTTTCAAATAAATGAATTCAAAATCATGTTTATACATATTTATGAACGATAAAACTAGGTGTTAATACCAAAATTGTCGTTACTTCGTAAAGGACATAAATTGAGAAACAACCCAAAATATTAGAATTCATTTAAAATGGAATAGAGGAGAATAAAAAGGCAAAGAAAGAAAAATAAAAGCCAAGTGTGGGAAATTTTTACCAAGTTATTTAAATCACATATCACATATCTTTGTACAAGTAATTAAAGATACTTTTGTTTTGAATGATTTTATCAGTTTACCCAATTTCTTATAATATATTTGAAAGAAATGTGCCACTTGATTTAAAAGGAAGTAAAGTCTTCCGAGAAAAAGACACGCGCTTCTTAATTTAGGTCAGGAAGTTATCGTCCAGACCAGTTGTAGAGTTTACGAAAAACCTTAAAAGTTTTCTCGAAAATCAGCTGGAAATCTACGGACCTCAGCATCAAACAGGGTCGCCAAGTGGTCAGACTTATCCTAACCATGAGAGGATCTGTCTCGTACAATGGGGGGTACCGTGAAAATTAGCTTATAAGACTAATGAATCAGATCCCCAGAAAGGATAATCTCCTTAAAAGATCAAAAATCAGCTTTTAAGCCTGATATTACTCAATCATTGAGATTGACCTTAAAGATTGAGAATTACAAACTCATAGAATTCGATGATATCTAAACTCGAGCTTGAACGAGAAAATATTTTGATCAAATTACAAACCGATTTGTTTTCTGAAAACTCATTTTTAATGCATTCATTACCATTGAATGTAAAATCCTAAGAATTCACCGGAATTCATTAGGTCACCTGAACCAAATCGGGTGTCAACCGTAAGAACGGTGGTTTCATAGCATGGTCGAAGACAGGACCTTGTGCCAGACCGAAAAAATTATAGGGTGATCTTTACTATTGCTCCTACAAAGGATAGTAATTGCATCCAACACGATATAGACTATAATTATCTGCATGTCACGGGACATTGCCTTAACAGTTGCTTGATCAACGCTTTCCTTTACAGCCGGACGGTAGTTTACCGAAATGTAATTGATCAAGCATATTTTCACCGAAGGTCGAGAACACGCTTGGGTGCAATTGATGAGGGTTTGTTATGTACAGCGGCTTTAACCTCCGGTCCGGTTACCATGATAACCCTAGCCGAGATGATGATTTCGGGAGGGTGATTATGGCTGTTTGGCTACCATCGAAGTGTGTCGACTGGCGGCTTAGGGAGAAACCCTACACGACGGTGTAGGTAAAACCCTAGAGGGAGAGAAGCGTTTTAGCTTCTAGGATATATGTATTTAGGGTAGAGGTCCTACCCTCTATTTATAGAGGCCTATTAGGGTTTTGAGGGGAAAAGGCTAGCGGGCCTCTAACAGACCAGGCTTAAGCGAAAGACTAAGTAATAGCCCGATGCGCTATGCGGATCATCAAGTCCCCCAAGTTCGCTATGATATATAGCAAATGTATCATGTCGAACTTATAATATGCCACCGCATGTAACTCGAAGAACTGTCAAGTCTAAATAAAGTTGCAATAAACATTTGATGCGCATCTTGTGCGCCAAGTGATGATGCGTAATGAGCATCTATTGCGCCAAGTGACGCTGTGATCATCACAGCTCCAACGTCGAACACCTATACTTATGAATGATACACTTTAGGTGTGATTTAGACAATTATGTCTATGCGGGACAATACCAAAACATAAACCCATATAATAATGCCGATAAAGTATACTGATAGTATATTAGTATATCGTTACTCCCCCAGTTCAAGATAACTAAAGTTCTTTAGTTGTTTTGAACTATAATAATGGCCATGAGCATTTCACAATCATGGATTTATAAAGTACTGCCATGCGTCCATGGTCTTACGCATAACAGCCAAGGGCATTTTGCGACCAAGGACTTCTAAAGGTGTGCCATGGGCGCGCTTACGCGACCATGGACTTAGTAAAGATATGCCATGAGCGCGCTTACGCGACCATGGACTTTAGTGAGAAGTAGGCCATAGCACAAAGTCATGGTCTACTCATAAAACATTTTATCATAAAGTAAGGCTTTCCTGAAGCAAACATTGTTCGGAATTTCCGTTTGCGTTCAAGACATCCCGCTAGTGAATTTGAGTTCCGAATCTCAAGGCCACTTCGAGGCTTCTCCAGCTATACGCATAGGAGCCTTCTTGATGCAACAACATAATTCGGAGATCGTTGTTGCATTCAAGGCATCTCTGACTTGCAAGCTCCGTACTTAGTCATTTTGAGGCATCCCAACCAAAAGGTGAGGGGTATTTAATTGTGCGGGCAATTCAATGCTGCAATTTGCGTATATTTACGCAGGCAAACTAATGCCTTTATTTCTTACAATATTTTTATGTGCGCGTCGTTATTCTGCATTTAGTGTTTTATGCTGGTGCATGCTCGAGTAGAGAAACAACTTAGTTCCTTGATTTTGTTGAAATCCAGTCTTCACCATTTGCACAATAACGTAGAATAAATGTTATGTTGCATGACGGGTGCGACCCTCTATGTTGAACATAATATTTTTATTCTTGCGGCAACAACCCAATGTTGTCCGCATAGAGAGCAAGCCAATGCTCTAAATATTATTGTGATGCCCCGTACAAAACCATCGTGTACGAATCATCAACAACAGGATCATTACAAGGTTAAGTACTATATGCTGTAATAAAAGAAGTTGCATTCACGATAAAAAGATGACGTCATAACCGACGTCAATTGTTTTACACCAACAGTATGCTTCTACGAATAGCAAGCATGAATAAATGTATGTGACCCTTAGGTCGTTACAAAACATAGTTCAAAAGTATTAAAGTTTGAATGCAAGATAAACAGTTCATGCGGTGATAACACTAGAGCAGCGGGTGTCTACGGCAAGCCTAGCACGACAGCGGAAGCAAATAACCTTAAGCACCTGAGAAAAACATGCTTAAAAATATCAACACAAAGGTTGGTGAGCTATAGTTTAAGTATAACAGTATGTAAGGTAGGCCACGAGATTTCAGTGCTACAAAGAGCGTTTCAAAATAGTATGATAAAGTATATGTTAATCGTGGGCACTTGGTAACTAACTTAACGTTTATACCCCCTGAAAGTACACTTGGCAAGTGCGTATGTTTACAAAGTATTAAACACTCGTTAAATGTTAGCGCTACTAGCCCGAGTGGGGATGTCAAACCCTATAGATTCATATCTAAGATTCGCGTTCACCGGTTCAAAAACCAACGACTAAACGTTACCGTGCTAAAGGGAATGTTTCTGCCGTTATATAACCCACACATATATAAAGTTTAAGTACTCGTGCCTAGTATGTAAAACATAAAATCTGCATATATTCTCAGTTCCCAAAATAAGTTAAAGTAAAAAGGGAATGCTATAACTCACAATGATAAAGTAGCGGTAAAGTATGACTCGGAAAGTAAGCAAGTAATGAAGGTTGTCCAAACGGGTCCTCAACCTAAGTCAAATAGTACTAAGTCAGTAAATCGTCCAAATAAGTTTAAAAGTATGTAAATAAGGTCTTAAGGGTCATCATCATTCATCATTAAACAAAAGGTGTAAAGTAAGTTTCGTTCATGAAAAGAGTTTAAAACAAGGGCTGACTTCGGTCAGTTACCACGGCCTCAATACCTACTGAAATAAGGTGAGACCAGTGGCCATAGCTCCGTCTATGAGTACTTTAAGTGTGTTAAAAATTCCAGAAGCAAACTCGTCTTCATTTGACCGTGGCGACAGTCTAAGTGCGAGTAGGTCAGAATTTTCAGCACAACGTTAAAAGGACATAGGGACGATCGGAGGGCCATAAATCCTAAACCGTAACTCGGATTAAGACGAGTCCTATATGAAAAGTTGTCTACTCGAACAGAGCTATCTAAAAATCATAATTACAGTAGCCCAGATTGTAGTGACCCGAACTTTTCCATGTTTATATATATTAATTGAGATTGATGTTTACATGATTAAATGTTTCCAACATGTTAAGCAATCAAACTTGTTAAGACTTGATTAATTGAAATAGGTTTCATATAGACAATTGACCACCCAAGTTGACCGGTGATTCACGAACGTTAAAACTTGTAAAAAAACTATATGATGACATATATATGGTTATATATATAGTTAACATGATATTATGATAAGTAAACATATCATTAATTATATTAACAATGAACTACATATGTAAAAACAAGACTACTAACTTAATGATTTTGAAACGAGACATATATGTAACGTTTATCGTTGTAACGACATTTAATGTATATATATCATATTAAGAGATATTCGTACATCATAATATCATGATAATATAATAATTTAAAATCTCTTTTGTTATTATAAACATTGGGTTAACAACATTTAACAAGATCGTTAACCTAAAGGTTTCAAAACAACACTTACATGTAACGACTAACGATGACTTAACGACTCAGTTAAAATGTATATACATGTAGTGTTTTAATATGTATTTATATACTTTTGAAAGACTTCAATACACTTATCAAAATACTTCTACTTAACAAAAATGCTTACAATTACATTCTCGTTCAGTTTCATCAACAATTCTACTCGTATGCACCCGTATTCGTACTCGTACAATACACAGCTTTTAGATGTATGTACTATTGGTATATACACTCCAATGATCAGCTCTTAGCAGCCCATGTGAGTCACCTAACACATGTGGGAACCATCATTTGGCAACTAGCATGAAATATCTCATAAGATTACAAAAATATGAGTAATCATTCATGACTTATTTACATGAAAACAAAATTACATATCCTTTATATCTAATCCATACACCAACGACCAAAAACACCTACAAACACTTTCATTCTTCAATTTTCTTCATCTAATTGAACTCTCTCAAGTTCTATCTTCAAGTTCTAAGTGTTCTTCATAAATTCCAAAAGTTCTAGTTTCATAAAATCAAGAATACTTTCAAGTTTGCTAGCTCACTTCCAATCTTGTAAGGTGATCATCCAACCTCAAGAAATCTTTGTTTCTTACAGTAGGTTATCATTCTAATACAAGGTAATAATCATATTCAAACTTTGGTTCAATTTCTATAACTATAACAATCTTATTTCAAGTGATGATCTTACTTGAACTTGTTTTCGTGTCATGATTTTGCTTCAAGAACTTTGAGCCATCCAAGGATCCATTGAAGCTAGATCCATTTTTCTCTTTTCCAGTAGGTTCATCCAAGGAACTTAAGGTAGTAATGATGTTCATAACATCATTCGATTCATACATATAAAGCTATCTTATTCGAAGGTTTAAACTTGTAATCACTAGAACATAGTTTAGTTAATTCTAAACTTGTTCGCAAACAAAAGTTAATCCTTCTAACTTTACTTTTAAAATCAACTAAACACATGTTCTATATCTATATGATATGCTAACTTAATGATTTAAAACCTGGAAACACGAAAAACACCGTAAAACCGGATTTACGCCGTCGTAGTAACACCGCGGGCTGTTTTGGGTTAGTTAATTAAAAACTATGATAAACTTTGATTTAAAAGTTGTTATTCTGAGAAAATGATTTTTATTATGAACATGAAACTATATCCAAAAATTATGGTTAAACTCAAAGTGGAAGTATGTTTTCTAAAATGGTCATCTAGACGTCGTTCTTTCGACCGAAATGACTACCTTTACAAAAACGACTTGTAACTTATTTTTACGACTAGAAACCTATACTTTTTTTGTTTAGATTCATAAAATAGAGTTCAATATGAAACCATAGCAATTTGATTCACTCAAAACGGATTTAAAATGAAGAAGTTATGGGTAAAACAAGATTGGATAATTTTTCTCATTTTAGCTACGTGAAAATTGGTAACAAATCTATTCCAACCATAACTTAATCAACTTGTATTATATATTATGTAATCTTGAGATACCATAGACACGTATACAATGTTTCGACCTATCATGTCGACACATCTATATATATTTCGGAACAACCATAGACACTCTATATGTGAATGTTGGAGTTAGCTATACAGGGTTGAGGTTGATTCCAAAATATATATAGTTTGAGTTGTGATCAATACTGAGATACGTATACACTGGGTCGTGGATTGATTCAAGATAATATTTATCGATTTATTTCTGTACATCTAACTGTGGACAACTAGTTGTAGGTTACTAACGAGGACAGCTGACTTAATAAACTTAAAACATCAAAATATATTAAAAGTGTTGTAAATATATTTTAAACATACTTTGATATATATGTATATATTGTTATAGGTTCGTGAATCAACCAGTGGCCAAGTCTTACTTCCCGACGAAGTAAATATATGTGAAAGTGAGTTATAGTCCCACTTTTAAAATCTAATATTTTTGGGATGAGAATACATGCAGGTTTTATAAATGATTTACAAAATAGACACAAGTACGTGAAACTACATTCTATGGTTGAATTATCGAAATCGAATATGCCCCTTTTTATTAAGTCTGGTAATCTAAGAATTAGGGAACAGACACCCTAATTGACGCGAATCCTAAAGATAGATCTATTGGGCCTAACAAACCCCATCCAAAGTACCGGATGCTTTAGTACTTCGAAATTTATATCATATCCGAAGGGTGTCCCGGAATGATGGGGATATTCTTATATATATGCATCTTGTTATTGTCGGTTACCAGGTGTTCACCATATGAATGATTTTTATCTCTATGTATGGGATGTGTATTGAAATATGAAATCTTGTGGTCTATTGTTACGATTTGATATATGTAGGTTAAACCTATAACTCACCAACATTTTTGTTGACGTTTTAAGCATGTTTATTCTCAGGTGATTATTAAGAGCTTCCGCTGTCGCATACTTAAATAAGGACAAGATTTGGAGTCCATGCTTGTATGATATTGTGTAAAAACTGCATTCAAGAAACTTATTTTGTTGTAACATATTTGTATTGTAAACCATTATGTAATGGTCGTGTGTAAACAGGATATTTTAGATTATCATTATTTGATAATCTACGTAAAGTTTTTTTAAACCTTTATTGATGAAATAAAGGTTATGGTTTGTTTAAAAATGAATGCAGTCTTTGAAAAACGTCTCATATAGAGGTCGAAACCTCGCAACGAAATCAATTAATATGGAACGTTTTTAATCAATAAGAACGGGACATTTCAGTTGGTATCCGAGCGTTGGTCTTAGAGAACCAGAAAATTTGCATTAGTGTGTCTTATCGAGTTTGTTAGGATGCATTAGTAAGTCTGGACTTCGACCGTGTTTTCTTTAAAAATGATTGCTTAACATTTTTGTTGGAAACTATATATTTTTAACATATGAATATTATGTGATATATTAATCTCTTAACGTGTTTGATATTATGTGATAGATGTCTACCTCTAGAACAAGTCCCATTGACTCACCTAATAATAATGAAGAGTCAAATGTAAATTGGAATGATTTGTGGACTGATTCACAAGTTCCCGAAGAGGAACCGGAAGAAGAGTCGGAACCGGAAGAAGAATCGGAACCGGAAGAAGAATCGGAACCGGATGAAGAAATAGAACCGGTGGGGGAAATAATAAAACGGTTAAGTAAAATAAAATCCTCAACCAACCGACCAAAGTTAATTATGGTCAATGGTGTTTCCGCCAAGGAAGCAAAATATTGGGAGGATTACCAATTCTCCGATGAATCGGATTCCGACGAGAATTCCGATGATGTTATAGAAATTACCCCAACTGAATTTAAAAAGGCAAAAGAAAATAATAAGGGAAAGGGCATAAAAATAGAGAAATCTAATTCCAACCCTGATGAACTTTATATGTATCGTCAACCCCCGAAGTCCTTAAGTTGTAACAATGACCCGGGAACCTCTAAACCACCAGGTTTTTCTAAACCAATGTGGACAACGACGGCTCGTATTAGGGGAACATCATATATCCCTAGAAACTTGGCAAAACGAACCAAAACCGAAGAAGAAGAAGAAACGAGCGAGTCGGAATAAGATAGTTGTATTCGTGTGGTGTAATATATGTAATATAGTGTTCTTATGCTTTATGATATATGTAAAAATTGCTTGTATTAATAAGTATTTTTTTTATGAATCTAACTCTTGTCTATTTTACAGTTTAAAAACACAAAATGGATAGACAACCCAATATTTTAAGAGACCTACCCGGAGACATGATTGATGAAATCTTGTCTAGAGTCGGCCAGAATTCTTCGGCACAACTATTTAAGGCGAGATCAGTTTGTAAGACATTCGAAGAACGTTCCAAGAATGTCTTGGTTTATAAGAGACTTTCGTTTGAAAGATGGGGGATATCACATTGGGAAACCCATAAGTTACGATGTGTTTACTTTGACGCATATATTGCGGGGAACCCAAATGCTATTTTACGCAACGGGTTAAGAAATTATTTTGACTCAATATATCCGAATATTGGACTTCGTGATTTAGAAAAAGCGGCTAACATGCAACATAAAGAAGCATGTTATGCTTACGGATTAGTAATGTTCGCTTCTCACCAAAGTGAGAACAAGAACATCGGGCTACAACTATTAAACAAAACGTTTCCACAAGTGACGGAGTCGGTAATTGGGGTAAGAAATGAGGTTTTTAGATTATTACGGGACTGTTGGACATTACGTAACCCTCGTCCCTTTGATGACGTTACAACACGCTGTCTTATAAACGGCCATAACGGTTATGTTGCACAAGACCAAGGATGGGAAGTAGTCCTAGTAAAACCAGAATGCATGACTTGTTTCTGGACGTATGAATTACGTGTCTTTATTGCCTTTGCTGAACGACTTGTGTACTAGCTAGAATTGTCTTCACAACTATCTTGTATCAAAGTTAATGTGTGCTATATTTCATGCTTTATGTAAAATAAGCGGTATTGTAAGTTTGTAAAATATTGTATAAAAGTTTGAACGCGAAATATTATTATAATCAGTTTTTCATATAGAATTGTAGTAGTTGAATTGTATATTAGCTACTAAGTATGAACTTAACGGGTAGGTACTACCCGAATGTAAACTTATAAAACGCTAATATGAAGAAAAAGCTTTTATAAATGAGTTCATATTATGCTACGAAATACTATTAACTACTCTTAATATTCTGTATGATTAACTTGTTCCATTTAACTATTTTGAAGGAAATGGCACCGACTACTCGACACACCGTGAATATGAATGAAGAGGAATTCCGTACTTTTCTAGCTTCAAACATAGCCGCAGTACAGGCTGCGCTACATACCAACAATAACCTTGGATCTAGCAGTACAGGAAATCGTGTAGGATGCACCTACAAAGAATTCACTGCCTGCAAACCTTTGGAATTTGATGGAACCGAAGGACCGATCGGATTGAAACGGTGGACCGAGAAGGTTGAATCGGTGTTTGCCATAAGTAAGTGTACTGAAGAGGACAAAGTGAAGTACGCTACGCATACCTTCACAGGTTCTGCGTTAACATGGTGGAATACCTATCTAGAGCAAGTGGGACAAGATGATGCGTACGCACTACCGTGGTCAGCATTCAAGCACTTGATGAACGAGAAGTACCGTCCCAGAACCGAGGTCAATAAGCTCAAGACAGAACTTAGAGGGTTACGAACCCAAGGATTTGATATTACCACGTACGAAAGACGATTCACAGAATTGTGCCTATTGTGTCCGGGAGCATTCGAAGATGAGGAAGAGAAGATCGACGCGTTTGTGAAAGGATTACCGGAAAGAATCCAAGAAGATATAAGTTCACACGAGCCCGCCTCCATACAACAGGCATGTAGAATGGCTCACAAACTAGTGAACCAGATTGAAGAAAGAATTAAAGAACAGACTGCTGAAGAGGCCAATGTGAAGCAAGTCAAAAGAAAGTGGGAGGAAAACGGTGATAAGAATCACCAATACAACAACAACAGCAATTACAACAATAATCGCAACAATTATCCTAACAATCGCAACATCAATCGCAACTACAACAAACGGCCCAACAACAACAACAACAACAGCAACTACAACAATCATCCCAACAACAATAATAACCGCAACAACAACAACAATCAGAAGCAGCTATGCCAAAGGTGTGAAAAGAATCACTCGGGGTTCTGCACCAAATTTTGCAACAAGTGTAAAAGAAATGGTCATAGCGCGGCGAAGTGTGAGGTCTACGGACCAGGGGTTAATAGAACGAAAGGAACAAATGGTGTCGGAACGAGTAATGGCGGAGCAAGTAGTGTCGGAGCAAGTTATGCCAATGTAGTTTGTTATAAATGTGGAAAACCAGGCCACATTATTAGAAATTGCCCGAACCAGGAGAACACGAATGGACAAGGCCGTGGAAGAGTTTTCAATATTAATGCGGTAGAGGCACAGGAAGACCCGGAGCTTGTTACGGGTACGTTTCTTATTGACAATAAATCTGCTTACGTTTTATTTGATTCGGGTGCGGATAGAAGCTATATGAGTAGAGATTTTTGTGCTAAATTAAGTTGTCCATTGACGCCTTTGGATAGTAAATTTTTACTCGAATTAGCAAATGGTAAATTAATTTCAGCAGATAATATATGTCTGAATCGAGAAATTAAACTGGTTAGCGAAACATTTAAGATTGATTTGATACCAGTAGAGTTAGGGAGTTTTGATGTGATAATCGGTATGGACTGGTTGAAAGAAGTGAAAGCGGAGATCGTTTGTTACAAAAATGCAATTCGCATTATACGAGAAAAAGGAAAACCCTTAATGGTGTACGGAGAAAAGGGCAACACGAAGCTACATCTTATTAGTAATTTGAAGGCACAAAAACTAATAAGAAAAGGTTGCTATGCTGTTCTAGCACACGTCGAGAAAGTACAAACTGAAGAAAAGAGCATCAATGATGTTCCCATTGCAAAAGAATTTCCCGATGTATTTCCGAAAGAATTACCGGGATTACCCCCACATCGATCCGTTGAATTTCAAATAGATCTTGTACCAGGAGCTGCACCAATAGCTCGTGCTCCTTACAGACTCGCACCCAGCGAGATGAAAGAACTGCAAAGCCAATTACAAGAACTTTTAGAGCGTGGTTTCATTCGACCAAGCACATCACCGTGGGGAGCTCCTGTTTTGTTTGTCAAGAAGAAAGATGGTACATTCAGGTTGTGTATCGACTACCGAGAGTTGAACAAACTTACCATCAAGAACCGCTACCCACTACCGAGAATCGACGACTTATTTGATCAACTACAAGGCTCGTCTGTTTATTCAAAGATTGACTTACGTTCCGGGTATCATCAAATGCGGGTGAAAGAAGATGATATTCCAAAGACTGCTTTCAGAACACGTTACGGTCATTACGAGTTTATGGTCATGCCGTTTGGTTTAACTAATGCACCAGCTGTGTTCATGGACCTTATGAACCGAGTGTGTGGACCATACCTTGACAAGTTTGTCATTGTTTTCATTGATGACATACTTATTTACTCAAAGAATGACCAAGAACACGGTGAACATTTGAGAAAGGTGTTAGAAGTATTGAGGAAGGAAGAATTGTACGCTAAGTTTTCAAAGTGTGCATTTTGGTTGGAAGAAGTTCAATTCCTCGGTCACATAGTGAACAAAGAAGGTATTAAGGTGGATCCGGCAAAGATAGAAACTGTTGAAAAGTGGGAAACCCCGAAAACTCCGAAACACATACGCCAGTTTTTAGGACTAGCTGGTTACTACAGAAGGTTCATCCAAGACTTTTCCAGAATAGCAAAACCCTTGACTGCATTAACGCATAAAGGGAAGAAATTTGAATGGAATGATGAACAAGAGAAAGCGTTTCAGTTATTGAAGAAAAAGCTAACTACGGCACCTATATTGTCATTGCCTGAAGGGAATGATGATTTTGTGATTTATTGTGATGCATCAAAGCAAGGTCTCGGTTGTGTATTAATGCAACGAACGAAGGTGATTGCTTATGCGTCTAGACAATTGAAGATTCACGAAAAAAATTATACGACGCATGATTTGGAATTAGGCGCGGTTGTTTTTGCATTAAAGACTTGGAGGCACTACTTATATGGGGTCAAAAGTATTATATATACTGACCACAAAAGTCTTCAACACATATTTAATCAGAAACAACTGAATATGAGGCAGCGTAGGTGGATTGAATTATTGAATGATTACGACTTTGAGATTCGTTACCACCCGGGGAAGGCAAATGTGGTAGCCGATGCCTTGAGCAGGAAGGACAGAGAACCCATTCGAGTAAAATCTATGAATATAATGATTCATAATAACATTACTACTCAAATAAAGGAGGCGCAACAAGGAGTTTTAAAAGAGGGAAATTTAAAGGATGAAATACCCAAAGGATCGGAGAAGCATCTTAATATTCGGGAAGACGGAACCCGGTATAGGGCTGAAAGGATTTGGGTACCAAAATTTGGAGATATGAGAGAAATGGTACTTAGAGAAGCTCATAAAACCAGATACTCAATACATCCTGGAACGGGGAAGATGTACAAGGATCTCAAGAAACATTTTTGGTGGCCGGGTATGAAAGCCGATGTTGCTAAATACGTAGGAGAATGTTTGACGTGTTCTAAGGTCAAAGCTGAGCATCAGAAACCATCAGGTCTACTTCAACAACCCGAAATCCCGGAATGGAAATGGGAAAACATTACCATGGATTTCATCACTAAATTGCCAAGGACTGCAAGTGGTTTTGATACTATTTGGGTAATAGTTGATCGTCTCACCAAATCATCACACTTCCTACCAATAAGAGAAGATGACAAGATGGAGAAGTTAGCACGACTGTATTTGAAGGAAGTCGTCTCCAGACATGGAATACCAATCTCTATTATCTCTGATAGGGATGGCAGATTTATTTCAAGATTCTGGCAGACATTACAGCAAGCATTAGGAACTCGTCTAGACATGAGTACTGCCTATCATCCACAAACTGATGGGCAGAGCGAAAGGACGATACAAACGCTTGAAGACATGCTACGAGCATGTGTTATTGATTTCGGAAACAGTTGGGATCGACATCTACCGTTAGCAGAATTTTCCTACAACAACAGCTACCATTCAAGCATTGAGATGGCGCCGTTTGAAGCACTTTATGGTAGAAAGTGCAGGTCTCCGATTTGTTGGAGTGAGGTGGGGGATAGACAGATTACGGGTCCGGAGATTATACAAGAAACTACCGAGAAGATCATCCAAATTCAACAACGGTTGAAAACCGCCCAAAGTCGACAAAAGAGCTACGCTGACATTAAAAGAAAAGATATAGAATTTGAAATTGGAGAGATGGTCATGCTTAAAGTTTCACCTTGGAAAGGCGTTGTTCGATTTGGTAAACGAGGGAAATTAAATCCAAGGTATATTGGACCATTCAAGATTATTGATCGTGTCGGACCAGTAGCTTACCGACTTGAGTTACCTCAACAACTCGCGGCTGTACATAACACTTTCCACGTCTCGAATTTGAAGAAATGTTTTGCTAAAGAAGATCTCACTATTCCGTTAGATGAAATCCAAATCAATGAAAAACTCCAATTCATCGAAGAACCCGTCGAAATAATGGATCGTGAGGTTAAAAGACTTAAGAAAAACAAGATACCAATTGTTAAGGTTCGATGGAATGCTCGTAGAGGACCCGAGTTCACCTGGGAGCGTGAAGATCAGATGAAGAAGAAATACCCGCATCTATTTCCAGAAGATTCGTCAACACCTTCAACAGCTTAAAATTTCGGGACGAAATTTATTTAACGGGTAGGTACTGTAGTGACCCGAACTTTTCCATGTTTATATATATTAATTGAGATTGATGTTTACATGATTAAATGTTTCCAACATGTTAAGCAATCAAACTTGTTAAGACTTGATTAATTGAAATAGGTTTCATATAGACAATTGACCACCCAAGTTGACCGGTGATTCACGAACGTTAAAACTTGTAAAAAAACTATATGATGACATATATATGGTTATATATATAGTTAACATGATATTATGATAAGTAAACATATCATTAATTATATTAACAATGAACTACATATGTAAAAACAAGACTACTAACTTAATGATTTTGAAACGAGACATATATGTAACGTTTATCGTTGTAACGACATTTAATGTATATATATCATATTAAGAGATATTCGTACATCATAATATCATGATAATATAATAATTTAAAATCTCTTTTGTTATTATAAACATTGGGTTAACAACATTTAACAAGATCGTTAACCTAAAGGTTTCAAAACAACACTTACATGTAACGACTAACGATGACTTAACGACTCAGTTAAAATGTATATACATGTAGTGTTTTAATATGTATTTATATACTTTTGAAAGACTTCAATACACTTATCAAAATACTTCTACTTAACAAAAATGCTTACAATTACATTCTCGTTCAGTTTCATCAACAATTCTACTCGTATGCACCCGTATTCGTACTCGTACAATACACAGCTTTTAGATGTATGTACTATTGGTATATACACTCCAATGATCAGCTCTTAGCAGCCCATGTGAGTCACCTAACACATGTGGGAACCATCATTTGGCAACTAGCATGAAATATCTCATAAGATTACAAAAATATGAGTAATCATTCATGACTTATTTACATGAAAACAAAATTACATATCCTTTATATCTAATCCATACACCAACGACCAAAAACACCTACAAACACTTTCATTCTTCAATTTTCTTCATCTAATTGAACTCTCTCAAGTTCTATCTTCAAGTTCTAAGTGTTCTTCATAAATTCCAAAAGTTCTAGTTTCATAAAATCAAGAATACTTTCAAGTTTGCTAGCTCACTTCCAATCTTGTAAGGTGATCATCCAACCTCAAGAAATCTTTGTTTCTTACAGTAGGTTATCATTCTAATACAAGGTAATAATCATATTCAAACTTTGGTTCAATTTCTATAACTATAACAATCTTATTTCAAGTGATGATCTTACTTGAACTTGTTTTCGTGTCATGATTTTGCTTCAAGAACTTTGAGCCATCCAAGGATCCATTGAAGCTAGATCCATTTTTCTCTTTTCCAGTAGGTTCATCCAAGGAACTTAAGGTAGTAATGATGTTCATAACATCATTCGATTCATACATATAAAGCTATCTTATTCGAAGGTTTAAACTTGTAATCACTAGAACATAGTTTAGTTAATTCTAAACTTGTTCGCAAACAAAAGTTAATCCTTCTAACTTTACTTTTAAAATCAACTAAACACATGTTCTATATCTATATGATATGCTAACTTAATGATTTAAAACCTGGAAACACGAAAAACACCGTAAAACCGGATTTACGCCGTCGTAGTAACACCGCGGGCTGTTTTGGGTTAGTTAATTAAAAACTATGATAAACTTTGATTTAAAAGTTGTTATTCTGAGAAAATGATTTTTATTATGAACATGAAACTATATCCAAAAATTATGGTTAAACTCAAAGTGGAAGTATGTTTTCTAAAATGGTCATCTAGACGTCGTTCTTTCGACCGAAATGACTACCTTTACAAAAACGACTTGTAACTTATTTTTACGACTAGAAACCTATACTTTTTTTGTTTAGATTCATAAAATAGAGTTCAATATGAAACCATAGCAATTTGATTCACTCAAAACGGATTTAAAATGAAGAAGTTATGGGTAAAACAAGATTGGATAATTTTTCTCATTTTAGCTACGTGAAAATTGGTAACAAATCTATTCCAACCATAACTTAATCAACTTGTATTATATATTATGTAATCTTGAGATACCATAGACACGTATACAATGTTTCGACCTATCATGTCGACACATCTATATATATTTCGGAACAACCATAGACACTCTATATGTGAATGTTGGAGTTAGCTATACAGGGTTGAGGTTGATTCCAAAATATATATAGTTTGAGTTGTGATCAATACTGAGATACGTATACACTGGGTCGTGGATTGATTCAAGATAATATTTATCGATTTATTTCTGTACATCTAACTGTGGACAACTAGTTGTAGGTTACTAACGAGGACAGCTGACTTAATAAACTTAAAACATCAAAATATATTAAAAGTGTTGTAAATATATTTTAAACATACTTTGATATATATGTATATATTGTTATAGGTTCGTGAATCAACCAGTGGCCAAGTCTTACTTCCCGACGAAGTAAATATATGTGAAAGTGAGTTATAGTCCCACTTTTAAAATCTAATATTTTTGGGATGAGAATACATGCAGGTTTTATAAATGATTTACAAAATAGACACAAGTACGTGAAACTACATTCTATGGTTGAATTATCGAAATCGAATATGCCCCTTTTTATTAAGTCTGGTAATCTAAGAATTAGGGAACAGACACCCTAATTGACGCGAATCCTAAAGATAGATCTATTGGGCCTAACAAACCCCATCCAAAGTACCGGATGCTTTAGTACTTCGAAATTTATATCATATCCGAAGGGTGTCCCGGAATGATGGGGATATTCTTATATATATGCATCTTGTTATTGTCGGTTACCAGGTGTTCACCATATGAATGATTTTTATCTCTATGTATGGGATGTGTATTGAAATATGAAATCTTGTGGTCTATTGTTACGATTTGATATATGTAGGTTAAACCTATAACTCACCAACATTTTTGTTGACGTTTTAAGCATGTTTATTCTCAGGTGATTATTAAGAGCTTCCGCTGTCGCATACTTAAATAAGGACAAGATTTGGAGTCCATGCTTGTATGATATTGTGTAAAAACTGCATTCAAGAAACTTATTTTGTTGTAACATATTTGTATTGTAAACCATTATGTAATGGTCGTGTGTAAACAGGATATTTTAGATTATCATTATTTGATAATCTACGTAAAGTTTTTTTAAACCTTTATTGATGAAATAAAGGTTATGGTTTGTTTAAAAATGAATGCAGTCTTTGAAAAACGTCTCATATAGAGGTCGAAACCTCGCAACGAAATCAATTAATATGGAACGTTTTTAATCAATAAGAACGGGACATTTCACAGATCGTACGGGTCAGACACAGAAACAGTAAAACAGTAGGGTCAGTAGGTTCCGGTGGTTCTTGGTGCTCGATGCTTATCATGGTTCTCATCCTTGATGCGTATAGCTTCAAGTGTACAACTCATTGATATGTTTGCATCATTTTCACCAAAGTTTGACCATCATAACCCAAGTGTAAGTCTAAGACATGAAGCACAACTCACTTAAGTGTTGCAAGTGTTTTGATGAACCAAAGTTACATCAAAGTCTTAGATCTAACACATACATGAACTTTAAAACTAATAATAAGTTACAAACTTGAAAGTGAACTTATGAAATCAAGATCTTAAGTTGTAGAACATAGTTCTTAGTTTGATCTTGAAGATCCAAGACTCAAAAGTCTAGATCTAACATAAGTGTACAAAGTTATAATTAAAGAGAGGTTACTTACGTGTTCTTGAACTTTCAAAGTTAACTTTTAGTTCAAGATTAATGAGATCAAAGTTAACTAGTAACACTTGACCAATAACAACCAACAAACATGAAATTAAAGTGCATAATGTAAAGAATAAACTAAGTAAACAAGTAACTAGTTCATGAGTTTCATACTTTAAAGATTCAAGCCTAAGTCTTGATCTTTAAGAAAGTAAACTTTAAAGTTTACTAACATGAATTACAAGTATGCTTTCACAACTCATGAACTTAAATCTTTTTAAAGCATTATATGTAGAACATAAACTAAAGAGTTTTGTTCTTGTATGTCTTGTAAGAACAAGATAAATGAAGAATGAAACTAGTAAGTTTGATTCTTGAAAACATGTAAGTAATAACTACCAGTAAGTAACAACTACAACAAGTAACAAAACAATAATCAAAGAACAAGTGATGATGATGATGATTAAGGGGTGTTTTGGTATTCGGTTTTACAAGAGGAGAACAAGGAGAAAAGGCTATTGTTACTTACAAGTATTAGAGAGAAATGAGAGGAAAAAGATGAGAGAAATTTGCAAGTAAAAGTGTGTGTGTGAAAGTGAAATGAAGTAGTGAATGAAGTAACAAGTAAAATGAAAGAAAAAAAAAAGAACCCTCCCTATACTACTCAAAGTTGACGGTTTGGATGGGGGAAAGGGGAAGGCAAAAATCCACTAGTTCATTTCATGTAAAGCCTTACAAAGTTGGATACTAGAGGTGTTTTTATGGGAAGTAACATGTAACAAGATTCCAAGTCTTTAAACTAACTAGTTAAGTTCCAAATAATACTTACAAGAAGTAATGGGCTAAACAAGTCCATTAATATGGGTAGGGTGGGCTTCTAAGCCCATGTACAATTAAAAAGGCCAAGTATGTATTAATTAACAAATAAATCCAATTAAAGCCCATGTAACTAACTAATAACCATAGTTAATTAAAATGATTAATAAAACTAATCATGAATGTAAATAATATTCTAAAAATATTATTCGTGAAAGTTTCGTGTGTCACAAAGACGTTTCGGGCATTTAAAGTCAAGTACGGGCAATCATGGCAACATGTAAATGTAATAATGTACATTCGTTTAATCACAAGTATTAATAATAATTATTATTAATAAATAAACGTTGGAAAATCCAGGGTCGTTATATTACCCACCTGTTAAAGAAAATTTCGTCCCGAAATTTAAGCTGAGGTAGATGGAGGAGTCGGGAAAAGGTGAGGATACTTTCGCATCATATGATCCTCTCGTTCCCAAGTAAACTCAGGTCCTCGTTTGGCATTCCATCGTACTCAGACGATCGGAATCTTGTTGCGTTTCAAAGTTTTGACCTCACGATCCATAATTTCAACAGGTTCTTCCACAAAGTGAAGTTTGTCGTCAATCGTAAGTTCTTCCAATGGTATGATGAGTTCGGGTGTAGCAAGACACTTCTTCAAGTTTGACACGTGGAAGGTAGGATGAACTGAGCTTAATTGTGCTGGTAGATCCAAACGGTAAGCAACGGGTCCAACACGTTCTAAGATTTCAAAAGGACCAATGTATCGTGGGTTTAACTTTCCACGTTTTCCAAAACGGATCACACCTTTCCAAGGTGCAGCCTTTAACATTACACGGTCGCCCACGGTGAATTCAAAGTCCTTACGTTTAAGATCGGCATAACTCTTTTGACGATCACGGGCAGTCATAAGTCTAGCTTGAATCTGAGCAATCTTCTCCGTGGTTTCGTGGACTACCTCGGGTCCGGTGATTTGCTTTTCGCCTACGTCAGCCCAACAAATAGGAGATCGGCACTTGCGGCCATACAATGCTTCGAAAGGTGCAACATTAATGCTGGAGTGATAACTATTGTTGTACGAGAATTCGGCTAACGGCAAATGCCTTTCCCAGGCCTTTCCGAAATCAATGACACATGCACGCAACATGTCCTCCAAGGTCTGAATTGTTCATTCACTTTGCCCATCAGTCTGAGGGTGATAAGCAGTACTCATGTCAAGACGAGTTCCCATGGCTTCTTGCAAAGAACGCCAAAATCTAGAAGCAAAACGGGGATCGCGATCGGAGATGATCGATAAAGGTACACCATGACGAGATACAACCTCCTTGATGTATAGTTGAGCAAGTCTTTCCATTGTATCCGTTTCCTTCATAGCCAAGAAGTGTGCAGATTTGGTAAGACGGTCAACGATAACCCAGATGGTATCGTATCCGCCCACCGTCTTTGGTAGCTTGGTGATGAAATCCATTGTGATCCTTTCCCACTTCCATTATGGGATTTATGGTTGCTGAAGTAACCCAGAAGGTCTCTGATGCTCGGCTTTAACCTTCGAGCAAGTCAAACACTTACCAACATAAGTCGCACCGTCCTTCTTAAGATTCGGCCACCAATACTGTTCTTTAAGGTCGTGTGATAATGCTAAAAACGAACATATATTTCATAGCATTATTCCTCAAGAAAGACAAGCTTTTAGTTGCAATTGTTCTATTTACAAGTGATATTCGTTTAAATAATAAAAGGTGAAGACAAAAGACAGATTCGACGAATTGAAGACGCAAACGACCAAAAAGCTCAAAAGAACAAAAGACAATCAAAAAGGTTCCAATTATTGATAAGAAACGTCTCGAAATCACAAGAGTACAAGATTCAAAACGCAAAGTACAAGATATTAAATTGTACGCGAGGACGTTCGAAAAACCGGAACCGGGACCAGAGTCAACTCTTAACGCTCGACGCAACGGACTAAAAATTACAAGTTAACTATATATATAAATATAATATAATATATAATTAATTATATTAATTATATATATATTATATATATATATTTAAAACCGTCGGCAGCAGGAAACTCCAAGGGTGTAAACTGAAAATACCTCTCCGCGACTCGCGGAGTTTGAAGGCCATTTTGCCGCGAGTCGCGGAGCCCCAAAATTCACTTCTGGCTATAAAGCCAACCGAATTCTGATCGAATTTAACATCATATTTTCATCTCTCTCTCAATATATACGAGTAATATATATTTATATTTATAATTTATATTTTAATTTTAATTATAATTCTAATAATAAGGGTATATTAGCGAATGTTGTAAGGGTGTAAGTCGAAATTCTGTCCGTGTAACGCTACGCTATTTTTAATCATTGTAAGTTATGTTCAACCTTTTTACATTAATGTCTCGTAGCTAAGTTATTATTATGCTTGTTTAAAATGAAGTAATCATGATGTTGGGCTAATTACTAAAATTGGGTAATTGGGCTTTGTACCATAATTGGGGTTTGGACAAAAGAACGACACTTGTGGAAACTAGACTATGGGCTATTAATGGGCTTTATATTTGTTTAACTAAATGAAAGTTTGTTAATGTTAATATAAAGATTTACAATTGGGCGTCCCTATAAATTACCATATACACTCGATCGGACACGATGGGCGGGGTATTTATATGTACGAATAATCGTTCATTTAACCGGACACGGGAATGGATTAATAGCCACTAGAATAATTAAAACAGGGGTGAAATTACATTCAAGGGTAATTGGTGTAATTGTTAACAAAGTAGTAAAACCTTGGTTTACACGCAGTCGATAACCTGGTGTATTCATTAAACAAAGTATTAAAACCTTGTTACAATTCGAATCCCCAATTAGTTGGAATATTTATCTTCGGGTATAATAATAATTTGACAAGGACACTTGCAATTTATATTTATGACTGATGGACTGTTATGGACAAAAACCAGACGGACATATTGAATAATCCAGGACAAAGGACAATTAACCCATGGGCATAAAACTAAAATCAACACGTCAAACATCATGATTACGGAAGTTTAAATAAGCATAATTCTTTTATTTCATATTTAATTTCCTTTATTTTATATTTAATTGCACTTCTAATTATCGCACTTTTATTTATTGTTATTTTATTTAATCGCACTTTTAATTATCGTACTTTTAATTATCGCAATTTAATTTTATCGCATTTTTATTATTCGCAATTTCATTATCGTTATTTACTTTACGCTTTAATTTAAAGTCTTGTATTTATATTTTACATTAGGTTTTAACTGCGACTAAAGTTTTAAAATCGACAAACCGGTCATTAAACGGTAAAAACCCCCCTTTATAATAATAATATCACTTATATATATATTTGTATTTTTATAAAAGTAAACTAATATAGCGTTGAGCTTTGCTTAAAGATTTCCCTGTGGAACGAACCGGACTTACTAAAAACTACACTACTGTACGATTAGGTACACTGCCTATAAGTGTTGTAGCAAGGTTTAAGTATATCCATTCTATAAATAAATAAATATCTTGTGTAAAATTGTATCGTATTTAATAGTATTTTTCTGCTAAAATTTAATAGTATTTTATACCCCTTAGCTTTAACATCAAGTATTTTTGGCGCCGCTGCCGGGGACTTACATCTTAAAAGCCGGAAGCGCAACGCTAATATAAAAAAAAAAAGATTTTTTTTTTAGTTTACTAAAAGTCGTTTTTGTAAAAATACGTTTTAAAAATTCGAAAAATATAAAAAGAAAAAAACAAAAATATAAGTATTTTTAGGATTTTGTTAAATATTTAAGTTTTATAAGTTTCTTTATTTTTATTTTAGTTTATAAAAATATAAGTTTTAATTTTAATATCTTTTATTTAATTTAAAAAAAACAGAAAACAAAATAAAAAAAAAAAAAAAAGAAAAACGCGTAAAAAGTGAAAGCTGTCAGCAGAATTCCTGAACTCCGCGACTCGCGGGGTTTTCCTCTTTATTTGCCGCGACTCGCGGAGGGCTTCTGACACACGGACAAAACCCTAAAATTGCATTAATTACGGAGTTTTAATTTATTATTATTATTATTTAACTTAATTATTATTATTATTATTATTAATTTTAGTTTTTTACTTTTTACTTTATAGTTATGTATTTAGTTTTAATAAGTTTTTATTAAATTGTAAAATTAATAGTTTAGTAAAATAAATAATATAAAAATAATATTTTTATAAAAATTGTACTTTTTACAACTTTTTGTATATTTTCATATTTTGTACCTTTTTAATCGTTGTAGCGTAATATTTATATTTTTAGCTCATATTTAATTTTAAACTTAGTTTTTGCTATAGTTATTTTTACTCCTAGATTTTTAGGCTTTGCCGTAGAATTCCTTAAGTACTTTTTCTTTAGATTAAGATTTAGGTGCTTTAGAATTTTGCGATGCCTTTTTAAGTTTTAGTTTCTTTTTAAGTTATTTCCATTTGGGATTTAGTTTCTCCTGTAAGCTTTAATATTTTTAGACCTTTTACTATGTATCAATTATCATTCCAATTAGTAATATCAATTTGCGATTATAATTTTAAGTTAGTTGTAGTAATAAGGTTAAATTAGTTAAGTATTTTTAAGTTGTTATAAGTTTCTTTTATTTTTCCGTCACCTTTTATTTTTCAACCATTTTTTTTTTTTTCGACATTTTGCGACGAACTCTTTGTCTTTCTTATTTCTCGCCATTCTAGTTTTTAGGACTTAGAATTTTATTCTACTTCTTATCTAAATTTCTTAAAATTACGAAAATTTATTTTAAGTGGTTAAATTGATAGACATCAAAATTTTCTGGTTCGTAGTAATAGTTGGATTTGTACGTGGACCGGGTTATTGGAGCCAAACAGTCCTCAATTATATTGAGACCAAACGAATCCTGCCCCTCTGCTGCATCTTTTGGCTATTCGAAACGTGGGCAAAATCAGAAAAGTCTATTAATTGGATAACTTATTATAATTTTTCTTTCCTTTTAAAAACTAATAGGATATTCTGTGAATGCACCGAGCAAGACGTTCACCACCTTTTGTACGTTCACCACCTGTAACTCGATCAAGACATCGTTTAACAAATATAACCGCCGTTGATTTTTCTTTAGAATCATCATCCAGTCGACCAAGTACTTCAGTTCAAATTACCGATAATCCATTTTTTGAACCCGACCTCACAATTGAGAATCCAGAAAATATTCAGGAACGGTTCATAGATCCTGAACCATTAAACTTTCCTCCGGAACCACCAATCATTCAAACAGAGATTGTTGAGGAACGAACCATTAAATCAGAATCATCTAGTGATACCGATTCAACAAATTCAATTATGGAGAATCTGGAACCTTTAAGTATGGAAGACCGAATGAGAGCTAAACGCACTGGCCAAGGTCACGCAATTACTCATCCAGACATTAATGCGCCAGATTATGAAATCAAAGGACAAATTCTACACATGGTGACTAATCAATGCCAATTTAGTGGTGCACCGAAGGAAGATCCAAATGAACATCTACGTACCTTTAATAGGATCTGCACACTATTTAAAATCCGAGAAGTGGAGGATGAACAGATATATCTCATGTTATTTCCCTGGACTTTAAAGGGAGAAGCCAAAGATTGGTTGGAATCGTTACCTGAAGGGGCGATCGATACATGGGATGTTTTAGTTGACAAATTTCTTAAACAATTTTTTCCTGCATCTAAAGCCGTAAGACTTCAAGCAGAAATTGTTACGTTCACACAGAAACCAAATGAAACTCTATATGAGGCGTGGACAAGATATGGAAAGTTGTTAAGAGGATGTCCGCAACATGGTTTAGACACCTGTCAAATAGTACAAATATTCTACCGAGGATGCGACATCACTACAAGAAAAGACATAGATATAGCAGCTGGTGGTTCTATTATGAAGAAAACCGAAACTGATGCTTACAAAATTATTGATAATACTGCTTCCCACTCACATGAGTGGCACCAAGAAAAAGACATCATTAGATCATCTAAAGCAGCTAGAGCCGATTCTAGCCATGACTTAGATTCCATTTCCGCAAAGATAGATGCTTTCGAGAGACGAATGGAAAAGATGACTAAAGATATTCACTCAATACGAATTAGTTGTGAGCAGTGTGGAGGACCACATTTGACAAAAGATTGTCTCAGTATTGAATTAACAATGGAACAAAGAGAGAATATTTCATACATAAACCAAAGGCCTGGAAATAATTATCAGAATAATTATCAACCGCCAAGACCGATTTACAATCAAAACCAGAATTATAACCGAAATATTCCATACAACAACCAACAAGGTCCTAGCAATCAACAAGTATCCAATAATACTTATAATCAGCAAAGACCGAATTTTCAAAACAAACCACCACAACAACCCGATGATAAAAAGCCGAATTTAGAAGATATGATGACGAAGCTAGTTGAAACTCAAACGCAGTTTTTCACATCTCAAAAACAAACCAATGAACAAAATGCTCAAGCATTTAGAAATCAACAAGCTTCTATTCAAAATCTGGAACAAGAAGTAAGTAACCTAGCAAGGTTAATAGGTGAAAGAAAACCGGGAAGTCTACCTAGCGATACAAATGCTAACCCCCGGAATGAAACAGCTAAAGCTATTACCACAAGAAGTGGTACAACACTTAAACCACCTGAAATACCTGTAACTTCTGATGAAACTATTCCTACTCCACAAGAACCACAACCTGATCAAGATAAGGAAAAAGAACCGGTAGTTGAAAAGGTTAATGAAGATAACACAGTTAAGGATAAACCTTATGTTAAACCATACCAACCACCACTTCCTTACCCGAGTAAAATGAAGAAAGAGAAACTTGAAGCCGAGCAATCCAAATTTTTGGATATGTTTAAACAGATAAATGTAAATCTTCCTTTCATTGATGTGATTTCAGGAATGCCAAGGTATGCTAAATTCTTGAAAGATCTAATCACGAATAGAAAGAAAATGGAAGAACTCTCGGCTGTTACTATGAATGCTAATTGTTCAGCAGTGCTGTTGAATAAGATACCAGAAAAACTATCTGATCCAGGAAGTTTCACAATTCCATGTTTTCTGGGTAGTCTTAGTTCAATAGAAGCATTGGCAGACTTAGGTGCTAGTATAAATCTAATGCCGTATTCACTATACGCTAAACTAGACCTTGGAGAATTAAAACCAACAAGAATAAGCATACAACTAGCCGATAGATCAATAAAATATCCTAGAGGGATAATGGAGAACATGCTAGTTAAAGTTGGTACTTTAGTATTTCCAGTAGATTTTGTTGTTTTGGACATGGAAGAAGATTCTCAAGTTCCTCTCATATTAGGAAGACCATTCTTAAACACGGCTAAAGCAATGATAGACGTGTTCGGTAAGAAATTGACCCTAAGTATAGAGGATGAGAGTGTTACCTTTTCAGTTGATAGAGCAATGCAACAACCACAATCTGCAGATGATACATGTTATTATATTCAAACTATAGATGCACATGCAGAATTATTAGAAGAATTTCCAGAATTACAAGGAACAGGAGAATGTTCTTTAGGAGAAGGAAATGAACCAATTAATGAAGCCGAAATGTTAGCTACACTTATAGCTAATGGATATGAACCAACAACAGAAGAAATTCAAATGCTAAAAGAAGAAGACAGATATCGATACAAATCATCGATAGAAGAACCTCCGAAATTAGAGTTAAAGCCACTTCCAAACCATTTGGAATACGCTTATTTACATGGTGAATCCGAATTACCTGTAATAATATCGTCTTCTCTTACTGAAAATGAGAAATCACAGCTCATTTCTGTGTTGAAAGCTCATAAACCAGCCATTGCATGGAAGATTCATGATATTAAAGGAATAAGTCCTTCGTATTGCACACATAAAATCCTTATGGAAGAAGGTCATAAAACGTATGTGCAACGCCAACGAAGACTAAATCCTAATATGCAAGATGTAGTTAAGAAAGAGATTATTAAACTGCTAGATGCAGGTTTGATATATCCAATTTCTGATAGTCCATGGGTAAGCCCAGTTCAATGCGTACCTAAGAAGGGTGGCATGACTGTTATCACAAATGAGAAAAATGAGCTTATTCCTACTAGGACTGTAACAGAATGGCGTGTATGTATTGATTATAGAAAATTAAATGACGCCACCAGAAAAGATCACTTTCCCTTACCTTTCATAGATCAAATGTTGGAAAGATTAGCCGGAAATAGTTACTATTGTTTTCTAGATGGATTTTCCGGATATTTTCAAATTCCAATAGCACCCGAAGATCAAGAAAAAACCACATTCACGTGCCCTTATGGTACTTTTGCTTACAAACGCATGCCATTTGGACTTTGTAACGCCCCTGCAACCTTTCAAAGGTGTATGATGGCGATTTTTCATGACATGATAGAAGAATGCATGGAAGTATTCATGGATGACTTTTCAGTCTTCGGTGATACATTTAAATCATGTCTAGTAAATCTGGAACGAATGCTAATTAGATGCGAAAAATCAAATCTAGTACTTAATTGGGAGAAATGCCATTTCATGGTTAAAGAAGGCATCGTTCTTGGACATAAAATTTCAAAAGAAGGAATTGAAGTGGATAGAGCTAAAGTAGATGTAATTGCTAAACTTCCACATCCCACGAATGTTAGAGGAGTTAGAAGTTTTCTAGGGCATGCCGGTTTTTACAGACGTTTCATAAAAGATTTTTCAAAAATTGCCACTCCTATGAATAAACTCCTAGAAAAGGATGCGCCATTCATCTTTTCAGATGAATGTATCAAATCTTTTAATATTCTTAAAGAAAAACTCACTAATGCACCGATCATGATAACACCAAATTGGAATCTACCATTTGAACTAATGTGCGATGCAAGTGATTTTGCAATGGGAGCCGTTTTAGGACAAAGGATTGAAAAACGATTTCAACCTATATATTATGCTAGTAAGACGTTACAAGGAGCACAAACGAACTATACAACTACTGAAAAAGAACTCCTTGCTATTGTCTTTGCTTTTGACAAATTTCGATCATATCTCGTTCTAGCAAAAACGGTGGTCTATACCGACCATTCTGCTCTTAGATACCTATTTTCAAAACAAGATGCTAAACCAAGATTAATCCGTTGGATCTTACTCTTACAAGAGTTTGATATTGAAATCCGAGATAAAAAAGGAGCAGAAAATCTCGCCGCTGATCATCTTTCTCGTCTTGAAAATCCCGAATTAGAAGTTCTGAATGAATCAGCCATACAAGACAACTTTCCTGATGAATATCTATTGAAGATAGATTATAAAGAAATCCCATGGTTTGCAGACTATGCAAACTACTTAGTTTGTGGATTCCTTGAAAAAGGATTATCGTACCAAAGACGAAAGAAATTCTTCAGTGATATAAAACACTATTTCTGGGAAGATCCACATCTGTTTAAAAGTTGTCCCGATGGAATAATACGCCGATGTGTATTTGGAGATGAAGCTAGTAAAATTTTAAACCATTGTCACACAGGACCAACAGGAGGGCATTATGGGCCTCAACTAACAGCAAGAAAAGTTTATGAAGCTGGATTCTATTGGCCTACAATTTACAAAGACGCACACCTTCTTTGCAAATCCTGTGATGCATGTCAAAGGGCCGGAAGAATAAGTCAACGTGATGAAATGCCACAAAATGTCATCCAAGTATGTGAAGTATTTGACATTTGGGGTATTGACTTTATGGGTCCATTTCCAAAATCTCATAATAATCTATATATACTCGTAGCCATTGATTATGTATCTAAATGGGCGGAAGCACAAGCTCTCCCAACTAACGATGCACGAGTTGTAGTCAACTTTTTAAAACGTCTTTTTGCAAGGTTTGGAACACCGAAAGCTTTAATAAGTGATCGGGGTACTCATTTCTGTAATAATCAACTTGAGAAAGTTCTTAAAAGATATGGAGTAACTCATAAAATCTCCACCGCATATCATCCACAAACAAGTGGACAAGTTGAAAATACCAACCGAGCTTTAAAACGTATTCTAGAGAAAACCGTAGGATCAAATCCGAAGGAATGGTCCATTAAATTGGAGGATGCACTCTGGGCTTTTAGAACAGCCTACAAAACTCCAATTGGAACCACACCTTTTAGACTTGTGTATGGAAAAGCATGTCATCTTCCAGTAGAAATTGAACACAAAGCATTTTGGGCTTTGAAGACATGTAATCTTGATTTACATGAAGCCGGACGTCTACGATTAAGTCAACTAAACGAATTAGAAGAATTAAGACACGAAGCATACGAAAATTCGTTAATCTATAAAGAAAGAACGAAGAAATGGCATGATAAAAGAATCAGAAGTTCAAAAGAATTCAAAGAAGGAGACAGAGTTCTTCTTTTCAATTCACGATTCAAGCTATTTCCTGGAAAATTGAAATCAAGATGGTCTGGACCATTCATAGTCAAAAGAGTTTTCCCATACGGAACGATAGAATTGATAAATTCAAATGGGATTGAATTTAAAGTTAATGGTCACAGAGTTAAACATTACATACATGGTCCGATGGAAGTCGACAACGAAGTTAATCACAATTTCGACACCACAGCTAACTAAGTGTGGGGAGAATCAAGTCTTTAAAAGATAATATGTATTTCTGTTAGAGTTAGATTGTCTGTTTTCGTGTAGTTCTCGAAAATGGAACACGTATGGTCTTTCCCTAGCAGACCCTAAAGAACTAGTCTTCTCCCCCCATTCTGAATTTTTAATTTTTTTAGGTTTTTACAAAATGAAGACTACCTGTGAACTAAACCATGGTCTAATGCTACACGCTTTGATCACTAAACGTAATAATGACATACTCCCGAGTGAAATAGTATCAGTAATCAGAGAAAGAATGGACGGAGTTAGAAAAGGATCCAGATGCGAAGATAATAAGTTACAATTTGGTAAAGGAAAATCAAAATCCGCAGCGAAAAGAAGAGCACGACACCTAGAAAAATGTCACAAATGCGGAAAATGGTCACATGGAGGTAAATGTTCAAATAATCAAACCTATTCAAATACCGAATTTGTTACTTTATGCAGAGACGGACCGTTCATATGTTTAGAAGAAAAGACAATGAATGCTCGAGGTTACGCCTATGCAGCCATGGAAAACCAATTAAACCGACTATCTTATGAATATAATAGATCATATAACTAAGAAATCTATTTCACAGGTATGTCTGTACAGTTTTTATTTTTATTTTTATTTTTAACCTTTTGATAATAAACGCTAATTTGTTCGCTAAAAAGTATTAAATTGGTATTAAATAAAATTAGGTTTGGCGACCGAAATTATTGATATCATTCAAAAATTTATTACATCACTGCGAAATTTAACGTTTATTCTTAAGGTATAAATATCTTTAAACAATCAAACCAAAATATTTCAAAAATTCGTCATGAGTTAAATTAGGTCTTGAAACCGAAATTACTTTACCGAAAAGAGGGGCGCATATTTTTGATAATATTTGACTGATTAAAGTGGGATAAAAAGACAAAAAGATTTTTTTTTTACCATATTTTTAATCTTAATATTTAAATCTTAAATTAATATTGTAAACTTTGTAAAAACAATATTTTTAAAATTGTAAATATTTGAAAAATTAATATAAGTTTGATATGAATTTATAAATTTTTAAATTAAGTTTGGTGTGAATTTTTAATTTTAATTTTGAATTTTATATTTAAGTTGTGTGAATTTAAAAACAAAAATTTACTTTATCTCATTAAGTTAAGAATATGATTTTTAAAATTCGTCGTAAGTTGAAGACTAGGTCTTTGAACCGAAATTGCTTTACCCGAGGGAGGGACGAGAACTTTTATTATCATTATTTTTAATCTTATTGATTTAAAGTATGCCAAAAACATTAAAAAACCCAAAAATCTTAGCTTTTAAAACAATCGCTACAAAAAGACAAATTTTAAAATTTTGTCGAGGGACGGACTAGGACATCGATCCGAAACGACCTCGTCCTAAATCACAAGGGAAACAAAATTTTAAAATTAATTTCTTAATTGTTTTATAAGTTAAAGATTATAAAAAAAAAAAAAAAAAAAAAAAAAAAAAAAAAGGGTAAACTCCGCGACTCGCGGAGTTTGCAGTACAAACCTCCGCGACTCGCGGAGGGACCAAAATACAGAAAAAAAAATAAAAGGAACGAGCTGGAACAGAATAACACACACACACATACTGCACTTCGAAAAAAACCCGAGAAAACCCACGAAAATCATCCCAAAAAACTCGATTTTTCACCGTTAATCTTCAAATTTTTCACTACAATCATGTTAAGGAGGATCTTATCTAAGAATTACTCAAGAAAACAGGTACAATTACACCCCAAATCACCTTTAAATCCGAATTTTAGTGTGTTCTTGAGCATATTTTCATAATTTGAATTTTGTTAATTTTTAGTGTAATTAGACTTAAATTGTTTATGTATTATGCTTGTATAACCTAGATTGATGCTGTTTAACATGATTAGAAGCCTTAAACTTCAAATTTTGAATAATCTAGGGTTTGTGTTCTTGAGCAATTTGGGGCTTTTTGATATAAACAGGTTATGGCCGATTTTTGTCATGAATTGTTGCTAAATTGAGTAGTGTAACATGTCTAGGTAGTTAAATGATCCAAACTTTGGGCCTAAACATGATTTTGAGAATTAAAGTGGACTTTTTCAAGTCCAAAATTCATGAACTTGATTTTTGAAAGATAATGCCATTTGAGACTTGTTTGATTGCTAGTAATGATTATTTTGACATATTATTTGAGTTGAATGCTTATGAACTTGGCGAAAATTTTCGTATATGCTTATTTGAAAAAGTGTAGATTTGATAAAAATGTGAAAATAAGCTTAAGTTTGATATAAATTGATAATGTCATTGTAATTATTTTGATTGATGATTTTGCTGACACTAATGCATATTTGGATGCACAAAATTTGTGTTTGATGTGTTTTGCAGAATGAAAGGGGTGAATCTTCATCCCAAGCCCGCCATGCTCCTGCTGAGAACTTGGAACAACAGGAGGTAGATAACTACTACAAGCAGGATGTACCTCATCCAGTCATGACCTTTTCAGATATGCACTTGGAACAGTTGCACCCGAACCTGAGATTTGACAGACTTTGGATAGATTATCCAAAATATCAACGGGGTTTGCATACTCTTCATTCCAAGGTTGTTGAGGTACCGAGGGTCATAGAATGGGGACCCTTGGAAGCTGTAGAATTGGCCGGGCCAATTAGGGAATTACTGGTACAGAAGTATGGTAATTCTTCTTTTAATGACTGGATATGTTTATTCACCATACGCAGACCTGTATATAAAGTATGGTGTGAAGAGTTGTTATGTAGTATAGAGTTGAATGATCGGGTAGCTAGTTTAACCGATCGTTCTTTTATTAGATTTTTGTTAGGCGGTTCGATGCGCCACATGTCTTTACTGGACATGGCTCAGGCTTTACGTATATATACGCCTGAGGAGTTAGCGTCTGCCGATTGTAGAGGATTGATACTAAACGGTAGGAAAATAGATGAAAATTTTGATACACACGGTGTGTGGAGTCAAATGACAAGCCATCACCGTTTTAAAGGGGGAAACTACTCTTATTTGGATATAGATAGAGCCGAATTAAGAGTAATACATAGGTTTTTAGCTAATTCGATTACACAAAGGGGTAAAAACAAAGAAAAGGTAAATGAACAAGATTTGTTTTACCATATGTGTATTCGAGACCCACACAGCGTTGTAAGTATACCATATTGTGTGGGTTATTATTTATCAGCTATGGTTCGAGGGATGCGTCCACATAGCATAATAGGAGGTGGTATTTTTATTACTTTGATTGGTGAATATCTGGGTGTGGATATAAGTCGGGGGGGATTATTAGTAGAAGAGCCGGAACCCCGCGACACTATAGGTTTAAATGTATACCATGGTGCGAAAGTGTTGAAGCGGCGAAATAACGCCGCAGTACGATACAATGGTAGACATCCACAGGCAGAGAGAAACCAGGAACAAGGTAATGTAGGAGGGGGGAACCAGATGCAAGAAATGCATAGGTTTATAGCTTCTCAGGAATACGAAAATGCTAGACAGAGAGCATTTGAAGATTGGCAAGTTCATCAGAACCAGATCATAGCGCATTGCCAACACATAGGTAGAAACTATATTCCTACACCGAAACCCGTCTTCCCTCCTTGGTCGATAGAGATGCAGCCACCATATCCTACGTATGACCCTGCCGAAGCATTCTATAGCACTTATGGTTATGCGTGGAATCCCTATTGGTACCAATATCATCCTTAGTTTACCTATTTTGTTTTTATTTTGTAATTTGTAATTATTGATATGTTTAATATTTTTTGTTAATATTGTAATCATTTTTATATTTATCTAACTTTTATTCTTAGATTTTAATAATTTTTGAATGTGGGGTAATATACCAAACTTCAAAAATATGTATATATGTTTGCAGTTTATCTTATGTACACAACAGGGTAAAACAACGCATTTTCAAAGACTGGCATTAAGTTCAGCAAAAGCAAGTAATTTTGACGACAATGATGCAAAATATATGTGAAATAACAACAAGACGGAATGAACAAATGACGTGCACCATTTATCATTCAGCAAACAAACGCCAATATATTTGGAAACTTTGGTAAAAATTTAATCATTTTCACACAAATCACCCTCAATAATTTAAATTGTTACTGATTTCTTGCAAATGAGGGCATTGCAAGATCTTAAGTGTGGGAAGGGGTTAAATTCTTTCGGATTTTAAAAAATTTTTACTTTATACACTTGGTTACCATTAAAAATACTAGTAAAGCAGTAGTTGTATTAGAATCTAGTGCTCTCTGATAAAAAAGAACAGCCCTAGTCTTATATACTGACTACCCAATTCTAGTAAAATTTTTCAAAATTTTCAATTAAATGAATTCAAATCATGTTTATACATATTTATGAACGATAAAACTAGGTTTTAACACCGAAATTATTGTTACCTCGGAAAGGACATAAATTGAGAAACAAACTAAAATGTTAAAATTCATTTAAAATGGAATAGAGGACGATAAAAAGAAAAATAAAAAGCCAAGTGTGGGAAAATTTACCAAGTTATTTTAAACATATGCCACATATATCTGTAACCAATAACTGAAAATACTTTTGCTTTGGACTAAACTAAACTGTTTTACCCGATGAAAGAAAAGAAGAGATGGATCTACACGATGAATCAATTCCATCACTAAAAGGAAGTAAAGTCTTCCGAAAAAGACACGCGCTTCTTGATTTAGGTCATGAAGTTGTCGTCCAGACCAGCTGTAGGTTGACGAAAAATCTAGAAAAGTCATCACTAAAATCAGCAGGAAATCCACGGACCTCAGCATCAAACAGGGTCGCCAAGTGGTCAGATTTATCCTAACCATGAGAAGGATTTATCTCGTACAATGGGGGGGCACCATGCAAATTAGCTGGATAAGACTAATGAATCAGATCCCCAGAAAGGATAATCTCCTTAAAGATTAAAAATCAGCTTTTAAGACTGATATTACTCAATCCTAGAGATTGACCTTAAAGATTGAGAATTACAAACTCATGGAATTCAATGATATCTAAACTCGAGCTTAAACGAGAAAATATTTTGATCAAAAATACAAACCGATTTGTTTTCTGAAAACCCTATTTTCAATACGTTCATTACCATTGAACGTAAAATCCTAGGAATTCACCTGGAATTCATTAGGTCACCTGAATTAAATCGGGTGTCAACCGTAAGAACGGTGGTTGCATAGCATGGTCAAAGACAGGACTTTGTGCCAAACCGAAAAATTATAAGGGTGAGCTTTACTATTGCTCCTACCAAGAATAGTAATTGCGTCCGACACGTTATAGACCATAATCAAAAGCATGTCACGGGACATTGCCTTAACAGTTGCTTGTTCAACGCTTTCCTTTACAACCGGACGGTAGTTTGCCGAAAGGTAATATACGGAACAAGTAAACTGGACGTGTTGCTTTCCAAATACAAGGTTAGCAAGTGGGTGACACAAAACCGCAAGTTTTGAGCTAAAATTTTCAAATCTGAAATCCACCAAACCCACAAAAATATTTTGCAAACACCGGTAAAGGGTTATTCCGGAAAACTTATCTAGGGTAAAAACTAGATTTAATTTTCAAAAGATCAAATGTTTTTATAAAGATCCAATTGCCTTAATGGATCTAAATTTTTATAGTCATGTGGGACTGTAAACCATATCGTTACTACCATTGTTTATACCGCCGTATAGAAATCACTGATGTACAAAGTGTGAAGAATAAAGAAGTGATTCTAGTATTTCAAGACAATATTGCTTGAGGACAAGCAACGCTCAAGTGTGGGAATATTTGATAATGCTAAAAACGAACATATATTTCATAGCATTATTCCTCAAGAAAGACAAGCTTTTAGTTGCAATTGTTCTATTTACAAGTGATATTCGTTTAAATAATAAAAGGTGAAGACAAAAGACAGATTCGACGAATTGAAGACGCAAACGACCAAAAAGCTCAAAAGAACAAAAGACAATCAAAAAGGTTCCAATTATTGATAAGAAACGTCTCGAAATCACAAGAGTACAAGATTCAAAACGCAAAGTACAAGATATTAAATTGTACGCGAGGACGTTCGAAAAACCGGAACCGGGACCAGAGTCAACTCTTAACGCTCGACGCAACGGACTAAAAATTACAAGTTAACTATATATATAAATATAATATAATATATAATTAATTATATTAATTATATATATATTATATATATATATTTAAAACCGTCGGCAGCAGGAAACTCCAAGGGTGTAAACTGAAAATACCTCTCCGCGACTCGCGGAGTTTGAAGGCCATTTTGCCGCGAGTCGCGGAGCCCCAAAATTCACTTCTGGCTATAAAGCCAACCGAATTCTGATCGAATTTAACATCATATTTTCATCTCTCTCTCAATATATACGAGTAATATATATTTATATTTATAATTTATATTTTAATTTTAATTATAATTCTAATAATAAGGGTATATTAGCGAATGTTGTAAGGGTGTAAGTCGAAATTCTGTCCGTGTAACGCTACGCTATTTTTAATCATTGTAAGTTATGTTCAACCTTTTTACATTAATGTCTCGTAGCTAAGTTATTATTATGCTTGTTTAAAATGAAGTAATCATGATGTTGGGCTAATTACTAAAATTGGGTAATTGGGCTTTGTACCATAATTGGGGTTTGGACAAAAGAACGACACTTGTGGAAACTAGACTATGGGCTATTAATGGGCTTTATATTTGTTTAACTAAATGAAAGTTTGTTAATGTTAATATAAAGATTTACAATTGGGCGTCCCTATAAATTACCATATACACTCGATCGGACACGATGGGCGGGGTATTTATATGTACGAATAATCGTTCATTTAACCGGACACGGGAATGGATTAATAGCCACTAGAATAATTAAAACAGGGGTGAAATTACATTCAAGGGTAATTGGTGTAATTGTTAACAAAGTAGTAAAACCTTGGTTTACACGCAGTCGATAACCTGGTGTATTCATTAAACAAAGTATTAAAACCTTGTTACAATTCGAATCCCCAATTAGTTGGAATATTTATCTTCGGGTATAATAATAATTTGACAAGGACACTTGCAATTTATATTTATGACTGATGGACTGTTATGGACAAAAACCAGACGGACATATTGAATAATCCAGGACAAAGGACAATTAACCCATGGGCATAAAACTAAAATCAACACGTCAAACATCATGATTACGGAAGTTTAAATAAGCATAATTCTTTTATTTCATATTTAATTTCCTTTATTTTATATTTAATTGCACTTCTAATTATCGCACTTTTATTTATTGTTATTTTATTTAATCGCACTTTTAATTATCGTACTTTTAATTATCGCAATTTAATTTTATCGCATTTTTATTATTCGCAATTTCATTATCGTTATTTACTTTACGCTTTAATTTAAAGTCTTGTATTTATATTTTACATTAGGTTTTAACTGCGACTAAAGTTTTAAAATCGACAAACCGGTCATTAAACGGTAAAAACCCCCCTTTATAATAATAATATCACTTATATATATATTTGTATTTTTATAAAAGTAAACTAATATAGCGTTGAGCTTTGCTTAAAGATTTCCCTGTGGAACGAACCGGACTTACTAAAAACTACACTACTGTACGATTAGGTACACTGCCTATAAGTGTTGTAGCAAGGTTTAAGTATATCCATTCTATAAATAAATAAATATCTTGTGTAAAATTGTATCGTATTTAATAGTATTTTTCTGCTAAAATTTAATAGTATTTTATACCCCTTAGCTTTAACATCATCGTGGTACATTTTGCCCACTCCAGGATGAATCGAATATCTTGATTTGTGGGCTTCATCAATTATAAAGTTCCGTAGATCTCCATAATAAGGTACCCAAATTCTTCCGGCATAACATCGGAGTCCAGACTCCCTAACCTCGAATCGAAAGACAAGTATGTTCAAATGTTCGTGAGATATATTCTCCTCCTTGAGAGCCTCATCTTGGGCTACTCTGATCTGGTTGTTGAGGTTCGAATGAATGGTGATGTTCAGAGCCCTAACACGAAGAGGTGTCATCCTCTCCTTTCGGCTTAAAGCATCAGCTACAACATTGGCCTTACCAGGATGATAACGAAGTTCACAATCGTAGTCGTTGAGCGTCTCGATCCATCGAAGTTGTCTCATATTCAGTTGTTTCTGATCGAATATATGTTGGAGACTCTTGTGATCGGTGAAGATAGTGCTCTTAGTTCCATACAAATAGTGTCTCTACAATTTAAGTGCAAAGACAACGGCTCCAAGTTCAAGATCGTGAGTAGTGTAGTTCCGCTCGTGAATCTTCAATTGTCGGGAGGCATAGGCGATAACCTTTGAGCGTTGCATCAGTACACAACCAAAACCACTCTTCGATGCATCACAATAAACAACAAAGTCGTCACTGCCCTCAGGAAGTGATAGGATAGGTGTGGTGGTTAACTTCTTCTTCAAAGTTTGAAATGCTGATTCGTGTGCGGGTTCCCAAATGAACTTCTTGCCCTTGTGAGTCAGCGCGGTCAAAGGACGCGCAATTAGAGAAAATCCTTCAATGAACCTTCGGTAGTAACCGGCGAGACCTAGGAATTGGCGAATATGAGTCAGAGTAGTGGGGGTCTCCCACTTGCTGATAGCTTCAATCTTGGCGGGGTCAACTTTGATACCCTGGTCGCTCACAACATGACCCAGAAATTGAACTTCCTTCAACCAAAATTCACACTTGAAGAATTTGGCGTAAAGTTGCTCTTGTCTCAAGAGTTCAAGTACTAGTCGGAGGTGTTGATCATGCTCTTCTTCGCTCTTAGAGTAGATGAGGATATCATCTATGAAGACGATAACAAACTTATCCAAGTACGGCTTGCAGACACGATTCATGAGGTCCATGAACACGGCAAGTGCGTTGGTCAATCCGAATGGCATCACAAGAAACTCATAATGACCATAACGGGTTCTGAATGCAGTTTTCATCACGTCACTTCCCTTCACCCTCAACTGGTGATAACCGGATCGCAAATCGATCTTTGAGTAAACGCTCGATCCTTGTAGTTGATCAAAAAGATCGTCAATTATGGGAAGAGGATACCGATTCTTGATTGTCAATTTGTTGAGTTCACGGCAGTCGATACACATACAGAAGGATCCATCCTTCTTCTTCACAAACAACACAGGTGCGCCCCAAGGCGAGAAACTTAGTTGGATAAATCCACGATCTAACAGCTCTTGTAGTTGACTCTGTAATTCTTGCATCTCGGAAGGTGCGAGTCTATAAGGTGCGCGAGCTACAGGTGCAGCTCCTGGCACTAAATCAATCTGAAACTCTACTGCTCTTGGCGGCGGTAATCCAGGCAATTCTTCAGGGAAAACATCAGAAAATTCGTTCACAATTCGAACGTCGTTCACGCTCTTCACCTCGGTTTCTACCGTTTTCACATGCGCTAGGACAGCAAGACGTCCCTTCTTCATGATCTTTTGCGCTTTCACGCAACTAATGAGGTTCAACTTCGAGGTACATCTCTCTCCATAGATGATCAGTGGCTCACCGTCTCCTTGTGGTATACGAAGAGCTTTATCTCCACAAATAATATCGGCCCTTATCTTGCTCAACCAATCCATACCGACGATCACGTCAAAACTTCCCAATTTGATAGGTATCAAGTCAATTTTGAAATCTGCACCAGCTATGTTGATAATAGCTCCTCGACTAATATGGTCAACTTTCTCAAGTTTTCCATTGGCGACCTCGACAAGCATACTCTCTTTTAACGGGACTAAAGACCAATTAATCTTATCGCAAAAATGTCTACATACATAACTTCTATCCGCACCAGTATCAAACAAGACAGAAGCTAAAAGATTGTTGATTTTGAATATACCTGTCACCAAGTCGGGGTTTTTGCGTGCGTCCCTAGCATTAACATTGAAAGCTCTAGCGCGGAGTGGTCCGCCATCTTTTCTTTTGTTTGGACACGCATTTCTGAAATGGCCCATCTGTCCGCATTCGTAACACTTCCTTGGCCCTGTGGGGTTCGGCTTCCCATTCAAAGTGGTGACATTGCAGTCTTTTCCAACATGCCCAGACCGTTGGCACTTCTCGCAGACAACATTGCAATACCCAGTGTGGTGTTTGTAACACCTCTTGCATTGAGGTAGGGTTCCCTTGTAGTTCGGGTTCATGTTGGTGTTCGGATTGGGGTTTCCACCGTTGTTGTTTCCCCTAAAACCCTCATGTGGTTTCGCAGGGTTTTGATCATAGTTCCTTCCCATGTTGTTGTTGTTATTGTTGTTGTGGTTATCCCATTTGCGCTTCTCACTAGTACCCGCTTCAGACTTAGTTTTCTCCGGTTCATCAATGGTTATTTGATTCATTAAAGTATGCACCATGTGCATCGCTTCAGGAAAATTTGGTGGTTTGGACGAGGTGACGTTTCCCTTAATGCTCTTAGGGAGTCCCCAAAAGTACCTTTCCATTCGCTTGAATTCCGGGGTGACCATTGTCGGGCACATCAGGGCTAGTTCCAAAAATCTCCTGTTGTAACCATCAAGGTCATTCCCAATGGCCTTTAACTGCATGAATTCCATTTCCATCTTTTGTATCTCGGTTCTCGGACAAAACTCCTCAATCATGGCACACTTAAATTCTTCCCATGGCGTAGCATACGCCTCATCAATGCCTTGTGCCTGTGCCATTGTGTTCCACCACGTGAGCGCACCGTCAGACAGCGTGCAAGAAGCAAATTTGGTTTTGTTGTCCTCCGAACAGTTGCTAACTCGGAATACTGATTCAAGTTTCTCGAACCATCTGGTGAGACCAACCGGTCCCTCGGTTCCACTGAAGTTGTGTGGTTTACAGCTCTGGAATTCCTTGTAAGTACATCCATTTCGAACGGGTTGAATAACCGGTGGTGGTGGCGGTGGCGGTGGAGCTTGGGGTTGCATTTCCGCAATGGCTGCGGCTACACGTTCTTGGATCATCTCTTCAATTTGAGCAGCAGTAGGTATGGATCGACCATTAGCCATGGTGTTCTAAACAAAAATTTTGACTCAAGTCAAAATCCAGCATTCAAATAGTAATAATACAGTATATAGTAACCAACATGGAATCAAAATATCACATGTTATTAAATAATGCATCTAGGTACAAATACCACAGAATCATTGTACAGTAATGTAAATAGAACATCGTGCAAGAATTTAATAACGCAAAGTTCCATTAATAATAATAAGTTGCATACATCTGAATAAGTTCTTACAATACATAAGTGAAACATAAAACTACAACTAGATTACATAATGAAATCTAAATACAAAAGCCCTACGGTGAAGGTGGGTGTAGGATGTCCATAACATGAGACATCTGCTCCTCAAGCTCAGCTACCCGAGCTCGGAGGATCTCCACCTCCCTTGTCAATTCCTCGACTTTGGGAGATGGAGGGACAGGCGGTGCTGGCGGTGCTGGTGGTGCGGGTGGTGCCGGTGGTGCAGTCATTACATAACGGGGTGCAGATGTTCCGGCTCCAGAAATAGTCAGTACGTAACGGGGTGCCTTACGCACTTGTGGGTCGGCAGGGTACGGCACAAGCCGCTTACGAGCAGTAACCCTACGACGCCGACCAAATGCGTTAGTGAAAGCATGACCTCCATTCACCCCTGGAATGACGGTGCCATCAAAATGGTACCGCTTCTTCGGCGGGGTGGAGGGTACCTGTATAGGTACATCAGCAGGGTCCTCATCATCACTGGAGTCGTCTGAGGAGGTGTCGTCGGATGAAGCATCAGTGGATGACGGGTCGTCCGAATCATGTGGTGGCTGTACGGGTGGCTGAACTGGCCGTACTTGAGTGGCCATCATCTGTCTGTACCTAGCGGGTCTGATCGGAATGAGTCGTCCATCAGGGGCGCGTCGACACCAATGGCGATACCGATTATGGAATGGACCTTCCCCGAACTCCACGGGAATCACAATCTCACCGGAGCGGGGCTGTGATCCTGAGGGTCCGGGGGCAGATGGAGCTGGAATCTCTGAAGGGTCCTGGGCTCCGCTAGAAGTAACCACTGGGGCAGGCGCTTGGCTGCTAGTCCCGGAAGATGAAGCGCCGGGGTCACTCGTGGGTAGCGGGATTGGTGTGTCGGCAGCAGCAGCAGGTGGGGTGGCTGACGAGTCTGAACTGCCCAAAATGATAGCAGGTGGAGTATCCGACATCTGAACAAGGAAAAATAAATTTTTCCATGTCAGTAAGTCATAAAGCAAGCACGTATTAGGCCAACAGTTTAAATCATGTATAACAATAAGTAGCATGGCAATAATAACGAATCGTACATAAGTAGCATGCAATCGAAAGCAAGTAATATCATACAGTAGTAAAATCATGTAATAGCATACGCCATATAGCAGTAAAAGTAAGCAGCAGCATGCAGTAAGTTCAGCGAAAACAAGTAAACTAGCAAGTTGTAGATTAGTCCTATTAGTGAATCCTACTCAGTCAGTCTTAGACTCACTAATGCATCCTAATTCCCTACAACCAATGCTCTGATACCAAATGTGATGCCCCATACAAAACCATCGTGTACGAATCATCAACAACAGGATCATTACAAGGTTAAGTACTATATGCTGTAATAAAAGAAGTTGCATTCACGATAAAAAGATGACATCATAACCGACGTCAATTGTTTGACACCAACAGTATGCTTCTACGAATAGCAAGCATGAATAAATGTATGTGACCCTTAGGTCATTACAAAACATAGTTCAAAAGTATTAAAGTTTGAATGCAAGATAAACAGTTCATGTGGTGATAACACTAGAGCAGCGGGTGTCTACGGCTAGACTAGCACGACAGCGGAAGCAAATAACCTTAAGCACTTGAGAAAAACATGCTTAAAAACGTCAACACAAAGGTTGGTGAGCTATAGTTTAAGTATAACAGTATGTAAGGTAGGCCACGAGATTTCAGTGCTACAAAGAGCGTTTCAAAACAGTATGATAAAGTATATGTTAACCGTGGGCACTTGGTAACTAACTTAATGTTTATACCCCCTGAAAGTACACTTGGCAAGTGCGTATGTTTACGAAGTATTAAACACTCATTAAATGCTAGCACTACTAGCCCGAGTGGGGATGTCAAACCCTATGGATCCATATCTAAGATTCGCGTTCACCGGTTCAAAAACCAATGACTAAACGTTACCGAGCTAAAGGGAATGTTTCTGCCGTTATATAACCCACACATATATAAAGTTTAAGTACTCGTGCCTAGTATGTAAAACATAAAATTCGCATGTATTCTCAGTTCCCAAAATAAGTTAAAGTAAAAAGGGAATGCTATAACTCACAATGATAAAGTAGCGGTAAAGTATGACTCGGAAAGTAAGCAAGTAATGAAGGTTGTCCAAACGGGTCCTCAACCTAAGTCAAATAGTACTAAGTCAGTAAATCGTCCAAATAAGTTTAAAAGTATGTAAATAAGGTCTTAAGGGTCATCATCATTCATCATTAAACAAAAGGTGTAAAGTAAGTTTCGTTCATGAAAAGAGTTTAAAACAAGGGCTGACTTCGGTCAGTTACCACGGCCTCAATACCTACTGAAATAAGGTGAGACCAGTGGCCATAGCTCCGTCTATGAGTACTTTAAGTGTGGTAAAAATTCCAGAAGCAAAATCGTCTTCATTTGACCGTGGCGACAGTCTAAGTGCGAGTAGGTCAGAATTTTCAGCACAACGTTAAAAGGACATAGGGACGATCGGAGGGCCATAAATCCTAAACCGTAACTCGGATTAAGACGAGTCCTATATGAAAAGTTGTCTACTCGAACAGAGCTATCTAAAAATCATAATTACAGTAGCCCAGATCGTACGGGTCAGACACAGAAACAGTAAAACAGTAGGGTCAGTAGGTTCCGGTGGTTCTTGGTGCTCGATGCTTATCATGGTTCTCATCCTTGATGCGTATAGCTTCAAGTGTACAACTCATTGATGTGTTTGCATCATTTTCACCAAAGTTTGACCATCATAACCCAAGTGTAAGTCTAAGACATGAAGCACAACTCACTTAAGTGTTGCAAGTGTTTTGATGAACCAAAGTTACATCAAAGTCTTAGATCTAACACATACATGAACTTTAAAACTAATAATAAGTTACAAACTTGAAAGTGAACTTATGAAATCAAGATCTTAAGTTGTAGAACATAGTTCTTAGTTTGATCTTGAAGATCTAAGACTCAAAAGTCTAGATCTAACATAAGTGTACAAAGTTATAATTAAAGAGAGGTTACTTACGTGTTCTTGAACTTTCAAAGTTAACTTTTAGTTCAAGATTAATGAGATCAAAGTTAACTAGTAACACTTGACCAATAACAACCAACAAACATGAAATTAAAGTGCATAATGTAAAGAATAAACTAAGTAAACAAGTAACTAGTTCATGAGTTTCATACTTTAAAGATTCAAGCCTAAGTCTTGATCTTTAAGAAAGTAAACTTTAAAGTTTACTAACATGAATTACAAGTATGCTTTCACAACTCATGAACTTAAATCTTTTTAAAGCAATATATGTAGAACATAAACTAAAGAGTTTTGTTCTTGTATGTCTTGTAAGAACAAGATAAATGAAGAATGAAACTAGTAAGTTTGATTCTTGAAAACATGTAAGTAATAACTACAAGTAAGTAACAACTACAACAAGTAACAAAACAATAATCAAAGAACAAGTGATGATGATGATTAAGGGGTGTTTTGGTATTCGGTTTTACAAGAGGAGAAGAAGGAGAAAAAGCTATTGTTACTTACAAGTATTAGAGAGAAATGAGAGGAAAAAGATGAGAGAAATTTGCAAGTAAAAGTGTGTGTGTGAAAGTGAAATGAAGTAGTGAATGAAGTAACAAGTAAAATGAAAAAAAAAAGAACCCTCCCTATACTACTCAAAGTTGACGGTTTGGATGGGGGAAAGGGGAAGGCAAAAATCCACTAGTTCATTTCATGTAAAGCCTTACAAAGTTGGATACTAGAGGTGTTTTTATGGGAAGTAACATGTAACAAGATTTCAAGTCTTTAAACTAACTAGTTGTAGCGACCCCGACAAATCGTCAAGTGACGGCGTCGACTACGTAGGTCCCATTACATGGTCATAAGTCTTTAAGACAACGTTTGACCAAAATATGTCGCATTCATTTCAATGTAAAAGGGTGTTTCAAGTTTACAAAAAGAAGTTCGACGACTAGTTACATTACAATGTTAAACGTACAATTGAAACCTATGCGACACAATTTAAAAGTAGCCAAAAAGATGCTCCAAATATGCATGTATACTCGACATCCAAGCAAGTATCAAAAGAGTGCGGAAGCATGTATCACTTAAGCATTCAAAACCTGAGAAAAACATAGAAGAATCTGTCAACGAAAACGTTGGTGAAATCATAGGTTTAGTAAATGAGTATGTAAGTAAAATAAGTTGAACCACAAGTTATAGTATAAGTCGATTTTCCGAATCGTTTGAATTCCATAAGTATTGTTGTTTACCGAGCACCCAATTATCAAAGCTTAACCGTATCATTTACCTCAGCATAAAAGTGTTAGAACATACACCGTACCAGAATATATTTCATTCGCTTAACGGTAGCGAACCGTCCGAATGAGGGTTAGTCAAACCCGTATGGATCCACACAACATAGTCTCGCTTACACCATCTGATGTAACTAATGATAATTGAATTGAGGATTTTTGTTCAAACTCGTCCGTATCTTTGTATTCACAATTGTGTTCAATGTAACAAAGTATGAAAAATATATATACGTGTGAAATGTATATAAGTACGTAATGTATATGTTTCTCAGCCCACGATTTAAAAGTATAAAAGTTGTTGAAAAGTGGGACTATGATCTCACCTCGAGTGCACGAGTATAAAAGTACTTCACAAGGTAAACGTGTGCATGAAAGTTGCTTAGCCTTGACCTAAACAAGTAAGTTGTATCAATTTACCGGTTACGACACAAGGTCGGGTGAAATGTTCTCAATTAGTCCTATGGCTCGTTACGACTCGATTATGTAGCATGTGAATCAAATTGTCAAGTTTCATGCAAGATACAAGTACAGAAACAAGTTAGGAAGGTTGCATAATCATTTGGTTAAGTTTGACAAAAAGTCAAACTTTGGTCGGTCAAAGTCAACGAAAGTCAACACGTTCGGGTCGGGTCCCGAACTATTTTTCTGAGGTTTTTATTCATATATAAGCATGTTAGAACAAATCTCATGTGAATCGGAGGTCTAGAACGGGCCAAACATTTTTCACATTTGGGACAAGGAGGTCAGAACCTGGCCCCCTTATATGTCGCGCCGCGACAGGAAAGGGCCGCGCCGCGGAAAAGGCCGGGTGCTGGTGCCTGGCCAGTCCCAAATGTTCAAGTCTCAATCCAAAACCTTTTTGTCCATAAAACACAAACCGCTAACACTTAGGACTCGCACCTTATATCGATGGAAAGCTCTTTTGACGTAGAATGCAACTAACCACAATTCATCAATCAAAAACCTCATTTGTAACAACCGAGTTTTCAAACCAAGTGATCATTCAAGGTCCATTTTTAAAGTTTCAAGTTCTTGAAATGCATTTCATGATTCGGGAATCCAATCCACACATATGATATGCCGTTTCGAAGGTAATTACTCATGCAATACAACTAAACACTTAATAACAATATTTCATAGCATCCAAAGTATCAAAAGTTCATTTCAAGTTCATCAAACCCTAATCAAAATTCACAAAAATCACAAATCATGTATTTGAAGTTTTCTTAATCAACCTACGCATCAAAACGAAGCTAGTGATACTAGTAACACAATTAAAACATGAACTTTAACAATTTAACAACATTTAATCTTCCAAAATCAAAGATTAAGCAAACCCATTTTCAAGTGTTCAAACTAGTTACTCAAATCAACAAATCGAACAAACAAAACATATATTCATGTTATACACGAGCCATAGACACTAATTAACACTTTTATAATTCAAAAACATCAAGAACACAAAATCTAGTGATTTTAGAAAGTTACCCAAATGAGATGAAATTGGTATCAAGTCGAAGAGGATGAAGAGAGGATTCCAAATATGTAATTTGTTTTGATGTTAGCCTCCAAATCCGAAATTAGATGATGAATCTTGTTTGAGTTCTTGAGAGGAAAAATGGAAGTATGAAAAGAGAGAAAGGGAGAAAATGAGAGGAGGAGGTTGAAGGTTTGACTAGTTGACCTAGTCAAATCTTTGGCCTCTTTGCAAGTTTAGTCCCTCTAGTTCGGGTGCGGGTGCGTGAATTAACCAAACGAATTATTTTGAATTACACGAGAGTACGAGAGATGTTATAATCTAATAACGAAAATATTTTAAGAATGTTAGCTAATGGAGGATACGAATCGAGATACTGAGGATATTATTAAAATAAAAAGACGGGCGTTAAAATAATTTAATGGAAAAATGCGGGATGTTACATTACCCACACCTTAAAAGAAATTTCGTCCCGAAATTTAATTGGAAGCAATAGTCGTGGTTTCTTACTCGAGACCTAGTGTTGTCAATGCTGTGAATAAGTGAAGATACGTCCTCGGACATTCCCACAAATTTTGACAGTCGAGATCTCAGTTTGTATTAAGACTTGGTTTTACGATCCACAATTTCAACCAGTTTCCCATGAAGGGGAGTTTGCCATCAATAGTAAGTTTATCTAGGAGAGTAGCACGTTCCTGTTCCGTAGGACACGTCTCTAAGTTTGTTGCATGGAACGTAGGGTAAACGGAAACTTAATTGAGTCGAAAGTTCTAAACGGTAGGAGCGGTTCCAATACGCCCCGAGGTTTCAAAAGGATTAATATATCGCGATTTTAACTTTCCCTGATTCCCGAAACGGATTACACCTTCCCAAGGTGCGAGTTCTCAATATTACACGGTTACTGGCTTAGGATTCGAGAGGTTTACGTCGAATATCGGTATAGCCCTTTTGGCGACTACGAGTCGTCTTGAGTCCTTCTCGGACTTGTACGATCTCAACTGTTATTTCTTGAATGAGTTCGGATCCGGTGATTTGCTTGCCACATGCTTTGGTCCAACGAATAGGGGTATGACATTTGCGGTCATATAGGGTTTCGGATGTGCGGCGTTAATACACGAATGGTAACTGTTGTGTGAGAGGAGACAACTAAAGGCAACAATACATGTTTGTAACATGTCTTTCCAAGATGTGAAACGTACGTTTGTTTGGTCCGTTGGTTGTGGATGATACATGGTACTCATGTTTAAACGTGTCTCTAAGGCTTCTTGTAACACTAGAAGTGAAACGAGTATTGTGATCCGAGATAGTCGATAATGGTACACCGTGTTGGAATAGAATTAAGATATGTTTGAACAAGCTAGTTAGGGTTTGAAAACGTTCGTTGGAACAAGTTCCTTACCGGCTACAGAGAACATTTTTTTTTTTTCAGGGCTATTCACCCTCGTGGTGAATACTAGTAATACATGATGAGTCTCTCTCTCCATTGAGAAAGTATATAAAAGGTTTCCTTATACAAAAGTACAAGCAAAAGGACAGGAGTGGAATGAGAACTTAGAATAGGATGAGCTCACATCCTGAGGTAGCCATATCGCGCATCTAGTGGTTAAATGTTGAGACCTGGTGGGAAAACGAGATAGAACACATAGTTGTATAGTTCGGGGTTGAGTAGTAGTTGTCCGTATCAGGAGCATGAGGACGATAAGTCAAAGAGAAAGGAAGTATCCTTGGATTGTGTGTTATCTTGGGTCCCAGTAATATCAGATGGTAACGGTGAAATAACAGAGGTATGTGATGGGGTATGTGATGACAAGAAAACTGATCGGGTCCACAATTTAAGTATTCGAATTCGTCGTGCAAAATAACGAATTTCAGTTACGTCGATTTTGAGTCGAGAGAGTATGCCTTTCGGCGTTCAAGTAGAAATATTTCCATATTTAAGTTCCATCTGGCGCTATACGAATTTAGCTAGTAATGTTGGTGTGAAAAATCACGCTTAAGGTCCGGGCACGGAGAGGTTTAAATTTCCAACTTAATGAGTTATCGAGGGTAAAGGACGAGCATCACGAGAAAAAGTCGAAAATGAACTTTCGGTAAGGATCTAAGATTTTACGAACACAAGTCAGAGTTGTGAGGGTTTCCCGATTACGTGTGGCTTGATTTTGAGATTGATTGTAATGCCTTGACCATTAACATCATGGTCTAGAAAATTGGACTTCATTTAACTAAAATTCTCACTTGGGGACTTTCGCATAGTGTTGCTCTTTTTCTCAACATTTCGAGCGTAAGACGGTGATGTTGTTCGTTTTCCTTCTTTACCGGAATAGGCTAAGATATCATCTATAAATACGATAACGGATTAGTCTATATAAATTTGCATACGCGGTTCAGGAGGTTTATGAATACGGACGGAGCCTTAGATTAACTGGACGGTACTAAGAGAGATTCACAACTATTGTAGCGAGTTCGGAAAATGGTTTAGGAGACATCGTCTCCCTCAATCCGCAAGTGATGATAACAAGGATGGAGATCGATTTGGTATACACACGAGATACTCGTACTTGATCAAGAGGTCGTTGGTAAGGGGAAAAAGAATATCGGTCCTTAACCGGAAGTTATTTAGTTCACAATAATCAATACATATGTGGGGAAAACATTTCCTTCCTAACGATTAGGTTTTGGGCTCTCTATTTGCAAACCCAATAAGTTTAACGTATATCCTCCGATAAAATTTATAAGTACACACTATTATTCCGTTGGTCACTTGAATGGCACAAGTAATGTCTAGGGAGGGGTGGTGGAGTGCATAGAGTACGAGTCAAAGTCTCGGTTATAAAGCGTCTAACGGTACCCGCATCGAATAAACATGAAATATAAGGTTGTTGAGAAGAAACGTACCCGTGACTAGTTGTCATCTCGGGCTCCCTCGGTGTTAATGTTGAAATTTCGGCCGCGTGCATTGGGGTTGGTCTTCTTCTCTGGGCACGCATTCTTAAAATGACCCGGTTGGCCACATTCGAAACAAACGCCCGACCGGTGTGCATTGGGTGCCTTTTGGGCGACGGGGGCGACGCTCCTACAATCGTTGGCCGTATGACCACTTCCTTGGCACCGATGGCAAGTTAACTTACCACATTCACCATAATGACGGTTGCGGCATTTGTTGCAAAATTTTGCTACATTCGCCATAATGATGTTTGTGGCACTTGTTGCAAGATGGTAGACTTCCGGCATAGCCTTTCTTGTCGTTGGAGGTGAAAGGCTTCTTGGTGGGGTTGTTGTTGTAGTTGCTCAATTCGGGGGCTTCCCATTTTCTTTTGTTGCCACCCGACTTATCCTCGGCTTTATATGCCGACACCTCAATTTCGTCCACCGTTTCGATCAATTGGCGGGCCATATTCAAAGCCTCTTGGTGATTAGCGGGTTTGGATGACATTACTCCTTGTTTGATGCTCTTAGGAAGACCATCCATGTACAGCTCAACCCTTAAAGACTCGGTACTCACGAGATTTGGGCACATCAAGGCTAGCTCAGAAAATCGTTGATTATAGGCCTTTAGGTCATTCCCGATCGCTTTTAAAGTTCTTAGCTCGTGTTCAAGCTTGCGGGTCTCTTCGCGCGGGAAGTATTCGGTGATCATCTTTCCTCTTAAGTCGACCCAAGAGAGAGCGTGGGCTTCGTGGATACCCACCGATTGTACATACGTATTCCACCATGTGAGAGCGATACCGGCGAAGGTGTGAGTGGAAAATCTGACCTTGTCTTGGTCCCGACAACCGCTTATGCTAAAGACGGCTTCTGTTTGCTCAAACCATCGGGTAAGCACGACCGGTCCCCCGGTTCCATCAAAAGTGTGAGGTTTGCACCCCATGAAGTTCTTATAGGAGCACCCTTCGTTTGAATTACCGGCTCCATTGTTGTTGTTGTTGTGATTGTTGTTATTGTTATTGTTGTTGGAAGAGTGACCGGCCATGGCCGCATCCACGGCGGTGGCTATCATACGTTGGAGGGCTTGTTCAGGAGTTTCGATAGGAGCGCGTCGACGAGCCATTGCTCCTTCAAAACACAAGAATATTGTTGGTTAGTATTCTCAATAATACTAACCGTGATATGGAATAAGGATAGAGAGACAATTTTTGCTTGACTCGCCTTAAATTCTTTATGTCATAACGTCAGAACGTCCATGTGAATCACCGTAATATAATCCTGGAAATTATATTACCCTGATTTACATGTGCATTTAACATTACATCATAAAGTCAAGGTGGCGCGTCAACAAAATTTATCAACGTAAGATCAAGATCGAATACGAGTTAGATATGATGGAAGAGTTCGAGTATAATGCACAAATAGTCAAGTAATTCCTACTCCAGTCTATATGCCGGTTGTAGTCTAGATTCACCTATGTACCCTATGACTCGGGGTGGACACAAATGAACTCTAAATCCCTACAACCAATGCTCTGATACCACTTGTAGCGACCCCGACAAATCGTCAAGTGACGGCGTCGACTACGTAGGTCCCATTACATGGTCATAAGTCTTTAAGACAACGTTTGACCAAAATATGTCGCATTCATTTCAATGTAAAAGGGTGTTTCAAGTTTACAAAAAGAAGTTCGACGACTAGTTACATTACAATGTTAAACGTACAATTGAAACCTATGCGACACAATTTAAAAGTAGCCAAAAAGATGCTCCAAATATGCATGTATACTCGACATCCAAGCAAGTATCAAAAGAGTGCGGAAGCATGTATCACTTAAGCATTCAAAACCTGAGAAAAACATAGAAGAATCTGTCAACGAAAACGTTGGTGAAATCATAGGTTTAGTAAATGAGTATGTAAGTAAAATAAGTTGAACCACAAGTTATAGTATAAGTCGATTTTCCGAATCGTTTGAATTCCATAAGTATTGTTGTTTACCGAGCACCCAATTATCAAAGCTTAACCGTATCATTTACCTCGGCATAAAAGTGTTAGAACATACACCGTACCAGAATATATTTCATTCGCTTAACGGTAGCGAACCGTCCGAATGAGGGTTAGTCAAACCCGTATGGATCCACACAACATAGTCTCGCTTACACCATCTGATGTAACTAATGATAATTGAATTGAGGATTTTTGTTCAAACTCGTCCGTATCTTTGTATTCACAATTGTGTTCAATGTAATAAAGTATGAAAAATATATATACGTGTGAAATGTATATAAGTACGTAATGTATATGTTTCTCAGCCCACGATTTAAAAGTATAAAAGTTGTTGAAAAGTGGGACTATGATCTCACCTCGAGTGCACGAGTATAAAAGTACTTCACAAGGTAAACGTGTGCATGAAAGTTGCTTAGCCTTGACCTAAACAAGTAAGTTGTATCAATTTACCGGTTACGACACAAGGTCGGGTGAAATGTGCTCAATTAGTCCTATGGCTCGTTACGACTCGATTATGTAGCATGTGAATCAAATTGTCAAGTTTCATGCAAGATACAAGTACAGAAACAAGTTAGGAAGGTTGCATAATCATTTGGTTAAGTTTGACAAAAAGTCAAACTTTGGTCGGTCAAAGTCAACGAAAGTCAACACGTTCGGGTCGGGTCCCGAACTATTTTTCTGAGGTTTTTATTCATATATAAGCATGTTAGAACAAATCTCATGTGAATCGGAGGTCTAGAACGGGCCAAACATTTTTCACATTTGGGACAAGGAGGTCAGAACCTGGCCCCCTTATATGTCGCGCCGCGACAGGAAAGGGCCGCGCCGCGGCAAAGGCCGGGTGCTGGTGCCTGGCCAGTCCCAAATGTTCAAGTCTCAATCCAAAACCTTTTTGTGCATAAAACACAAACCGCTAACACTTAGGACTCGCACCTTATATCGTTGGAAAGCTCTTTTGACGTAGAATGCAACTAAACACAATTCATCAATCAAAAACCTCATTTGTAACAACCGAGTTTTCAAACCAAGTGATCATTCAAGCTCCATTTTCAAAGTTTCAAGTTCTTGAAATGCATTTCATGATTCGGGAATCCAATCCACACATATGATATGCCGTTTCGAAGGTAATTACTCATGCAATACAACTAAACACTTACTAACAACATTTCATGGCATCCAAAGTATCAAAAGTTCATTTCAAGTTCATCAAACCCTAATCAAAATTCACAAAAATCACAAATCATGTATTTGAAGTTTTCTTAATCAACCTACGCATCAAAACGAAGCTAGTGATACTAGTAACACAATTAAAACATGAACTTTAACAATTTAACAACATTTAATCTTCCAAAATTAAAGATTAAGCAAACCCATTTTCAAGTGTTCAAACTAGTTACTCAAATCAACAAATCGAACAAACAAAACATATATTCATGTTATACACGAGCCATAGACACTAATTAACACTTTTATAATTCAAAAACATCAAGAACACAAAATCTAGTGATTTTAGAAAGTTACCCAAATGAGATGAAATTGGTATCAAGTCGAAGAGGATGAAGAGAGGATTCCAAATATGTAATTTGTTTTGATGTTAGCCTCCAAATCCGAAATTAGATGATGAATCTTGTTTGAGTTCTTGAGAGGAAAAATGGAAGTATGAAAAGAGAGAAAGGGAGAAAATGAGAGGAGGAGGTTGAAGGTTTGACTAGTTGACCTAGTCAAATCTTTGGCCTCTTTGCAAGTTTAGTCCCTCTAGTTCGGGTGCGGGTGCGTGAATTAACCAAACGAATTATTTTGAATTACACGAGAGTACGAGAGATGTTATAATCTAATAACGAAAATATTTTAAGAATGTTAGCTAATGGAGGATACGAATCGAGATACTGAGGATATTATTAAAATAAAAAGACGGGCGTTAAAATAATTTAATGGAAAAATGCGGGATGTTACACTAGTTAAGTTCCACATAATACTTACAAGAAGTAATGGGCTAAACAAGTCCATTAATATGGGTAGGGTGGGCTTCTAAGCCCATGTACAATTAAAAAGCCAAAGTATGTATTAATTAACAAATAAATCCAATTAAAGCCCATGTAACTAACTAATAACCATAGTTAATTAAAATGATTAATAAAACTAATCATGAATGTAAATAATATTCTAAAAATATTATTCGTAAAAGTTTCGTGTGTCACAAAGACGTTTCGGGCATTTAAAGTCAAGTACGGGAAATCATGGCAACATGTAAATGTAATAACGTACATTCGTTTAATCACAAGTATTAATAATAATAATTATTAATAAATAAACGTTGGAAAATCCAGGGTCGTTACAATTATACTCTTGACTTTTATAAATTTCTTATAAGTATTTTACGCATGGACAAACCAATGTCACTATCCGTATATAAGCAAACCAATGCTTATTCAAGAGTCTTCCGGTCAAACCAATGCCCGGGTATTTGGACAAGTAAACCAATACTTGTATTTTATAGTTATGACTTTGCAGATCACCGTCCTACGCGGTGTACAAGCGTTTGAAACAAACCAATGTTTTACTACTGTTACCATTATTTATAGTATTAGTAGCCAAACTAAACTATGCCACTTGGGAGTCGGAGCGTTCCTTGTGCAGCGATGCGTGCAACCAGCATACTTAATGTTTATAAAGTTTTGGACACACTAAATAAGAAACACTGAGTTCGTAGAGGGTGGATCAATTCCCTTGATACGTGTGTTTTCTTTGCGGACTTAACCGCGAAAATAATATATGTGATGTGTATGCGGGTCTATCCTACCTGTTAAAAGGATTTTCGGCATGCGACCATTAATCACTGAAAGGAAAATAACCTTTTCTAACAGACATGCTCATATCATGGTTGCCCCCATTTCAATAGTACTAAAGTACTTAGTGGTGTTGAAATCTAGAATGAAACTTAAACCACTTTTATAAGGGAAGGGCAAAAGTGCGTATGCGACCATGAGCAAATAAAGTGATCTCATGGACTTACGCAATGCTGCCACGAGATTATTAGGATTTTCCATGGTCTTACGCGTTACCGCCATGGACTTAATAAATATGCCATGGGCGCGCGTACGCGACCATGGTCTTTAAACAATTGTCCATGGTCTTACGCGTTGCCGCCATGGACTTAATAAATATGCCATGGGCGCGGGTACGCGATCATGGTCTTTAAACAATTGTCCATGGTCTTACGCGTTGCCGCCATGGACTTAATAAATATTCCATGGGCGCGGGTACGCGATCATGGTCTTTAAACAATTGTCCATGGTCTTACACGTTACCGCCATGGACTATTTTGTACAAATTGTGCGGAATGTGATATCGCGTGCTCAACACTGTAAAGGGACATTATAGAGCGATCTTGCGGAGTAGCACTGCAGAATCTTAGCATCTCAGGGAGACATATTCCGTACCCAACCGTCTTTCCAAAGATAAAGGAAACATTTTTCTACTAGCTATAGTATATATTATGCCAGCCCCCATTTCAATATAACTAAAGTATCTTTAGTTGTGTTGAACTATAATTGGTATCACACACAAAAATCAAGAGGCCATTGGCATCCATTTAGGAAAGTTGTTCTAATATTCAAACTATGCGCCTGATATTAAATCACTCGTGCTACATTTTAAATTATGCACATGTGTCGCAAGCTTGCGTTAAGCTTAAAGCGTAAGGTATTATTCTATGTACGAGCTATACCCACATATATTTTGCTGATAACATTCTACACAATCATTTATAAGATGTGTATTCACTTGTATTAAATCACCCCTTTAATTGTGGTGAAATACTCTGTCAGTCTCAGTTATCATGGTAATTAAAATATTATCACATAATCTTGTGTTGTGCGCGGTTGCGAACGAGGGCTGCTTGAAATTTGTAAACAAGATAATGTGCCCGCGTTTCTATGTTATGCCCGAAGATAATGGGATATATAAGTGTACAATGATCATTTGATCATTTAAACCGACCTAGAGTTGCATAATAGTATAGATACGCCGCAATTAATGATTTGTCACGCAATGCGCAAGTTATACATTTATATATACATTTATATATATTGCCACTAACGTTTATAGCGTCTCGGAAATTTAGGAATGAGTCATATGCACGAAGAAACTCAAATTAAACAAAGAGTATTATTTGGTTAAAATAATCTCAAACGAGATGCGTAGTCTAAATGCGGATAAATGCGTTTGTTGATATTTTGTAGCCATGAGAAATTCCATGAACTTAAACTGAATATGTCTCAAAGATTTATTCATTAGAAGAATTAGCTTTTCGGATTAAGCCGAGAGTGGCTTGGTCATTGACCTATTTTGTGCCACATCAGTTGCAGACTATGACCATAGTGTCCAAAAAGTAACTTGTATTGTGATAAAAAAAAATTCTCATCCGCAATAAGCCACAAATTTTATATCTATTAAGATAATCTCCGCAATTTTGGTATTAAAACTTCTAGAATCTCGTGGATGATGTATATTCGTAAATAAACTATCTCATATCAACTTCCACTATTAGGGATATATATTCCTTGAATATTGGTGGAATATTTTAATGATGGATATCGATAAATAATAAAATCGAATTATTCAAAGATCTGTCCACATAAATGAGATTCACCTATTATTAAACAAAATAATGTTTATAGATAAAATCACGTGGCCTTACTTATATTGACTTGTAAGAGTTGTACCCTTAGCTGAAAGTTTATATTTTGTAACCAAGAGTTTGAAGCTATTTTTAGCTATATTTTTAGCCATGCGCTTATGTTAGATCGCCATGATCTCATAATATGTAGTTGTGTGAATGATGTGACTATGCACGATCATGTGTTTAGGCAGTGCGGGATGCGCAAATATACATGCATGAATGTATAATACGTGTCCATAAATTTGTATGAAGTATCCAAATTTTACCACGTTTAAGTGATATATGATTATTGCTTATAATATTTTGGTTCTCTTACGAAATATATAAATAACAGTTGTAGCTTGTAATCAATTATCGAAGATCTTCAATGTATATAATACTGAGTAATATAATAAGAAGTAATACTCCATAAGAGCTTTTTGATATATTCCATATATATAAAAGATGTGAATGGCACATTGTAAATTCAAGATTTTTATGTCATCCCACTAAAATAGAAAAAGATATACTCAGATTCTATTACGTCTCTACTATTATAATGTGTGATTCGATAATCCCGTAATATATTGTTTATACGATCTTTCGTAATACAAACATTGCCGATTATTTGAGTATTAACCAAATCAAACACCGTAGCAAAACAAAGTTTTCGGCCATATAGATTTAATAAATCGACATAAAGAGAAGATTCAAAATATTAAGAAACTTTTTATTTTTTATTTTAATATTATTTTATTCTTGAGAAACTTAAGAACCGGTATGAATGATTTCGTTTTCGCTGTAATTTTTGCTGAAAACTCGCAAGCTTTTAGTAGTCAATCAAAACATTGAAGAGATTATTTTTATACATCTTGCACCCGATTCAAGTGAGCGTCAAATATATTCATGTGCTATTTTGTATGCGATTTTTGAACAGATCATGCTATAAGTTTTGTGCATAATTTGCATTAAAAGATTGGAGATTTAGCTTTGCATGTTTTGTATAATCATGAAAACACGGTGCTAAAAACTTTTATCATTAAGAAAATATGTAAGTTTTAATTTGTGTAAGCATAGTTCAACCGCAAAGAATTTAATTAACCATAAATTATGATTTACGTGTAGAATTTTTTCCATTATATTTCAACGCACCCGATTTAAAGAAATTAGCGACTATATATGCAGTTTACCTTTCAATTTTATTCGTTCATACATAATATATAATATATATGTATTTATGCGTGTAAGGTCTACATTCATCGTGGAAAATTAGTCAGACCTTAAACCATGTAGATACATGTCAATATGCACTTTATCAAATTTAATGCATAATATAATAAAGGTAAACATACACGGAATATGAACAGAGAACTTACAAATATGAATCAGATATGATTCGTATTTTAAATTGACGGCAGTATAACCCGATCACTTGTTGTTGTGTGTCCTACGAACGGAAACTCAATTCCGTTTCGTATAAAACTCGGCAAGATCCAATCAAAGGAGGTTGGACATGTCATATAAAACAATCTAGATTAATGTTCAGATATATAAAAATACAAGAATTATAGAAATCTTCATGATTTATTTAATCTTGTCGGTCAATCACAATCGAATAATTAATAAACGGTGATATGTATTTTTATAAAGTAATACGGATCACTTTTGATCAGAAACTTTTATAAAGCACCATAGGAGACAAAACACTTACGTTGTTTTCCGATGCATTAAACCGACGTGGGGATGGATCGAGCAAGTTCTGGATTATTGAATATATTTTTGTGAAGAACATGAAGTGTGCTTTGCTTAATTGCTTGTGTCCCACGGATGGCACCAAATGATCAAGCATATTTCCACCGAAGGTCGAGAACACGCTTGATTACAATAGATGAGGGTTTGTTATGTACAGCGGCTTTAACCTCCGGTCCGGTTACCGTGATAACCCTAGCCGAGATGATGATTTCGGGAGGGTGGTTATGGCTGTTTGGCCGCCATTGAAGTGTGTCGACTGGCGGCTTAGGGAGAAACCCTACACGACGGTGTAGGTAAAACCCTAGAGGGAGAGAAGCGTTTTAGCTTCTAGGATATATGTATTTAGGGTAAAGGTCCTACCCTCTATTTATAGAGGCCTATTAGGGTTTTGAGGGGAAAAGGCTAGCGGGCCTCTAACGGACCAGGCTTAAGCGAAAGACTAAGTAATAGCCCGATGCGCTATGCGGATCATCAGTAATATACGGAGCAAGTAAACTGGACGTGTTGTTTTCCTAATACAAGGTTAGCAATTGGGTGACACAAAACCGCAAGTTTTAAGCTAAAATTTTCAAATCTGAAACCCACAAAACTCACAAAAATATTTTGCAAACACCGGTGAAGGGTTATTCCTAAAAACTTATCTAGGGTAAAAACTAGATTGAATTTTCAAAAGATCAAATGTTTTCATAAAGATCCAATTTCCTAACGGATCTAAATTTTTATAGTCATGTGGGACTGTAAACCACATCGTTACCATCATTGTTCATAACCGCCGTATTGAAATCACTGATGTGCAAAGTGTGAAGAATAAAGAAGTGATTCTAGTAAAGTTTTATTCAATATCTATATTGCTTGAGGACAAGCAACGCTCAAGTGTGGGAATATTTGATAATGCTAAAAATGAACACATATTTCATAGCATTATCCTTCAAGAAAGACAAGCTTTTAGTTGCAATTGTTCTATTTACGAGTGATATTCATTTAAATAATAAAAGGTGAAGATAAAAGACAGATTCGACGATTTGAAGACGCAAACGACCAAAAAGCTAAAAAGTACAAAGTACAATCCAAGTGGTTCAAATTATTGATGAGAAACGTCTAGAAATTACAAGAGTACAAGCCGTGAAATGCAAAGTACAAGATATTAAATAGTACGCAAGGATGTTCGAAAATCCGAAACCGAGACATGAACCAACTATCAGCACGCGACGCAACGGACCAAAAATTACAAGTCAATTATGCACAAGAATATAATATAATATATAATTAATTATATATATATTATTATATATTATAATTATAAGCAGCCCACGTTTAATTCACTATGGTGAGCTGGAATCCAAAGCTCCGCACTCGCGGAGCTGTGAAGCACCAAACCTCCGCACTCGCGGAGCACAACAGTTCAAAGTAGGCCTATAAAAGGCCGCGCATTCTGATCGATTTCATTACACCTTTTTCTTTTCCTTTCTCATATCATATACGATATATATATATATATATATATATATATATATATATATATATATATATATATATATATATATATATATATATATTATAATTTTAATTTTAATTTTAATTTAAGTTTAATAATAATAAGGTTATGTTGGCGAATGTTTTAAGTTTGTAAGTCGAAATTCTGTCCGTGTAACGCTACGCTATTAATAATCATTGTAAGTTATGTTCAACCTTTTTAAATTAATGTCTCGTAGCTAAGTTATTATTATGCTTATTTAAATTGAAGTAATCGTGATGTTGGGCTAAATATTAAAGATGGGGTTATTGGGCTTTGTACCATAATTGGGGTTTGGACAAAAGATCGACACTTGTGTAAATTAGACTATGGCCTATTAATGGGCTTTATATTAACTAAACGATACCTTGTTAATTTAATATAAAGGTTACAATTTGACGTATCGATATATAACCACATACGCTTAATCGGGTACGGTGGGTGGGATATTTATAAATACGAATTATTGTTCATTTGACCGGACACGGGGATGGATTAATAGTCACTGGACTCATTAAAACATGGGTGGATTACATTCAAGGGTAATTGGTGTAATTGTTAACAAAGTATTAAAACCTTGGATTACACGCAGTCGATAACCTGGTGTATTCATTAAACAAAGTATTAAGACCTTGTTACAGTTCGAATCCCCAATTAGTTGGAATATTTGACTTCGGGTAATAAGATTAATTTGACGAAGACTCTCGCACTTTATAATTATGATAGATGGACTATTATGGACAAAACCAGATGGATATATCGAATAATCCAAGACAAAGGACAATTAACCTATGGTAATAAATTAAAATCAACACGTCAACATCATGATTACGGAAGTTTAAATAAGCATAATTCCTTTATTTTATATCTCATCGTACTTTTAATTACCACAATTTTATTTATCGTCATTTTATTTATCGCACTTTTATTTATCGTCATTTACTTTACGCTTTAAATTAAGTTGTATTTATATTTAATATTTTACATTAGGTTTTAATTGTGACTTAAGACATAAAATCGACAAACCGATCACTAAACGGTAAAAACCCCTCTTTTATAATAATAATAATAATATTACTTTTATATATATTGATACAAATATAGTTTAAAATAAATATAGCGTTAAACTCAGCTAGCTCCCTGCGGAACGAACCGAACTTACTAAAAACTACACTACTTTACGATTAGGTACACTGCCTATAGTGTTGTAGCCAAGGTTTAGGTATATCCACTCTATAAATAAATAAATAAATAACTTGTGTAAAATTGTATCGTATTTAATAGTATTTCGCAATAAAAATATAACTATTTCGTATACACCTCGCATAACATCAGTTAGGGTTATAATAAATGATTAGAGTTTACACTAAATGATTAGGTTTAGGGCTTGGTTTATGAATATTAATTACTTCATTTATTATGTCCGTATAACAACCCTAATAGTTATAACACAGAAGTATAAAACATTAATGAAACCCTAAGGATATTATAGTCATTTCAGAGCGGAAAAATGAGGGTTGTTATAGCACATCCCCGTTAATTTAAACTTCGTCCCGAAGTTTCAGGAAGACTTCTCTGATGTATCAGCAATTGGAAAAAGATGAGGATATTTTCTCTTCATCTGGTCTTCACGTTCTCAGGTATACTCGGGACCTCTTCGTGAATTCCAATAGATCTTAACAATAGGAATAGAGCTTTGTTTCAAGCTTTTAACCTCGCGATCCATAACCTCTATCGGTTCTTCAACAAAGTGCATTTTATCATCAATGCGGATATCATCCAATGGAATAATGAGTGTATCATCAGCAAGACATTTTTAAGATTCGAGACATGAAATACATCATGCACATTACTAAGCTCAGTGGGTAATTCTAATCAATATGCCACAGGACCAACTCTTTCAATAATCTTGAAAGGCCCTACATAACGTGGACTTAATTTGCTTCGCTTACCAAAACGAACGACGCCCTTCCAATGGGATACTTTCAACATGACTTTGTCACCAACTTAGAATTCTAAATCTTTTCAACGTTTATCAGCATAGCTCTTCTGTCGGTTGCGGGCAGTTTCTAATCGTTTCTTAATCTGAATGATCTTTTCGGTAGTTTCATGAATGATTTCAGGACCAATTAAATGTCTGTCCTCTAATTCATCCCAACACAATGGGGATCTACATTTTCATCCGTAAAAGGCTTCAAAAGGTGCAGCCTTAATACTTGAGTGATATCTGATGTTATAAGAAAATTCAGCTAAAGGCAAGTGTCTATCCCAACCTTTGCCGAAATCGATAGCACAAGCACGAAGCATATCTTCCAACGTCTGAATAGTTCGCTCACTTTGACCATCAGTTTGCAGATGATAAGCTGTACTTATGTCAAGTTGAGTTCCAAGAGCAGATTGTAAAGTTTTCCAGAATCTAGAGACAAATTGACTATCGCGATCAGAAATGATTGAGATAGGAACTCCATGACGTGAGACAATCTCTTTGATATAGAGTTGTGATAATTTCTCCATCTTGTCAGTTTCCTTGATCGGTAAGAAATGTGCAGATTTAGTAAGACGATCAACTATGACCCAAATAGTATCGTTGCCGTTTGAAGTCTTGGGCAACTTAGTGATGAAATCCATAGTGATACATTCCCACTTCCACTGTGGAATATCCGGATGTTAAAGTAAACCAGACGGCTTCTGATACTCGGCCTTAACCATCAGACAAGTAAGGCACTTGCTCACGTAATCAGCAATGTCAGACTTTAGATTAGGCCACCAATAAAATTCTTTCACATCGTGATACATTTTACTGGAGCCCTGGTGAATAGAATATCTAGTCTTATGGGCTTCGTCCAAGACTAGTTCTCGAAGATTTTCAAAAATTGGGAACCAGATTCGGTTATTGAAATACCTTGTTCCGTTTCCCTTGAGTTCAAGATTCTTTTCGAGACCCTTCAGTCCCTCAAGCTGGACATTCTCTTCCTTCAATGCCTCAAGTTGTGCTTCTCAAATTTGAGATGTAAGATTCGTACAAATACGTATATTTAAAGCTAGGACTTGAATCGGTTTGACACGATCCTTTCTACTAAGGGCATCAACTACTACATTCGCCTTGCCAGGATGATATCGAAGTTCACAATCATAGTCATTTAATAACTCGATCCAATGCCTTTGTCTCATGTTTAATTGCTTCTGGTCAAAGATATGTTGAAGACTTTTATGATCAGTATACACCGTGATTCTAACCCCATAGAGGTAATGTCTCCACATCTTTAATGCAAATATCATGGCTCCTAATTCCAGGTCATGTGTGGTATAGTTCTTCTCATGTTTCTTCAACTGTCTAGATGCATAGGTAATAACCTTTTCACGTTGCATCAAAACACATCTGAAACCTTGATTCGAGGCATCACAATAGACTACAAAATCTTCAGTACCTTCAGGTAATGACAGAATTGGGGCTGTGGTTAATTTATCTTTCAGAATCTTGAAAACAGATTCCTGTTCTTCGGACCACTCAAATTTCTTCCCCTTATGAGTTAGCTTGGTAAGAGGTTTGGCTAGAATAGAAAAATCCTTGATAAACCTTCGATAATAACCAGCAAGTCCCAAAAATTGGCGAATATGCTTCGCATTCTTAGGCACTTTCCAGTTTTGAATAGCAGTGATCTTCGTCGGATCGACATGTATTCCTTCAATATCAACTACATGTCCGAGAAATTGAACGGTTCGTAGCCAAAATTCACACTTAGAGAATTTTGCATACAGTTGTTCCTTCTTTAAGAGCTCTAGAATCAATCGCAAGTGTTGCTCATGCTCCTTCTCGCTCTTGGAGTAGATTAGAATGTCATCGATAAAGACGATCACGAACTTGTCAAGATAAGGCTTGCATACACGGTTCATAAGATCCATGAACACATCAAGAGCATTGGTTAAACCAAAAGGCATGACAAGAAACTCATAATGTCCGTAACGAGTTCGGAAAGCAGTCTTAGAAATATCAGTTTCCTTGACTCTCAATTGATGATAACCGGACCTAAGATCAATCTTCGAATAGACGCTGGACCCTTGCAATTGGTCAAACAGGTCATCGATGCGCGGGAGAGGATAACAATTCTTGATGGTTAGCATGTTGAGTTCGCGGTAATCAATACACATCCTCAACGTGCCATCTTTCTTCTTGACAAATAGAACGGGTGCTCCCCACGGAGATGAGCTAGGACGAATGAAACCTTTATCCAAAAGTTCTTGGAGTTGATTAGATAATTCCTTCATCTCTGGTGAAGCTAAGCGGTATGGTGCCTTTGCAATAGGTGCAGCACTGGCGGTTAAATCGATCTTAAACTCAACCTGTCGTTGGGGAGGGAGACCAGGGAGTTCTTCAGGAAATACTTCAGGAAAGTCTCTAACGATTGGCACATCTTCAATGTTTTTCTCTTCCGATTCAACTTCCTTAACATGAGCCAAAATGGCTTGGTATCCCTTCATTAGATACTTGCGAGTCTTGATGCAAGAGATGATGTGGAGTTTGGAACCACTCATCTCCACTTGAACAATTAAGGTTTCCCCATTCTCAAGAGGTATGTTAATGGTTTTCTCATAGCACATGATTGTAGCTCTTAATGGATGTAACCAATCCATCCCTACGACTACATCAAAGCTCCCTAATTCGACTGGCAATAGGTCGATCTTAAAGTGTTTGTCGGCTAAAACCAGATCACAGTTCTTATACACGTTGTCTACTTTCATAACCTTACCATTGGCTACTTCTACAAGACGCTTAATTTCTAAGGCTTGTGGTTTTTCAGTGAATAAGGCACAAAACTCGGTAGACACATAACTTCTATCAGCACCAGAATCGAATAAAACAGTAGCATAGAAGTTGTTAACAAGAAACGTACCCGTTATCACTTCATCATCATCACGGGCTTCTTCAGTAGTCATCACAAAAGCTCGGCTTTTAGCATTAGCATTCCCTGTGTTGCCCTTCTTCTTCAGACACTGGTTGCGGAAATGCCCTTTCTCACCGCAGTTATAGCAGGTAGGAATTGCGTTGGCTTTGGTTACAGGAGTATCCATTGAAGGAACTGCAACTCTACAATTCTTGGCTATATGGCCAATCTTCTTACACTTTGTGCACTCAGCCTTGCACCACCCAGAATGGTGCTTCTCACAACGCTTATAGAAAGGTTGCTTCCCAGAGTAACCTCCTTTTGAATTATCGGCAACTTTCTTATTTGAACCTTGGTTCGATCCCTGAGCAGGTTCAAATCTTCCTTTTGCCCTCATTTGCCTTAGCTTCAGCTTGCTTATTTTGCGCGGCCTTTCTCCTCTTAGCCATCATGAGACTTTGTGCCATTAGTATCACTGCATCTAGAGTCTCCTTACTAGCAGCAATGACATTTCCCTGAATCTCGTCAGGAAGGCCTTCTATGTATCGCTCTATCTTCTTTTGCTCAGTTGGTACCATCTCTGGGCACAAAGTAACAAACTCTATGAACCTGTTGGTATAAGCTTCAATGTCGGTTCCTTTTACCTTCAATTCCCAGAACTCAACTTCTAGCTTTTGAGTTTGGTTTCGCGGACATAATTTTTCCGTCATCATTCGCTTCAGAACAGGCCATGGGATGGCGTTTGCAGCATCTAATCCTACAGTTTGGGCATAGCCGTTCCACCATGTTAGAGCTAAGCCACTTAGCATGTGGGTGGCATATTTCACTCTGTCGGCGTCCGCACAGTTACAGATACGGAAAATGGATTCAAGCTTTTCGAACCAACGAGTTAGTTCTACAGCTTCTTCACTCCCTTTGAAAGACGGAGGCTTGCAATTCATAAACTCCTTGTAACTGCAAGAAGTTGGAGGACCTCCTTGATTGTTCCCATGGTTGTTGTTATGATTGCCTTGTGCAGCGGCCAACATCTGTTGGAATTGAGCAGGAGTCAAAGAGACATTCGGAATGTTGGTAGCACCTCGGGTTGATTGAGCCATCGTTCTTTAATACATAAATACAGTATTAGTTGAAGAGTTCGTGGTGCTAATAAATGATAAGTTTGATAAATGCACAAGGTTCACACAGCAAAATACAACCAAATAGATATATCCAAATAGATATGAATAAGATATGATAGGAGCAACAAGACGAGATCAAAATACTTGAATTAAACCATAAAAACCACTAGTTTTACATGAATCAAAGAAAACCAAGGTAACTTAGGCATATGCCTTTACATAAACAACGGAAATGGAAATAAATAAGAATCCTAAGATCTAATCCTTCGTAGGCGACAGAGGCTTGAAATGATCCTTGATGTACCATTTGAAGTACATTACAAACTTCTCTAATTCCTCCAGTGCATAACGCTGACGGTCGAGCTCTCTCTCTTGTCTAGCAAACATCACGGAGAACTTGTCATAGACTCTTTTCACATCACTGTCTGTATAGTCCATGCGCTTCTCCATCTTAGCCAAACGTTTGCGGAACGTATCTCTCAAAGTTACAGTGCGACTCTATAGATTCATGATATCACACCGAACCAAGGCATGGTCATACTCAGAGTAAACAAACTCAGAAGCTTTTGGCTTCTTGGATGAACTAGCACCATCAGTAGCGGGAGTCTCCGGCTCCTTCCTCTTAGGTGAGGGAGTCTTAGTAATAGGAGGTTCAATTTCCTCTTCGGAATCATCTTCTAAACTGCAGATAACTCCAAGACCATTATAAGCCGGATTAGCATTCTCATTAGCTGGTTCCCAAACTACTTCTTCCTATTCGGGTTCGGACTCTTCCTCGGGTTCCCCTCAGAATCATCTTCACCTTCAATGTGTTCTTCAATTTCTTCATCATCACCCTCATCATCCCCATCATAATCATCTCGAGGTTCTTCCTTCATCTTTGAGTGTGGCGGAGTGGCAGGTGTATAGACCGGAGATGCGGGTGGAGTAGCCGGTCGGTAAATTGGAGATATTGGTGGAGAAATGGGTCCATAAGTGGGAGTGTGAACAGATCTCTCCATATCAGATTCTTCGGAGTCAGAAATAACGATCGGGTTGTGGCTCGACATCCTAAAAGAAAGGTAAGAGAGAAATCAGAATGTTTCTAAGGTAGACGTAAAAGCACGATAAGGATTTAATAGGGAAAAGCACTAAAATCTTAAGTCAGGAAAGGTTATAGTCCTAAAGATTGCTAAGGCACCCTAACTAGCACATAAGGCACACATAAATGCAATCCTGGTTCTCTATAACTAACCATGCTCTGATACCAATCTGTATTACAGATTGGGGAATATAAATCTCACTCAGTGCTATCTGGGTGACCACTGAGCGTACCTCAGACACTGATTTTATGGCCCGCCTCTCGGTAATTGACAGCCAACCAATATTTGCTCGTGAGGGGCAAGAGCCAGTGCTTCGTCATAGGTAACACTGTGAGAACCCCCTCTACGATTAACCCGCTAATAAGCGGCATTAAACCAGCTCTGATACCACTCTGTCATACCCTCAAATATGGCCTGGGGTAAATATGACTTTTCCAATATTATCACACAGTTATATAAACGAGAACGACTCTAAATGAGACGTTTAATAAATTCAATAATTCAATTGCAGCGGAAAGCAAAATGTTTTACATGGTAAACCCAAAAGTAACTAATGTTTAACAAATGATCAGAAATAATAAATGCGGACTTCAATGCACCAGCTAGCAAATCACATAGGGCAGTACATAAGCTATTCTTCACCTGAGACAAACATGCTTAAAATGTCAACACAATGGTTGAGTGAACATCATAGATTTAATAATTAATAAGTTTTAGACCACAATTTCAAAACATCAAAATATTCAATATGCCATGAGTTATAATATCGAGCTAAACATTAACCCCTGACACTGTACGGGTGTCGGCAATCATTATTATGTACTCCCTTGACGATCACGCCAATGGGTAGAGACGTCACTCTCAATAGGCCTACTCACAATAATTAAGCTTGCAAAATTTCAATTCCAGCAATTAACGATATTATGACGGGGATTTGCATATAAGAATACAAGTTAACAATAATCTCATGAAGTTGCATATCAAAAAGTTTAAGCACTTTTGTCTAAATTGTAAATCATTTAAAGCAAGCATGTGTCTCACCCCAAGATTTACAAAATACAATAAAATATGTAAAAAGCGGGGCTATGAGTTCACCTTAGTAGCACAGAAGAAATATTCTACAAGAGTAATGAATTGAACGGAAGAATATGATCAGAATCTCAACCTAGAGATAGAATGTACGATCAGAGATATAGCCTAAAAGACTTAAGTATAACAATTATACTAATGATGATGGTTTTCTAAAATAATTTCCATTTTTGGAAAGTTACCATTTATGGAAAGTTTCTACTTATTGAAACTTTCTAATTATAGAAAGTTCGGGTTATAATCTATAACAAGACTTTGTACACCTTTCCCCAAATCTGGTTGCTATCATACAAGTCACTCTGATAGTCAGTTGTTACCGGGCGCCCAGGATTCTTGACCAGAATCTATGTCATGGCATTCGAAATCCACAAGCGATTCCCATTAGGCAACAAGGACCACCCTAGGCCATATGTAGCGGTGAGGTTCGTATATAGTGCACATTATCTCAATTATAACCTTCACTTATTTAAAGGTGTATAATCTTTTATTATATAGTTAATTTAATTATATATATATATATATATATATATATATATATATATATATATATATATATATATATATATATATATATATATATATATATATATATATATATATATATATATATATATATATATATATATATATATATATATATAACTATTAATAGTTTATCTTAAATCATAATTATTATCTTAGATTAATTAATTTTTATAATATACTAACCATTATCTCATACTATATATATATAATATAATTAGTTACATTATTTATTACTTAGTTACAAAATACTTATTAATATAGTACATAACTAATTCAATACATCCCATAAATAATCTAATAATTAATTAAATACCTAATAACAATATAAATAATTTTTATAGCCTTAGTTAGTTATACAAATCATTATAAAAATTTAAGAAAATAATTTTTTAAAATTTTGTATTTAAATTCGTTTTTTATTCTTAATTTAATCACAAAAAAAGTTTAATTATACATAAAATACTAAATAAGCATAAGTAATTATTTTTAAAATTTTTATATGTTTCTTACAGTAAATAAACCTGTAGAAAAATATTAAATAAAATATTTCTTTAATTTTATAATTATTTCCCTATTTACTTCCTATTTATATTACAATAGTGTTTAAATATGTAAAAATTATTAATTCGACCCATAAATTAATTTTTATATTTTTTACAGATTTATACAAAGTTTAAGAACTTAGAAAAATTATTTATTATTTTTTATTTACTGTATGTATTTTTATTACAAATTTATCCTATTTTAAAAAATTAAATAATACAAAATTCGTATTTAATTTTTATAAATTATATTCTGACCTAAATAACTAAGTTAAACATAATATTTTACTGGAAAAATATTTATATAGTGTAATTAGCCTTTTTCCTATTTTTTATAAATATATATATATATATATATATATATATATATATATATATATATATATATATATATATATATATATATATATATATATATATGTATATGTATGTATTAATAAATTGTTTTAAATAAATAAAATATAAAAACGTATGAAAAATCAGAAAAATTATTTTTCCTAGATCTCTTATTACTTATTAATAATTAACATGCATAATTTATAATTAAATTAATTCAATACATAATTATTATATATATATGTATTTTTGGCCGAATGAAAACACAAAGAAATCAATAAAAATGGTTAAATCAACTCATAAATCTGAAATTTTAATTTTTATGAAATTATTAATCATATAGTTAATTATCATGAGTTTAGAAAAATTTAATAAATTCCAAAGGTATTTTTTTTCTTTTGTTGGGGGTTTCGGCCGAAAAAGAAAGATTCAGAAATAGAAAAACGAAAAAAAAGACAAGAAAGAAAAGAAAAAGAAAATCTTACAAATATTTTAAGGTTTTGAAGAAGCTCCAAAATTTTTGTGAATGAAAAATAATGAGGGGTTAAGGCTCTATTTATAGATTTTTAATTGCTTGGGCTCCAAGATAAATACAATTTAATTAATTAATGAAAATTTTTTTTCCTTTTTTTAAAACCGGCAGACCTAGGCCTTTTTTTATTTTTTTTATTTTATGGAACATTCTAGATTTATTATATATTATTTATTTATTTATTTTAATTATCCGATTATATATATATATATATATATATATATATATATATATATATATATATATATATATATATATATATATATATATATATATATATATATATATTTCGGCACAAATATAAATACATAAATATTTATTTTGTAAATTTTACATTTATAACCCATGACTTAATTACTTTATATATATGCTCATATTTATATTTTATTTATATTCTATTTACACTAATAAAGAGTATATACGTAATATATAATAATAATAATAATAATAATAATAATAATAATAATAATAATAATAATAATAATAATAATAATAATAATAATAATAATAATAATAATAATAATAATAATAATAATATTAAGAATTATAATTATTAGGGTTAGGGTTATAATAAATGATTAGGGTCTACGCTAAATGATTAGGTTTAGGGTTTGGTTTTCGAATATTAATTACTTCATTTATTATGTCCGTATAACAACCCTAATAGTTATAACACAGAAGTACAAAACATTAATGAAACCCTAGGGATATTATAGTCATTTCAGAGCAGAAAAATGAGGGTTGTTATAACAATCTGACAAGTCGATATTCATCTCATGAGCGGAACCTAATAAGTCGAGGTTCGATCAACTAAACAGAACCCTAAGTCGAGGTTCTATCAACGGTGCACATACAACTAGTAACAACACAACAACTAACAAGAATAGATCGATGTGGCACAACTTGCTACTTTAAGCTACACTCGGAGATAATCTCACTCACTGATTACCAGCAACAGAAGGCACTCAGAGTTCTAATCTTACTGAGCCTTCTCTGAATCTCTTCCACCTGAGAAAGACACAAGTAAGTCGGTAATATTGTCTTGTTAAATTCTCAATCACTAACAAATCAGATAAAGAAACACAAACCACCAAACAACCAACTATCAAGTCACTCGTGCGAGTCATCTCAACCCAAAACGCGCACTAAAGCATCAGCTCAACCGTTCGGTTCACCACACGTTTGACCACTCACTCATGCGAATAACTATCTCACTCGTACGAGTGGCCTCTCACACGTGCGAGTGAGGACGAACGGTAGTAGTAGCAACTATTTCGAGCTTAAATGCTCAAATCCACCACTTGAGACTGTTTCTGGTCGATTTAGGGTTCACGCAGCTTGCACAACACATATATAACATATATCTAAAAACCAACAAGCTTCTAACATCCTAAACAACAAGATTCAAGCTCAAAAAATAGCAAAAACCCATTTAACACTATATGCCTAATTGTAACACAAAAACACCTCGTCGGTTAAGATATGCAGCGAGTTTAACGTTAGAAAAGGGCCACATTTAGAACTAAACGAAAAATAATGTTTAGGCCACCCAACAAAAATATTCTTTCTAAGTAGAAACGAATTCAACAACAGACGCACTCAGGGGCGAAAGATAGTGGATGCCGGAAGGGATGTTCGCCCCGTCCGACTTAAAAAAAAAGAATTTACACTAATTCTTTTTACTAAAAAATAAGGTTTTTTTAGTGTGTACCCCCTGTCACTAGTTTTACTCCCTCTGTAATCAAGTTCAAGTTCCGCCACTGGACGCACTAGAATTAGAATCGAATTTAACCAAAGCGTAACGATGCTCGGGCCATGATTTTACCTCGAGGATGAGACCAATCTTACCAAAAGCATCTTGAAATACAAATTTGTCGAACCAATGAGATAACCTGCCAATGACAATGGTGGAATCAGAGGAGTCCTTGTTCGCCTAAGTGATACCCGGAGAACGGTCATCGAAGGAACTACGAATGCTATAGAAATTGAAATAATCGACAAGTGTGATAGGTTAAGGAGGTGGACGATCATCGAAAGAGGGAGAGGGATTTGAACGGTTGACCAGAATTTTAGAGATGGTAGTGTTTGTGGATGGGACAAGGTGGTTGAATTCAGGATTTGAATTGGAATTGAAGGGGTAACCGTCATGGGTAGTGATATTTTCAAATACATTTTTTATATATCCACTTAAGTTTACTAAATTACCCTTAAATGATGTGTTACATAATTTTTATGTTAAAAGTTATTTAAGGTTATTCTGGAAGATAGACTCAAAAATTAGTGTATCTATCAAAAATACATTTGAAAATATCACCTCCCAACCGTTATTGGTGGTGCTGGGATCCATGAAAGAAAGAGGTGGGACCTGCATGTTTGGAAGGGATTGAGAGGTGATGGTGGTGATTTACGGCTGAGAGATGAGGAGATTGGTGAAAATTGAGTTTTCTGGTGACCTAGGCACGAATTTCGGGAGAGAGCATACCAACGGCTCTTAAAATTGTTCCGCCTTAGTTGATACAGTTGTTGTATTTATGAAGTACAGTAATTGAGTATTAAGTTAAAATATAAGGTCTTGTTAAGTAACTAAAACGTAAGTTGATTCATTAAAGATTAAAATTAGAAAAAAAACCAACTCAATTAACCTTATTATTATGGACGGTATGGTCGAGTATGTATTCAAGCAATGTGATCGGGGTACACGGATTGTTGACTTTAAATTAAGTTCGGGTGAGCTGCCAGGTACAACGGTTGTTGACTTTCGCTATTTAAAAAAAATAAAAAAATAAATAGATATAACTATGTTAACAGTCGATAACACGACGTGATACTATAAGTTTGAACTAAAATAAAACTCTTTGTTAGGATATTATCACACCAAGCTTTGTGACATCGCCTGATGGGGCATTTTATGGTATCACACATAATTTCTCAAATTCATTTTCATTTTAAATTTTATATTAGTTACTTATTCTAGCTATCATAAGGGTAATTTGATTTTGATGTATTACATGGAAAGTTGACCAAGTTTTTATTATTATTATTATTATTATTATTATTATTATTATTATTATTATTATTATATTAAGATTTAAATTTATATTTATATACTCCTTTCGTCCTATAATAAGTGTCTTATTTGACTTTTCAAAGTCTTATGTTCAAAATTTTGACTTCAAATATTTTTATTTATATTATGTAGTATTTGATGAAACTTATATGAATGAATTCGGTTTTAAAATGTGTTTTCATTGATATAAGTTTCATCAAATATTATACAACAAAACAAAAATATTGGAAGTCAAATTATAAAAGTAAGACCTTAAAAAGTCAAACAGGACAATTATTATGGGACGGAGAGAGTATTTTTTTACACCAGTTTGGGATCACCCAAATGGGACTAAACCACCCACACGTTCATTTCATGTAGTTGCATAACTCGCCCCCAACTACTGCCCTGGAGAAAATCCGAACCAATCAGCGAGCATGGCCGGTAAAACCTCTCTCCCCGCTAGCCCCGCACTAAGCGAAAGGAGATCCGGATGGATACTTTAAGTCAGGGATAACATTGGGTGCAATGTTGCAGTCCAACAGAGTCGAACTTCCGACCTATCGCTAAGAGAGACTGACCACTACCAGTTGAGCTACAACTCAATGTTATATTTATATTTATATTTACATTTATATTTTTCTTGTAAGCTAGAAAACTCTCATATGAACGAGCGCATTAGCTCCCCCATAGAAGGAAAAACCTCGGGTAATCAAGCCCCCGAGCATGAGACCTGGTACCGGATGAATTGCGTATTATATTTATATTTATATTTATATTTATATTTATATTTATATTTCAAGCAATATGTGTAATAATACAATATCTTGACTAATAAAAACATACAATCTATATCAGTTTTGGAGTATCCATTCACTAAAAATTGCATGAGAACCACAATGTACGTAATTTGAAGTCTAATTAAACTCATGCGTAAAATAAAGCATGCAACTATCATTAGTGATATATAATTATTTAATTTTAAAAATATTTTGATTGTTGCATGAGTTGACTTTTATTTTTATATTAAAATTAAAATTATATTAAATTACGAATTACGACAATCGTTAACATGGATGGTATGTTTGTAAAGTTAACTGTAAATTGTAATTTTTTTTTGGATAAAAGCAAGTTGTTAGCATCAATCATAGTGGTATTAACCACTTCCATATCATTGTTACACACGCACGCGCCTCCGGAAGAAAATTCGAATCGCATTGCTTTAACCCGATTCTTAAACCATGCCGAGAGACAGCCGGAACGGATCTGAATCCTGAATGGATCCGGGAGAAAATCCTCTTCGACGTCAATCTAAAAGTATATCTAAAAGATTGAGTAAAATGTACTTCATGAGTATCAAAGGATCATTGTCATACCAGCATGGTTCCAAACGATGTCCGTTGTGTTTGTTGTGGCGATCGTTGACGTATTTTGATGACTAGCCCTTCTTGAAGTCTAATAAGTCGGTAAATGGTCAAATTCGGGTCAAATGTGAGAAAGGTCGGCTCATTGCCGGTCAAAAGTCGAAAATTATGTTAAAGTTGATCAAATCAATCAAAATTGACGTAGATGAGTATTACTTATTGTATTATGTTAGCGGTAATATCGATTATATGTACAAACTGGTCAATGAAAGTTTGTTGGCTTTAAAAAATATATCCATAAGTCAACGTCCGCCTCGACTCCATCTCGACCATCTCGACCTTTTAAGGTCTTGATCTTCTCGATCGCATTTTGCGGTTTTATCGACCTTATTTACCAATATGGTAATCACTTCTTCAACCTTAATATTGAGGGTTCAATTGTATACAATTAAAAATTTATTATGTTTGTATAAGACTTATAAAAACAATAAGAAAACTACTAATTATATCGCAACATTATTACAATTATAAGAAGTATATTATATAAGCATATATAAGAAAGAAAACTTGAAACTTAATGGAAACTTAGAGAGAAAAATGAGAGAATGTTTAAGAGATATTTTATTTTTCAAACTTGTGTATCTTACAATGAAAATGACATCTTCTCTTATAAGTGAAGGAAATATGTCATATTGATTATAAACCATACATCCTGCCAAACACATAAAGTGTAGAGAAAAATATCCTTGCAGTTTTCTTATCAAGACCCAAGGACTATTTAAGAAGATGCAAAGATCCAGTTATTCTAAAGAATGTCTCCCAACAAATGTACTTAAGATTCGCACTGACTTAGTTGAAGCAAATATACCACTTTGAAAAGTAAATGGGCTAAATGAATGACGTTAATTCAATTCTCCTATTGTTATCCATATACGTTGTATTAAACGAGTTAATACATAATTATCACTTTGTTCTACTTTGTATGATAAAAAAACATTCTTCTACTTGATATTGAGTGTATTAAAGGATTAGTAATTGCTATTCATATCTAATTCACTAATCATCACATCTATATCGTATTTATTGGATCAAGTGTTTAGTCATCAATTGTGAATATCAATCTGATCAGATAATAATTGTCATCTCTATCTATATCCAACCCACAAAAATAAATGGGTTGACAATTCGAGTCGGATCATCTAAAGATAGTTTAATGATTGTAAATTATAATCCAAATACTGTCACAAGAGTTTTCATGCTAAAATATTACTATCACCATAACCATATTTTGAGGTGAATAGTAAAAGAGTGTGAAATTGTCACGTGATAACCTAACTAGAAGAGTATATCTAAGTAAAATACTTTGTGTACATAAAAAACGTTATCAATTTACTCATTTGTAGTTCTAAATCAAGGGGATAACACTAGAGATAAACGAGGAAGGTGCCCTAGCGTTTCACCCAGTGTTGTAAATCTCTTTATTTTTTTCGGGATCTCCCCGAGATCTCGTTTTTAGAAGGAAACCGAGACGAGATGTCCATCTCCCGAGATTTCCCGGTCAACGGGGTCAAACTTGGTCATAGCCACGATTTCTTGGATTTTCTTGCTCATTTCTCGAAATTTCTCGTAAGATTTCGTAATTTCTAAGATTTTCTCACTCATTTCTCGAATTTGTTTTGTAAAATCTCATAATAATGTATATAAATATACGGATATCTCTTTATATATATAAAGTTATACTAAAAACACTAGAAAGTCAACGTAAGTCAACGTTCGAGATCTCCCCGAGATTTTTCAGAGATGCCGAGACCTCCCCAAAAAAGTCCAAACGAGATCTCCCCGAGATCGGAGTTCTCCAACCTTGGTTTCACTTGGAAAATGTTTGCTAAATTTGATGGACAAAAAGGAGAAAAAAATAGTAGCAAGGAAAACAAATTAAATTGGGTAAAAAACCTAAGAACTCTCTAAAAAGGACGATATTGTTGGCGTCTGTAACATCCTCAGACAGGGCTTAGATGTAAGATGACCTTTTTGCCCTTAGGCATAATTGTGTGATTATTTATGCCTTCATTTTAATTACATGTTTAGTGTTATTTTATTATTTGGTTAAGATCAGTTTGTGACAAGGGTCACAGAACAGGTTCGTTTATTTAATTTGAACTCCGTTAGGGTTGTCAAATTAAGTACGAAAGATATCAGATAATTGGTAAATACCCGTGTGTGATGGGGTATTGTGTCTAACACAAATATATAAGCAATACATCAGCTATTTCTCTCATTTTCTTGAAACTTCTAAACAACTCGTACCTTCTTCATCCTCAACCATCAAACCCTAGATTCATAATTTGTGTTCTAGAGCTCAAATCTTTTGTATCATATTGTTCTTTACGATTTACTGAATCTATTGAGGTAAGAATCAAAGTGTTTTAAGCTCTAATCTTTAAGAAAATGAGATTGTTTGTGTTAAGTTGTTAAATGTGCAATTTTAGGTCAAAATGGTTGGTTTTGAAGTTGTTTGTGTCAAAATCTTGTAGGTTTATGATTATTGACGTTCAGTGTACAATTTGGTCAGTTTTGGGGTAAGAAATGAGCTCTAGAGCAAGAATTGGTGATTTTGGGTTGAAACCCGTCAATTTCTGCTGCTGCTGCACGATGAACACAATCGTACGAATGCAGCTTGCAACCGTACGGATACGATATGCAACCATACTGGTGTACGTGCAACTGTACGGATGCAATGGTGTTGGTGCAATCGGGCATTGAGCATGCAACCGTATGGATACATGATGTAACCGTACGGATGGACTTGTAATCGTACGGAGGCATCTGCAACCGTACGGATGGACTTGTAACCGTACGGATGCATCTGAAACTGTACGGATGTAGATCAGTGCTGATGTATTGTTGTTTAATGGCTGTTTTCTAGCTGTTATGATGCCCGCGTGTCTTATGATAATCAGAATGTAAATTCTGAAAATGCATAAGCGTTAAGTAGACTTTTAGTGTCACTTTTGATATTGATTTGATGTATTATGCTGTCTCGTGCTAACGGACAGAAACTAACTTGATTTGCCTTATGTTCGGGTGATAAGGATAAGGAAGCAGTTTAGTGATAGATTATCTGAGCTAGTTGCTGGTATTTGGTAAGTGGATCTATCTCTGGATAGAGCATTAAGTAGCTGACACGCTACTTGTTCTGTAGCGACCCCGTCAAATCGTCATTGACGGCGTCGGCTACTTAGGTCCCGTTACGTGGTCGTAGGTCTTTAAAATAACGTTTGACCAAAGGTATGTCGCATTATTTCAAAAGTAAAGATTGGTTCAAAGTTTACAGAAATTGTTCATCCAAAAGTTTCGTTACAAAGTTAAGTACAAGTGAAACCTATGCGACACAGTTTTAAAGAAAGTGAAAAGACGCTCCATGTATGCACATATACTCGACATCCAATGCAAGTATCAAATAATGAGCGGAAGCATGTTTCACATATCGTTCAAAGACCTGAGAAAAATATAGAAATCAGTCAACGAAAACGTTGGTGAAATCATAGGTTTAAATAAGTAAGTGAGTAAAAGTAAGTCGAACCACAAGATTGCAACATTGATAAAATAGTAGTACATTCTAAAAGTTAATATTCACGAGCACCCAATTATCAAGGCTTAACATTCCGTCCGTTGAACCCCATTAATAGTGCTAGAACAACACTGTTTCTCGAAAATATATTTCATCCGTAGACGGTAGCGAACCGTCCGAGATGAGGGTTTGTCAAACCCATATGGCCATACAACATAAGTTCATGCCTACACTTACACACTGCAAGAGTAACTAATGATAATCGAATTGAGGATTTTGTTCTAAACTCGTATGTAGAATGTTTGTTTTCCTCTACTTGTGTTCACTTAGTTAAAAAGAAATGTTTATGTTTTCTCATCCCAAATGTAAGTTCAAAAGAGTAAAAGTGGGACTATGATCTCACCTTGAGTGCAAGAGTTAATAAAGTACTTCAACAAGTAAACGCGTGCAAAGACAAAGCTAGTCTTGACCTAAACATATAGGTTGTATCAATAACGGTAAACACAAACGGTCAAAGATGTTCAATTAGTCCTATGGCTCGTTACGACTCGATTATATATAGCATGTGAATCACATTGTCAAGTTTCATGCAAGATACAAGTAAAGAATCATGTTAGAAAGATTGCATAATCCTTTGGTTAAGTTTGACAAAAAATCAAACTTGGGTCGGGTCAAAGTCAACGAAAACGTCAACACGTTCGGGTCGGGTCCCGAACTATTTTTCTGTGCTAATTATTCATATATAAGCATGTTAGAACAAGTTGCATGTGAATTGGAGGTCCATAGCATGCCAAACATTTCACGTGAAATGAACAAGTGGGACAGAACCTGGACCAGGCAAATGCCGCGCCGCGGCCCAGGTTGTCGCGCCGCGCCAACAGGCGTGGCCTGGTACCTGGTCTGTTTCAATTGTTCAAGACTTAGCCAAAATTCAAACAAACGCAAAACACAAACCGTAAACACTTAAAATGCGTATCTTATATTATAACAACCCTCATATTTCCATGCCTGAATTGACTAATTTGACTATAGGGTTGTTATCCATACGTAATATATAATTAAATTTGACATTGATCAAATATTTATTTTTAGTCGACACTTTTTGTTAACTAAAGTTTACACTAATTATATAAAATAACTTTAGTTAATATTAATGCGTATTATATTTAAAACTATATGTAACATAATTATTAATTAAATGATAAGTTATTTTAATCATTATATATATTTTTAGCTTATAAAAAAATAAAAATAAAAAGAAATAAGATTTTTTTTTATAAATTAGATAATGAGCCCATGAATTTTGACTAAATATTTTCTAAAACAAAAACTTATTAAAAACATTTTTATCATGTTTTTATTATTTTGTCAAAATTGGCACCTTTATTTTATTATTTTTTTTCTTTTCACCAACCATTTTTTACCTATAAATACATGGCTCCTCATTCATTTTTTCTTGCCAAACACAAAAAATTAAGTTATTCTCTCAAAACCTTGAAGAAAATTTGAGATACTTTCTATTTTTATTAAATTTTTTTCAATATTGTCATTTATATTTATATTTATTGTATATTCTTTGTAAAATTCGAAATTAATTATTTTTATTTGTTATAATTAGTATTATAAGTGTTATGATGCATAAAAATAATTTTGATAATTTATGGAATATTATTTATAATTAAATACAAATTATGTAGTGTTTAAATGTAAAAACAATGTAAAATTCGTAATAAATACTTTTAACCAAAAATAAAATATATATAATTTTTTTATGAGTTTTTAAAACTTATATAGATCTGAGAAAATTATAAAAATAATTACTTGGGTCGAATTGGTATTTATTATATAATTAAACTCTATTATTATGTAATTCGAAGGTAAATTAAGAATAAATATAAAATAATAAAAAAATATTTTTTTAAATATTTTTCTACAGGTTATTAGACTGATAGAAACTTATAAAAATTATAAAAATAATTATTTGGGTTTATTTAGTAATTATGTAGAATTAAAATTATTTTGTGAATACATTAAGGGTAAAAACAAAAATAAATACAAAAATATAATAAAAACATTTTCTTAAATTTTTCTACTAATCTATATGATTAACTAAGACTATAAAAATTATGTATGTAATTTTTAGATATTTAATTTATTATTTAGACATTTTTGAATAATGTTCGATTAATAAAACACTATTATTTTTGAAGTAATTTAGGTATTTATTTAAAGGTAATTATATTTAATATATATAAGACATACTAAGGTATAATAACTAAATATTAAATAAAACTTAGGTTATATTATCACATATATAATTATTAAGTACATTAATAATTCGTTGTGTGTATACACCTAAAATGAAGGTTAATCAAAGATAATGTATAATTCATGTGAACTTCATCGCTACTCACGGTCGTAAGTGAATGATGTCTAGGTTGCCATTTATGGGTAAGCTTGTGGATCTCGAATGCCATGACTTAGATTCTGGTCAAGAATCCTGGGCCCCCGGTTACATCTGGTCATTCCTGACTTATTTGATAGCAACGAAGTTTGAGTAGAGTTGTACAACATCTTGCTAAAGATTAACCCGAACTTTCTAAAATTGGAAAATTACTATAAGTGGAAACTTTCCATAAATAGTAACCTTCCAAAAATGGAAATTCTTTAGTGAACCATTACTATCAATATAGTACTATATACTATTGTCTGTTAGGCAATGTCTGATCATACATTCTATCTCTAGGTTGAGATCTCGGTCACGTCCTTCCGTTCAATTCTTTCGTGTGCTACTAAGGTGAACTTCATAGCCCCACTTTTTACTGTTTCATAACTGTTTTATAACTTTTGGGGTGAGACACATGCTTGCTTTATAACTGTTTTACGCTTAGACACAAGTACTAAATTGTTAACTATGTTGTCATGCTTTGATTCATGCTAAATCCCTACCGTAATATCGTCAATTGCTACGTTTAAATGCAAACTTAATTATTGTGAGTAGGCCTATTGAGAGTAACATCTCTAACCATTCGACCGTTGGTCTTTGGTTACATAATAATGATTCCACGACACTGACAGTACAAGGTGTCATAGGGTAAATTGTTTAGTAGCGATATTACAAACTGCAGCAACACTTTTAGATTGATATTTCTATATCAATCAACTTTAAACTAAATCTTGTGGTCTAAAACTTTGGATATTATTTATAAACCTGTGAATTTCACTCAACCTTTTTGGTTGACACTTTAAGCATGTTTTGTCTCAGGTGATGATTGAGCTAGCTGTTTGCAACTTTGTGATGATAGATTTGATGCTTGCATGGAGTCCACATCGCATATTATATTTTAGTTCATAAACATTTATTTTACGTTTTAATAATAATGTAAACATGTATTACTGCTTCCGCTGTTTTTTTAAACAAAGGTTTTATTTAAAAAGTCTCATATAGAGTCGTTCTCGTTTATACAACTGTGTTATGAAATGATTGATCACAATTACCCCTGGTCCATTTTGGGGGGTGTGACAGATTGGTATCAGAGCAGTGCTGTTGTAGAGAACCAGGATTGCATTTTAGGTGTGCCTTATACAATTAGGTACCTTAGCAATGTAGGACTACAACTTTCCTTGACTATAGTGTCTTTAATTGTTAAATGCTACACTATACTTTAGAAACTTTACTTATCTTAGAATGCCAAGTCAATCTAAGAACTCTGTTCACTTTTCTAAGTAATATCCAATTACGCCACCGTGTTTAAATGTGACACTACGATTTCTGAAATTCTTGACATTCCTAAGTCATCTATCATGGTTTGTATATTACATATGTATTACATGAAATATTATCCATGAATTTTGAAACTTCTATATTTGTTACTATTCATACTTAAACGTATATAACTCCCTGTTATAGCACGTACCTATATGCCTTATGCCTTTATGCATCGGTTTGCGAACCAGAAAATGTTATTGAGTTATCGAGAATCTCAAAGACATTATAATGTCATCACTATTCACATTCATTACTTTCTTTGCTTTCTTGTTGTTTTGATCATTAAATTTTCCTGACGGATGACGTCTACGAAACTATAGAATAGAAAGCGTTTGGATTACTGATTTAAAGGATCCTATAGCTCAAGCCCCTGGACCTGAATATGACATTACGAATTGAAAATCTTTAATTAAAAGATTATCAGATTACATACTTATCATCTAAACACGACATACTACCATTATTAGAGTATAGACACATCATATCTTATTATATCTTATCGTATCTATCCCAATAATCTTTGTCTAACACTTTTCCTAAATTTCCTCCATAAATTACGGAAATCTTTTTGCTACATATACATATTCAAGGAGATGAATATATCATCCAGTATTCAACACTAATCTCATATCAAACCCTAAATCAAATCACATAATATGGATTTCTCAACCGATTCCTCGAGCTCCAATGGCAGCGCAACCGGAACAAACGAACCAATCAGCCATCATCTATTTTGGATGAATTGGGGATGGGTTCGTAGTAAACTTAATCAATGGAGACAAGAAGACGGTAATCCCTTCCACCAACCGAATTCACCTCTTGGTGAAGAACCTGAAGCACTTACCGGCGAACCTGTTCGGAACACTATTTTCACCCTCATTTCCAGGATATCCAGTCACGAATATATAATATCTAAAATTCTAGATCTTATTCATCCACTTGTCCGAACCGCCAATCATCCCGGAATAATAGAAAAAGTCAACGAGCTTCGCGCTCGAGTGGTGGCTCTGGAGAATATGGTGCGAAACCTACGAACACCAGCGGCAGCACCAGCAGCATAACCAGTACCATCAGCATCACCACCAACAGCATCAACATCACCAACAACAACATCTGCATTTCACGCCTCAACATCACACTCAGTACCTCGGATATCAACATCATACGCCCCATATATACCAAGGAATATTAGTAATAATGAGTTAAGATGTATTGACTCATTCTTCCTGAAGAATTATATATGTATACTTTATATATATATATGGTTTGAAACAATAATAAATCTTTTCGTACTAAGCTATTACGTGTAAATCTTAACTAGTATGTACTACTTGGTTAATTCATATCACTAATATGCTATAATGTACATCCTTCGTTAATGACTTAATGATCGTTAATCACTGCTTCAGCACAATAAATTCCATTTCATAATAAATTAAGTGTATTATTCATATACATTTCTGATTTTACACTTCCATTTTCGATGTACTCGAAACTTTTTAGAAAACATTATTCGTGTCTTGTGAATTTCACAAGAATTCCACGAGCACCAACATCATATACTGAGGTATATCAATAACAATGAACGATGAAGTATTGATTCATAACTCCATTAAAGAAATATTCCTCGACGATTATGTAATCTCTCAAGTTTTGAAGATTATTTATTCTTGTTCCAACCGCAAATCAAATGATTTTAATATTATATTAACTCATTAAATCTATATTATATTTGAAGAATACATATATGAACGTATATCTCCATAAAGATTGTAATTAAAGTTCTTTTGTACAAACTGTTAATTGTGAAAATATTTTAACGGGTAGGTAATACCCGAGAAATATTTATATCTCACATTAATATGTTGCATTGTACATTCTTCAATTCTGATTCAATAATCAGTAACTATACTACTTACGTTCACAAGATATATGTATCCGTTCACTAAAGAACAACCATTTTCGTACAAATTCAATTACATATTCTAATTTTGACATATCAGAATCCAAGTAAAGCTTTAGCAGGTGTTATCTTCCTAAAGATTACTAAATTCATATATATATATATATATATATATATATATATATATATATATATATATATATATATATATATATATATATATATATATATATATATATTCATTCGTATTTTGTGATGAATTATCACGTCAAACCACCAAACTTAGAACCATTGATGGTTACATCCTACGCTTAAACACTTCAAATTCAAAATTTTTGAAAACACCTCGGATTGGTAATCAATGATTCAGATTCGTTAACCTTAAGAATGCTGACGAAGCAGCAAAAGCTATAGGTGGTCTTAATGGCCAAAAGTTTGATGATAAAGAATGACATATTGAAAAAGCTCAGATTTAGAAATGAAAAATGGATTGAGCAAACCATGAAGGAGACCGTGGACAAATCACAAGGATTAAACCTGTAATCAAAGAATCTAGATGATTCGATTTCTGATGAAAATCACAAAAGATCTCCTTACGCATTCTAAATCCTTACAGAAGAATTTTTCTCGTTATCATTTGATCTTAGAAAATTCTAAGATATCATCGTATCTTTCGTTATAAATATCCTCCATATTTCTGAAGATACATTCATAACTACTCTTGTCCGAAATTATTTATCACTTCACACTTTCTGTGTTACATAATAAAGGAAACTGTTTTAGTTTCTATATTTCTATAACATACAAGTTTAAATTTTGAATGATTTGAGGTATTGTTGGGAATTGAAGCATGAGTTAGTATAATATAATGATGTCAGGCCAACGTGATTATATTACAGTAAGTCATGCCAAATTTTTAATGGAAGATGATGATTCATAGACTTTATAATCATCATTTGCCATGTTACATGACTTTTACATTCTACTTAACCTCTGAACATATCAAGAACATATATTCTTGATAGTTCTATCCTTAGTAATTCTAGTAATTTGACAAATCAAATCGTGCTATTACCTTTCCTTCTGCTTTGTATATTATGATCATTTGAAACTCCATACTTACGAATTCTAGACCATTATTCGCTTAACTTGAAGTCGGGAAGGAAGGAAAAACAAGAGCATAGAGCTCCGACATATAAGGGAAAATATAAATCCCGATAACAACACGAAAATTACAAACTGTGTATATCAATGCGTATAACAACATAAAGACACGGGAGAATTAAAAACACTATAACCCCAAGGTAATTGTAGAAGTAAACAGATTCCTCTGGGGGTAAATGAAAAAGAATAATGACAGAAACGATAGTCAGAAAAATATCCAGGATAAGAACTGGATGGAGCATTTTCACAATCTTTGGAAGTATGAATCGAGAAAGAAAGTATAGAAGTGGTGAAGATAATGAAACAAAAGAAGCTAATTTATAGCAAAATTCTAGATACAACAATCAAGGCAATTTTAATTTCTTTAATTACCGGAGAATCAAATCTTATATAGATTATAAAGATTTCCTTTAAATCCCTTGAATTCCGGAAATCACCTTTAATTATGTCAAAAGTTAAGGCAAACTGATATTTCCTTATTTCAAACTTTTAAGATAACTTCATTTATACTCTTCCTATAATCGAACAGTTTTATCCATATTACCCAATGTTGATAAAACAATATTTTCAACTCATATTCATCATTCTTGTTGTAAAGAATGACAATCTCTATCAAATTTCACGACTATGATTTTCATGAACTCCTTTCTATTTTGTCTACCCTAGCGTGGTGGCATAAACGCTCAAGGTTTAAATGAGCTCGATATTATTCATAACACATTTTATATATCCAATTTACTGAAATGACTTGTATAACATCATCATTTTGAATGATCTCCGCATTAATAATAAAATGCACTTCGTAGAAGAACTTGTAGAAATTATGGTTTGTATGATTTTAATTCTTGAAACAGAACAATATTCTATCCGTTGGAATTCACGCAAGGCCCCGAGCATACCTGGGAACGTGAAAACCAAATAAAACGTAAATATCCTCGTCTATGTACGAACAACACCGATTAATGGCAACAACTAAATTTCGGGACGAAATTTCTTTTAACGGGTAGGTACTATAACAACCCTCATATTTCCATGCCTGAATTGACTAATTTGACAATATGGTTGTTATCCATACGTAATATATAATTAAATTTGACATTGATCAAATATTTATTTTTAGTCGACACTTTTTGTTAACTAAAGTTTACACTAATTATATAAAATAACTTTAGTTAATATGAATGCGTATTATATTTAAAACTATATGTAACATAATTATTAATTAAATGATAAGTTATTTTAATCATTATATATATTTTTAGCTTATAAGAAAATAAAAATAAAAAGAAATAAAATTTTTTTTATAAATTAATTAATGAGCCCATGAATTTTGACTAAATATTTTCAAAAATAAAAACTTATTAAAAACATTTTTAACATGTTTTTATTATTTTGTCAAAATTGGCACCTTTATTTTATTATTTTTTTTCTTTTCACCAACCATTTTTTACCTATAAATACATGGCTCCTCATTCATTTTTTCTTGCCAAACACAAAAACTTAAGTTATTCTCTCAAAACCTTGAAGAAAATTTGAGGTACTTTCTATTTTTATTATTTTTTTCAATATTATCATTTATATTTATATTTATTGTATATTCTTTGTAAAATTCGAAATTAATTATGTTTATATGTTATAATTAGTATTATAAGTTTTATGATGCATAAAAATAATTTTTATAATTTATGGAATATTATTTATAATTAAATACAAATTACGTAGTGTTTAAACGTAAAAACAATGTAAAATTCGTAATAAATACTTTTAACCAAAAATAAAATATATATAATTTTTTTATGAGTTTTTAAAACTTATATAGATCTGAGAAAATTATAAAAATAATTACTTGGGTCGAATTGGTATTTATTATATAATTAAACTCTATTATTATGTAATTCGAAGGTAAATTAAGAATAAATATAAAATAATAAAAAAATATTTTTTTAAATATTTTTCTACAGGTTATTAGACTGATATAAACTTATAAAAATTATAAAAATAATTATTTGGGTTTATTTAGTAATTATGTAGAATTAAAATTATTTTGTGAATACATTAAGGGTAAAAACAAAAATAAATATAAAAATATAATAAAAACATTTTCTTAAATTTTTCTACTAATCTATATGATTAACTAAGACTATAAAAATTATGTATGTAATTTTTAGATATTTAATTTATTATTTAGACATTTTTGAATAATGTTCGATTAATAAAACACTATTATTTTTGAAGTAATTTAGGTATTTATTTAAAGGTAATTATATTTAATATATATAAGACATACTAAGGTATAATAACTAAATATTAAATAAAACTTAGGTTATATTATCACATATATAATTATTAAGTACATTAATAATTCGTTGTGTGTATACACCTAAAGTGAAGGTTAATCAAAGATAATGTATAATTCATGTGAACTTCATCGCTACTCACGGTCGTAAGTGAATGATGTCTAGGTTGACATTTATGGGTAAGCTTGTGGATCTCGAATGCCATGACTTAGATTCTGGTCAAGAATCCTGGGCCCTCGGTTACATCTGGTCATTCCTGACTTATTTGATAGCAACGAAGTTTGAGTAGAGTTGTACAACATCTTGCTAAAGATTAACCCGAACTTTCTAAAATTGAAAAATTACTATAAGTGGAAACTTTCCATAAGTAGTAACCTTCCAAAAATGGAAATTCTTTAGTGAACCATTACTATCAATATAGTACTATATACTATTGTCTGTTAGGCAATGTCTGATCATACGTTCTATCTCTAGGTTGAGATCTCGGTCACGTCCTTCCGTTCAATTCTTTCGTGTGCTACTAAGGTAAACTTCATAGCCCCACTTTTTACTGTTTCATAACTGTTTTATAACTTTTGGGGTGAGACACATGCTTGCTTTATAACTGTTTTACGCTTAGACACAAGTACTAAATTGTTAACTATGTTGTCATGCTTTGATTCATGCTAAATCCCTACCGTAATATCGTCAATTGCTACATTTAAATGCAAACTTAATTATTGTGAGTAGGCCTATTGAGAGTAACATCTCTAACCATTCGACCGTTGGTCTTTGGTTACATAATAATGATTCCACGACACTGACAGTACAAGGTGTCATAGGGTAAATTGTTTAGTAGCGATATTACAAACTGCAGCAACACTTTTAGATTGATATTTCTATATCAATCAACTTTAAACTAAATCTTGTGGTCTAAAACTTTGGATATTATTTATAAACCTGTGAATTTCACTCAACCTTTTTGGTTGACACTTTAAGCATGTTTTGTCTCAGGTGATGATTGAGCTAGCTGTTTGCAACTTTGTGATGATAGATTTGATGCTTGCATGGAGTCCACATCGCATATTATATTTTAGTTCATAAACATTTATTTTACGTTTTAATAATAATGTAAACATGTATTACTGCTTCCGCTATTTTTTTAAACAAAGGTTTTATTTAAAAAGTCTCATATAGAGTCGTTCTCGTTTATACAACTGTGTTATGAAATGATTGATCACAATTACCCCTGGTCCATTTTGGGGGGTGTGACATATATCGTTGGAAAGCTCTTTTGACAAGAAACACAACTAAATATGTTTCATCAAATAAAAACATCATTTGCAATAACCGATTTCTCGTCATGTGATCATTAATAGTCCATCTCCAAAGTTTCAAATTTACAAAATGCATTTTAAGTTTCGGGAATCCAATTCGCACATATGATATGCCGTTTTGAAGGTAATGAATCATACATTACAACCATACACTTACAATTAATATTTCATGGCATTCAAGCATCAAAAAGTCCATCTCAAGAACTATCAAACCCAAATCAAGAATCACAAAATCATTAATCATGTTTTTGAAGTTTTACAAATCAACCTACACATCAAAATGAAGCTAGTGATACTAGTTACACAATTAAAACAAGAACTTAAACAATTTAACAACATTAACTCATTCAAAATCAAAGATTAAGCAAACCCATTTTCAAGTTCATGCTAGTTACTCCAAAACAACAATTCGAGCATACAAATCATATATTCATGTTAGACTTGAGCCATATATACTAATTAAAACTTTTATAATTCAAAAACATCAAGAACACAAAATCTAGTGATTTTAGAAAGTTACCCAAATGAGATGAAATTGGTATCAAGTTGTAGAGGATGAAGAGAGGATTCCAAATATGTAATTTGTTTTGATGTTAGCCTCCAAAATCGAATTTAGATGATAAATTAAGGATTGGGAAGTTGAGAGAAAATTGTGAAAGTGTTGAAGAAAAAGGAAAATGAAATGTAAAATGAAAGAAAGAGGTGGGTGTTGACCACTTTAACCTAGTCAAAGGTTTGGTCTTTTGACAAGTCTAGTCCCTCTAGTTTATAAGCGGGTGCGTGAATTAGCCGAACGAATATTTTGAATTAAACGGGAGTGCGGGAGACATTATAATCCCATAACGAAAATATTAAGGATGTTAGTTAACAGAGGATATGAATCTAGATACGAAGGACATTATTAAAATAAAAAGACGGGCGTTAAAATAATTTAACAGAAAAATGCGGGATGTTACATTACCCACACCTTAAAAGAAATTTCGTCCCGAAATTTAGTTGGAAGTAATAGTTGATGTCTCTTACTCGAGACCTAGTGTTGTTAACTCTACGAATGAGTGAAGGTACTTTCTTGGGTATTCCACGAATCTGGATAGTCGGGGTGTTACGTAGTATTAAGGTTTGGTTTCACGATCCATAATTTCAACCGGTCTTTCTACGAAGAGAAGTTTGTCATCAACAGTAAGCTTATCTAGGAGAATAGCACGTCCCTGTTTTAACGACCCGTCAAAGTACACTTGACGACCATCGTTATCTTGGTCCCACAGCTTGATCATAACTCTATATGAATTTAATAAATAACCTTGCATTCTTTATTTAAAAATGATTTCCTATAATGGAAACCTATCAAAATATGTAAGTTTAGAAAAACCATACACTATTACTTAACCAAAAGTTGACCTAAACAAAGTCAACAACATCCAGTATTAAATGTATCAAAATAGAATGCAAGTTAATGTTTAACAAAAGCTGTCATCATAAATATGCAGACTCTCTAAGCACAGCGGAAGCAATCAATCATGAACCTGAGAATAAAACATGCGAGTAACTGTCAACAAAAATGTTGAGTGAATTATAGGTTTAATATTACAAACAATATTTAATTTAAACCATAAAAATTTATGTTTGAAAACATAAAAACTCCTTGTTGGACCACAAAATTATATGCTAGAAAACATATAATAAAACATTATTCCATTTTCCGTAAGCCACCTGGTAACCACTTAACCCTTTATTTACCCTTGCCAAACACAATAAATAATATACACCGAACAAGTGTATCTACAACAAAATACGAAGTACTAAACATTCCGATTATAAATTGCTAGCGCGATTAGCTCGAAATGGGGTTGTCAAACCCGATAGATCTATCCGTAGGATTCGCGTTCACCAGTAGAAACCAGTGATTACAGTTACCAGACTAGGGAATATTTTTGTTCAACTCACAATGAATAATTTAAACCAACTTCCACTTGTGTCCAAAATATAAATAAATTGCATGTATTCTCATCCCAAAAGATTTAAAATAGAAAAATGGGACTATAACTCACCTTAATAGCAAATGAAGTAACCACACAAACATGCAAACAGCAAATGAAGTAAAGTGATCAGGAATGATCACAACGCCGACCTATAAATAAAGCAGGTCGATATAAATAACTAACTTAGGTCAAGTCTTAGTATGATAGCTATTGTACATGTTGCAAGTAGACATAGAACAACACTCAACATGCATCGGTTTGATCAGAACAGCGTACGGACACACACTTTCTATTTTTAGAAAGTTTCTATTTTTAGCAGGTTTCCATTTTTGGAAAGTTTCTATTTTAGGAAAGTTTCTATTTTTGGAAAGTTACTATTTTTAGAAAGTTTCTATTTTTGTAAAGTTTCCAAATTTAGAAAGTTGCTATTTTAGGAAAGTTTATAAGTTAGAAAAGTTTCCTTAATTAGAAAGTCAACAAAAGTCAACTGAAAGTCAAAGTCAACCGAAAGTCAACTCAAAAGGCAACCTTGGTCAAACATAGTCAACGTTAATTTTAAAAGTGTAAGTTATAATAATAATGTAAGTTATAATATTTATTAAAGTTAAACATGTCTAATTATGTCGTAACATAAGTTTAATGAAATTAAAATGAATTATTAAAGTTAATATAAGTTTAAATGATATAATTAATATAACATAAGTATTTAATTAATTAATTAAATATTAGTCATAATATAAGTATTATTAATTAATAATAAATTTTAAATCATATCATAAGTATTATTAATTAATAATGAATTATTAATCATATCTTAAGTTTCTAATTATAATTATTAAATCATAAGTATTTAATAGTTAAATTATAATTAAATAATAACTAAGCCTTATAATAATTAAATAATTATTTAATCCTTATTATAAGTCTCATTATAATAATTTCATAATATAAGTTTAATACTTACCATAAGTATTTTCCATTAATAATAAAAGTATTATTAATTAAAAGTTTAATTAAAATTTTAATTAAATCATAAGTAATAATTAAATGATATAATAAATATATATCATAAGTCTTAAATAATAATAATTACCTTTTTTATCATAAGTAATTAAATGATGATGAAATCCATTATTTTTATCAAAAGTTTAATAGTTAATCATAAGTTTTAAATCAAAAGTTCATCGGGTCGTATCTTGAGCCCCGGGTGTCGGTTTTCGGCGAGTCTTACATATATCTCCGCCTAATCAAACCACCCGAAACTTTGGTACACTCAAGAACAGACCAAGAACAGCCCACAAGTCGTGGTGATCAGCCATGACCCCACTTGAAACTTTAATTCAATCAAAATCATGTTTTAGACGTAACGGGTGATTCGTGGCTCGGATTTAGATGACCCGAACATGAAAGTTCGTCCCATCATTGATCCTAACACACTAACACACCCTAAAGTAACCAAATATGGTCACAAAGTTGGACCAAACCTGGTTCATACCAATATCACTTTTCAATCTTAACAAAATACCACTTTGATCATATCTAAGGCTCCGGGAATCGAAACGACATGAATCCGGAGTCTAAAATTAATGTCTTGATGAGAGGAACTCATATAGATACTTTATTTTAACTTTTATAACAGTCACAATATCAGAAATTCACGAAATAGCTGCTGTCCCAATTTTATCAAACCGAAAACATGTATAATCGAGCAATTCTACGCATACAATCATCAATACAATAACATGTAACTATCATACTATCAATATAACATCAAAATACAGAAAAATAAATAAAAATTAAAAATCTAGGGTTAGGGTTTATACCCTAATCGAGAATCAAGAGGTGTAATCGTGTAGAGGATGATGAGAGGAACGCGTTTATGTTGAAAGCTTCTTGATCCAAGAACTTGATTGATGGAAGATGATGATGAACATGGTGGTGGTGGTGACGGCTAGGTAAGAAGAAAAAGGGAGAAGTTGGGAGAAAAATAGAATTAGGTTTAATGGAAATAAAAATGAATGTGTTAAAATGAAAATGGGAAAAGAACTAAACACTCTCCCCCCTTTCTTGTGATGCTCGGCTGAATGGGGGTCATGGGGTGGGCCCCATGGCCCAATTTTGTATTTTGATCAATTCCTAGTGGCCCGAATGCCCGAACGAAACCCGAAACGCGAAAACACGGCTACGCGATTGAAAATTCGGAGAGATAACAAATACGCGACGAAAAATATATATAAATACTATATATAATCAAATGACATAAAAATATCATATTTAAAATAATTAGGACTTAAAAATCCCAAAAGCTCGACCGTTGGTTTGAAAATCGAAAAGATTCGCCGGATAGAAATCCGCGACACGTAGAAACGTACAACTTAAAATATGAATTCAAATATTCATATAACACATAATAATTAATATATTATTACAAAAATAATAATATAGGTCATAGAAATGACGTGGAATGAATAACAGTTAACGGTCGTTAAATAGTTAACGGTAAAAGATAACGGAAAAAGTATGGTCGTTACAGTACCTTCCCGTTACGGAAATTTCGTCCCGAAATTTAAGCAGGTGCAGGAGTTGACTCAGCATCTGGGAACAGATGTGGGTACTTCTGCTTCATCTGATCTTCATGCTCCCAAGTGAACTCGGGACCGCGTCTGGCGTTCCATCTAACCCGGACAATAGGAATTCTACTCTGTTTAAGAGACTTAACTTCTCGATCCATAATTTCGACAGGTTCCTTAATAAAATGAAGTTGCTTATTGACATGAAGCTTCTCCAGAGAAATAGTCATATCGGCCTCGGCCAAATGCTTCTTTAAATTCGACACATGAAAAACATCGTGAACAACACTGAGTTCTGGTGGCAATTTCAAACGATAAGCCACGGGTCCAACTCTCTCAATAATCTCGAACGGTCCAACAAAACGAGGATTCAACTTTCCCCCTTTACCAAAATGTACCGCACCTTTCCAAGGTGATACCTTTAACATAACATGGTCACCGACCTGAAATTCAATATCTTTCCTTCTCTTATTGGCATATCTCTTTTGCCGACTTCTGGCGGTTCTCAAACTTTCCTTAATCTGTACGATCTTCTCGGTAGTCTCATGAATAATTCCTGGACCTGTGAGTTGAGCATCCCCAACCTCATTCCAGCAGACAGGAGACCTACACTTTCTACCATACATCGCTTCAAATGGTGCGGCTTTAATACATGCATGATAACTGTTGTTATAAGCAAATTCAGCTAGCGGAAAATATTTATCCCACCCATTACCCAAGTCAATAACACACGCTCGTAACATGTCTTTCAACGTTTGAATGGTCCTTTTACTCTGACCATCTGACTGTGTATGATAAGCAGTGTTCATAACCAATTTAGTTCTTAAAGCATCTTGTAAGGACTGCCAAAACCTCGATGTAAATCGACTGTATCGGTCCAAATAATAGATACGGGAACACCATGCCTCGAAACAATTTCCTTCAAATATAAACGGGTAAACTTCTCCATCGAATCAGTTTCTTTAATCAACAAGAAATGAGCTGACTTTGTGAGTCGATCTACAATCACCCAAATGGTATCATAGCCACCCGCAACTCTCGATAATTTCGTAATAAAGTCCAGCGTAATACCTTCCCACTTCCACTCGGAAATTTCAGGTCACACCAAAAGTCCTGACGGTTCTGATGTTCAGCTTTAACCTTAGCACAGGTAAACACTTAGCCACATACGTAGTCACATCAGCCTTTAAATGAGGCCACCAATACAGCTCCTTAAGATCATGATACATCTTTCCTGGACCAGGATGAATAGAGTACCTAGACTTATGAGCTTCATCTAAAACAAGTTGTTGCAGATTACCAAACTTCGGAACCCAAAGGCGTCCCGCAAAATACCAAGTACCATCGGTTCGTATCTCTAATTGTTTACTCAAGCCTCGGACCTTCCCGTTAAGAAATTCTCCTCCTTCAAGGTTTCTTGTTGAGCTGCAAGAATCTGCCTTGCGAGGTTTGTTCGAATGGTCTTATTCAAGGCCCTAAACCTACGAGGTTCAACCATTTCTTTACGACTCAACGCATCTGCCACAACATTGGCCTTACCCGGATGATATAAAAGTTCACAATCGTAATCATTCAACATCTCAATCCATCTTCGTTGTCTCATGTTCAACTGTTTCTGATCGAGAATATGTTGAAGACTTTTGTGATCTGTGTACACAGTACTCTTGACCCCATACTAATAATGTCTTCAAATCTTAAGCGCAAAAACAATGGCCCCCAACTCTAAATCATGAGTTGTATAGTTCTGCTCGTGAATCTTCAATTGACGTGACGCGTACGCAATAACTTTCTTTCGTTGCATCAAAACACAACCAAAGCCTTGACGCGAAGCATCACAATAAACGATAAAATAGTCATTACCCTCAGGTAGTGACAATATCGGAGCGGTAGTCAACTTCTTCTTTAAAATCTGAAAAGCAGTCTCTTGTTCATCCTTTCACTCATATTTCCTCCCCTTGTGCGTTAAAGCAGTCAGAGGTTTCGCTATACGAGAGAAATCTTGAATGAACCTTCTATAGTAACCTGCTAATCCTAGGAACTGACGAATTTGGGTAGGAGTTTTCGGAGTTTCTCACTTTTCAATCACCTCAATCTTAGCAGGATCAACTTGTATCCATTGTTTACTAACAATATGTCCAAGGAATTGAACTTATCGTAACCGGAATGCACACTTAGAGAACTTAGCGTACAACTCTTCTTTTCTTAACAGATCGAGCACCAACTTCAAATGTTCTTCATGCTCTTCATCACTCTTCGAACAAATAAGAATGTCGTCGATGAACACAATAACAAACTTGTCCAGATAGGGTCTACACACACGGTTCATGAGGTCCATGAACACAGCAGGTGCATTTGTCAATCTGAACGTCATAACAAGAAATTTGCAGTGACCATAACGGGTACGGAAAGCGGTTTTCGGAATATCAGTTTCTCTAGCGCGTAATTGGTGATGACCAGAACGAAGATCAATCTTAGAATAAATGGACGAACCTTGAAGTTGATCGAACAGATCATCAATTCTCGGAAAAGGGTAACGATTCTTAATAGTACGCTTGTTTAACTCACGATAATCAATGCTCATTCGGAACGAACCATCTTTCTTCTTAATAAACAAAACAGGAGCTCCCCAAGGGGACGAACTGGGACGAATGAAATATAGTTGCAACAATGAAGGAAGCAATATATGGAGTAGTCACATCGGTGGCATAGATATTTAAGGCAATTCTCTCAAAGGAGATAACGAGGATCATGGATTTCAAAGTAAATTTTTATTACATTTCCGAAAGGAAGACGTATGAAAGGTGTGCTTTTTCAACGAGAGTGAACTTCTTTGTGCAATGAGCGAGGAAATCTAGGATTCATCTATATTCTTAAATTTATGTGCGGATGAAAAGAACGCGAATCATGGGTTATAAAGAATGGCCGACTCCAGGTGGGATGAATCTCCAAAAATAATTTCGTGCACCTCAAAGTGTTGAATCCTAGAATTGATGTTTATGAGGGTGTTGCGGTTAACAGCGAGTATTGAGGGTAGAAACTCCTCAAACGGTCAAGTGTAATATATATCCATGATACCCACTATAACAACAGTTGGGGGTAGAAATCCACCTAGCGCCTTTTCTACAATAGGGTGAACACCGAGTGTACCCCAGAAATTGGTTTATCGGTCAACGTTTTGGCTATGTCTAACCATAAGAGGGAAAATTTTATGAGAGCAAAGACTTTCCAACAAATTTTATAAAACCAGAATCCAAAGTGGTGTAATAGTTTCTATCAACGAACTTAATGGTAAGTTTCATCCTTAAACCGGGGATGAGAAGAACTGTGATCCAGACACTCTGTAGGGTAATGCGAAAAGTTGATAAAATTAATCAAAGGAGTTTTGAAAAAGCTTTTAACATTTGATGTGACAACATAAACGGAACGAAGTTCTTAGTAATTTAGAAGTATGTACAATGTGTACCATTTTATATAAAATAATCTGACTTAATTAAACAACTCAATAAAGGTGTGGTTTTAAAATAATTTTGAAGGTATAATTTAGTATGTACTAATCAAAATAGGTTAAGGTAAACTTATTCATTTGAATCCATACGTACATATACGATTTTATAAATTGTATACATGACAAAATATTTCATTACTTCTATTCGCCCATAAATCCGCGAGAACCACCCAATTAAACAAATGTGTAAAACTCCCGATGATAAGCAGAGTATCTGTATTTCAGAGGTTACAAAATGAAGTAAGATTGTGAAAGATCGAGTAAATGACCTGAATCGTCGTGCGACATTTGACCAACAATTGTTACGAGGTCATCAAAACCAATGAGTTAAATGTTGTTTTGACTATTATCAGGACATAAGTCCTTGGGCCAAAACTGTTCCCGAGCGAAGCTGTTGCTAACAAGTGAGTTATGAAAGATAGAGCATGAAATATATAATCTAGTTAAAACAAGCTCCTCGCATATCAACAAATAAGATAATGAATATATTCCCTACCCATGTAATACATCGGAATTTCTGAATGAGTGGTGTAAAAATTTTCTTTGACTCGCTTTCTATTCCTCATGTCACAATATTGGGACTTCTTTATGAATTAACGTAATATAATCACGTTGGCCTGACGCCATTATATTTCACTAATTCATAGTTCCATTCCAATAGCACCACATGAGGTCAGGACACGCGATCAACCTCGGATTTCCACACAATTTCTCTAAAACAATTTCTTAAACAATGTGCTAAGGATAGCATAAGAGACAAAAACATCATAAGTAACGGATATGAGTAACAATGACATAAAAATGTCTTCAAAGTACCAAGAATCTCTAAAAGTCAAGAATGACATTTTCCGGTTCAAAAACCAAAGCACATAGGCACAACGGCACAAAGGCACGTAATATAACAAGAATGTTATATACCTAAACATAATAGCTGACATTGAAATGTCGAGCATTTAGAAGTCAAGAATGACATCTCGCATTATATACCTAAACATAATAGCTGACATTGAAATGTCGAGCATTTAGAAGTCAAGAATGACATCTCGCGTAATATAACTCAAGCATTATATATACTTAACCATAACAGATGACATAGAAATGTCGAGAATTTCAGAAGTCAAGAATGACATCCCTCGGTTTCACTACCCGAGGTGTTCTTATAAGGATAAGCTCGCATGAGTCGGAGAGTTCGTTTAAGTCGGAATGGGAGTTCCTCCCGGATTCAGAACATAATTGGAATGTATGTATGATAACAATATACATAACAATACGATACAAATAATCACATATAATAATATATTATAGGCCGGGCTGTAGACTAGACTCACTAATGCACCCTATTGACTCGGGTAACGACATCAATGCAGCCTAATTCCCTACAACCAAGGCTCTGATACCAACTTTAACGACCCATCAAAGTACACTTGACGACCATCGTTATCTTGGTCCCACAGCTTGATCATAACTCTATATGAATTTAATAAATAACCTTGCATTCTTTATTTAAAAATGATTTCCTATAAAGGAAACCTATCAAAATATGTAAGTTTAGAAAAACCATACACTATTACTTAACCAAAAGTTGACCTAAACAAAGTCAACAACATCCAGTATTAAATGTATCAAAATAGAATGCAAGTTAATGTTTAACAAAAGCTGTCATCATAAATATGCAGACTCTCTAAGCACAGCGGAAGCAATCAATCATGAACCTGAGAATAAAACATGCGAGTAACTGTCAACAAAAATGTTGAGTGAATTATAGGTTTAATATTACAAACAATATTTAATTTAAACCATAAAAATTTATGTTTGAAAACATAAAAACTCCTTGTTGGACCACAAAATTATATGCTAGAAAACATATAATAAAACATTATTCCATTTTCCGTGAGCCACCTGGTAACCACTTAACCCTTTATTTACCCTTGCCAAACACAATAAATAATATACACCGAACAAGTGTATCTACAACAAAATACGAAGTACTAAACATTCCGATTATAAATTGCTAGCGCGACTAGCTCGAAATGGGGTTGTCAAACCCGATAGATCTATCCGTAGGATTCGCGTTCACCAGTAGAAACCGGTGATTACAGTTACCAGACTAGGGAATATTTTTGTTCAACTCACAATGAATAATTTAAACCAACTTCCACTTGTGTCCAAAATATAAATAAATTGCATGTATTCTCATCCCAAAAGATTTAAAATAGAAAAATGGGACTATAACTCACCTTAATAGCAAATGAAGTAACCACACAAACATGCGAACAGCAAATGAAGTAAAGTGATCAGGAATGATCACAACGCCGACCTATAAATAAAGCAGGTCGATATAAATAACTAACTTAGGTCAAGTCTTAGTATGATAGCTATTGTACATGTTGCAAGTAGACATAGAACAACACTCAACATGCATCGGTTTGATCAGAACAGCGTACGGACACACACTTTCTATTTTTAGAAAGTTTCTATTTTTAGCAGGTTTCCATTTTTGGAAAGTTTCTATTTTAGGAAAGTTTCTATTTTTGGAAAGTTACTATTTTTAGAAAGTTTCTATTTTTGGAAAGTTTCCAAATTTAGAAAGTTGCTATTTTAGGAAAGTTTATAAGTTAGAAAAGTTTCCTTAATTAGAAAGTCAACAAAAGTCAACTGAAAGTCAAAGTCAACCGAAAGTCAACTCAAAAGGCAACCTTGGTCAAACATAGTCAACGTTAATTTTAAAAGTGTAAGTTATAATAATAATGTAAGTTATAATATTTATTAAAGTTAAACATGTCTAATTATGTCGTAACATAAGTTTAATGAAATTAAAATGAATTATTAAAGTTAATATAAGTTTAAATGATATAATTAATATAACATAAGTATTTAATTAATTAATTAAATATTAGTCATAATATAAGTATTATTAATTAATAATAAATTTTAAATCATATCATAAGTATTATTAATTAATAATGAATTATTAATCATATCTTAAGTTTCTAATTATAATTATTAAATCATAAGTATTTAATAGTTAAATTATAATTAAATAATAACTAAGCCTTATAATAATTAAATAATTATTTAATCCTTATTATAAGTCTCATTATAATAATTTCATAATATAAGTTTAATACTTACCATAAGTATTTTCCATTAATAATAAAAGTATTATTAATTAAAAGTTTAATTAAAATTTTAATTAAATCATAAGTAATAATTAAATGATATAATAAATATATATCATAAGTCTTAAATAATAATAATTACCTTTTTTATCATAAGTAATTAAATGATGATGAAATCCATTATTTTTATCAAAAGTTTAATAGTTAATCATAAGTTTTAAATCAAAAGTTCATCGGGTCGTATCTTGAGCCCCGGGTGTCGGTTTTCGGCGAGCCTTATATATATCTCCGCCTAATCAAACCACCCGACACTTTGGTACACTCAAGAACAGACCAATAACAGCCCACAAGTCGTGGTGATCAGCCATGACCCCACTTGAAACTTTAATTCAATCAAAATCATGTTTTAGACGTAACGGGTGATTCGTGGCTCGGATTTAGATGACCCGAACATGAAAGTTCGTCCCATCATTGATCCTAATACACTAACACACCCTAAAGTAACCAAATATGGTCACAAAGTTGGACCAAACCTGGTTCATACCAATATCACTTTTCAATCTTAACAAAATACCACTTTGATCATATCTAAGGCTCCGGGAATCGAAACGACATGAATCCGGAGTCTAAAATTAATGTCTTGATGAGAGGAACTCATCTAGATACTTTATTTTAACTTTTATAACAGTCACAATATCATAAATTCACGAAATAGCTGCTGTCCCAATTTTATCAAACCGAAAACATGTATAATCGAGCAATTCTACGCATACAATCATCAATACAATAACATGTAACTATCATACTATCAATATAACATCAAAATACAGAAAAATAAATAAAAATTAAAAATCTAGGGTTAGGGTTTATACCCTAATCGAGAATGAAGAGGTGTAATCGTGTAGAGGATGATGAGAGGAACGCGTTTATGTTGAAAGCTTCTTGATCCAAGAACTTGATTGATGGAAGATGATGATGAACATGGTGGTAGTGGTGACGGCTAGGTAAGAAGAAAAAGGGAGAAGTTGGGAGAAAAATAGAATTAGGTTTAATGGAAATAAAAATGAATGTGTTAAAATGAAAATGGGAAAAGAACTAAACACTCTCCCCCCTTTCTTGTGATGCTCGGCTGAATGGGGGTCATGGGGTGGGCCCCATGTCCCAATTTTGTATTTTGATCAATTCCTAGTGGCCCGAATGCCCGAACGAAACCCGAAACGCGAAAACACGGCTACGCGATTGAAAATTCGGAGAGATAACAAATACGCGACGAAAAATATATATAAATACTATATATAATCAAATGACATAAAAATATCATATTTAAAATAATTAGGACTTAAAAATCCCAAAAGCTCGACCGTTGGTTTGAAAACCGAAAAGATTCGCCGGATAGAAATCCGCGACACGTAGAAACGTACAACTTAAAATATGAATTCAAATATTCATATAACACATAATAATTAATATATTATTACAAAAATAATAATATAGGTCATAGAAATGACGTGGCATGAATAAAAGTTAACGGTCGTTAAATAGTTAACGGTAAAAGATAACGGAAAAAGTAGGGTCGTTACACCTGTTCTGCAGGGCACGTCTCTAAGTTTGTTACATGGAGCGTAGGGTGATCGGATACTTAATGGAGTCTGAAGTTCTAAATGGTAGGGAGCGGTTCCAATACGCCCCAAGATTTCGAAAGGATCAATATTGCGGATGTAACTTTCCTCGATTTTTCCGAAACGGATTACACCTTTCCAGGGTGCGGTTTCCCAATATTACGCGGTTACACACTGGGATTTCGTGAGGTTTTCATCTAATATTGGTATGATTCTTTTGGTGACTATGGGTCGTCTCGAGCCCTTCTCGGACTTGAACGATCTTGACTGTTGTTTCTTGTATGAGTTTGGATTCGATGATTTGCTTGCCACATGCTTTGGTTCAATGAATAGGGGTATGACATTTGCGGTAATATAGGGTTTCGGGAGTGCGGCTTTAATACACGAATGGTAACTACCGTAGTAAGAGGAATCAACTAAAAGCGACAATACGATTTGGTAACCTTTCTCTCCAAGATTTGAATCGTGTGTTTGCTTGTTCCGTCAGTTTGTGGATGATACGCGGTACTCATATTTAAACGTGTCCCTAAGGCTCCTTGTAACACTAGAAGTGAAACGAGTATTTCGATCCGAGGTAGCTGACAATGGTACACCGTGTTGGAGTAGAATTTCTTAAGATATGCTCGAACAAGTTAGTTAGGGTTCGGAAACGTTCGTTATGACTATTCACCCTTATGGCGAATACCAGTGTAACGTGAGGAGTCTCTCCCCCCATGAAGAATTTAGAATAAAAGATTTCCTTATACGAAAGTACGAGCGAAAAGGATAGGAGTGAAATGAGGACTTAGAACAGGATGAGTTTATACCTTGAGGTAGCCATATAGCGCATCTAGGGGTCCAATGTTGAGACTGGGTGGGAAACGAGATAGTACACGTAGTTGTATAGTTCGGGGTTGAGTAGTAGTTGTCCGTATCAGGAGCATGAGGACAATAAGTCAAAGAGAAAGGAAGTATCCTTGGATTGTATGTTATCTTGGGTCCCAGTAATATCAGACGGTCATAGTGAAATAACAATGTTATGTAACGTGGTACGTGGAGATGAGAAGATTGATCGGATCCATAATTAAGTATTCCAATCGTTCGTGCAAAAATAACGAATTTCAGTTTCCTTGATTTCGAGTCGATAGAGTATGCCTTTCGGGCATTCAAGTAGAAATATTTCCATATTTGAATTCCATTGTGTTACATGAATTTAGCTAGTAAGGTTGGTGTGAATAATCGCGTTAAAAGTTCGGACACGGAGAGGTTTAGTCCTTTCCTGGGGGAGTTAACTGGGTTAAAGGACGAGTAACACGAGAAAAAGTCGAAAAGGAATCTGCGGTAATAACCGGCGAGATCTAAGATTTTACGAATACAAGTCAGAGTCGTGAGGGTTTCTCGATTACGTGTGGTTCCGATTACGAGATGTGTTGTAATGCCTTGACCACTAACAACATGGTCTAGAAATTTGACTTCGTTTAACCAAAATTCTCACTTAGAGAATTCGGCATAGAGTTGCTCTTTTCTCAAGAGTTCGAGCGTAAGATGGAGACGTTGTTCGTTTTCTTCTTTACTTGAATAGGTTTAGACATTGTATATAAATACGATAATGGATTTGTCTAGATAAGTTTGCATACGCGGTGCCGGAAGTCTATGAATACAGACGGAGCCTTAGATAAACTGAACGGCACTAAAAGAAATTTATAACTATCGTAGCGAGTTCGGAAAGCGATTTGTGAGACATCGTCTCCCTTAACCCTCAATTGATGATAACCAGAATGAAGGTCGATTTTGGAATACACGCGAGATCCTTGTAACGGTTCAAGAGGTTATTGATACGGGGAAAAGGATATCGGTTCTTAACCGGAAATTACTTAGTTCGCAATAATCTATACATAATAGCAGGGAAACATTTCTCCTTAACGAATAGGTTTTGAGCTCCTTAGTTTTATAGGTGTCAAGTCAAAATTTAAATTATCCACCCAATAAGTTTAACGTACTTCCTCCGATTAAAATTTATCGATACACAAAAAAATTTCGTTGGTCACTTAAATGGCGTAAGTAGTATCTAGGGAAAATGGTGGAGTGTAAAGAGTAGGCTCCTAGCCTTGGATACAAAACATTTATCGACATCCGAATCGAATAAACATGAAACATGAGAATTTTGAGAAGAAACGTACCCGTGACTAGTTGTCATCTCGGGCTTCCTCGGTGTTAATGTTGAAGTCGCGTGCGTTGGGGTTGATTTTCTTCTTTGGGCATTCATTCCTAAAATGACCCGTTTGGCCACATGCATAGCAAGTGACCGAATTTTGTGTGTTGGGTTCCTTTTGTGTGACGGGGGTGGCACTTCCACAATGTTTGGCCATATGACCCCTTCCTTGGCATCGGCAGCAAATTAGCTTGCCACATTCACCAAAGTGATGTTTGTAGCATCTGTTGCAAAAAGGCTTGCTACATTCACCAAAATGATGTTTGTGGCACTTGTTACAATAAGGCAGGTACCCGGCGTAACCTTTCTTATCGTCGGAGGTGAAGGACTTCTTGGTGAAGTTGTTGTTGTAGTTGCTCGATGGAGAGGCTTCCCATTTTCTTTTGTTGTTACCCGATTGGTCCTCGGCCGTTGGTGTCGGCGCTTCAATTTCATTCACTGTTTTTATAGATTGGCGGGCTGTCGCTAAAGCCTCTTGTAGGTTAGTGGGTTTGGATGTCATTACCCCGTGTTGAATGCTCTTAGGAAGGCCATCCATGTAAAGTTCAACACTTAGGAAATCGGGAGTCATGAGGTTCGGACAACTTAAGGCTAGTTCGGCAAACCGTTGATTATAAGCTTCGAGATCATTCCCGACCGTTTTTAAATTTCTTAGCCCCTGTTCGAGCCTTCGAGTCTCGTCGCGAGGGAAGTATTCGGTGATCATTCTTTCTCTTAATTCGGTCCAGGAGAGTGTGTGGGCTTCATCGATACCCACCAATTGTACGTACTTATTCCACCATGAAAGAGCGATGTCGGTGAAAGTGAGGGTTGAAAACTTGACCTTATCTTGGTCCCGACAACTGCTTATGCTAAAAACGGATTCCATTTGATCAAACCATCGGGTGAGAGCAACCGGTCCCCCGGTTCCATCGAAAGTGGGAGGATTGTACTTCATGAAGTTTTTGTAGGAGCAACCTTCATTTGAATTACCGGTCCCACGATTGTTGTTGTTGGAAAAGTGATCGGCCACGGCCGCACCCACGGAGGTGGTTATCATTCGTTGAAGAGCTTGTTCTAGAGTTTCGGAAGGAGTATTGTGTTGACCTTGGTGAGCCATTGTTCCTTCATGACACAGGAATATCGTTGATTAGTATTCTCAACAATACTAACCGTGATATGGAATAAGGATAGAGAGAAAAATTCCCTTGAATCGCCTTAAATTCTTTATGTCATAATGTCGGAATGTCCATGTGAATCACCGTAATATAATCCCGGAAATTATATTACCCTGATTCACATGTGCATTTAACATTACTTCAATAAGTCAAGGTGGCGCGTCAACAAAATTTATCAACGTAAGATCAAGATCAAATACGAGTTAGATATGATAGAAGAGTTCGAGTATAATGGACAAATAGTCAAGTAATTCCTACTTCAGTCTATATGCCGGTTGTAGTCTAGATTCACTAATGTACCCTATGACTCGGGGTTGACACCAATGAACTCTAAATCCCTACAACCAATGCTCTGATACCACTTATAGCGACCCCGTCAAATCGTCATTGACGGCGTCGGCTACTTAGGTCCCGTTACGTGGTCGTAGGTCTTTAAAATAACGTTTGACCAAAGGTATGTCGCATTATTTCAAAAGTAAAGATTGGTTCAAAGTTTACAAAAATTGTTCATCCAAAAGTTTTGTTACAAAGTTAAGTACAAGTGAAACCTATGCGACACAGTTTTAAAGAAAGTCAAAAGACGCTCCATGTATGCACATATACTCGACATCCAATGCAAGTATCAAATAATGAGCGGAAGCATGTTTCACATATCGTTCAAAGACCTGAGAAAAACATAGAAATCTGTCAACGAAAACGTTGGTGAAATCATAGGTTTAATAAGTAAGTGAGTAAAAGTAAGTCGAACCACAAGATTTGCAACATTGATAAAATAGTAGTACATTCTAAAAGTTAATATTCACGAGCACCCAATTATCAAGGCTTAACATTCCGTCCGTTGAACCCCATTAATAGTGCTAGAACAACACTGTTTCTCGAAAATATATTTCATCCGTAGACGGTAGCGAACCGTTCGAGATGAGGGTTTGTCAAACCCATATGGCCATACAACATAAGTTCACGCCTACACTTACACACTGCAAGAGTAACTAATGATAATCGAATTGAGGATTTTGTTCTAAACTCGTATGTAGAATTTTTGTTTTCCTCTACTTGTGTTCACTTAGTTAAAAAGAAATGTTTATGTTTTCTCATCCCAAATGTAAGTTCAAAAGAGTAAAAGTGAGACTATGATCTCACCTTAAGTGCTAGAGTTAATAAAGTACTTCAACAAGTAAACGCGTGCAAAGACAAAGCTAGTCTTGACCTAAACATATAGGTTGTATCGATAACGGTAAACACAAACGGTCAAAGATGTTCAATTAGTCCTATGGCTCGTTACGACTCGATTATATATAGCATGTGAATCACATTGTCAAGTTTCATGCAAGATACAAATAAAGAATCATGTTAGAAAGATTGCATAATCATTTGGTTAAGTTTGACAAAAAGTCAAACTTGGGTTGGGTCAAAGTCAATGAAAACGTCAACACGTTCGGGTCGGGTCCCGAACTATTTTTCTGTGCTAATTATTCATATATAAGCATGTTAGAACAAGTTGCATGTGAATTGGAGGTCCATAGCATGCCAAACATTTCACGTGAAATGAACAAGTGGGACAGAACCTGGACCAGGCAAATGCCGCGCCGCAGCCCAGGTTGTCGCGCCGCGCCAACAGGCGTGGCCTGGTACCTGGTCTGTTTCACTTGTTCAAGACTTAGCCAAAATTCAAACAAACACAAAACACAAACCGTAAACACTTAAAATGCGTATCTTATATCGTTGGAAAGCTATTTTGACAAGGAACACAACTATATATGTTTCATCAAACAAAAACATCATTTGAAATAACCGATTTCTCGTCATGTGATCATTAATAGTCCATCTCCAAAGTTTCAAATTTACAAAATGCATTTTAAGTTTCGGGAATCCAATTCGCACATATGATATGCCGTTTTGAAGGTAATGAATCATACATTACAACCATACACTTACAATTAACATTTCATGGCATTCAAGCATCAAAAAGTCCATCTCAAGAACTATCAAACCCAAATCAAGAATCACAAAATCATTAATCATGTTTTTGAAGTTTTACAAATCAACCTACACATCAAAATGAAGCTAGTGATACTAGTAACACAATTAAAACAAGAACTTAAACAATTTAACAACATTAACTCATCCAAAATCAAAGATTAAGCAAACCCATTTTCAAGTTCATGCTAGTTACTCCAAAACAACAATTCGAGCATACAAATCATATATTCATGTTAGACTTGAGCCATAGACACTAATTAACACTTTTATAATTCAAAAACATCAAGAACACAAAATCTAGTGATTTTAGAAAGTTACCCAAATGAGATGAAATTGGTATCAAGTTGTAGAGGATGAAGAGAGGATTCCAAATATGTAATTTGTTTTGATGTTAGCCTCCAAAATCGAATTTAGATGATAAATTAAGGATTGGAAAGTTGAGAGAAAATTGTGAAAGTGTTGAAGAAAAAGGAAAATGAAATGGAAAATGAAAGAAAGAGGTGGGTGTTGACCACTTTGACCTTGTCAAAGGTTTGGTCTTTTGACAAATCTAGTCCCTCTAGTTTATAAGCGGGTGCGTGAATTAGCCGAACGAATATTTTGAATTACACGGGAGTGCGGGAGACGTTATAATCCCATAACGAAAATATTAAGGATGTTAGTTAACGGAGGATATGAATCTAGATACGAAGGACATTATTAAAATAAAAAGACGGGCGTTAAAATAATTTAACGGAAAAATGCGGGATGTTACATGTTCAAACTCTTATTATTATGTTTATATCTGTATGATTGCCATGTGTAGTTAGATATTACCATGCTAGTTAGGACCATTGCATGACTAATTATCTGTGATCTTATGTGCGCACTGTTAGTTTGGACACCAACCGAGGAGGCAAGGTTGGGAACCCACCGAGGCGGCAAGGTAGGGTTTGTGTGAGGTCGATCGTGATAGCCTGGTCGGGTCATGATGTTATTGTCTGTTCAGTATAGCATAGAAGGACGCATGTGCTGCGTCTGGACGGTTATGCAGTGGATTCAGTAAAGCGGACTATCGGTATACTGTAGTCTGATCAGCTAAGTCGTGTGCTCGTACAAGCCGCCGATCCTCATATTGTCAGTTGTTGTTATATGCTAGTTCAGGATGTTAGCATATTTGTGACCCTTGTATGTTCAGTTGCTTATGCTTGGTCTGTTAGATAGTATCCATTCACTTAGCAGTTGTGCTAATTCCCCCACATTTCCACCCATTGCAGGTTTGGGTACTGCTGGTTAGAAGGGTGTTACGGACGGGTTGAAGATATTTTTGACTATGAGCTTACTCTGATGTTTTCTTATCTTGTACTATTTTTATGTAACACTGTCGTTGTTTAAAGTTGTAATGTATGGTAACAATGTTGGATTATAAACTATGTTTTGTAAACGTTAACCAGGGTTATTTCGGTAATTATATTACTTCCGCTGTGATAAAAAAAATCAGGGTGTTACAACGTCAACATGACATCAGCTATAGCAGTATTCACTTTTGTTCGTTCTTAAGTGTGGTAAAAAAACCCAACAATTCTCTTAAAAAGATGAAATTGCTGGCGTCAACATGACGTTAGCTATAGTAGTATTCACTTTTGTTCATTCTTTAGTTTAGTGTAGATCTTAATACTCCCTCCTTCCCACATTAATTGTCCATTATTCTATTTAGGAATGTTCCAGATTAATCGTCCAATATCAAATATGGAAAGTAAATTTAGTCAATTTTACCATATTGTCCCTAATTAATTAATTAAATTACAAAAGTAATAGGGTTTTCTAATTAATTAATTGAGTGCAAAACTGTAAAGTAAAGAAAAAATACAGAAAAAGTACATGTGGTAGTTACTTTTTCTTAAACTGTATCATTTTTGTCTCTTAACAATTAATCAAGGACAGAGGGAATATATACGTAAATGTTTGTGTTCTTATATGCTAACATTATTAATATTAATCCTTCATATATACCCACAAAACAAACCAGCCTAATTTAATCCGATCGTGTATATCCATTTTTGGAGAAGAATAAAAGGAAAGCGAAACACACTTTATGAGTAAAACAAGCGACAACAGAAGATAGCAAAAGGGTTGACCCTTAATTAACGGTCCAGATTAACCCGTATCACTTGCAAACACACCACTCGTGGCGCCCACGTTTTGTTAAACGTCAACCCTTTCCCGTCTGTATTTAATCCCATGAAGAACCACCACCAGCAGCAATCAGTTATATCGTAAATGCACACTGAGAAAAAGATATATATCAATCGATAGATATGGCTGTTGGTTATGTTCGAATGTGGTTGTTTGTGGCGGTGATTGCAGTATTCATGACTTCTTCTTTTGCTAACTCCTATCAAACATCGGGTATGTTATATATTCAATATTTCAAGTTTGTCACTTTGTCGTTTGATCAAGCCCATTAGTGTTTAAACGACCTTTAAAGTACGTTCAAGCTCACGTTTAAGCTTGAGTTGCTTAACTTATTTACACCTCTAGTTGCTTAACTTATTTCAACCCTTTGGCGCATTTGAAAGCTTAGAAACGGCATCATCTTCAAAGATCATAATATTAGAAAATCTTATGTTTTTGATTACATTGTTCTGTCTTCTTTTAACTGAATTTTTTCGAAGTACCACAAGTCCTATATAAATTGGACTTCGTGGCTACACTCGCATTTGTACTTCTTGTAACTTTTATTTCTTAGCTTCTAGCTAAGCGTTTTAATATATATTTTGCCGTTCTAAGAAAAAAAGAACTAAAAGCATATAAATTCTGCCTGCTTTTCAAAAAAAAAAAAAAAAAAAAACTTAAAGCATATTTAAGTTGTTGGCTACTCCATTTTATCAATAATTGATTTATATAGTGAAAAGTCTACTTATACTTTTATATATCAACCTTTTTCTGCATCGAAAGCTTATTTTGTACAAACGCTTGGTGAAAAATTCCCATGAATTTAGTAAAAAGTGTGACATAGATAGAAAAAATGATTACAGAAGAAACAATAGTTTATGTTGATTTATTTTAATGTAATTACAACATTTATTTTATATTTTTTTGTACGGATCGAGGCTTAACATTTTTCAAGTTGACACCGTCTTCAATAAAAACGACACCTTGATTTGTGCAATCTGTCAGATGAATCGTGATTCATGTATAAATATTCGAATTGTATATTTGATATGTTTTGTGACACAAGTTGCAAGTTTGAAAATTAAGGAGTATATATATCTTAATCGGCTTTTGCATCAATACATTTTGTACGTGTAATATATATACAACCATATTAATTAGTCTCGCAAACCATGTCAACATAGTTTAATGCTTGGGGCCTTTATATATTAGTCTCGCAAACCATCTCAACATAGCTTAATGTTTGGGGTCTTTATAACCTCACAGTAAGTCAAAACGGTCCCAGAATAATATTCGGGGTCCCGTATTTTAGAATTTCGGCCCGCTCCGCATGCTTCACCGGATGGTTAATTTAAGGATCGGTTCCTTGTAATTCGGTTCAGGTTTTCGCCCAAAAGCGCGCGTGTGCGCGTGAAAAATGATCGGGTGGGTATATTATTCCCACGTTAGTGATTTTAAATGCTTGCCTTTAAAAAAAACAAAATAAATAACCTGATTCCCCCTTTCTAGATAGCTTGAATAGAAAAACCCATATCCTTTTACCGTTTACTAGTCTCATAAACGAGTAGAAGTGATCTAAAATTTTAATTTACAGGATTCGTGCTTGAGTCCATGATGTTAGGCTAAACAGAAATTTGATTGTAGATCGAGCTCAACGAGTCATTTTTATATAGGATCGAAAATGATACGAGCTCAATCATATGCATGTATATATAGCTCCCAAATAATGTAATGTAACTATGATCAGCACGAAAGCTCGAATATATATCTTGAAAATATATAATAAGCTCAAGTTGGAGATTGATCCAATATGTTAGGACATATATACATAGTGATCGCAAATTCCGCAAGGAATCAAGCCAATATTTTATAAACGTATTAGCTTCCTACACCCATGTATTATTAGCTTATATGTAATGTAATGTATGTTGTAAATATTGTAATTGTAATATTGTATGTATGAGTTACTTCTAGATCTTTACATATAGTTTTTTGAAAAAGCAAAACCTTCTTATGGTTGTTAATTAATTAAGATACAGGTGGAGCGACGCAGATAACAATGATGGCGACTCATAGGAAGCTTTTAGGGGTGCATCTCGACGACTATGGTGAACCTTCGGCGAATAAAGGACATGATCCTCGCGGAAGAAAAGGTCGTACGCCTCCAAAGAGGAAGAAGAAGCAGCGAAACATCAAATAGTTTTGGTTTACCTTTAACGATAGCAGGCAAAATTAGGAAAATTTGATTGTTAGCTTTTACTTATGATAATAAATAATGCTATCAAACTACAAATTTGAGAAAAACACATATATCTAATGTTGTTATATATGTTTGTTGTATGTTATGATTAATAAATAATATACCACAACAATAAAATTCAATCTTGCATATGAAAGGTACGAGGATTAATAAATAATATGATGTAACATTGTTTTTTGTTTTTTTCTTGTTGTTCGCATTTTAAGACTTCCTTATAATTTAAGTCTTTTTCCTCATATTTTTTTTGTAGATGGTAAATACTTTTACCTAAATATATGTGGTTTAATTGTGCTATCAAGTGATCATTTAAAACCTTTTCTCTTGGCATATGAGAATGGGCAGTTTAAATTTAAATATAATATATTTTGTGAACATATCAGAACCTTAACTCATCATGAGAGGAATATTTTGGATCCCTTCAAAATATATATATATATATAAGAAAGATTAATTTTGCATACATAATATATATATATATATATAAGAAAGATTAATTTTGCATACATGTCATTAGTACCGTATTAACAGGGAATTATGCCATGTGGAATTTACACGTCACATTCTCACAATTTCTGTTTACGTTTTGAAATTAGTTATTCAACTACAATCCCACCCGAATCCTTTTGTATTTAAGTTAAGGATGATGATTGACATTGATTTAATAGTAAATAATGAATGAATTTCGTTACCGTAATTTTAGGGATGTTTTTAAACCGATATAATCGTTTTTTTTCTCCTTAATTATAGTATTCTATAATTATCCTTTTACCTAGAACGACTTTTAGCATAAATATTGCCATTGCTACACAATATTGTTGAAGACTTCATCTTTTTTGCCCTACCATGCTGTTGAAGAATTGTACTTAGTTTGGGTTTTACACAACTTGAAATATCAAACATACAACCATAATGTTTAAGTGTAAATGTTGTACGTATGTTGTTTTTCTATGTTATTTGAAACGTTGGTTTATTATTTATTATTTATTATTTATTATTTGTCAGTTATTATACTTGTGTTGTTATTACGAGTATATGTTTGTTGTTGTTACAACTATTATTGCTTATGTTGCTTCTATTGAAAGTGCAACACCAATTCTATTTGCTATGACTTAGTCACCAAATATCCGTTTTTTAATGCTTTCAATAAGTTAGTGGTAGCTGTTATTTTTCCTATTTTCTAGCATAGTTTCTGATCATGCATTAGTGGTGTTGATCAAGTATTTGTTTTCAGTTATTTTCTGCTCTTTCGTGTAAGCCTATTTATAGGCATCTTTGCTTTGATTAATACATTCAGAAAAAGCACACAGTTCAAGTGCATAACCTACTGTTCTCTTTATTTTTCAGCAATCTATATTTGTCTCTGTGTTTAATTTAAGTTCAACATTTGGTATCCAGAGCCAGGTTACTTAAAATGGCTGATCTACAAGTCATTGGTGGTATCAAGAAACTAAACAATCAAAACTACAACTCTTGGTCTACATGCATAATGTCTTATATGCAAGGACAAGATTTGTGGGAGGTTGTGAATGGGAGTGACATTCAACAACCTGCTGTAGAAGACAACAATGGAGTGCTACGAAAATGGAAAGTGAAGGCTGGGAAGGCCATGTTTGTTTTAAAAACAACTGTTGAAGAAGATGTGTTAGAACACATAAGAGATTCAACAACACCAAAGGAAGCATGGGATACATTCGCTAAGTTATTCTCGAAGAAGAACGACACCAGGCTTCAACTTTTAGAGAGTGAACTGTTATCAGTAACACAAAAAGAGATGACGATTGCACAATATTTCTACAAGGTGAAATCAGTGTGTCGAGAAATCTCAGAATTGGATCCAGAGGCTCGAATAGGAGAAGCTAGGATGAAACGTATAATCATCCATGGCTTGAAGGCTGAATTTCGAAGCTTCGTTGCTGCTATACAAGGATGGCAAACACAACCATCACTTGTAGAGTTCGAAAATCTGTTAGCCGGCCAGGAAGCATTGACAAAGCAGATGGGAGGCATCTCATTAAAGAATGAAGAAGAAGCACTCTATGTCAATAAGGGCAGGTGGAACTCAAAGCATCAAAGTAGTGGTGGATCGAAGAAGATTGACGACAAAGTGAAATATCATGATAGTGGAAAAGGTGCTCGTTCTGAAGAGGGACCAAAGAACCGGTTTAATGGGAAAAAGTCTAGACCAACGTGCTATAAGTGTAAAAAGAAGGGGCACTTGGCAAGGGATTGTTATTCGAAGAAGGTCGAAGAAGGCAACACTGCTCAATCAAAAAGTGAGGATGAGTGGGATGCCGAGGCTCTTATCGTGACTGTTGAAGAAGAGTTATCACTCACAGCTGCAAAATCGACACAACTTGATCATGATCGTGATTGGATCGTTGATTCCGGGTGTTCAAATCATATGACGGGAGACAAGGAAAAACTAAAGGATATGGTGAAGTACAAAGGCAGGCGGGTTGTGGTAACAGCTAACAACTCTAAGCTTCCTATTGCACATGTTGGCAACACCATTGTTTCATCTCCACAAGGCGAATCTGAAGTTCCACTCAAGAATGTCTATCATGTACCTAGAGTGAAAAAGAACCTGTTTTCTGTTCCACAAGTGACATCCGCGGGTCAGTTTGTTTTATTTGGTCCTGAAGATGTCAAGGTATACGAGAAGGTGCAGGTTATTGGCGAACCAGTGATGATGGGTAAAAAGAAGGAATCAGTTTATGTGATGTCGGCCGAGACAGCTTATGTTGATAAGATCAGGAAAAACGAAACTGTGGATCTTTGGCACTCACGGTTGAGCCATGTTGGATTCGATAAGCTTGGAATGATGATGAAGAAATCATTAGTAAAGGGATTACCAAAGCTTGAAGTCAAGAAAGATACAATCTGCGCAGGCTGCCAATTTGGAAAGGCACACCAATTGCCATATGAAGATTCAAACTACAAAGCAAAACGTGCACTCGAGTTAGTACATTCTGATCTTTTTGGTCCTGTAAAACAGCCCTCGGTTGGTGGAATGAAGTATATGGTAACGTTTATTGATGATTACTCGAGGTATGTTTGGGTTTATTTTGTTAAAAATAAATCCGAAACATTGGAAAAGTTCAAAGAATTTAAAGAAGAAAGTGAGGCTGATATTGGTGAAAAGATATCATGTATTCGAACCGACAATGGAGGAGAATATGTCTCGGGTGAATTCACAAGTTTCCTTCGGGAAAATAAGATACGCCATCACTTCACGTGTCCCAATACGCCTCAATAGAATGGTGTCTCTGAACGAAAGAATAGGCACTTAGCTGAAGTATGTCGAAGCATGATGCATGCTATGAACGTACCAGGCCGTTTCTGGGCAGAAGCAATGAAAACAGGAGCATATGTCATCAATCGACTCCCTCAACAACGGTTAGCTTATTTATCTCCTTATGAAAAAGTATGGAAAATTAAACCATCAGTTGGTTATTTTCGTGTTTTTGGTTGCGTATGTTATGTATTTGTACCTGATCACTTACGTAGCAAGATGGAGAAGAAGGCTATTCGTTGTATTTTTGTAGGGTATGATAATAACCAAAAAGGCTGGAGATGTTGTGATCCATCAACTGGGAAGTGCTATACATCTAGAAATGTGGTGTTTGATGAAGCTTCATCTTGGTGGTCTTCTAGCAATGAAGAGTTGCCACATACTGATGTAAATAAAGAAGAGAAAAATGAGTCAAAAATACAACTCATTTGTGAGAACCAAAGTCTGATGGTCATGTTATTGATGGTCAAGAGATTGAAGAGAATGATCCATGGCACACTGGTTTACATCAAAGATTTGAAGAACAAGCATCTTTACAAACACCAAGAAGGTCAACAAGAAATAGGAAGCCAAATCCAAAGTATGCAAATGTTGCTATAGTGACTAAAGAAAAAGAAACTGAACCAGAATTCTATGAAGATGCAGTTTCAAGTGTTGAATGGCTTAAAGCAATGGAAGAAGAAATCGAGGCACTAAAGCAAAATCAAACATGGGATCTTGTGCCCAAGCCAACTGATGTGAAGCAAATATCATGTAAATGGGTATACAAGATAAAGAGGCGTGCAGATGGTTCAATCGAACCGTATAAAGCACGATTAGTGGCTCGAGGATTCTCACAACAATACGGGTTAGACTATGACGAAACGTTTAGCCCAGTTGCAAAGCTCACAACCGTACGAGTATTACTTGCATTAGCAGCAAACAAAGACTGGAATTTATGGCAAATGGACGTGAAGAACGCGTTTTTACACGGGGAGTTAGATCGTGAAATTTATATGAATCAGCCGATGGGGTTCCAAAGCAAAGAAAATCCCGAGTATGTGTGCAAGCTGAGGAAAGCTCTCTACGGGCTCAAACAGGCTCCACGAGCCTGGTATGGTAAAATTTCTGAATTCCTAACTCACAATGGTTATATGATGACTTCTGCCGATTCTAGTTTGTTTGTTAAAGTAACAGAAGGAAAGCTTGCAGTCGTTTTGGTGTATGTAGATGATTTGATCATCACAGGTGATTGTGAAGATGAAATATGTCAGATCAAGAAGAATCTATGCATTCGTTTTCAAATGAAGGATCTTGGTTTCTTAAAGCACTTTCTTGGGTTGGAGCTCGAACGAACACATGATGGGGTAACGCTTCATCAAACGAAATATGCTACTGATCTTTTGAAGAAATTCGGGATGCTTGAATGCAAACCAATAATGACACCGTTGGAACCGAATTTTAAGATATGTGCACACGAGGGTAAAGATCTTGAGGATACTACAATGTATCGTTAGTTAGTGGGCAGCTTGATTTATTTAACTTTAACTCGGCCCGATATTTCGTTTGCCATCATTGTAATGAGTCGTTACATGCAAAGCCCGAAAAAGACTCATTTAGAAGTGGTTCGTCGCATACTAAGGTATGTAAAGGGTACTCTTAGTTTTGGTCTTACATTCAAGAAAGGTGAAGGGTGCAGGTTAACTGGGTATTGTGATGCGGATTATGCGGGTGATCATGATACTAGAAGATCCACTACCGGATACGTGTTTATGCTTGGATCTGGAGCTGTTTCATGGTGCAGTAAAAGACAAGCAACGGTGTCTCTGTCAACAACTGAAGCGGAGTATCGAGCAGCTGCAATGGCAGCCCAAGAATGTACATGGATAGTGCAGTTGTTAACCGAATTGGGTCAAGCAATTGAAGTGGAAGGTGGAGTTGTAATGTACTGTGATAATATGTCATCTATTCGACTAGCTGAAAATCCTATATTTCATGCTAGAACAAAACATGTTGAAGTCCATTATCACTTCATAAGGGAGAAAGTATTGATGGGTGAAATTCGTTTGGCACATGTTGGTACTAATGATCAATTTGCTGACGTGTTTACCAAAAGCCTAGCTGGAAACAAGTTTGAGTATTTTTGTGACAAGCTAGGAATGAAGACTGTTGGTGTTGAAGGGGAGTATTGAAAGTGCAACACCAATTCTATTTGCTATGACTTAGTCTTATGACTTAGTCACCAAATATCCGTTTTTTAATGCTTTCAATAAGTTAGTGGTAGCTGTTATTTTTCCTATTTTCTAGCATAGTTTCTGATCATGCATTAGTGGTGTTGATCAAGTATTTGTTTTCATTTATTTTCTGCTCTTTCGTGTAAGCCTATTTATAGGCATCTTTGCTTTGATTAATACATTCAGAAAAAGCACACAGTTCAAGTGCATAACCTACTGTTCTCTTTATTTTTCAGCAATCTATATTTGTCTCTGTGTTTAGTTTAAGTTCAACAGCTTCTTGGTTCAGGAGTTTAGATTGGACCAATTAGATGCAAATTTGAAGCTTTAAATGGACACAAATAAATGCTAAACCGGTTGATTTAGGGTGCGATATAACGAGTATATGTTTGTTGTTGTTACAACTATTATTGCTTATGTTGCTTCTTGGTTCAGGAGTTTAGATTGGACCAATTAGATGCAAATTTGAAACTTTAAATGGACACAAATAAATGTTAAACCGGTTGATTTACGTTGCGATATATTAGTGAATGACTCAAAGTTAGCATGTTATAACTTGGTGGGTCTAAACGGGTAATAGAGTGGCAAGGGTTTTGAGTAGCAGGGGTGTCTAGAGGTAATTGGGTCTCGTGTTTTTGTTGGAAATTTTGAAACTGTTTTGCTAATGTAAGCTGAGGTGGAGTGGTGATTGTACCATGTTGCTGCTGATATTGTATATAGTTTGTAATTATATTGGGTGTTATTAGTCCATGACGGTATATAAAGAACGATGGAGTGGCAAAATGTGATTCGGTATATAAACTATAAAGTTATGGTTGTTAATAGGATGAGAATTTTTTTTTTTTTAAAAGCAATAATTTTATTAAATAAAAATTCGCAACGTTACATCTCGAAAGGTTCAATGTTAACTAAACAAGTCGTTAAGCTAACATGAACAAATACATCGAATTTATACAATTTAAAGAACTAGCGCAATAGGATTATGAAGCCAAAAATGCCAATCGATATGAAATGATTTGAGTCTTTTTGCGATCCACTCAAAAGATTTGCTTTGTATCTCACATAGCGCAACCGGAGATGTCCAACATTTTTTATTGAAGATCATTTGATTTCGATTCCACCATATGAGATAACAAGTAGACCAAAGGACCGCTTGCCAAATCTTGAAGCCCAAATCCGACGTTACAACGCTTGTGTCACCTTGGAGAATTTCATTTAAGCTTGCCAACGTGAAGATGTTTAAACCCCACCATTTAAAGACTTTTTCCCAAACCTCGAATGCGTGTTTAAAAAAGAGCAAGGCATGGTCAACCGATTCTACCTCGTCGTCACAAAGAGGGCAACGAACGGAGTGAAGATCGATTCCCCGTTTGTCAAGCTCAATTAAAGATGGAATACGTTTTTTTCTCGATCTCCAAACGAACAATTCAACCTTCTTTGGAACCAAGTTATTTCTCAATGATTCTATCGCGTTAGGACCAACAATTAATGTTTTTGTATCAATTAATGTAGTGAGCCTTTTTGTTGTGAAGACCCCAATGTTTGAGCCTTCTCAACGCCAAGAGTCACTTCTATCCGGAACGAAGCACACACCACGAAGGACAGCAGTAAGATCATCGAATTCAGCACTTGTACGGCTTGTAGAATTTCGCATCCATTCCCAATTCCCACCCCATGATGACCCATTCCAAACCCATTGATCCGCAATCGTTGCATTCGGCTTAGATTCCAACTTGAATAACCGCTTGGATCTGTTGCAAAACGGCATGTTACCAACCCATGTTTCGAACCAAAATGAGGAACCCGAACCGTTACCAATGGTCTTGACGAAAGACTTTGAAAAAGGAACACCAATGTCGTCGATCTTCGCACCTGTTTTTATAATATTCATCCAAGTAGAATTATATGTGGAAGTAGGAAGTTTATCAAATTCGCCCAACCCACCCGATGCCCCGTAAATGCTCGAAATAACCTTGACCCATAAGGAGGTGGCTTCGGTTTTGAACCTCCACCACCACTTGTCAATCAAAGTTAAGTTTTTGCTTTTTAAGGAACCCAAGTTTTGACCCCCATCCCCATATGGTAGTAGTACATCATCCCATTTTATCCAAGCAATTTTTTTATCTTTTCCCGACCCGCCCCAAAAAAAAGAACGTCTCACACTTTCAAGTTTATCTATCACACATGGCGGGGCAAGGTAGAGCGAGAAGAAGTACAACGGGAGACTATTAAGTACCGATTTAACAAGTGTCAAACGTCTACCAAAAGAAATCAAACGTGCCTTCCAATCCGAAAGACGCTTTTCGAACTTATCAATAACCAGTTGCCAACTACACAATTTTTTCATGTTTGCACCAATCGGGAGCCCAAGATAATTAAACGGTAGAGAGCCTATGTTACACTCGAAACACTTTGCCATAAAAGAGATTTCTTGATGATCGACTCCAATCCCGAATAAGTTGCGTTTCCGATGGTTTATTTTGAGACCCGAAGTGAGTTCAAAGCATTTAAGGAGTTTGATGAGATTTCGAATATTTTTAGGGCTCCACTCACCAAAATAGATCGTGTCATCCGCATATTGAAGAAGTGAGATGCAAACTTTGTCCTTTCCGATTTCTACACCCGAGAATAATTTGTTATTAACCACCATTTTCGTTAAAGCATTTAGACCCTCGGCGGCAAGAATAAAAAGGAAGGGGGAAAGGGGGTCGCCTTGTCTAACCCCCCTCCCTAAGTTGAATTCGGAAGTAGGTGATCCGTTAACAAGGATCGAGATCGAAGCGGATCTAAGACAAGAAAGAATCCAACCTCGTCATTTCTTACTAAACCCCATGAAACTCATAACCTCTATAAAAATTCCCAACTCAAGCTATCAAACGCTTTTTCAAAGTCGACTTTAAATATAAGGCACTTCAACTTTTTATGCTTTATGTAATCAATCATCTCATTAGCAATAAGGACACCATCCAAAATATTTCTTCCTTTTATGAATGCGCTTTGTTCGAAGCCCACAAGATTAGGAATAACTTTCCTGAGACGATTAGAGAGCAATTTGGCAACGATCTTGTAATAACTACCAATTAGGCTTATCGGTCTATACTCATTCAAAGAGTTAGGGTCTTTAACTTTTGGGACAAGGGTAATAAACGATGCATTGCATCCCTTTGAGATCTCCCCATTTTCCCAAAAACGTTGGATGGCATTTAACAAATCACCTTTTATCATGTCCCAATATTTTTTGTAGAAACTCAAGTTAAAACCATCGGGGCCCGGAGCTTTCGTACCACCACAATCTTTAATTGCTTCCCAAATTTCTTTTTTGCAAAAAGGTAATTCGAGCTCGCATGCTTCTGTTTCAGAAAGTTTCAGCAGGTCTGGCCCGTAGTATGATGAATCTGGCAGCCCACCAAGCCCGTAAACTATAGCAGGAGCAGGGATGGCTGTTATCAGCTACATAATTATTAGCCTGATCAGGCCCAACATGAATAGCAACAACAGGATTGGGACGACTGGTGCCAGGCCCAGTACTCGAACCAGGGTGGTCTGCCACCGAATCATAGTTTCCCCATAATACAATTTTGGGTCGAACGCTTGCCCTTGATTCGAATATTTTTTGGAAATGATTTCGGATAGCATCTTTAACTTCACAAGGATTGTCGTTCCAACTTTCGTTAATGGTGAGTCCACGAATGTTGCACTTATTGAAATTCCTTTTGATGGAAGCGTGAAAGAATTTTGAATTTTCATCGCCCTCAAGGATCCAACGATTTTTCGCCTTTTGCTTCAACATGTTAATCTTAGTGTTCTCTTTCTCAATCCATTGTTTCCTATCCCCCAACCAAGCTTCACGTTCAACAGCATTTAAACATCCATTTTCCGCCTTTTTCTCCCAATCACAAATTTTATCCTTAACATCATTTATTTCACCATCTAAATTACCAAACGTCCTTTTGCTCCATTCTCGAAGATCAAACTTAACGTTTTTGAGCTTATCCCTAAAAATGCAATCTAACCTATTACTCGTAACCGGTTTGGACCACGCATTGTTGATAATTACATCAACCCATTCACTATTAAACCACTCATTAAAAATCTTGAAAGGCTTTGGACCATAATCAATGAATTTGTCACGAAGGATTAAGGGACAATGGTCGGAAGTGAACCTATCAGACGGGAGTATCGAAAGATTTTTTCAAAGGCTAATGAAGTTATCATTAACTAAGAACCGATCAAGTTTACTAAATTTCGTACCATCATCACTAATTCGCATAAACTTCCTACCGTTAATCGGGATTTCTATAAAATTGTTTTGTGCAATGAACTCGTTAAATCTAGTGGCTCGACTTTGGTTGAAGACACAATTTATCCTATCCGAACTTTCCCTAACTTCATTGAAGTCTCCGCAAATAACCCATGCCGAATCAATGCTAACCATAACCATGTCTAAATAATTCCACATGCATTTCTTCCTAATGTCATTATGAGGACCGTATACATTCACGATTATCGATTCTTATCCCGATAGCACCCATTTACCACGTATAGCAAGAAAGAAACCATTTGAAAGACAACTAGAAGCAACGAAAGATCTTTTATCCCATACCATCAACATCCCTCCCGATTTACCCACGACTTCTTTTTGAATAAAATCACAATCACCATTACCCCATAAATTGTGAACCCAAGCCTCACTAAGGTGCTTGCATCTCATTTCTTGTAAAGCTATGACATCCGGTTTCTCTTTAAAACATATCCCTTTTACCCACCCAAACTTCCCTTTAACCCCGAACCCGCGCACATTAAGAGTAAGAATCTTCATAATAAAAGAAGATAAGACGAGAGGGGATAAGGATACTTACATAGGGTTAAGGGGGTTCCACCTCAACCCGAGTTTATTTCCAAAATCCCTTAATTCATTGCTACTAATAGGATGAAATTGAATGCTGGACTTAGAGTGACCTGACTTCGAGATTTTCCTCTTCTCTGGAGATTTGGATCCACATCTCCTGCACTTATGATTTTCATCCAGAATAATACCTTTTCAAGCCATGTCCTTCAAACGCTTGATTCTCGTATAAGCCCTACAATTACTGATTGCTTTCCAATAGCATATGCCACAGAAAGAAATAGAAGAGGATTTAGACGATTGACTTGTGTTAATTCGTGAAGCTGGGATGTCACAGTCCTTTTTATCTTCTGGTACCTTATGGCTCGCTTCTACCACTCGATCCTTAAGCAAATTTGTCCCATCAGACCTAATACTGTTAACAGTAGGTCCATTAGGTTTAGCAATATCCTCAATCGGCCCAGTATTTTCAACAGGCCCAACACACTCAATCCCATCAATGTTCGGCCCAGCCACATTATTACTTGTATGAGCATTGGGCTCCACAGGAAGTCCATTTGAATTATAATTGGGCTTGTTATTAGGGCTGCCAGGTTCAGATCCAACATATTTATTATTCTCACCAGCCTGCTTGTATGATGAATTTGAAACGACTGTGTTATCTTCGCATTCATTAACCCTACAACCTTTATGGGGCCCATCGCCATGATCATTACCAACCTTGGGACAAGGAGAAGCCGAACCTAAACCCATAATCTTGGAAGTTGGACTAGGTGCCGAATTACTCATAGTCTCTGGAACAAAATCCTCGATATCCTGGAAAAGTTTGTTAATTTCAAAACATCCAGACTGAACATCTTCTACCCTGTCTTCTAGGCCAGACTGAAAACCCTTCATATTTACGGTGATCTGAGACGACCCATCCTAATCCATAAGGACGAATACAATAACATATGATTACATCGCGAGGTATTTGACCTCTATATGATACATTTTACAAACGTTGCATTTGTTTTTAAAAGACAACCTTTTATTACATCAAAAGTTGACAGCATGCATACCATTTCATAATATATCCAACTATAATTGACTTAATATTAATCTTGATGAACTCAACGACTCAAATGCAACGTCTTTTGAAATATCTCATGAATGACTCCAAGTAATATCTCTATAATGAGCAAATGCACAGCGGAAGATTTCTTTCATACCTGAGAATAAACATGCTTTAAAGTGTCAACTAAAAGGTTGGTGAGTTCATTAGTTTATCATAACATTCATTTCAATATTTTAATAGACCACAAGATTTCAATTCCAATTCTCATAAATATACGTCCCATGCATAGAGACAAAAATAATCATTCATATGGTGAACACCTGGTAACCGACATTAACAAGATGCATATAAGAATATCCCCTATCATTTCGGGAAATCCATCGGACATGATATAAAAACTCGAAGTACTAAAGCATCCGGTACTTTGGATGGGGTTCGTTAGGCCCAATAGATCTATCTTTAGGATTCGCGCCAATTAGTAGATCGGTTTACTAATTCTTAGGTTACCAAGCAAAAGGGGCATATTCGGCTTCAATCATTCACCCATATAATGTAGTTTCAATTACTTGTGTCTATTTCGTAAAACATTTATAAAAATTGCGCATGTATTCTCAGCCCAAAAATATAAAGGGTAAAAAGGCAAATGAAACTCACAATACTGTGTTTTGTAGTAAAAATACATATGATGACATTGAACAATGCAGGGTTGGCCTCGGATTCACGAACCTATATCATTGGTATGTATATATTAAAACGTATAATCATAATCGAACAATTTATTATATCTTAATTTATATATTATATATTTAGTTTGTGTTTATATTCAAAATGGTTATTATTTATATAGTTATATTAATATATCCATACTTGTTTAATGCTATATTTAAAAATCGATAGTTTGCTATTTGTAAGTATTGATATAAATAATATTAGTAAGTTTGATATATATAGTTATGTGAAATTTTAATATAATTATAGTATACATAATAAGTATATTTTATATACAAAATATTTATCTGCTTAAAAAGGTAGTTTTTGAGATTAATAAAGATAATATTAACAATCATATTATTTAATAATAATACCTATTTTGATAATAATATTAATAATTATTATTATTATTATTATTACTATTATTATTATTATAATTGTAACTAGGGTTATGATAACGATAATAATAGTTGGTAACTACTACTTATATTAGCGATAATAATAATAACTAATATTCATAATATTTATTAATAATACTAATACTAATAATAATTGTAATACATAATGTTAATAATAGTAACAAAAATGATAAGTGTGATAATAATAATAATAATCATAATAATAATAGTAATAATACTTAAATGATAAAATTTACAATAATAACTATATTAATAATACTTATAAGACTAATCATAATAATAATAGTAATGGTGATACTAATAATAATTATGATATTCATCATACTTTATAATATTAATGATATTGATAATAATACTAATACTTACTAATAAAAATACTACTAATAATAATAACAATAATAATATCAACAATAACAATAACAATAATAATTATAATAACAATAATAATAATGATAATAATATTAAAAGAACTAATGAACTACCTTAAAAAGCTTTGTAACAAAATTATGTTCCAGCCTAGAATTGAAATCGAGACCCCTCGAATACACACAAACACCCTCACCACTCGTCTGTCTCATTTCATCTGACTAAACCCATAATTGAATTTATTTAAACTTCCCTTCCTATTTCCAAATTCATCTTCAATTTCATACGGCCAATACCAAAATCGATGATCTTAACAACAACCCATAACTTTTTTTTTATAATTGCAAACGACACTGAGTTAACAGATGGTGGGTTTTATTTTTAACAGAAAAAAAAATTAAAAGCAGCTGCAGAAGCAGTCACGAACAAAACAAGAAGAAAAATAAATAAATAACTAAATTCGTGATTATGAAATTGAGACTGTTTTAGATGATTGTTTGTGATGACCCGAAAATTTTTGACTTATTTAAACCAATTCTCTATACGATTTATTATTTTAACACGCTAAACAAAGTCTGTTAGACTGAGTCTCAAAATTTTAGAACTGTTTCATATATACAATTACCTTTGATTACTCTCGACGATTCATGAACAATTATATGTATGTATATATATATGTACAAGTAAAAACCCTATTTGCTACAGTAAACCACTATTTGCTACAGTAAAACACTATTTGCTACAGTGAAACACTATTTGCTACAGTGAAACCGTATTTTGCTACAGTGCTACAGTGAAAAACGACTTTGCTACAGTGATTTGCTACAGTAAACACTATTTGCTACAGTAAACACTATTTGCTACAGTACACTATTTGTTGCTGTAAAACACTATGAGCCTAGGTCTGCTGGTTCTGAGAGATCACAAGCTGGTACTGATTCTACTGATATTGATCAGCAACCTTCTGTTGCTGCTCACTCATCTGAACCAGCTGATGATCAAGATGCTGTGTGTTCTACAACCAGCTATTTGATGAACCAGCATCTGATTGAGCAGATTATTTGCTACAGTAAAACACTATTTGCTACAGTAACATTATTTGATGTCGACAAACTACCAAACAAAAACAGAAAAGGCGGCCATGCGATCGCATGGCAAAAACACTGAAAACTCATGCGATCGCATGAGCTACAGTAAACGAAAAAGTAATATAAATACGCCTGTTTTGCTCGACGAATTATCACATATTTTTTTCTTCAGTAATAAAAATTTATATTTAAATTATAATTATAATTTTAAATTTAAGTTTAATAATAATAAAGTATATTCGAGGGTGTTTTAATTCGGGTTTTAAATCACTTTAAGCTAAGGAAATATTGGGTATTGTTCGGGGTATTGTTCTTGAATCCAAGGCCAACCATACAGTCGTCTACCATCATTACGTCTACGCAATTTGCCTACAATATTGAGTCTCAATATTGAACTGTGAGTTTATAGTCTCCCTTTTTAAATACTTTAAATATTTTTGGGCTGAGAATATATGCAATTTATTTTAAACGCGATAAGACACAAGTACATACTAAATTCTACACTGAGTTAAACCGAAAATCCCTTAGCTTTGGTAACTAGTAGCTGCCAGTACATAGGATATGGACTGGTGGGCGCGAATAATTGTATATGGATCCATAGGGCTTGACATCCCCGTCCGAGCTAGAGCACTAGCCTTTTAACGGACGTATGTTATTTGAGTTTAAGACACGTTGGTTTGCGTGTATTAAAACGAATGGGGTAATTATCACTATAGCGTTAAGTTTAGTTACCAGGGTGCTCTGTTACGTAGAATCTATTGATAAACTTTTGATGAAATCTTGTGGTCTATCTTTATATATGTTTATGACTCGAGCAATTAAACCTATAACTCACCAACATTCGTGTTGACTTTTTAGCATGTTTTATTCTCAGGTCCTTAGAATGCTTCCGCTGTGATGTGCTTGTTGCCTGCATGGAGTCTCTCATGCTTTGTACAAAGTTTATTGCATTCAAAATAAAACTGCGTTGTGTAATAAATAATTGGACTGTGATGTCAACCTGTAAATTAAAGACTTATGTATTTCGGGGTTTTGCTTATACCTAAGCACTCGCCCACATGTTTATAACTTTCTATGTTTAGAAAGTTACTTATTTTAATGAATGCAATATTTTATCAAAACGTATCATATAGAGGTCAAAACCTCACTGTGGAATCAATGATTAATGTGCCGCGTCAATAGCGATTTTGACGGGTCGTTACAGTTGGTATCAGAGCTTGAGGTCATAGGGAACCAGAAATTACATTATTGTGTTTAACTGGTAATTGTTAGGATGCATTAGTGAGTCTGGACTATGACCATATCTGTTTTTCCTGATTTTTGCTTATTATTTGGTCAAAAACATTATATGTGATATATTTATATGCTAACGTAATTGTTGTTTCAATTATGTGATAGATGACTTCTTCTAATCCTATCATTTTGTACGACTCGGAATCGGACACTGAATCTATTCTATCCACAACTGAAAAGGGCGTTCCAATACCTATTAAAGAAGAAATTGTGTTAGCCGGGGAATCTCAACTCCCGGTAAACCCAGAGGAGGTTCCAGCTCCACCCAGCTTTAGTTTTCCGGAGCCACAATATCGTTGGCATGGACCCATGATCCCTGGAGTAAAAGAGGATCGTCCATTTCTAAACAAATATGGACATTGGTCCAGATATACCGCCGACGGGCGGGTTGTGCCGATTACGCCTGGCAGATTTCGGTTCATGACCACCGGTACATATTCTTGCAGTTCGTCATCATATTCTCCTACACATGACTCAGACAGTTCGTCATCAGACGAGATCAGTAAGGAGGAGGATTTCGCTAATGAAATAAAAGAGATCACTAAGGAGAAATTCCAACTTGCTATAGATAATAAAAACAACCACAATAATAAAATGTCCTTAATTATTAAAAAGGAACAGGACCATTCGATCCGTAACCACCCTTATTGTATTAAACCCACTGAGGCAACGGGTACCTCAAAACCCCAACTAAAAATAAAATACACTGCCAGAATGTCTGTCGGACCATGTGCACACAAACAATTGGCAGAGAGAACCAAATGGGAAGAAGTTTCTGATAGTTCTGAATGAACGACCTCGCAACCATAAATCTTCCATGCGCTATTTTATTGCTTATGTGTGCTACTCTATCTTGTTATATAAAATAAGCATATGTAAAATATCAGTATTGTATGGTATTGTATTATTTTGGTTTATTAATAATAAATGCATGGAATGATTATTTGTATTATTACTACTTCTTATTATTATTATTATTACATAATAATGTAGTAACTCGCTATAATTTTTTATAGTGGAATATTATTAGGATTTTAGTAGTTAATTCCTTGTACTAGCTATTATGTATGAACTTAACGGGTAGGTAATACCCTAGAAATAATTATAAAATGCTAATAAGAAGAAAAGGCTTTTATAATAATTGGTTCATATTATTAATATGCTACGATTAACTATTGACAACTCATTTTACCTATAATATTCTATATGATTAAATTATATCTGTTGTGTTTATTGAAGAAACATGTCTCAAATGTCGGATGCTGAGTTTGAGCAACTAGTCGAGAAACGTGTGAATGAAAGAATTGCTGCAACCGAAGCAGCAAAAGCAACAGCCGAAGCAGCAGCCAAAGCAGCAGCCTTAAACACAAACTCACGAAACGGATGCTCATACAAAACTTTTCAAGGATGCAAACCACAGACGTTTAGTGGAACCGAGGGACCAGTCGGTCTAACCCGATGGTTTGAAAAGATGGAGTCCGTTTTCAAAATCAGTAATTGTGCGAACGGAGACAAGTCAAAGTATGCTTCGTGCACGTTGCAAGATGGTGCACTTACTTGGTGGAACAATTATGCTAAAGCAGAAGGAATAGATACGGCATATGATATCTCTTGGGAAGAACTGAAAAAGATGCTAATCGAGGAGTACTGTCCTCGAAACGAGATCAGAAAAATGGAATCTGAGTTACGTAATCTGAAGGTTATCGGCGCGAATCTCAATAACTATGAAAAGCGTTTCATGGAACTAGCCTTGTTGTGTCCCGAATTGGTGCCAAACGAGAAGCGAAAGATAGAAATGTATATTGACGGTTTATCGATCAATATCAAAGGAAATGTTACATCGTCCAAACCAAATACGATGCAGGAAGCCATGACAATGGCACACCAACTCATGGACCAGATCACAGAGAGTTCGATTAAGGCACCAATTACCGAAGTCAAGACAACTGAAGGAAAGAGGAAATGGGAAGACTATAAGGGCAAAAGTACTCACCTGAAGAAACAAGAAACTTTTAAAGGTAAACAAGATGGGGCAACTGCAAGTCCAAACTATAAGGGACCTCATCCATTCTGCAAAAGATGTTACACACATCATGCAGGCTATTGCCAAGTGGTCTGTGATAAGTGCAACAAGAAAGGACATGTGGCGAAAGATTGTTATGCCACCGTTTCTGAAGTAAAGACAAAACTGACCGATGTCAAGAAATGTTTTGGGTGCGGGAAGTCTGGTCACTTTATAAATCAATGCCCTGATAAGGAGAAGAACAAAGAACCCGCACGTGGGAGGGCATTTAATGTTAGTGCCAGTAAAGCACGTGAGGATCCTAATCTTGTCACGGGTACGTTTACCGTTAATAATCAACTAGCTTCTATTATGTTTGATACGGGTGCTGATAGAAGTTATATGTGTAAAGACTTTAGTTTTAAACTAAAATGTGCATCATTACCTCTAGACGATAAATATACTATTGAATTAGCTAATGGTAAACTGATAAAAGCCGATAAAATTTGCCATGGTTGCGAAATGAATCTCGCTGGTGAAACCTTCAAAATCGATTTGATACCCGTAGAATTAGGAAGTTTTGACGTAATCGTTGGCATGGACTGGATGTCCAAAACAAGAGCGGAAGTTGTTTGCGCTGAGAAAGCAATTCGCATCCCTCGTAAGGATGAAACGTCATTAATGATTTATGGGGAGAAGAGCAACTCAAAGCTGAACTTTATCAGCTGTATGAAGGCCCAGAAACTTATAAGAAAAGGTTGTTATGCTATTTTGGCACATGTAAAGAAGATCGATACTGAAGAAAGAAGCATTAATGACATGCCGGTTGTAAGAGAATATCCCGGAGTATTTCCAGAAGAATTACCGGGGCTACCTCCACACAGATGTGTAGAATTCCAGATTGATCTCATATCAGGAGCTGCACCTGTAGCCCGATCTCCATATAGACTTGCACCTTCAGAAATGCAAGAATTACAAGACCAGTTGCAAGAATTATCGGACCGTGGATTTATTCGTCCTAGTTTTTCACCTTGGGGTGCTCCTATTCTGTTCGTCAAGAAGAAGGATGGATCTATGAGAATGTGCATAGATTACCGAGAATTAAACAAATTAACGATCAAGAATCGGTACCCATTACCGAGGATTGATGATTTGTTTGATCAATTGCAAGGATCAAGTGTTTATTCCAAGATTGATCTACGCTCCGGATATCATCAGCTGAGAGTGAAGGAAGAAGATGTTCCTAAAACCGCGTTCAGAACCCGTTACGGTCACTATGAATTTCTAGTCATGCCTTTTGGATTGACTAATGCTCCAGCAGTATTCATGGATCTAATGAATCGCATCTGTAGACCGTATTTAGACAAATTTGTCATTGTTTTTATCGACGACATATTGATTTACTCGAAGAATAAGGAAGAACATGAGCAACACTTAAGACTGGTACTAGAGATACTCAAGAAAGAAGAATTGTACGCAAAATTTTCGAAGTGTGATTTCTGGTTACAAGAAGTACAATTTTTGGGACATGTTGTCAGTAAACATGGAATTAAAGTTGACCCTGCCAAGATCGAAGCCATTAGTAAATGGGAAACACCGAAGACTCCAACACAAATCCGCCAATTCTTAGGTCTTGCTGGTTACTACCGAAGATTCATTCAAGATTTCTCTAGAATCGCCAAACCCTTAACTTCATTGACTCAAAAGGGAAAGAAGTATGATTGGTCCACGGAACAGGAATCCTCATTCCAGTTATTAAAGAAGAAGTTAACGTCTGCACCCATTTTGTCATTACCGGAAGGAAATGATGATTTCGTGATCTATTGTGATGCTTCACGCCAAGGTTTAGGATGTGTATTAATGCAACGCACAAAAGTTATCGCATATGCCTCACGACAACTAAAAATTCATGAAAAGAACTATACGACACACGATTTGGAACTTGGAGCTGTAGTTTTTGCACTCAAAATATGGAGACACTATCTATATGGCACCAAGTGTACAGTGTACACCGACCATAAGAGTCTTCAGCATATTTTTGATCAAAAACAACTCAATATGAGACAACGTCGCTGGGTAGAGCTGTTAAACGATTACGATTGTGAAATCCGTTACCACCCCGGAAAGGCTAATGTTGTAGCTGATGCCCTAAGTCGAAAAGAAAGAGTAAAACCTCTTAGGGTCCGAGCTTTGAATATTACAATTTGTACCGATCTCACAAAGCAAATTCAAGCAGCACAGTTAGAAGCTTTAAAAGAAGAAAACGAAAAAGGCGAAATGAGCAAAGGGTTAGAAAAACAACTTGAAGTAAAAGCCGATGGAACCCTGTATTTTGCTGGTAGGATATGGGTACCAAAACATGGTAACCTAAGGCAACTAGTACTGGATGAAGCACACAAAACGAGGTACTCAATTCACCCAGGAAACGGGAAAATGTACCACGATCTCAAGAAGTTTTATTGGTGGCCTAATATGAAGACAGAAATTGCTACTTATGTAAGCAAATGTTTGACGTGTGCAAAGGTCAAAGCTGAGCACCAAAAGCCGTCAGGATTACTGCAACAACCGGAAATTCCGCAGTGGAAATGGGAAAGAATAACCATGGATTTCATTACGAAATTGCCAAGGACTACAAGTAGTCATGATACTATTTGGGTGATAGTTGATCGTCTAACTAAATCAGCTCACTTTCTACCAATAAAGGAGACAGACAGTATGGAGAAATTAGCACGCCTATATTTGAAGGAAGTAGTTTCCAGGCATGGTGTACCCATCTCTATCATATCTGATCGCGACACTCGATTCACATCACGTTTCTGGCAGTCATTACAAAAAGCATTGGGAACTCGATTAGATATGAGCACCGCTTATCACCCACAGACAGATGGTCAAAGTGAAAGAACAATACAAACATTGGAAGACATGTTACGGGCATGCGTGATTGACTTTGGAACCAGTTGGGATCGACACTTACCGTTGGCAGAATTTTCATACAATAACAGCTATCATACGAGCATCAACGCAGCGCCATTTGAAGCACTTTACGGTAGAAAGTGCAGATCTCCTATATGTTGGAGTGAAGTAGGAGAAAGACAACTTACTGGACCAGAAATTATTCACGAAACCACCGAAAAGATCATTCAAATACAACAGCGATTGAAAACGGCCATGAGTCGCCAAAAGAGTTATGCTGATGTAAGAAGAAAACCGCTAGAATTTCAAGTGGGCGACAAAGTCATGTTGAAAGTGTCACCCTGGAAAGGCGTTGTACGATTCGGTAAAAGAGGAAAGCTAAGTCCTAGGTACGTAGGACCCTTTGAAATCACCGAAAGAATTGGAACAGTTGCTTATCGATTAAAGCTACCGCAAGAACTTAGTAGTGTTCACAACACATTTCACATGTCAAATTTGAAGAAATGTTTAGCTGAAGAGGATGTCGTAATTCCTCTTGACGAAATACGAATCAATGATAAACTCCATTTTATCGAAGAACCTGTTGAAATCATGGACCGTGAGGTCAAACAATTAAAACAAAGCAAAATACCGATAGTTAGGGTTCGTTGGAACGCAAGACGAGGACCCGAGTTTACTTGGGAACGTGAAGATCAGATGAAGCAAAAGTATCCACATTTGTTCACTGATATCGCTCATGAAACAGGTACTACTCAAAATTTCGGGACGAAATTTTCGTTAAGGGGGAGGTACTGTGATGACCCGAAAATTTTTGACTTATTTAAACCAATTCTCTATACGATTTATTATTTTAACACGCTAAACAAAGTCTGTTAGACTGAGTCTCAAAATTTTAGAACTGTTTCATATATACAATTACCTTTGATTACTCTCGACGATTCATGAACAATTATATGTATGTATATATATATGTACAAGTAAAAACCCTATTTGCTACAGTAAACCACTATTTGCTACAGTAAAACACTATTTGCTACAGTGAAACACTATTTGCTACAGTGAAACCGTATTTTGCTACAGTGCTACAGTGAAAAACGACTTTGCTACAGTGATTTGCTACAGTAAACACTATTTGCTACAGTAAACACTATTTGCTACAGTACACTATTTGTTGCTGTAAAACACTATGAGCCTAGGTCTGCTGGTTCTGAGAGATCACAAGCTGGTACTGATTCTACTGATATTGATCAGCAACCTTCTGTTGCTGCTCACTCATCTGAACCAGCTGATGATCAAGATGCTGTGTGTTCTACAACCAGCTATTTGATGAACCAGCATCTGATTGAGCAGATTATTTGCTACAGTAAAACACTATTTGCTACAGTAACACTATTTGATGTCGACAAACTACCAAACAAAAACAGAAAAGGCGGCCATGCGATCGCATGGCAAAAACACTGAAAACTCATGCGATCGCATGAGCTACAGTAAACGAAAAAGTAATATAAATACGCCTGTTTTGCTCGACGAATTATCACATATTTTTTTCTTCAGTAATAAAAATTTATATTTAAATTATAATTATAATTTTAAATTTAAGTTTAATAATAATAAAGTATATTCGAGGGTGTTTTAATTCGGGTTTTAAATCACTTTAAGCTAAGGAAATATTGGGTATTGTTCGGGGTATTGTTCTTGAATCCAAGGCCAACCATACAGTCGTCTACCATCATTACGTCTACGCAATTTGCCTACAATATTGAGTCTCAATATTGAACTGTGAGTTTATAGTCTCCCTTTTTAAATACTTTAAATATTTTTGGGCTGAGAATATATGCAATTTATTTTAAACGCGATAAGACACAAGTACATACTAAATTCTACACTGAGTTAAACCGAAAATCCCTTAGCTTTGGTAACTAGTAGCTGCCAGTACATAGGATATGGACTGGTGGGCGCGAATAATTGTATATGGATCCATAGGGCTTGACATCCCCGTCCGAGCTAGAGCACTAGCCTTTTAACGGACGTATGTTATTTGAGTTTAAGACACGTTGGTTTGCGTGTATTAAAACGAATGGGGTAATTATCACTATAGCGTTAAGTTTAGTTACCAGGGTGCTCTGTTACGTAGAATCTATTGATAAACTTTTGATGAAATCTTGTGGTCTATCTTTATATATGTTTATGACTCGAGCAATTAAACCTATAACTCACCAACATTCGTGTTGACTTTTTAGCATGTTTTATTCTCAGGTCCTTAGAATGCTTCCGCTGTGATGTGCTTGTTGCCTGCATGGAGTCTCTCATGCTTTGTACAAAGTTTATTGCATTCAAAATAAAACTGCGTTGTGTAATAAATAATTGGACTGTGATGTCAACCTGTAAATTAAAGACTTATGTATTTCGGGGTTTTGCTTATACCTAAGCACTCGCCCACATGTTTATAACTTTCTATGTTTAGAAAGTTACTTATTTTAATGAATGCAATATTTTATCAAAACGTATCATATAGAGGTCAAAACCTCACTGTGGAATCAATGATTAATGTGCCGCGTCAATAGCGATTTTGACGGGTCGTTACATTGTTACAACATGAATTTGTTTTTAAATCGTTCCTACAAACTTTGTAAACTCTCAATTTCAACAGAAGTATCAAAACAAAAACGAATTTTTGGGATGAACATATTGATTGACTCTTTGACTTTAAACTTTGACTCGACAAATTAAACTTTGTTAGGAAGAATTGGACCTTGATATTTTACAGGAAGTTTACCTAGATGATTCCTAACAACATAGCATTTACACATTTTGAAATTTCTTTTGAAATCAAGCCAATGTAAATCGAGTTCAAGAACAGAGCAGGTTTACTGGGTATTCTTCAATTTTCGGTTTAATTCAACAAATTAAATGCTGTAAATGGGTAATTGTGATTGATAATTGTTGTTTAGGTCGATGGGTACACTTAACAACTAAAGTGGTTTGATTTTTAGTGGTGAATTGGTTCGACATAATTTCACAGATACAGAAGTATATAAGAGAAAAAAAATAAAAATAGATAGGGACGGCTAACCAATTCAATTGCCCGTTTGTTTGATTCCTGATATTTGAGTTGTGACAAAAGACTGAAAAACAAAATTTAGCACAGTTTCAATAGCGATATATCAGGGATTGAATTATTCAGACTGCATAGATTATTTGTTTTTATGTTTTATATTAAATATTAATAATAAATAAATATAAATTAATATAAATAAATTAAAAATAATATTACTGTTAATTTTTATAATAATTTAAATAATATTAATAATAGGATATAATAATGATATTAATAACATTTATAATAATAATAACAAATATCCTTAGTGATAATGGTAATAAATATTTAATAATAATACTAATATTATTCCTAATAACTAATATTGTAACTTTACTAATATTTATAATAATGTTGTTAACAATGATAATAACTATAACAGATTAAATGTATCAAATTTCATAGTATATTTTAATTAATAATACTGATATCAATATAATAATAAGATAATTATAATATTGGTAATTATAATACCTTACATGTACTAACCGTCATTTCTATATAATATATATTGAAAATAATAATTTAACAAGTAGTAATATTAATATTAATGTTAATAATAATGGAAGTAATAATAACACTATTATAACAATTATATTTTAAACTTGTAATACATTTGATGTAATATTTAATAGTTATGTAATATACATAATATCTTTTATCAATTATTGAATGTTTATAAATTATATATATATATATATATATATATATATATATATATATATATATATACACCATTTCTTATAGTTTTCATAAATATATATATTCTTATCAACTTAATTATTCTGTTCATTGTTTTACACTTTTAAATTCAATTGATTAAAATGTAGATTATTTATTCAAAATTTTATATATATGCCCTTACATTTATATTTATATATATTTACATAATTATTTATACACAATTGTTCGTGAATCGTCGGGAATAGTCAAAAGGGCAAATGCATTCATGTAAACTGTTCCAAAGTTTTCGAGACTCAACATTACAGACTTTGTTTGTCGTGTCGAAATCAAATAAGAATTAAGTTTAAATTTGGTCGGAAATTTCCGGGTCGTCACAGTACCTACCCGTTAAAGAAATTTCGTCCCGAAATTTGAGTGAGGTGGTCATGGCTAACAATAAAAATGTTTTCATGACGAATATGAGTTGATAAATGAAGTTTTCATCATTATTGATTAATATTGATAAAATAAATCGATTACTTGAAGCGTACGAGTGAAGCTATCACAAAAGATCGAGATGAAGAAATGGAGATTTTCCATAACTTTTGACGTAGTCGCGATTGAGTTCCGGAATTCAAGGGATTTAAAGAAAATCTTCGAAATCTGAGAGATTTGATTCTTCGGCGAATAAAGAGATTAAGATCTCTATAATTAAATAAGGTGATCTTTCTCGATTACACTGTCTGATATTTCCATTATAAATTAAACTCTTCCGTTTCATTATTCACACCATTCCTATACTTTCTTTCTTTCTTAGTTCATACATCAAAATATTGTGAAAATGCTTAATCCAGTTCTAATCCCTAATATTTTCCTAATTATTATTTCTGTCATCCTTCTTTTCAATCTTTCACCAGAAAAATCTGTTTAGTTTTACTATTACCTTGGGGTGATACCATTCTTATTTCTACCGCATCTTTATATTGCTATTCGTATTAACATCCACGGTATGTAACCTCCGTGTTGTTATAGGGTTTTATATTTTCTCTTATATTTTGATGTCCCTGCTTCTGTCCCTATAATCATTGTCATCCACAGTTAATGTTCTCTCCTATTTGCTGCAATTTATACCCCAATTTACACTTCAAAACTTTATGCTCTATTTTCTCTTCTATCCAGTAAGCACATCAAGTAATGGTCCAGAATTCGTAAGTATGGAATTTAGAATGAACTTAATGTTCTAAACAAGAAAGTACGTAATAGCACGATTTGATTTTTCAAATTACCAGAATCACTGAGAATAGAACTATCAAGTATGTATGTTCTTGATATGTTTATAGATTAGATAGAATGTAAGAGTCGTGCAACATGGCGCATGATGACGTTATGATCTGTGAATCATCACGTTCCATTAGAAACTCAGCATGACTTACTGTAATATAATCACGTTAATCAAGTGTCATTATATTATACTAACTCATGCATCAGTTCCCAACATTACTTCAATAACATTCATATTTTAAACTCGAAAGTTTACAGAATATAGAAACTAACAGTTTCTATATGATGTAACACTGATAGCACGAAGAGATTAATGATTTCAGATAAGAATAGTTATGAAAATATCTTCAGAAATATGGAGGACATTTATAATGAAAGATACGATGATATCTTGGAATTTCTAATATCGAAGGATGGCGAAGAAAATTTGTCCGCAAGAGTTTAGAGTCAGCAACAAGGTATTTGCTAAAGATTTCATCAGAAATAGAATCATCAGAATTCTTAATGTACAAGTTTAGTCCTTGTGATTTGTTCAGAGACTCCTTCGTAGTTTGCTCAATCAGTTTTTCAGTTTCAAACTTTTTCTTAGCTTTACCAACATACAATTCTTTATCATCAACTTTTGGCTGTTGAGGTCGTTTACAGTTTTTTATTGCTTCATTCAACTTTTCAAAATTCAGAGCATTAATTTGCAGACTGGGTGCTTTTCATAATTTCAGAATGAAAGATCATAGTTCTAAGAGATAAATGTTATATGGATACATATAACTGTTGATGTGGAAACGTTGCAAGACTCACAATACAGATTTGTTGATTCCTGGTAATTGGTATGGCAATTCTTGTTACAAGATGCGGATGAGTACATGATGAGACTTCAATAGATAAATATAGTGATTTGTCGAAGAGATTTAAGCCAAGGAGCAACGAGGTTGCTGATACGTCTGCTGATAATATGATGGAATATAAAAGGTTCCCCGGTAACAATAAAAGAGCACGCATATATATCAAGGTTATAATAAGGTTGTTTAGAACGAAAAGTCGAAGTTGACTTGTTGGAGCTGTGACAAAATTGACTAATTTGAAAAGAATTGAAATGTTATTTTTGGTAATAACAATGCCAAAGGAGCTAGCACTGATATGTTTTAAATGTTTACTCAGTTTCTGAGAGTTTTTCAGGTGCATAACTATATGCATCTATCTTTTCTTCCATAGATGAAGTGCGGTTGGTTCATTCTCTCGATTGAGGCGTTTTCAAGAGTCATGAAAGGTGTGAACGCAGATTGTAATCGTCAAGATACAAATGAGGTTTAAGATGAGATCAAGTGGAAAACTTGAAGAAATGTTTAGTTTCATATGTTATAATCAATATTTTAATTCATTTTAATTGTCCAATGTTATTAGTCCACAGTCGATAGTCCACAGTTAACAGTCCAATAATTCATATATAGTTTAATATATAATATTCGAATTAATTAATACGTGTCGTGACCCCTGTACATGTCTCAGACTCGAGCACAACTCAAATTATATATATTATTGTAGAATCAACCTCAACCCTGTATAGCTAACTCAGTCATTACTGCATATAGAGTGTCTATGGTTATTCCAAATAATAAATATAGATGCATCGATATGATATGTCAAAACCTTGTATACGTGTCTTGATATTTAAAGTGCGTAAAATAAATAACAGAAATTAAATGACGATAAATAAGGTGCGTAAAGTAAATAACAGAAATTAAATGACGATAAATAAAATTGCGAGAATATAAATTGCGATAATTAAATTGCGATAAATAAAATGTAACCAGTTAGCTAGGAACAGTTAGCTAGGAACAATTAGCGTAGTTTCTTAACAAAATTTCTCATAGTTCAATTGTTTATTTCTAACAAATTTTATTTTGTCAAATGTTTTCTTCATTATGCCACTTGTTGGATTCTGGTAGGTCAAAATCCAAATATGACTTTGAATGAAAATATTTATTCTGCGATGAACGGATACGTATATCTGTGGATGTAAATAGGATAGTAAATGACTGTTGAATCAGATTCGAAAAATGTACAGTGTAACTTATTAATGTGAAATCTAAATATTCCTCGGGTATTACCTACCCGTTAAAATATTTTCATCATTAACAGTTTGTACGAAAGAATTTTCAATTACAATCTTTATGAAAATATATATACATATATATTTTCTTCAGAAGTATTTATGGATTTAATGAGTCAATATGATATTAAACTCATTTGATTTTCGGTTTGAGCTAGAATAAATAATCTCTAAAACTTTTAGAAACCACATATTCTTCGCAGAATATTTCTTCAATGAAGTTATGAATTAATACTTCATCGTTCATTGTTGTTGGTACTCCTTGGTATCTATGGTGCGTATGACGTTGATGTTCGTGTGACAGATTGTGAAGTTGAGGTTTGCGATTGTAGTGACCCGACCAAATCATGTTTGACGGCGCCGACTACTTCGGTCCCGTTGCGTGGTCATAAGTCTTTATCATGACGTTTGACCAAAATATGTCGCATCTATTTCATAAGTAAAAGGATGTTTCAAGTTTACAAATGTAGTTCAAAGACTAGTTACATTACAATGTTTAACGTACGAATGAAACCTATGCGACACAATTTAAAGTAGTCAAAAGACGCTCCAACTATGCATGTATACTCGACATCCAAGCAAGTATTAAAAAGAGTGCGGAAACATGTATCAAGTAGCTTCAAGGACTTGAGAAAACATATAGAAAACTGTCAACGAAAACGTTGGTGAAATCATAGGTGTTTTAGTAAACGTTGTATTTGAACCACAAGATTTAATATAATATGATTATCAAAATCATTTGCATTCTAAAGTTGTTATTTGTTTCGCGGGCACCCAATTATCAAACTTAACTGTTTTGCACCCTTTGCGTAGTGTTAGAACATGCACTAGACCCAAAAATATGTTTCATCCGCTAACGGTAGCGAACCGTCCGAATGAGGCTCGTCAAGCCCATGTGATCACATAATATAAGTTCACGTTTACACCCTGCAAGTGTAACTAATGATAATTGAATTGAGGATTTTTGTTCAAACCCGTACGTGGAATGTTCGTTTTCGTACTTGTGTTCAATGGATAAAAGTATGATACGTATATGTTTCTCATCCCATAGTTTAAAGCATAAAAGTTGTTTGAAAGATGGGACTATGATCTCACCTTGAGTGCATGTATGAAAAGTACTTCACAAAATAACTTGTGCGAAGGATAGTGCTAGTCTTGACCTAAACAAATAGGTCGTATCAATAACGGTAAACACGATAGGTTAAAGATGTTCAATTAGTCCTATGGCTCGTTACGACTCGATTATGTAGCATGTGAAATCAAATTGTCAAGTTTCATGCAAGATACAAGTATAGAAACAAGTTAGGAAGGTTGCATAATCATTTGGTTAAGTTTGACAAAAAGTCAAACTTTGGTCGGTCAAAGTCAACGAAAAAGTCAACACGTTCGGGTCGGGTCCCGAACTATTTTTCTGAGGTTATTAATCATGTATGAGCATGTTAGAACAAGTTACATGTGAATCGGAGGTGCGTAGCATAGAAAACATTATTCAAAAATCGACGAAGTTGGACAGACCACTTTGGCGCGCCGCGCGGGTATATGGCGCCCCGCGCCATTACCTGTGCAGAGAATTCTGGCAGTTTTTAAGTTTTATGCACGAACCTAACTTCAACCAATCACCATTTATGACTCGCAAACAACCAAAGTATGTATCTTATATCATCGGAAAGGTATTTTGACAAGGAAAACAACTAAACACATTTCATCCATCACATTTACTTTTACAACAACCAAAATCACATTCAAAGCTCCTCATTAAATGCACTCAAGTTCATAAAAATTCGATGATTCGGCAACCAATTTACATGAATGATATGCCGTTTCGAAGGTGATCAAGCATACAATATAACCTAACACTTACAAATAAAATTTCATGTCATTCAAAGCATCAAAAGTTCATTTCAAGTTCATCAAACCCTAACCCAAATCCACCAAAACCAATAATCAAGTTTATGAAGTTTTCTAAAACAAATTACACATCAAATTGAAGCTAGTGCTACTAGTAACACATTTAATACTTGCACTTTACCATAACAACAACATTTAAGCAACCAAATTACCAAATCAAACACACCAAAGTTTATGTTCATGCTAGTTACTTCAAATAACAAAGTCGAACATATAAATCATATATTCATGTTAGAATTGAGCCATAGACACTAATTAACAACTTTATAAGTTAAAAACATCAAGAACACAAAATCTAGTGATTTTAGAAAGTTACCCAAACTTGATGAAATCGGTATGGAATCGAAGAGGAAGATGAGAGGATTCCGAATATGCAATTTGTTTAGATGGATGCTTGCTCGATTTGATTTGGATGATGAATCCTTGAAGTGGTGTTTGAGAGATTTGGTGAAAGTATTAGAGAAAATGGAAAAAGAAAAGGAAATAAATGAATGGATGAGAGTGAAGGGTTGACTAGTTGACCTAGTCACCTCTTTGCTCTCTTGGCAACAATGGTCCCTCTAGTTCGGTTGCGGGTGCGTGAATTACCTAAACGAGATATTTTAAAACGCGTATTAACGAGGGATGTCATAATCATATAACGGACTTTAAATAGTTAAACGGAAAAGTAAACGGAAAAAGGCGGGATGTTACATTACCTACTCCTTAAAAGAAATTTCGTCCAGAAATTTAAGTAGGCGTAGTAGTCGTTGTTTCTTCCTCGGGATCTTGCGTTTCCGGAGCCGGGAATAAATGAGGGTATTTCTTTTGCATTTGATCTTGCCTTTCCCAAGTAAACTCGGGTCCCCTTTTGGCGTTCCAACGGACTTTAACAATCGAGATTCGGCTTTGTTTCAATGTCTTGACGGAGGTGTCCACAATTTCAACCGGTTCCTCCACAAAATGAAGTTTGTCATCAATAGTAAGTTCCTCGAGAGGGATGACGATATCGAGTTCGGCAAGACACTTTTTCAAGTTAGATACATGGAAGGTAGGATGAACGGAGTTCAATTGAGGCGGAAGATCTAAACGATAAGCAACGATTCCAATACGCTCCAAGATTTCGAAAGGACCAATATACCGCGGATTTAGCTTCCCGCGTTTCCCAAAACGGATTACACCCTTCCAAGGTGCGACTTTTAACATGACGCGGTCACCGACTTGAAATTCAAGGTCGTTGCATCTTTTGTCGGTATAGCACTTTTGACGACTCCGGGCCGTCCGAAGCCTATCTCGGATTTGAACGATCTTCTCGGTGGTTTCGTGAATGAGTTCGGGTCCGGTGATTTGTACGTCGCCTACTTCGGCCCAACAAAGAGGAGAACGGCATTTTCGGCCATATAATGCTTCGAATGGGGCTGCTTTTATACTCGCAAGATAACTATTGTTGTAAGAGAACTCGGCGAGAGGTAAGTGCTTGTCCCAAGCTTTTCCAAAATCAACCACGCAAGCTCGTAACATGTCCTCTAAGGTTTGAATTGTACGTTCGCTTTGTCCATCGGTTTGAGGATGATATGCGGTGCTCATGTCTAAACGCGTTCCTAACGCTTCTTGCAAGGTACGCCAAAATCTAGAAACAAAACGGCTATCTCGGTCGGAGATAATCGACAAAGGTACACCGTGTCGGGCTACGATCTCCTTGATATAAAGTCGTGCAAGTTTCTCCATTTTGTCGATCTCCTTCATGGCGAGAAAGTGTGCGGATTTGGTGAGACGGTCAACAATAACCCAAATGGTATCATAACCGCCCGTCATTTTTGGTAGTTTGGTGATAAAATCCATTGTTATTCTTTCCCACTTCCATTGCGGGATTTCGGATTGTTGAAGTAATCCGGACGGTCTTTGGTGTTCGGCTTTGACTTTGGAACATGTCAAACACTTAGAAACATAAGTAGCTACGTCCCTTTTGATGTTCGGCCACCAATATAGTTGTTTAAGGTCGTGGTACATCTTATTGGCACCGGGGTGAATCGAGTATCGTGACTTATGGGCTTCATCTAAAATAAGGCTTCGTAGGTCCCCATAACTAGGCACCCAAATCCTTCCGGCGTAATATCGGAGTCCGGTCTCCCTAATTTTGAATCGAGAGATGAGAATGTTCAAGAGCTCGTGTGAAAGGTTTTCATCCTTGAGAGCCTCATCTTGGGCTACCCGAATTTGGCTATTAAGGTTTGTGTGGATGGTGATGTTTAAGGCTTGGACACGAAGAGGCACCGCTCTTTCTTTTCGACTTAAGGCATCGGCTACTACATTTGCCTTCCCGGGATGGTAACGAAGCTCGCAATCGTAATCGTTTAAGGTTTCAATCCACCTTCGTTGTCTCATGTTTAGTTGCTTTTGGTCGAAGATGTGTTGGAGAACTTTGTGATCGGTAAAGATAGTACTCTTGGTTCCATAAAGATAGTGTCTCCACATTTTAAGTGCAAAGACAACGGCTCCGAGTTCGAGATCATGTGTTGTGTAGTTTCGTTCATGAATTTTGAGTTGTCGAGAAGCATAAGAAATGACTTTCGTTCATTGCATCAACACACACCCAAAACCATGTTTCGAGGCGTCGCAATACACAACAAAATCGTCATTGCCTTCGGGAAGTGACAAGATAGGAGCTGTGGTTAGCTTTGTTTTCAAGATTTGAAATGCGGATTCTTGTTCGGTCGCCCAATTGAATTTCTTTCCCTTGTGAGTTAAAGCGGTTAGAGGACGAGCAACCAAAGAAAAATCCTTGATGAATCTACGGTAGTATCCGGCGAGACCCAAGAATTGACGAATGTGAGTAGGAGTAGTGGGAGTCTCCCATTTACTAATGGCTTCAATTTTTGTTGGATCGACTTTAATACCTTGGTCACTTACAACATGACCAAGAAATTGAACTTCCTTCAACCAAAATTCACACTTGGAGAATTTGGCATAGAGTCGTTCTTGTCTTAAAAGTTCAAGCACGAGCCGGAGGTGTTCCTCGTGTTCTTCTTCGCTTTTAGAATAAACCAAAATATCATCGATGAACACGATAACGAATTTGTCAAGATACGGTTTGCACAGCGGTTCATAAGATCCATGAACACCGCCGGTGCCTTAGTGAGACCAAATGGCATTACAAGAAATTCATAACTACCATAACGAGTTCGGAAAGCGGTTTTGGAGACATCTTCCCCCTTAACCCTTAATTGATGATAACCCGAGCGGAGATTGATTTTTGAATATACACAAGACCCTTGTAGTTGATCAAAGAGGTCATCGATGCGAGGAAGAGGATATCGGTTTTTAACCGTCAATTTGTTTAGTTCACGATAATCAATGCACATTCATAGGGATCCGTCTTTTTTTTTAACAAACAAAATCGGAGCGCCCTGAGGTGAATGGCTAGGTTGGATAAAACCACGATCAAGTAGTTCTTGGATTTGACTTTGCAATTCTTGCATTTCGGATGGAGCGAGTCTATATGGTGCACGTGCTACGGGTGCGGCTCCCGGAATAAGATCGATTTGGAATTCAACCGGTCGATGAGGTGGAAGGCCCGGCAATTCGTCGGGAAATACATCGGAATAGTCACTAACAATTAGCACATCATCGATGTGCTTCTCATCGGACTCGACTTTCTTAACGTGAGCAAGGATCGCAAAACAACCCTTACGGAGTAGTTTTCTAACTTTAATACACGAAACGAGGTTGAGTCTGGTGCAACTCTTATCGCCATAGACGATCAAAGGTTCACCATTCTCGATAGGAATTCGGATTGCGTTAATATCACAAAGGATGTGAGATTTCATTTTGGCTAGCCAATTCATACCGATTAATACATCGAAGCTTCCTAGTTCCATGGGTATCAAGTCAATTTCAAACTCATTACCCAAAATGTTTAACGTACACCCCCAGTAATATGTGTCGGCACTCAATAGTTTCCCGTTGGCCACTTCAATGGTATAAGTGGTATCTAGTGGAAGTGGTGGAGTGTTTAAAGAATGAGTCAAAGTCTTGGATACAAAACTCTTATCGGCACCCGAATCGAATAAACAAGTAACATAAGTGTTGTTGAGGAGAAACGTACCCGTGACTAATTCATTGTCATCTCGGGCTTCCTCGGTGTTGATGTTGAAAGCTCGGCCCCGTGTGTTGGGGTTGGCTTTCTTCCTCGAACATGCATTTCTAAAATGTCCCGTTTGGCCACATTCATAACAAGTACCCGATTTTGGTGCATTGGGCACCTTTTGAGCGACGGGGGCGGCACTTCTACAATCGTTGGCCACATGACCACCCCTTTGGCACCGGTGGCAAAATAGATTGCTACATTCACCATAGTGGTGCTTGTGGCATTTGTTGCAAAAGGGTTTATTTCCGCCATAACTTTTCTTGGCGTCGGAGGTGTAAGGCTTCTTAGTAAAGTTGTTGTTGCTTGATTGGGAGGGTTCCCACTTTCTTTTGTTGCCGCCCGATTTATCCTCGGCCTTAGGTGCCGGAACTACGATTTTGTCAACCGTTTCGATCAATTGGCGGGCCATGTTCAATGCTTGTTGTAGGTTAGCGGGTTTGGATGACATCACCCCTTGTTTGATGCTCTTTGGAAGACCATACATATAAAGTTCGACCCTTTGAGATTCGGGGTTCACGAGGTTGGGACACATCAAGGATAGTTCGGCGAATCGTTGATTATAGGCCTTGAGATCGTTTCCGACCGCCTCTAAGGTTCTTAGCTCTTGTTCGAGCTTTCGGGTTTCTTCGCGAGGAAAATATTCGATGACCATCTTTTCCCTTAAATCGGCCCAAGAGAGGGCGTGAGCTTCATCGGTACCCACCGATTGTACATAAGTATTCCACCATGTAAGAGCGACACCGGCGAAGGTGTGAGTGGAGTATTTGACCTTGTCTTGGTCTCGACAACCGCTTATGCTAAAGACGGCTTCCGTTTGCTCAAACCATCGGGTGAGCACGACCGGTCCCCCGGTTCCATCAAAAGTGTGAGGTTTGAACCCCATGAAGGATTTGTAGGAGCACCCTTCGTTTGAGTTACCGGCTCCATTGTTGTTGTTGTGGTTGTTGTTATTGTTGGAGGAGTGATCGGCCATGGCCGCTTCCACGGTGGTGGCTATCATTCATTGTAGAGCTTGTTCGGGAGTCTCATGGCGTGGCACACGACGAGGAAGCATTGTTCCTTCAAAACACAAGAATACCGTTGATTAGTATTCTTAATAATACTAACCATGATATAGAATAAGGATAGAGAAAAATTTTCCTTGACTCGCCTTAAATTCTTTATTTCATAATGTCGGAATGTTCATATGAGTCACCGTAATATAATCCCAGAAATTATATTACCCTAATTCATATGTGCATTCGACACTAATTCATATAGTCAAGGTGGCGCGTCAATTAAATTAAGTAACGTGAGATTAAGATTGAATAAGAATTTGATGTGATAGACGAGTTCGAGTATAATGCACAAGTAGTCAAGTAATTCCTACTTCAAGTTTATATGCCGGTTGTAGTCTAGACTCACCAATGTACCCTATGACTCGGGGTTGACACCAATGAACTCTAAATCCCTACAACCAACGCTCTGATACCATCTGTAGAGACCCGACCAAATCATGTTTGACGGCGCCGATTACTTCGGTCCCGTTGCGTGGTCATAAGTCTTTATCATGACGTTTGACCAAAATATGTCGCATCTATTTCATAAGTAAAAGGATGTTTCAAGTTTACAAATGTAGTTCAAAGACTAGTTACATTACAATGTTTAACGTACGAATGAAACCTATGCGACACAATTTAAAGTAGTCAAAAGACGCTCCAACTATGCATGTATACTCGACATCCAAGCAAGTATCAAAAAGAGTGCGGAAACATGTATCAAGTAGCTTCAAGGACCTGAGAAAACATATAGAAAACTGTCAACGAAAACGTTGGTGAAATCATAGGTGTTTTAGTAAACGTTGCATTTGAACCACAAGATTTAATATAATATGATTATCAAAATCATTTGCATTCCAAAGTTGTTATTTGTTTCGCTGGCACCCAATTATCAAACTTAACTGTTTTGCACCCTTTGCGTAGTGTTAGAACATACACTAGACCCGAAAATATATTTCATCCGCTAACGGTAGCGAACCGTCCGAATGAGGCTCGTCAAGCCCATGTGATCACATAATATAAGTTCACGTTTACACCCTGCAAGTGTAACTAATGATAATTGAATTGAGGATTTTTGTTCAAACCCGTACGTGGAATGTTCGTTTTCGTACTTGTGTTCAATGGATAAAAGTATGATACGTATATGTTTCTCATCCCATAGTTTAAAGCATAAAAGTTGTTTGAAAGATGGGACTATGATCTCACCTTGAGTGCATGTACGAAAAGTACTTCACAAAATAACGTGTGCGAAGGATAGTGCTAGTCTTGACCTAAACAAATAGGTCGTATCAATAACGGTAAACACGATAGGTCAAAGATGTTCAATTAGTCCTATGGCTCGTTACGACTCGATTATGTAGCATGTGAAATCAAATTGTCAAGTTTCATGCAAGATACAAGTATAGAAACAAGTTAGGAAGGTTGCATAATCATTTGGTTAAGTTTGACAAAAAGTCAAACTTTGGTCGGTCAAAGTCAACGAAAAAGTCAACACGTTCGGGTCGGGTCCCGAACTATTTTTCTGAGGTTATTAATCATGTATGAGCATGTTAGAACAAGTTACATGTGAATCGGAGGTGCGTAGCATAGCAAACATTATTCAAAAATCGACAAAGTTGGACAGACCACTTTGGCGCGCCGCGCGGGTATATGGCGCGCCGCGCCATTACCTGTGCAGAGAATTCTGGCAGTTTTTAAGTTTTATGTACGAACCTAACTTCAACCAATCACCATTTATGACTCGCAAACAACCAAAGTATGTATCTTATATAATCGGAAAGGTATTTTGACAAGGAAAACAACTAAACACATTTCATCCATCACATTTACTTTTACAACAACCAAAATCACATTCAAAGCTCCTCATTAAATGCACTCAAGTTCATAAATGAAATTCGATGATTCGGCAACCAATTTACATGAATGATATGCCGTTTCAAAGGTGATCAAGCATACAATACAACCTAACACTTACAAATAACATTTCATGTCATTCAAAGCATCAAAAGTTCATTTCAAGTTCATCAAACCCTAACCCAAATCCACCAAAACCAATAATCAAGTTTATGAAGTTTTCTAAAACAAATTACACATCAAATTGAAGCTAGTACTACTAGTAACACATTTAATACTTGCACTTTACCATAACAACAACATTTAAGCAACCAAATTACCAAATCAAACACACCAAAGTTTATGTTCATGCTAGTTACTTCAAATAACAAAGTCGAACATATAAATCATATATTCATGTTAGAATTGAGCCATAGACACTAATTAACAACTTTATAAGTTAAAAACATCAAGAACACAAAATCTAGTGATTTTAGAAAGTTACCCAAACTTGATGAAATCGGTATGGAATCGAAGAGGAAGATGAGAGGATTCCGAATATGCAATTTGTTTAGATGGATGCTTGCTCGATTTGATTTGGATGATGAATCCTTGAAGTGGTGTTTGAGAGATTTGGTGAAAGTATTAGAGAAAATGGAAAAAGAAAAGGAAATAAATGAATGGATGAGAGTGAAGGGTTGACTAGTTGACCTAGTCACCTCTTTGCTCTCTTGGCAACAATGGTCCCTCTAGTTCGGTTGCGGGTGCGTGAATTACCTAAACGAGATATTTTAAAACGCGTATTAACGAGGGATGTCATAATCATATAACGGACTTTAAATAGTTAAACGGAAAAGTAAACGGAAAAAGGCGGGATGTTACAGCGATGCGGTTGTTGTTGGTGGTGGTGGTAATGGTACTCTTGGCGTTGATGATGGTGGTACTGGTTATGCTGCTGGTGCTGCAACTGGTGTTTGTAACCTTTGCACCATATTCTCCAAAGCCACTACCCGAGCGCGAAGCTCGTTGACTTCTTCTATTACATCGGGGTGATTGTCGGTTCGGACGAGCAGATAAATATGATCTAGAATTTAGTATAGTATATAATCGTGACGAGATACTCTGGAAATGAGAGAGAAAATGGTGTTTCGGACAGGTTCGCCGGTAAGTGCTTCAGGTTCTTCGCTAAGAGGGAAATGTCGTGGATGAAAAGGATCACCTTCTTCTTGTCTCCAATGATTGAGGAGGCTACGAACCCAGCAGATGAATTGGGGATGGCTGATTGGCTGATTCATTCTGGTGACGCTGCTTCCGGAGCTTAGGTGAAACTCCATATCGAAATAGCTGTCGGAATCCGAGGAATTCGAACTGGTTGAGGGATTCATCTCGTACAACCAGATGAAGGATTTTCGATAAGAAATAAATTATAGGATGTAGATTAGTACCCTGCAATACATAATTTTACATATGTATATATAATACTAAAATCCCATAAGTTACGGAGGAATCTAATGAAGCTGTCAGGCAAAGGTAACAATAACAGATACATTAAAATATGAATTTATCTATACACTGTCTATGCAATAGAGGTAGTAAGACGTGTCTAGACTTTAAGGATGATAAGCAAATAATTTTCGACACGAAATGATAAGCAAAACTTTTGACATGCAGAGACGATCGAAGTCCAGACTCACTAATGCATCTAAACAACTATCAGTTAGACACACTAATGCAAGACCTGGTTCGCTAAGACCACCGCTTTGATACCACATGAGACGATTCGTCCTAATCCATAAGGACGAATACAATAACATATGATTACATCGCGAGGTATTTGACCTCTATATGATACATTTTACAAACGTTGCATTTGTTTTTAAAAGACAACCTTTCATTACATCAAAAGTTGACAGCATGCATACCATTTCATAATATATCCAACTATAATTGACTTAATATTAATCTTGACGAACTCAACGAATCGAATGCAACGTCTTTTGAAATATATCATGAATGACTCCAAGTAATATCTCTATAATGAGCAAATGCACAGCAGAAGATTTCTTTCATACCTGAGAATAAACATGCTTTAAAGTGTCAACCAAAAGGTTGGTGAGTTCATTAGTTTATCATAACAATTATTTCAATATTTTAATAGACCACAAGATTTCATTTCCAATTCTCATAAATATACGTCCCATACATAGAGACAAAAATAATCATTCATATGGTGAACACCTGGTAACAGACATTAACAAGATGCATATAAGGATATCCCCTATCATTCCAGAAAATCCATCGGACATGATATAAAAACTTGAAGTACTAAAGCATCCGGTACTTTGGATGGGGTTCGTTAGGCCCAATAGATCTATCTTTATGATTCGCGTCAATTAGTAGATCGGTTTACTAATTCTTAGGTTACCAGGCAAAAGGGGCATATTCGGCTTCGATCATTCACCCATATAATGTAGTTTCAATTACTTGTATCTATTTCGTAAAACATTTATAAAAATTGCGCATGTATTCTCAGCCCAAAAATATAAAGGGTAAAAAGGCAAATGAAACTCACAATACTGTGTTTTGTAGTAAAAATACATATGATGACATTGAACAATGCAGGGTTGGCCTCGGATTCACGAACCTATATCATTGGTATGTATATATTAAAACGTATAATCATAATCGAACAATTTATTATATCTTAATTTATATATTATATATTTAATTTGTGTTTATATTCAAAATGGTTATTATTTATATAGTTATATTAATATATCCATACTTGTTTAATGTTATATTTAAAAATCGATAGTTTGCTATTTGTAAGTATTGATATAAATAATATTAGTAAGTTTGATATATATAGTTATGTGAAATTTTAATATAATTATAGTATACATAATAAGTATATTTTATGTACAAAATATTTATCTGCTTAAAAAGGTAGTTTTTGAGATTAATAAAGATAATATTAACAATCATATTATTTAATAATAATACCTATTTTGATAATAATATTAATAATAACAATAATAATAATTATAATTGTAACTAGGGTTATGATAACGATAATAATAGTTGGTAACTACTACTTATATTAGCGATAATAATAATAACTAATATTCATAATATTTATTAATAATACTAATACTAATAATAATTCTAATACGTAATGTTAATAATAATAACAAAAATGATAAGTGTGATAATAATAATAATAATCATAATAATAATAGTAATAATACTTAAATGATAAAATTTACAATAATAACTATATTAATAATTCTTATAAGACTAATCATAATAATAATAGTAATGGTGATACTAATAATAATTATGATATTCATCATACTTTATAATATTAATGATATTGATAATAATACTAATACTTACTAATAAAAATACTACTAATAATAATAACAATAATAATATCAACAATAACAATAATAATTATAATAACAATAATAATGATGATAATAATATTAAAAGAACTAAGGAACTACCTTAAAAAGCTTTGTAACAAAATTATGTTCCAGCCTAGAATTGAACTCGAGACCCCTCGAATACACACAAACACCCTCACCACTCGTCTGTCTCATTTCATCTGACTAAACCCAGAATTGAATTTATTTAAACTTCCCTTCCTATTTCCAAATTCATCTTCAATTTCATACGGCCAATACCAAAATCGATGATCTTAACAACAACCCATAACATTTTTTTTTATAATTGCAAACGACATTGAGTTAACAGATGGTGGGTTTTGTTTTTAACAGAAAAAAAAAATTAAAAGCAGCTGTAGAAGCAGTCACGAACAAAACAAGAAGAAAAAAAATAAATAACTAAATTCGTGATTATGAAATTGAGACTGTTTTAGATGATTGTTACAACATGAATTTGTTTTCAAATCATTTCCACAAACTTTGTGAACTCTCAATTTCAACAGAAGTATCAAAACAAAAACGAATTTTTGGGATGAACATATTGATTGACTCTTTGACTTTAAACTTTGACTCGACAAATTAAACTTTGTTAGGAAGAATTGGACCTTGATATTTTACAGGAAGTTTACCTAGATGATTCCTAACGACATAGCATTTACAGATTTTGAAATTTCTTTTGAAATCAAGCCAATGTAAATCGAGTTCAAGAACAGAGCAGGTTTACTAGGTATTCTTCAATTTTTGGTTTAATTCAACAAATTAAATGCTGTAAATGGGTAATTGTGATTGATAATTGTTGTTTAGGTCGATGGGTACACTTAACAACTGAAGTGGTTTGATTTTTAGTGGTGAATTGATTCGACAGAATTTCACAGATACAGAAGTATATAAGAGAAAAAAAATAAAAATAGATAGGGACGGCTAACCAATTCAATTACCCGTTTGTTTGATTCCTGATATTTGAGTTGTGACAAAAGACTGAAAAACAAAATTTAGCACAGTTTCAATCGCGATATATCAGGGATTGAATTATTCAGACTGCATAGATTATTTGTTTTTATGTTTTATATTAAATATTAATAATAAATAATAAATAAATATAAATACATTAAAAATAATATTACTGTTAATTTTTATAATAATTTAAATAATATTAATAATAGGATATAATAATGATATTAATAACATTTATAATAATAATAACAAATATCCTTAGTGATAATGGTAATAAATATTTAATAATAATACTAATATTATTCCTAATAACTAATATTGTAACTTTACTAATATTTATAATAATGTTGTTAACAATGATAATAACTATAACAGATTAAATGTATCAAATTTCATAGTATATTTTAATTAATAATACTGATATCAATGTAATAATAAGATAATAATAATATTGGTAATTATAATACCTTACATGTACTAACCGTCATTTCTATATAATATATATTGAAAATAATAATTTAACAAGTAGTAATATTAATATTAATGTTAATAATAATGGAAGTAATAATAACATTATTATAACAATTATATTTTAAACTTGTAATACATTTGATGTAATATTTAATAGTTATGTAATATACATAATATCTTTTATCAATTATTGAATGTTTATAAATTTTATATATATATATATATATATATATATATATATATATATACCATTTCTTATAGTTTTCATAAATATATATATTCTTATCAACTTAATTATTCTGTTCATTGTTTTACACTTTTAATTTCAATTGATTAAAATGTACATTATTTATTCAAAATTTTATATATGCCCTTACATTTATATTTATATATATTTACATAATTATTTATACACAATTGTTCGTGAATCGTCGGGAATAGTCAAAAGGGCAAATGCATTCATGTAAACTGTTTCAAAGTTTTCGAGACTCGACATTACAGACTTTGCTTGTCATGTCGAAATCAAATAAGAATTAAGTTTAAATTTGGTCGAAAATTTTCGGGTCGTCACATGATCGGAGTCCCATTCACGTGATTTTTAGCCGGAGAACCTTCATTAACATTAGGAGAATTAGACATATTTCCAGATTTTAGATCCTCGTCATCTGCTACTTCTTCATCTATTGGATCATCATAATCATCGAATTTAAGCCAATCATCATCGTTTGAGGGGAAATAAGTTTCATCATCATCACTGCCCATGTACTCGTCGGAATCAATATCACATGTTTCTTCGTCAGAACTTTCTTTAGAACCATCAGCAAACTCACTTCCGGTCACCTCGTCATGCATATTGGACCATTTTCTTTTCTCTTCACACACACTTATGTAATATTCGCGTGACTTGTGGATTAAAATCATGGATTCATTCACTTTTTCAGGTTTAAAAAGTTTAACATACACTCTACCCCAATTGAGTTTTTGGTTACATTTGAGGGAGCAGTTTTCCATCTCGTATATGACTCCCCACCAATCCGCAATTGACATAAAAGTTTTGTCGGTCCAGTAATGAATTGGAACACCTTTTATTCTTAACCAAGTCATGCGTCCTTCTGGCCAGAAATCCTCATCCCATAGTTGAATTTTGTGAATCCATTTTCTAAGGGGATGGGAAACGTTGTTGACGATTGACTCCACTTCTGGCTTTGATTTGAAGATGATGATAACACTAAGATTCCCTAATTGCTTGAACTCTAAATCTTGGAACCCTTCTTCTGATGTGATGCATTGAAGATTTTTTAGAATTTTGAAAGACTTAGCTTCACAAAGAATAGCATTACTGAGTAAGTCATGGTTGTTATTGTTTTCTTCCACCTTCACAACCTTGGAATTGCCATGGCCTATATCAGCCATTTTCTTTCTGTTTATGGTGTTCCTCAAATCTTCACCCCCATCCACATGTTTTTTCTAATTTTTCTCTTAAATCTTCATGGTCATGCTTTACTCCCTCCCCAACCCGTTCGTTTCTGCCATCATTATACGAGCTCTCTTTCCTACCATTAACCACATCGTTGAACGGACGCCCGTCATGGAAACTATTACCACCAGAATTGTAACCACCTGGGTTGACCCTAGGTTGGTTGCTTTTGGGTCTAGCTTCAACCTTAGGGCTACGTGTGGTGGCTAAAAATATCCTGATGAGTTCACCTTTAATTTTGATATTTTCCAATTCCTTTAGAAGACGATCTACATCTCTAACATCTGTGAATCGAACAAAAGCGAATCTCTGACCATTCCTTAATCTCTTCGAAGCTATGTATACATCTCTTACAGCACCATAAGGTTTGAATAGCTTCCAGAAATCGATTACACCCCACTCAATCGAAAAGTTGAAGAACATGTAAGTCGTCAATTGGTTGTCGTTTGATCTCTTGTTGCGGTGCACATAGTCGTCGTTGTACCTATCCCGTTGCCTATCCGTGCCTGCCCTACCTCGCGACACTCTCTCACTTTTTTCTCTCTCTACACTCTCTCTCATGGTTTTATTGAATACTTCAATAGGATGAGAATTGGGTGACTATGGTATGTGTAATGTATAGAGTCTTAAATTACTTTAGTATTCACAATTCTATATAGACAAAATTTCATTCCTCGTCCCTGAACTTTACATCAAATTTGACTCCTTGTCCTTTTTCTTTTTTTTTTGTGTATCCCTCGTCCCTAATGTATCACAATTCTACATCTCTCGTCCTTTTTTTTGAATCCTCGTCCTATTTCTTTCTGTCAATTTTACATCCCTCGTCCCTAAAAAGGACGGGGGATGTAGAATTGTGATACATTAGGGACGAGAGATGCACAAGAAAAAAAAAAAAAGGACGAGGAGTCAAATTTGATGTAAAGTTCAGGGACGAGGAATGAAATTTTGTCTTCTATATATAGATATATAGAATTTATAGTCTTTAAGGAAGGAAATGCAGAAGTATATATAGTTCGTGATTTCATGAAGTACATTGTTTCCAATGTCTTGATGCAATACATGTCTTTACGATCCAATTAAAGACCCTTTAATTACTCCCTTAGTGGATTTAGATTTAGTAAACCGGTGGTTGTATACAATTGTTTAATTGTTATCTGTTTTCGGATTTGAAAAGTTGGGACCGTATGCGCTAAACAACTATTTTGCCGTATATGTATGTAATTTCATATACATACATACGTCTATCTAAACAAATACTCCCTCCGTCCCAACTCTATTGTCCCCAGACAAAAAACACGCAGTTTTAGAAAATCCCACCAACTTTATTCTCCACCAATAATATATCTTCTCTCTTCAGATTAACCTCTTTTGATTGGTTGAAAAATAATCTGGACAATTAATTTGGCACCTCCCAAAATGAAATAATGGACTATAGATTTGAGATGTATGGAGTATTATATATGGGGGATGATTCTCACACACTTTTTTGATCCTCACACACTTATTTTAACCTTTTACTCTTCTAATAATACTCAATTGGTGTGTGAGGATCAAAAAAGTGTGTGTGAGAATCATCCCCCATTATATATGATGTTTTTCAAAAATATAATGTTAAATAAGTAATAGTTTTTCACTTCCCTTATAGACTATAAATTCTATATATCTATATATGAATGATTGAAACGTCTTGAGCAGTCGTGCAACGCACGAGCTCAAAACCTAGTGTGAATATATATATATATATATATATATATATATATATATATATATATATATAGCCAAAAGTTCAAACGAGAACCATAAAAAAGGCGAGAACTGTGAGAACTTTTGATTTATAAAGATATTCGCATTTAACTAGATTGAATCACATATAAACCTTGATGAAGAGCAAGGTTGAAAAAGGCGCGAGACGGGGCAGAAACGGTAGCGACCTCAAAACGTCGCAACGGAAAAAACGGGGCCGAGATGGTGTCGAAACGGATGTTGACTAATGTTGACTTTTATATATATAAATATATGTTTACACATATTTTAGAGCTAAAAAACCTTTGTTGACAAGTTTGTACCTATAATTGCTATTAGCGTTAATATAATACAAAATGGATTACTAAACTAAGTCAATTTGATTGATTTGACCGACTTATGACCAATTTTAACAGAATTTCTGACTTTTAACCGGCGTTGACCCAATTTTTCCTACATTTGACCTGACTTTTGACCGTTGACCGGCTTATAAGAAAACGGGACGGGGTCGAAACGGTTGAGTCACCAAAACTCCGCAACGGGCGTCGCAACGGACGCAACGGACGCCGTTTACAACAATGATGAAGAGTATGAATGAACATAAAATAGTTGAAAAACACTTATACTTTACCTATATAATTAAATATGTAGTTTCTCGTTCACATGTGCATATTTGTTTCTGAACATATGAACAGTTTCATATATTTGACAATTTAACATGTAATTTGAGCTAATGAAGTTATGTTTGTTAGTGATATGTGCATTAATTAACATTTGCATCTAATTTGTTGCATTTAAACGCATAAAAACTATTAAATTAAATAGTTCTCGCAGTTCTAATTTTTTTAGTGGTTCTCGTTTGAACCTGCCCCTATATATATATATATATATATATATATATATATATATATATATATATATATATATATATATATATATATATATATATATATATATATATATGACGCAAATAAACAATAAAAGAGGGGTTTAAAAAAAACAATAAAAGAGGGTTGTTCAAGGAAATTGATAAGCTCAAATGCCTTTTCAAATTTACTTTAGATAGCTTTTTTCAGTTCATCCTCTAAAAAAATTTGTTTATCAAAAAACGTTAGAATTAATTTTAAGGTCATAAAAACAATCATCATACACACAAATCTTCAGAGAAAAATAGAAAAGAAAATGAAAAATAAATAAGTAAACATCATTGATTTACCTTAGAAAACAATCACACATAAAGCTAATAGGAGTACTTTGTTAGAGACACCTACATGACAAATGATGTTAAACTTTTTAATATTTCTTGTTAAACTATTCAGAATTGAATACTCAGTTAACTATAACACTTCTATATTCTTTAACTTCCTTCTTAAATATTTAGAACACCTTTCAAACAATTATATCATTTTATTTATACTTATTTGAACACATTAAATTTTACGACATTTTTTGAGTTTATTCGTAATGATCAAAAAGTTACCATCAATTAAAACTAAATTCAATCCGAATCGATAAAAGCATTCAGATTTTGGACAATTTAACACTTAATTATACTACTATATTAAAAGCACCATAAAATATCTTCAAACCATTATTAAAAGCACCATAAGATATCTTTAAACCGATAATTTTAAGAATGTGATATTACCAAATTTTATAATAATGTGATATTTGTTATAATTCAGTAGGCTTATAACTACCTTTAATGGTTATAAGAACAAAGAGAGAAAAAGAGAGAAGAAGGAGAGAAGAAATATTGATATTGATATTTCAAGAGAAATGGTGCACCTTAAATGGTTACCATACATGTCTATTTATAGTATAAAATATTACTATGCAAGAAATATAATAATAATAAAATTAACATTCAATCTAGATATTTTATAACACAATCTAGATATTTTATAACACTCCCCTTTGGATGACAATTTTATTAGAGAATAACTAGTACTGCCTCGTTAAAAACCTTGCTAAAGAAAACTCATTGGGATAAAACTTTAGCTAAGGGAAAAAGAGTGCAGCATAAAGTTGACTCCCCCTCAAGTAGGCAACGCCTGAGTTGTTACATCTTCTGAACATGCCTCATGCCAATATTATGAACGTGTGTTCTGAAAATAGCAGTTAGCAGTGCTTTGGTATAAAGATCAGCAGAGTTGTTGATTGAACGTATCTCATTTTAATCTGGTTGTCTTTTACGATATCTTGAGTATATGAGAAAAATCTGAGGTTTTCATCTGAAACTGTATCATCTAAATCTTTTATGTACAAGTTTGGCCCTCGTGATTTGTCTACAGTCTCCTTCATGGTTTGTTCAAACCGTTGTTTCAGTTCCTATTCCCTTTCAGTCTTTTTCTGAGCCTTACCAATATACCATTCTTTTCCATCAAACTTATGACCGTTAAGACCGTTTATAGCTTTAGCGCCTCGTCAGCATTTATGTTTTGTTCTGTCATTTTTGATACTCTTCTTTCATTTGTATTATGTAAGCTGTATTATCTTCATAGATAGTTGTTACGCTTTTATAGCGTTCTAGTCCACAAGAATCAATAATGATTTGTATCATTGATCTTAACTAAAATCATTCCCGAGTAGCTTCATGTAATGCAATCACTTCGGCATGATTTGATGATGTTGCAACAAGTGTTTGTTTTGAGAACGTCATGATATTGCGGTGCCTCCATTTAGGAATACATATCCAGTTTGAGATTTAGCTTTATGTAGATCGGATAAATAATCTGCATCTGTATAACCAAACAAATCTTGTTTCGAGTTGTTAGAATAAAATAATTATAAATCAGTAGTTCCCCGAAGGTATCAAACTATTTGTTTGATCCCATTCCAATGTCTTTTGGTAGGGGCTGAGCTGAACCTTGTCAACAAATTAACTGCAAAAGAAATGTCAGATCTTGTATAATCTATAAGATACATAAGAACCTCAATTGCACTAAAATATAGAACTTCCGATCTGTTAAAATTTTCATGATATTCGCAGGGATGAAATAGATCAGTGTCAATATTGAGTGATCTAACAACAATGAGTTTGTCTTTAAAAAAAATGTTTTAAAATCTTTTCGGTATAAGTTGTTTGATGTACAAGTAAACCATTAGGCATATGCTCAATTTGCAATCCAAGGTAATACTTGGTTTTTTCAAGATCTTTCATTTCAAAATAATTCTTTAGAAGTTGAATGATTTCATAGATCTCTTTATTTGTTCATATGATGTTAAGAACATTGACATAAACAACTACGATCTCATATCCGAACATTGTTTTTATAAAACATACGTGCAAAATAAGTTTATATTTATACCCTTTTTTTTTATCAAGTAGTCATTTAATCGGTTATACTACATACGTCCCGTTTGTATAAACCCACTTAGAAATCTTTGTGATTTAATGGAATATATTCCCTTGGGTTTTACATTAGATGCTTATGATACCTTAACCCTTTAGGTATATTCATATATATCACTATTAAGTGATCCATACAGATAAGTAGTAACAACATTCATGAGATGCATTTAAATAACTACCAGGTTGATTAAGTATCTAATAAGTAATTGTATCCATTACAGGAGGATAATTTTTCCTCCTAATTCATTTCTGGTCTTTGTGGGAAATATTGAGTTACAAGTCTAGTTTTGCCTTGTAACTTCATTTGCACATTTCTTTTCGGATAAAAATTCATTTGTATCCCATACGTTTCACATCTTTAAAAGTGATAACGATTGATCCGAAAACTTTTCTTTTATCGAGCGATTCTAATTCAGCTCTTATTGCTCCTTTCCATTGAGCTCAATCATGTCCATTTTGTATATTCAATGACAGATTTTAGTTCCAGATCATCATCTTTATTCATGATGTCATTGTAACATTATATGAAAATATCTCATAGAGATTTTAGTTTCATTTCGGTTCCATAATATTGCATAATTTATCGCAATTTTAGTATTTACATTTATCATTATCCTCTGCAGAAGGAATATTGATTTGTGGTTCTTCTTGAACACTTTCTCTTACCTCATTATCAGCTGATTTTCTTTTTCGAGGATTTTTATCTTCGGAACCAATTGATCTTCCACGTTTGATGCGTGGCAAAGACTCAACAGTGATATTATTGCCAGCTTTTGGAATTTCAGTTCGAGCTGGAGCATTTATCGCTGGTATATATGATTTAGTCACTTTTTTATATCTGTAAATGCATAAAGTAATTAATTTGCAAGTTCTTGCATGTGCATTATTTTTGAACTTTCGTTTCACATTCTTTTGTGCGAGTTCAATATACCTTAATTGATGTTCACATCATGAAGCATCATTTTATTTTTTATTTTTATTTCTCCCCCTAATCTAGGGAACAATGTTTTATTAAAATGACAATCAGCAAAACGTGCTGTAAAAACATCACCCATCATGGGTTCAATATATCTTATGATTGAAGATGTTTTATATCCAAAATATATTATCATCTTTCTTTGAAGAACCATTTTATTGTGTTGTGGTGATACAATTGGAACATACACTGCACAACCAATGTTTTAAGGTAGAAAATATTTGGCTCTTGGCCAAAATCAAGTATTAAGTGAAAATATTTACGACTTCTACATGGTATAATGCGAATTAATGTCGCAGCATGTAAATTTACATGTCCACATATAAATATTGAGAGATTTGTACTCATTATCAATTGTCTAGTTATTAGCTGTAAGCGTTTATCTATTGATTCAGCTAAACCAATTTTGTGTATGCACATGAGCAACTGGATGTTCAACAACAATCCCTGTAGATATATAATGATCGTTAAATGCTTGAGATGTTAACTCACCAGCATTATCAAGTCTCATCCTTTTAATGGTGTAATCAGAATAATGTGTTCTCAATTTAATAATTTGTGCAAGAAACTTTGCAAATGCCATATTACGGCTTGATAACATACAAATATGAGACCATCCGCTAGATGCGTCTATTAGAACCATGAAATATCAAAATGGTTCACATGATGAATTGGTTCATATATCTTACCTTGAATTCTTTCAAGAAACATTTGTGATTCTTTTTCACAATATACTTTTCATTAATCACCATATGTGCTTTCCATTAATCACCATATGTGTTTTTTTTTTTTTTTTTTATAAATCACCATATGTGTTTTTTTTTTTTATCATATATCCTTTTCACCATATACGCTTTTAATCATATGCGCTGTGTTTTTCACCATATGCGCTTTTAATCATATGCGATTTTCATCATATGCGTTGTGCTTTTCATCATATTCGCTTTTTATCATATGCGCTTATCATATGCGATGCGCTTTTTATCATATGCGCTTTTTTATGTGAATAGTAAATTAATTAATTTCGTTTTACTATTCATATGAATTAATTTAGATTTACTATTTTGTTAATTGAGTAATATATATATACATCATATACTTGTGACTCCGAAGGCTCAAATGAATTTGACCATATAGTTATACGTTGTACCTTGCACATTAATTTTCAGTAGAAGCTTTAGATGCATATTATTTTCAGTAGAAGCTTTAGATGCACTTTTTTTTTAATCACCAAATACCACAAACACTTTGTTTGCGTTTGTTCATAGTCATCAATGAAAACCATTTTCTTTAATTTTATTTTATACAATAAAATTAACGCATCATTATTCTTTTCAAAAACAATAATCTATTGTTATTGTTCACTTGTGCCATGTTTAACAACAAAAGTCAACAACCTCTGTCTTGTTTGTTGTGGCAACTAAAAACAACCTTTGCTTTTGTTACCGAGAATCCAAGACCAAAAAATAATTAATTTTTAATTAATCTTTTATCAAAACCATAAATGATTTTATTGATCTACGTTGATATGGCCATAAAGAATTGACGGCTGACCTACTTTTGTAAGTGTATTTCGGCTATCATCCCGAAAACGCACAACGACCTTTTTTTTTATGAACTATTTGTTTTATATCTAGCTTAGGCAATTATTGTGAACATTTGGTCCCTATAAGAGCATTTATTTTTTAGACTTTTAGTTGATTTGTACTTGTCACAATTAGGGATAGCACCCGCGGGTCGTGGATGCGGATCCATTGGATCCATCACCCGTACCCGCGGATTTTTTTTAAGAGACATCCAATTGAACCCTTGTTCGTTGAAACAATTTGACTATATTTTTACTCCCCATTATTAAACGGGCCATTTTGATGCACACTCTTAAAAAAAATAATTTGTTTTTTAAGTTTTATTATTCAACCTCCTTTTTTCAACGGTCACGTTTTTAACAAAACATTTGACAAGTTTGGAAAAAAGTTTTTTATTGATTATCATCAAAAGTTTTCTATTGTCACTCTACTGGATGGAATTATGGCATACAACCAAAATTGCAACCCAACACTACATAAGAACAAAAAGGTTGTTTTTAATTAACATATGTATATGTGTTAAACTCGGAATAATAATAACTTATTTTAGAAAATTAACATAAGACATGTTGAAACATTTTTGTCACATTTAGCTCATCAAGTCTAATACTTATCATTGATAGATTTTATCACGTCTAGGAGATGTTTACTTTTTTCTTGTATTAAGTCCTACTTTCATTTACCTTTGTTTGGAAAAAAGTTTTTTTTTTTACTTTGCTTTCCCCCTTTCTGTAAAACTCATTTAAACACTTTCTTTGTTTTTTTTTTTTTTAAAAACTTCCTTTTTTTTTACGTTACCCGTAAATTATAAATATATAAAAAAACTTTTTGTTTAATTTTTTTTTCTAGTTTTTAAAAGGCCACTTGACCAATTTTTTAATTCTTTCACAACACCTGATATCGTGATCGTGACCTTTCACCAAAGCAAGAGATATTCTTGATAAACTAAACACGGACTCGTGTTTGAAATTGTCGGCCACAAAAAAATTCATTTGATAAAAGTATATATATATTTTTTTAGTTATAGAAGGAGACCACTTCATTTTCAATACTTCATTTTTGACAAAAAACTATTTCATTTTATCATCCCCTTTTTTTTCTTACTTTAACTTTTAAGATATACTTTTAATAAAAATACAAACTACTTTTTCTTATTTTAACTTTTAAGATTTACTTTTAATAAAAATACAAACTACTTTTTGTATTTTAACTTTTAAGATTTACTTTTAATAAAAGTACAAACTACTTTTTCTTATTTTAACTTTTAAGATTTTCTTTTAATAAAAATACAAACTATTTTTTATTTTAACTTTTAAAATTATAAATTTAAGAATAAACATTAGTATGCATGAAATAAATAATGATTAATTGCATAAGTAATCATAAATGTTAGATAACATATAAAGACCCCGTCGTATTCGTATTGATCGGAATTAATCTCGACCCATGGTACCGTGTTGTCAAATGACGTGTTGCGTACATAAAGTACCGTGTTGTCAAATGACGTGTTGCGTACAATCATGAGGTCTTATTAACATAAATATAAATGTTAGTGAAGTTAATAAGAGTTAGATTACAGAAAATATAATTTAGGTGGTATAACCGACCATATATAACTTAAATAACATAAATATAAATGTTAGTGAAGTTAGTAAAAGTTAGATTACAGAAATATAATTCAGGTGGTATAACCGACCATATATAACTTAAATAACATAAATATAAATGTTAGTGAAGTTAGTAAAAGTTAGATTACAGAAATATAATTCAGGTGGTATAACCGACCATATATAACTTAAATAACATAAATATAAATGTTAGTAGTCCAAAATTTGATATATTCGAGTCCGAAAATTATTAATAATTTCATACCTTGATTAGTGATTCGTGATCGTTTGAGATATCTTTTAATTACACTAAGCTTTTCGTGCTGATAACGTGTTATAATTCAGTAGGCTTATAACTACCTTTAATGGTTATAAGAACAAAGAGAGAAAAAGAGAGAAGAAGGAGAGAAGAAATATTGATATTGATATTTCAAGAGAAATGGTGCACCTTAAATGGTTACCATACATGTCTATTTATAGTATAAAATATTACTATGCAAGAAATATAATAATAATAAAATTAACATTCAATCTAGATATTTTATAACACAATCTAGATATTTTATAACAATATTACTATATTTTATCCCATCCCAAGTATAAGTAATAAGTAATCAATATTTATTGATAAATTGTATCAATAATCAATAAAAGTAATAAGTAATAATATGAACTCAATTCTAAATTTGATTTGTTCGAACCTAACTCGAACTTGATAAAAAAAATTCAAAATTTACTCGAGTTCAAACTCGAATAATTCTTCTATGGCTTAACTACTTGAGCTTTTTCAAACTAATTTGGCTCGTTAAACAAACTTGATTTCATTTACGAGCTCGAGCAAGTTTAGATCCTATTTCGTTCGAAATCTAAGAAAAATGATTATTTATAAATAAAACTTGGGCTATGGATTTTCATTCTAGTAAGCAGCCCATTAGACTTGTAAGTGATCAACCCATTAGCCTATCTCTCTTTTTATACCAGCTTCTTACCCTTTAGTTTCTCTCTGGGATTATCACCAAAATGCCCTTTTTTTTAAGCTTGTTGACTGACAGCCCTAAAAAAAAAAGTTTGACAATTTGCCCTCGCAAGGCGCAAGACAGCTTGCGTCCTTGCGACCTTGCGACCTTGCGTCTTTGCGTCTTTGCGACGTTGCGACCTTGCGTGTAGCTGTAAAAGAACTAGTTAAATGATCAGTTTGCGTTCACTGTTCCCACACACATACGCAAACTCCTCTCTGGTGCCCTTTCGCTCGTCATTCGCAAGATCCAAACACTCGCAAATCACTCGCAAAATCTTCATCATCATCCTCACGTCATCCTCCTCACATCTTCATCGTTACTAGATCTTCTTCATCCTTCCATCTTCGATCTTCCCGAGTACAAGCGAGCTTCTACGCCACCAACATCATCGAATCACCATCATCATTCACTATGTCTCAAGAACAGGTTAGATTTCTTAGATCTATGTTATATTATTCGATCTACTTCATAGTGCTTAGATTTATGTGCTAAAACAAAGTTTTTGCACTCTTTGCACGCCAAGTGTTCGAAAAAATGTGTCAACGAAATTTGTTTGTAATTTGTGTTTTTGATTGTATATTATTGAGATTGCGTACGATACCCAGGAATTTTTGCTAGATTCAAGTTGTGTAACTCTGTTGCTATGTAGACGCAAGACAATCCTTGCGTCCTTGCGTATGCCTCACAATGTACGCAAGGTGATATTTGCGACCTTACGTTTGCTATAATTTTACCTTTGCATGTGCACGCAAGGTAACCCTTGCGTCCTTGCGTCTTGATCATAAGTTACGCAAGGTTAACCTTGCATCCTTGCGTCTTGCACATCTGTTACGCAAGGTTAACCTTGCGTCCTTGCGGCCTTGTACGCAATCTCTGTCTTGCTTGCTTGCGTCTATGTGATTTTCTTCTGTTGTTCTTCTGACTTTTACAGGGCTATGTGGAAGGTAAATTGACCATGAAGAATATGTTGACCGTGATTCCTCAGGTCAAGAAAATGTTGACTGAGAGACAAGAAAAATTATTTAGAAGTACATGCTTTGGTCCCTGGTTAGATCTTTCATACACGGGTAATGATCCTGGCCTAGTACATGCAATGCTCCAACGGAAATGTGAGCGTTCAGAAAAATTAGATGCTAGTAAGTACCCTGAAGAGCAACAAGATATATGGTTTCATTTTTCTCCTAATTTTATGATTAGATTTGGTCGGCGTGAATTTTGTTTAGTCACCGGCTTTATGTTTGGTAGCCAGACGGACATGGCACATTACATCCCTCGAAATTATGAATCTAAGACCGCACCCATTAGACGACGTTGTTTTCCAGAACGTCCCGATGCCAGCAACATTTTGGTTAGTGATATACAAAACATCCTTATCAAAAAACAAGGTGATGTAAAGGTTCCCAAGGTTAGTGACGATGATATTGTTCGACTAGCTATAATTTTGATCGTAGAGAGAGCGTTTATGGGGAAGCAGGGGCAACATGTGGTTAGTAAACAGTTTCTATGGTTGGTTGAAGATTTCAATAAGGTGAACGTGTACCCATGGGGGTCTCGTATTTGGGATGCTACTTACTCAGCGGTGAGCGAAGGTTTTGAGGTTCGAGAAAGCCAATTAGAGAGTGGGGGTGGAAAGGCTTACACATTGGCTGGTTTTATGTGGGCATTTAAGATTTGGATCCTCGAGGCATACCGTCGTACCATTAAGAGTTTTGCAACCAAAACTGATAAGGATGGAGTACCAAGAGCATTATTTTGGAAGCGTTCATCTGCTGAAACCTTTACAGTGTCTGACTACCTAAAACTTCTACATATAATGGTTAGTTAATATCTCCAAGAGCTTTTTATATAGTGTATATACAGCAGTTTCTGTTTTAACAGAGCAGTTTTATGTGTCGCATGAGGACGCAAGATACACCTTGCGTCCTTGCGTGTGTCGCAAGGATATCCTTGCGTCCTTGCGTGTGAACCGTGGGTTATTCTTGTTACAGGCGCAAGAATCATGCTTGCGTCCTTGCGTGTATCGCAAGTTTACTCTTGCGTCCTTGCGTCTATTCGCAAGATGATCTTTGCGTTCTTGCGTCTAGACGCAAAATTACTTTTGCGTCCTTGCGTCCTTTTGTTTTTACTAATATAACTTCATTTCAGGATGATTGTCCGAAGAGAAAAAGACCTTTTCGTTCCCTGCACCCATCTGAGACAGAGAGAGGTTGTCAATGGTGGATCCAGAGTTTCTCTTACTTTCAAGGAGATGTTGTTGAAGACGAGAAAAATACACAAGATGATAATCAAGTTGAAGAGGAGTTGGGTGGCAGTTTGAAGGAATTATTGCAGGAGGAGTCAGAGCAGACCTCGGACCCTCATCCAACACAAAAAGGCAACAAATTGCAGGAATTGTTGCGTATGGTTAATATGTTGACTAAGAGGGTGGATGATCAAGAAAAGGAGTTGGCTGATTGTAAAAAGAAGCTTGATGATCATGAAAAACGTTTGAAAGAACAGGAACACCAGGAACATCAGGTAAATTGGCGCAAGTTTTATTTGCGACCTTGCGTCTTGCCTGTTATGATGGCGCAAGGTTTTATTTGCGTCCTTGCGCCTGATGTTATATCAGACGCAAGTACCATCTTGCGTCCTTGCGTCTTTTTGTAATTTAGGCGCAGGTTGTACTTGCGTCCGTAACTCAGACGCAAGGACTTACTTGCGACCTTGCGTATGGCTACTTTTCTTATTTTTTGCGTTTTGTTCATTATAGTATGCTGATAACGAGGATGCATATGTGGATCCTCGATCTTTCTTTGACAATGATACATCTCCGAGGGTTGTTAGACGTGGGAAAAGAGAAAGAAGGCCCACTCATTTTTTAAATTCCCCTTTCACAACACCGGGCTACAGAAAACCATTGGAGAAGGTATATCTATAACATTCACCAGGCGCAAGGTTTTCCTTACGTCCTTGCGCCTGATGTTTATAAGACCTTGCGTTTTGCGTCTTGGTATACGCAAGATATATCTTGCGTCCTTGCGTATGTTTGCTGACTCATATATTATATACAGTTGTCTGACGAAGTAGCTTCTAGAGTAAAAAGGCTGAAAGTTTCTCATCAAGGGACTAAAGAAGCTGAGAATGTGTTGCCAATGGAAACTGAAAAGCCTACTGAAAAAGGGGCTGAAAAAGCTGTTGATAAATAAGATGAGAACGTGGCTCTGGTGTCTGAGGAGATTGAGCAAGGAGTTGATTTGCCATTGGTTAATGAAGCAGAAAAACAAGCAGACCAGCATGATGTTAGTGAATGACGCAAGGATCACCTTGCGTCTTTGTGTCTTCTTCATTGTTGGACGCAAGGATTACCTTGCGTCTTTGCGTATACTTCACTGATGGACGCAAGAACTGTATTGCGTATTTGCGTTTGCATTACACCGACGCAAGACAATTCTTGCGTCTTTGCGTCTTTATTACTAATTGTTTTTTTTTTCAGAAAAAGGAAAGGAAGAGAAAAAGGAAGGAAAAGGATTGGGTTTGTGAGGAGGAAATTTGGTCAATGGTTGATAAATTTATAAACGATCAAGGAACTTTGCAACCACCACCACCAAGTGCATGGAGAGATCAAAGGAAGCATGTGGGGCCAGCAAAAGATTTGAAATCACTAATCCTCAATAAGCAAGATACATGTTGCATGTTCATTTTCCAAAATGAAACCTTCCTCTTCCTTGATACTGAGTTTTGGAAACGTTTATTGGGAATTGCATTTTCTGGTTATTTGGAAAACATAGTAAGTTTGTTAATAATTATAAACTTATGCATGTTTTGTTTTGTTTTGTTTTTAGCTTTATAACATTCATAATCAACTTGATCTGATTATAGCATATTGATGGATGGGCTACCTTTCTGTTGAGATTTCGCAGAGGTTTCTGCCCCGAGCTAGCCAGATGTCCTCGAGTCCTCAGTTTCCGATTGCAGATTATACATGTAGTTCTCGATGGACGATTATGCCATTGGGTTTCCTCAATCAACTGGAGAAATTCAAGTCCTTTTATGATGATGACACTCAAAATGAGGAGGAGAAGGGGGATACATCTAATCCTGAAGCAGAGGGGATCATTAAATTCAATCCCCCAGATTATATGTATTTGATTGGTCTTGGGGTGGTAGTGATGACCTTTATCCATCCTGGGCTGAATGTGATAAGGTTAGTCCTTTTTTTTTATATAAACTATACATTTTGAGTAAACTGTAATAGGCGCAAGACAAATCTTGCGCCCTTGCGTCCGTTCGCAAACACTCTCTTGCGTCCTTGCGACCCTCGGAAGATTAACCTTGCGTCTTCATTATGGACGCAAAGTAAAATTTGCGTCCATGCGTCCACCCGCAAGGTAGACCTTGCGTCCTTGCTCCTGACGCAAGGTCTACCTTGCGTCCTTGCGTGTCTCGCAAGGTCAACCTTGCGTCCTGCCTTCTTGACTTTTTATGTTTCTTTTGTTGCAGATTTTGATTCCAGTACATTTTTCATATCCTGAACATTTTATACTACTCACTTTGAACTTAGATGAACAGAGAGTATTAGTCTATGATAGTTTAAAGGGTTGTTTGAAAAACGGTCAACTCGAGGCTGTCTTCAAAAACTTATCAGACAACTTGCCGTTATATTTGAAGGCTATTGATTACTTTAACAAGAAGCAGGACTCACAAATTGTTGACTATTATGAGAACAGAGAAGATGTAGAGTTGATGTTCGAGGATGCACCGTATGTGCCAATGCAGAGTGGTGGCCATGGTGATTGTGGTGTTTGGGTCTGCCTTCATATGGAGAGGATAGTTTTTGGTTGGGATCAGATTGACAACATTGGAGACCCTAAAAAGGCTGCTAAGGACTATAGAATTCGAATGGCAAGAACATTCTTCCGTGCACGCTTTGATACACAGGAACCACCACCACCAGAGGACCCAGAGGACCCAAAGGTTGTTAATTAGTTAACTTGTAGATGTAATTATTATACAGTTTTTAGGTAAAACATGTAATTTTTGTATGTAAATAATCTGGGACAGACGCAAGGACTTTTTTGCGTCCTTGCTTCTGGTTTTTTGACAGAAGCAAGGTGTTGTTTGCGTCCTTGCGTCTCTTTAAATGGCTTACGCAAGGTTTTGTTTGCGTTCTTGCGTATGTTTGAAGGAACGCAAGGTTTTGTTTGCGTTCTTGCGTATTTAAAAGATATACGCAAGTTGATGTTTGCGTGCTTGCGTATGTTTCATGACATACGCAAGGTATTGTTTGAAAAGTTGCGTCTTTTTTAAAGACAGACGCAAGTTATTGTTTGCGTATTTGCGTGTGTTTGATGACATACGCAAGATTTTTCTTGCGTTCTTGCGTCTCTATGTAGGTCAATTTATGACACATATTTAAACAACTAACTGAGACTGATAAACAACAAACTGAGACTGATAAACAAGCAACTAATTCTGGTCCCCTAATTCTGGTCTAAATCGTACGTTTGATAAAATTGAGACTGATAAGCTTGCGAAGGTTCGACTTTCTCTTTCGACTTTGACTTTGATTTTGAGGCTGTTTTTTTAACCCTCTGAGAAGTAGATTCACCGGTTAGGTCATAAGAAGCGCTACATGTTGTTCGGTTATGACCTGCTTGCTTGCAACGAGTACATGTTCTTACTTTCTTTTCAGTTTCTTCACCTTGAGATGGAATCCGATCGGTACTTTTTGGGCGTCCAGGTGCTCTTTTCTTTTGAATTGGGGGCTTTACGATTTTCAAGATCTTGGGCCCTGGATCGGACCATTCGGATCGATGGGGCAAAGGAAGGATGTGTTCGGAATATGTATTTATATAAGTTTGAGACAAGAACCAATGTGATACATAACATGTAACATCTTCCACTCCGAAGAGTCGTGCTGCTGCCAATACATGTTCGTAAGGTATGCCTGATAATTGCCATTTCCCACATGTACATGTTCTATCTTCTAGATTAACGAGGCCGTTTTTCCTTCCATCACGCACCTCTATTAGATTGTTTGTCGATGGAAATGCTTGCCATCTTCTTGATTTGTTCGTCCTCTTACCTAATTTACGTTCAACATATGGAGTAACCGTTGAAGTGAGACTAACTGCTTTGTTGTGATGTTTGAAAAACCAATCCTGTATAGAAGCGCGAAAAAATTCCAATAACATGCAAACTGGTAGTTTGCGAGCATGTTTGGATAGAGCGTTAATAGACTCTACACTGTTGCTAGTAAGGTATGCATACCTAACATGACCAGCATGACTTCTGGACCATTTGTTGAAACCAACGTCATTTAGATACTTGTGAGACGCTTTTAATCTTCGTTGAAATACACTAACATGATCTTGAAAATCTGACAAACGATAAGCCTTAACCATTTTCCAATAGTGCCATTCAAAATATTTGAATTTGTTGGACATCGTTTTTATGTTCATGAATAGATGACGTGCGCAAAAAGAGTGAAAGGCTTCAGGAAACACATTTGAAATACCATGTGCTATTGAAGGAGCACGATCAGAAATAAAGGTAATCTCTGACATACGATTACTCATACCACAACTTTCTAAATGATCTCTTAGATTGCCAAAAAACCATGACCAAACCTCGTTTGTCTCGCCTTCACCAATTCCATAAGCCAATGGCAAAATTCCGTTATTGGCATCCATTGCAACAGCGACTAAATTTGTACCCAAGTATCCAGCTTTCAAATGTGCACCATCAACGATGATAATAGGGCGAACATTTTGGACAAATGATCGAATCTGCACGCAAACAAATCAAATGAGATTGCTATTAGTTTAAGATAAAACAATTGTAGGATGAGTGATACTTACAACTGCGCCAAAGGACATGTAACACATCACGAATCTATTTTCATTGTCAGTCACCACATTTGTCATGCTTCCTGGGTTATGAATCTTAATGTTATGAAGATAAATGGGAAGCATTCGGAACGAGTCATCCATACTGCCACGAAGCATCTCTATTGCATGACACTTGGCTCTCCATGCTTGATTGTAAGAAATGCTCACCCGAAAACGGTTGCCAACATCATCACGTATATCTTTTGGATTATAGTCTCGATTTGCAGCTTTGAACGATTCCATCAGAATACTTCCTAACACCTTTTTGGAAGCATGTTTATTATTTCCCATAATTTGGGTACGTGAGCATGTGTGTACGTCATGCAATTTCTTTACGATGAAGTTGTCAGTGTGGCGTATTTTGTATGCACTACATTTCCACTCACAATTTGGCAACATGCATTTAGCAGTGAATCGAGATTTGTCAGACTTTACAGGCTTAATTTGGAAGTTTTCTTCAAGACATTTTGTGTATAGATGGTTTACAAAATCATCCTTGTTTAAAAAAGTTTGTCGAACTTTAATCAAATCGGATACTCTATAACTGGTTGTTATTTGGCTCGTAGATTCAGTCTCTTGGTCATGCTCACTCAATAAAAGTGGCGTATTCCAGAATACATCCTTTTTTTCTTCCTCTTCTTCATTTTCATCTTCATCTTGATCTTCTCTGTCATTTTCTTCCTCCGAAGCACTAGACGCGACAACTGATTCAAAAGGGTGATCTGTTTTTTTAATTTTACATACGTTCTCAACTCCATAGTTGAAGAAATCAAACTCTTCTGTGTTTGGAGGTGGTACTTCAGGTCGTGCTTCTTCCAAATTGGGTGTCTGAAGGTTTGTGCTCTCCTCGTTTGTTGGTAGGTTTTGTTGGACATCGTGTGTTGGTAGGTTTTGATGGACATTGTGTATTGGTAGGATTTGCACTGACTGTAAGTTTTCTGGGAGTTGATGCATTGTAACTTTGTCGACAATGTAAATATTAATAGGAGCATTTGATATTGCATGTTGTAGAAAATCACGAAAGTCTTCATAATCATCAGTAATATCAAAAACAAGATTATCGACAACATATCTCATTGAAACAGGAGCATTAGGTGGCAAATTAATTTTTCTAAGAACATTTTTTAACAATATTCTTCGAGTAATTAGTTTTTGGGGAGCAACTGGGAGTTTTAATCGTGTTCTAAAACAATCTAGAGGCAAATACATAGGTAAGTTATTAATAAATTGAAAAGAACCACCACAACATATATGAATAACAAAGGTTTCATTATCACTAAAACTCATTATTTAAAATAAAGAAAGTTACCTTAATGACGCTTGAAATTATATGATTTATGTTGAAATGGTGGAAATGAAGTGAAAATAGAGCTGGTAATACCTTATATGAATTGAAAAAGTTATCCGTAATAGTACAAAAATCGTACAAAATCTTATCCACGAAATCATGAAAATCTTATCTGGATAAGACGCAAGACGCAAGGCGCAAAGGTGCAAGTCGCAAGACGCAAGACGCAATACGCAAGGACGCAAGTCTCTTTGTTGCGTTTTGTCAGTAACGCAAGGTCGCATGGTCGCAAGATCGCAAAGACGCAAGGTCGCAAAGACGCAAGGTGTCTTGCGCCTTGCGAGGGCAAATTGTCAAACTTTTTTCTTTTAGGGCTGTCAGTCAACAAGCTTAAAAAAAAGGGTATTTTGGTGATAATCCCTTTCTCTCTTCAGCTCTTCTCACCAATATGGGATATCCTCAAATCCTCAATATTCACCCAAACCCACATCCGTCGAATTATGTATGCTCCAATTTTATACTCCGTATTTTTTTGTTCAACTAGTCTAGCTGTTTGATACTCGTTCGGTTCGAACTATTCGTACCATATATGCTCGATACTTGTTAGAAAATTAAATGAGTTTTCCAGCGAATCGAGTAGAAAATATACTTTTTAATATTCGGCTCGTAAAACTATTGAACAATATTTTTTGTTCGAACTGGACTGGAATTCAAAATCGTTGATGCTCGAATTCGATTTAAACGAGTTCGAAATCGAGCAACTCGTTTAATGTTCGGTTCGTTAACAGCCGTAACGGTAAGCCGTAACGGTAAGGTATATTTGAACGGTTAATTTTTGAGGGACGATTGTGATATTACCATATTTATTAATAACTAGTGTAGAGGTCCGCGCTTCGCGGCGGATATTTGTAGGCGCTTGTGTGTGAAGCGGATGGGTCAAAATTGACCACTACCCAATTTGACAACAAAATGACCTAACGGTTAAACGGGGTCCAATTGGGTTAATTTGCTTTCCACTCTATAACATCCGAACAACTATCATTTCCATACCTGATTGATGATAATTCGAAACGATAACTACAAAGCATACAACATTAAGACAAATGAAAGGTGTAAAATTTCATTTGGAAGTAGCGTAAGGTCCACGGCAGAGGATGCTGATGGGTTCAGAAGGTAGCATGAAATCGGAAACCAGATAAAACACATAAGAGCAGCAGATATGCAGTGAGTTTAACACCAAAATGCAATAAATCTTCGTTGGTATTAGGTGTACGGCGAAGAATGTGAACTTCGTTGATCCGGTTTCGTTTGCGATGTCGTCCTAAAAGCAGTAGCTGCAGTTGATTAAGTATTAGTTGTGTTCCATGGTAGGAAATTTTTTGCTGTAACAAACATCGAATAGTGGGGTAATTTTGACAATAGCATAAAGAAAAGTCAATGAAAAAGGAAAAGAAAGAGAACAACATTGTTTCAATTGATAAACGCATAAGCCAAGACTTACCAATTGCTACACCATGAACACCAAATCCCATATGTTTGGTCAGAGACAATGAAGATTGTGCTGTATGGAGTGCAGGGTTGGAGAAATCTATGATGATCTGCACTTGAACCAACCATACGACATCAACTTTGAGGATGTAATAACATAAACTTACAAGGGGCGTGGTGTTATCACCTATGAGCCCCATGATTTATCACCTATGAGCCCCATGATGGTGTTGCCTTGTCTAAGCAAATCTAGAGTAAGTGTAACTTTGAAATAAATGATAATCAGAGTTAAGACCAGTTTGACAAATTTGAGTGAAACAACTCCAAATTTGTAATCTTTAACTGTCATTTGAACCACGTTTAGCACTTGCAATCTGTAACACATGATGATATGCATCATTATTACATAAATAACTAAATAAATGAATCAATATTTATTCATGATTCTATAAATATACCAAAAATTAGCACTTGCAATATGTCATTTGAACCAAAATAGTCTTTTTGTACAATTCGCAAAAAAAACATATATAATGATGTAAACAAAATAGGTCATATACACATTAAACTGCATAAACACATAGTAAATCATATATGAGATTTTAAGCAATAGAAAACTTGTGTCTTTCAACTCTTAACCCGTGGAACTGATCAGACTCTTAAACACGCAGTAGGTGTCAAACAACATACTATTGCACTTTTCTTTTGCCACTTTGTAATTCTGATTATTTAATTAAGCAGCGAAATTATTCAATCAACAACAACAACAACAACAACAACAACAACAATACCCAATCCCGCGCCTGCGAGGTATGGGGGAGGTAAGGTGTAGACAATCCTTCCTCTACCCTAAACTAGAAGAGAAGTCGTTTCTGTTACCACGAGTCGAGAGAATTCTCCACCCACGGTAAAGGAAATTCATCCCCCTCTCTACTCCAGGGTAGAGAGATTGCTTCCGTGAGGACCTCCGGCTAAAAAAAGACTCCTTTTTTTTTTTTTTTTTTTAAACTAGAAAATAGAAATTAAAAAATAAATTAAAACATACAAAGATAAATAAAAAATAATAATAAAAATAATAATAATAATAATAATAATAATAATAATAAAATATAGGGGGGACGCCATGAAAATGGTAGAATCAGATTTCCATGGGGTTTAAAGCATGCCTAAGAATCAATTTAGGCTCTGAGCGGCAGTCAAGACGCCACTAAAACGACGCTTGTCGTTGCCTCAATAAATAGAGCCAAAAGACCTTGTGGACAGCAACTCGAGGGCATGCCGGGTGGAAGTTGTTGCGCAAGCAAAGAGCCAACCACCCTTAGCAAACCAAAAACCACTCATGCACCTTTACGGTAGACACCCCCGAAACCACCCAACTAAAAGGAACCAACCAAGCTCTAGAGCAAGGGAAGTCGTCCTCAGCCATAATGGTCCCAAGATGCACCGAGCGATGCGAATCACTTGATCATACATACATGCATACATACCTACATACATACACACATACCTAAACCTACATACACACCAGACATACCTACGTATATACATGAGACATACCTACGTACAAGTATGAAACATACCTACGTACATACATACATGCATAAAGCCACACATACAACCATACATACATAGCATAAACACCCAGTCCTACATAAACCTATTAGCAAAACATACATACATGAGTGAATATACCACACCTGCAGACAAGTAAAAAACAAGCATACATACATACCTACCTACAAATATACATACATAAAAAACAAACTCACATACAAAAACGTGTGTAACTGCATCACACCTTCATTACAAAACCTACATGCATGCATACATACATACAAACATACAAGAACCTACGTGCATACGTACAAACAACCAAGCAAGCATGCATACATCCAAAACCAAAGATACCAAAAACATACTCATTTAATAATATTAGTAACAATACATAAAACTAATAAAAAACGATAGTAATAGTAATACAAATAATAGTAATAATAATAGTTCATATAAATATTAATAGTAATAAATATTTGTAATACAAATACTAATACACTAATAATTAATAATAGTGATACAAAAAATAATAATAATAACAATAACAATACTAATAATTGTAATAGTAAGAATAATAACAGTAATAGCAGTAATAGCAGTAATAACAGTAATAACAGTAATAACAGTAATAACAATAACAATAACAATAACAATAATAATAATAATAATAATAAAAGTAGCCCTACTCAACTATTCTTATTCTAGCCCTCCACGCATCCCTATCAGAAGTCATGTCCTCGGTCAACGAAAGCTCCCTCATGTCGAGTCTTAGTCTATACATCCACCTACGAGTAGGTCTACCCCTTCTCCTTACACCATCTACCGTGAGTGCCTCAACTCTCCTAACCGGGGCAATACGTGGTCGTCTCATCACATGTCCAAACCAACGAAGTCGTTCTTCTCTTAGCTTGTCGATGATGCTACTGACTCCAAGTTTTTCCCTAAACACACCATTTGGGATCATATCTAGCATGGTTTTACCACACGTCCACCTAAGCATCCTCATTTCTGCCACCTCCATCCTTCTCTCTTGGGCCTTCGTCATTGGCCAACATTCTGATCCGTACAACATGGCAAGTCTGATTGCCACCTTGAGGAATTTTCCTTTCAATTTGAGTGGTATCTTCTTGTCGCACAAGACCCCTTTCGCTGCTCTCCACTTCAACCAACCTACCTTAATACGATGAGTCACGTCCTCATCTATCCTCCCTGATTTGTGGAGGACCGAGCCTAGATATCTAAACGACTCTTGTGGGTGCAAGATCTGGTCTCCAATGCTGATGTTCCCTCCAACATTAAGTTCATCATCAGTCCTACCGAATTCGCAACTAAGATATTCCGTCTTTTGTCTACTGATCCGTAGCCCATTTTGTTCTAAGGCTTCCCTCCATTGTTCCAGCCTTCTATTAAGCTCATCCTTTGTTTCCGATACAAGCACGATATCATCGGCAAAAATCAGACACCAAGGGATGTTCTCTTGTATTCCTCGATACAGCTCGTCGAGGATCAAAGCAAAAAGGAAAGGACTAAGGGTCGATCCCTGGTGCAACCCTACTTCTATCGGGAAATACTCTGTGTTTCCCACAGGCGTCCGAACGCAGGTCTTCGCCCCATCGTACATATCCATAATAGCTCTAATATATCTACTTGGGATACCCCTAACGTTAAGGGTCTTCCAAATCAACTTTCGCGGTACGCAATCATAGGCCTTTTCCAAGTCTAAGAAGACCATCTCTAGACCCTTTTGTTTCTCCCTATACTTCTCCATAACGCTTCTTAAAATATGAATTGCCTCCATCGAAGAGCGCCCTGGCATGAAACCAAATTGGTTTTCAGAAACCGTAGTTTCGCGTCGGAGTCTAGTCTCAATCACTCTCTCCCAAAGCTTCATAGTATGACTAAGTAATTTTATGCCTCTATAATTACCACAGATTTGGGCATCCCCTTTATTTTTGTAAATGGGGATAATCTCGCTGAGTCTCCATTCCGTAGGCATTTTATAACTTCTAAGCGTCTTATTGTAAAGACACGTCAACCACCTGACACCATCCTCGCCTAGGCACCGCCACGCCTCTATTGGGATCTGGTCTGGTCCAACAGCTTTGTTTCTACCCATCTTTCGTAGTGCCGATCTTACTTCTTCCTGACTGATTCTCCTACAGAAATTGTTGTTCTGGAAATGTCCTATTCCCAAGTCCTGCGGGTCCTCTTGGCGCCCGGGTCCTTCACCCACAAAAAGAGATTGGAAATACCCTTCCCATCTTTTCCTAATTTCGTCTTCCTTTACTATGGTTTGACCGGCTTCATCCTTGATGAACTTGATGTTATCTATATCCCTCCTCCTACGCTCCCTAGCTTTAGCAATCCTGTAAATATCATTTGCTCCTTCAATCATCAATGATAATATGTGTGTATCATGAACAAACATACAGTGAGTAACGATAGCAGCAGGCAGAAGAACGGAAAACATAGATTACCTAAGAATCGAAAAGTAGGAAGATGCCAGTTACCCTTCAAATAACAACCTCTATATAATTCCTAATATTTCACTATCATAGATCGCTTCAAAAGAAATAAAATCGTTCAACTACATCGCAAGTAGTCGCTGTCAATCATTAAAGAATGTGCGATTGAAACTATTAAACCCGTTAATTGAAAGAAATCACAAATACGAAAAAGGAAACCCTAAATTTTCACCAATTCTGATCGAACTCAACGTGCACAAAAAATCAAGGGCAAACCTTCGTGAAATTGACGACAGATGCATATAATTGAAAAGAAGATAACCTCTTTTAAAAGAAGGAAATAATTGGAATATGGTTTGAAGGTGGAGGACTGGTGGCGTTAGATGGGTAATACCGGTGAGCATGAGATGAAGGAAACGAAGAAGTGGGTCGGGTCGAAGGTTGTATTCGGTTTTAACATTGTGTACTATGAGAGCCAATCATATTCCTTAAAATATATTAAAATATTACTCTATTTAGTATTTAGTATGTTATATAATTTGAAAAGAAGATAACCTTTTTTAAAAGAAGGAAATAATTGGAATAGGGTTTGAAGGTGGAGGACTGGTGGCGTTAGATGGGTAATACCGGTGAGCATGAGATGAAGGAAACGAAGAAGTGGGTCGGGTCAAAGGTTGTATTTGGTTTTAACATTGTGTACTATGAGAGCCAATCATATTCCTTAAAATATATTAAAATATTACGGTATTTAGTATGACAACCCGAAAATTTCTGACAAAATTTAAACAAAATCTTTGAGACGATTCATTTAAACTTCAACAGATTTTCGACGATTCACGAACAAATAATTTTAAATACCTATATATATATATATATATATATATATATATATATATATATATATATATATATATATATATATATATATATATATATATATATATATATATATAACTTGAAATATAATTCAAAATATGATTTAATTATAATCAAATATGAAAAATCATATACAAGATAATATAGTTATTATTACTATTATTAATATTAAATATTAATATCAAGTATTAGTTATATTATTATTTGCAATATAATGAAATGTGATACATTTAAATTGTTATGTTATTATTACTAGTATTATTATTATTATAATTAGTCATAAAAATTATGATTTCTTTTATTAACATTAATATTATTTATTCATTATCATTACTAAAATAAGTATTACTATAAAAATGTCATTTATTATTAATGATATTATGAGTATTATTATTAATATTATTATTATCAAAATATTATTATTATTATAATTATTATTAATTAGTAATATATATATATATATATATATATATATATATATATATATATATATATATATATATATATATATATATATATATATATATATATATATATATATATATATATATATATTAATTATTAATATTAATTATATAAAAATAATCAAGAAGGACAGATACCTAATTTAGGTCGTTTTTTTATATGTATTTTTTCTGCTTTATTCATGCTTTCTGATCGTGATCCTCTTCATCAACCATTATCATTAAACAAATAATTAGGATTACTGCTTTACACGTTTGATTAATATCATCACTACTGTTATATAGCGAGGAAGATGTATGCTAATTGAAATCCAAACCAAAAAAACCATTAAAACCTCTGTTATGAACTCAAATAATCAAAACCTCGATTTCGTATTGTATTTCAGATTCTAAAAATACAGTTACATTGGAAATCATTTACTTAAACTATCTTCAAAGTTTCAAATCCCAATTTTTCATATCGAATTCAAATTTTCGAGTCAAAGTTTGTAAAATAAAAGTCAAACAATTCGTTCATGGGGAAATTCGAGTTTATTTTGAAGTTTTAAGTTAAATTGAGGATTGATAAAGTTTCCAGGAAGGATTTGGAGCATATTTCATTTAGGATTCGTGATCTAAAAACGTCCCAAAAATTGATTTTGATTCATGAGTTCTTCGTGAGTTAATTTTGCTGCTCCTGCTTATATATATATTTATATATATATTTCCTTTTTGTTCTGATAAATCAATTTAATATCAAGTGATCAGTTTTCGTTTCATTTTCACATTTTAAATCAAACAAATAATTAGCTGTTATAATTTACTCTGATCGTATAATCTTTGGGAAGAAGAAGTAAGGGGAATCAGTTTAGTTCGAGTTATAATAAATTCAAAGGAGTTTAAATCAGAAAAATAGAAATGGATGGATGGTTAGAGTGATTGTCGAGTGAGCGAGAGGTTGCGAGTTCGAGTCCCGTCTTGGGTATTTATTTTTTTTAAAGAGCTCCTAAGGTAGTTTTCATTATTATTATTATTATTATTATTATTATTATTATTATTATTATTATTATTATTATTATTATTATTATTATTATTATTATTATTATTATTAGTACTACTGTACTAGTATCATTTTATATTTATAAGTATTATTAATGTTATCATTATTATTATTACTAATATAATTATCTTTATTAGTATTAATATTATTATTAAAAAATTACTATCGTTATTATCATTTTTACAAAAATTATCATTTTTGCTATCATTAAAACTATATTATTATTATTATTATTATTATTATTATTATTATTATTATTATTATCATTTTTACTATTAATATCATTACTATTGTAAACATATAACATTTTAATTATTATAAGAACTTTCATTTTTACTATTATTATTATATTTATTATTATTATTATTTTTAAACCTTATTATGATTATTATCATTTTACCACTAGTATTATTATTGTTATTACAAAATAATATAACTCATTAATCATTATCATTATTAATATTATTTTATCAAACAAATACTAATATATAGAATATATATATATATATATATATATATATATATATATATATATATATGTATATATATACAGAAATATATAACGATTGAAATAATATATATAAACTTATTCGATTACAAGTATATGTGTTAATATATATACTTGATATAGGTTCGTGAATCCGAGGACAACTCTGCACTTGTTCAGTGCCATCATACACATATTTACTACAAACTATCGTATCGTATCGTGAGTTTATTTGCTCCCTTTTTATCTATATTTTTGGGCTGAGAATACATGCACTATTTTTTATAACTGTTTTACACGTTAGACACAAGTACTCAAACTTTTATGCTATATACGTGCTTTGTCATGCTAAATCCCTACCGTAATATCGTTAATTGATGAGGGATAAGATGCAAGCTTAGTTATTGTGAGTAGCGCTACTGAGAGTGACGTCTCTAGCCAGTTGACCGTTGGTCTTTGGCTACATAATAATGATTCAACGACATGAATAACAAGTGTCACGGGGTAACTTTGTTTAGTCGCGATATTACAAACAACTACTCTTTCGATTGATATATTTGGTATCAATCTACTTTAAACTTAAATCTTGTGGTCTAATGCTATACAGAACTATCGATTTATGATAAACCTATGAACTCACTCAACCTCGTGTTGACTTTTTAAGCATATTTATTCTCAGGTACTTAAATATTGCTTCCGTTGTGTATTTGCTAATTGAAAGCAACATTTCAACGAGTCATTCATGGATAATTTGAAAGACTTGCATTTGCTGATTTGATGATGATTGCTTGCTATACTTGGAGTCTTCATTACATATCATATCAATTAAAGGCATTTAATGCATTGATCATTAAATACAATGTAATCTATTTATCTTCCGCTGCAAAACTCAATAAAACGTCTCATATAGAGTCGTTCTCGTTTATACAACTGTAATTTGATATAATTAGTCACAAATACCCCAGGTCCTATTTGGGGGTGTGACAGAGATGGTATCAGAGCAGGCTGTTGTAGAGAACCAGGATTGCATTTTATGTGTGCCTTATACAATTAGGTACCTTAGCAATGTAGGACTACAACTTTCCTTGACTATAGTGCCTTTAAGTGTTGCCTTTAATTGTTAAATGCTATACTATACCTTAGAAACTTTACTTATTAAATTCTTTAATCTTTCTTAGAATGCTGAGCCAACCTAAGAACTCTGCTCACTCTCCTAAGTACTATCCAATTCCGTCACCACATTTAAATGCGACACCGTTCTCGACATTTCTTTGTCATCTATCATGGTTTTATGTATTACATATGTATTACATATGTATTACATAAAATGTTATCCATGATTTTTGAAATCTCTACTATTCATATTCATTACTTTCAAAATCTTTGCTTTCTCGTTATTTTTTATCATTTAATTTTCATGACGGGTGGCGTCTACGAAACTCTAGAATGGAAGGGTTTGGATTACCGATTTAAAGGATCCTATAGCTCAAGCCCCTAGGCCTGAATAGGCCATTACGAATTGAAAGTCTTTAATCGAAAGATTATCAGATTACATACTTACTATTTATAATCTCAACACGTCATACCGCCATTATTACATAAATGGAGGACACATCATATCTATCCCAATAGACTTTGTCTAACACTTTTCCTAAATTCCTCCGTAAATTACGGAAATCTTTTTGCTATATATACTTATTCAAATAGATGAATATATCATTCAGTATCCAGCACTCATTTCATATCAAACCCTATTCCAAACACATAATATGGATTCCTCGAACTCCTTGAGCTCCAATGGTAGCGTAATCAGAACAAACGAACCAATCAGCCATCATCTTTTCTGGATGAATTGGGGGTGGGTTCGTAGCTGACTCAATCAATGGAGGCGAGAAGAAGGTGATCCCTTTCACCAATCGAATTCACCTCTTGGCGAAGAACCTGAAGCGCTTACCGGCGAACCAGTTCAGAACACCATTTTCTCTCCTCTTTCCAGGGCATCCCTTCATGATTATATAATATCGAAGATTCTAGATCTTATTCATCCCCTTGTTCCAACCGCCAATCATCCCGGAATAGTGGAAGAAGTCAACGAGCTTCGCGCTCGAGTGGTAGCTCTGGAGAATATGGTGCAAATTCTACAAGCATCAGCAGCACCAGCATTATAACCATCATCACCACCAGTACCAGCAGTACCATCAACATCACTGTAGTGACCCGAACTTTTCCATGTTTATATATATTAATTGAGATTGATATTTACATGACTAAATGTTTCCAACATGTTAAGCAATCAAACTTGTTAAGACTTGATTAATTGAAATATGTTTCATATAGACAATTGACCACCCAAGTTGACCGGTGATTCACGAACGTTAAAACTTGTAAAAACTATATGATGACATATATATGGATATATATATAGTTAACATGATACTATGATAAGTAAATATATCATTAAGTATATTAACAATGAACTACATATGTAAAAACAAGACTACTAACTTAATGATTTTTAAACGAGACATATATGTAACGATTATCGTTGTAAAGACATTTAATGTATATATATCATATTAAGAGATATTCATACATGATAATATCATGATAATATAATAATTTAAAATCTCATTTGATATTATAAACATTGGGTTAACAACATTTAACAAGATCGTTAACCTAAAGGTTTCAAAACAACACTTACATGTAACGACTAACGATGACTTAACGACTCAGTTAAAATGTATATAGATGTAGTGTTTTAATATGTATTTATACACTTTTGAAAGACTTCAATACACTTATCAAAATACTTCTACTTAACAAAAATTCTTACAATTACATCCTCGTTCAGTTTCATCAACAATTCTACTCGTATGCACCCGGATTCGTACTCGTACAATACACAGCTTTTAGATGTATGTACTATTGGTATATATACTCCAATGATCAGCTCTTAGCAGCCCATGTGAGTCACCTAACACATGTGGGAACCATCATTTGGCAACTAGCATGAAATATCTCATAAAATTACAAAAATATGAGTAATCATTCATGACTTATTTACATGAAAACAAAATTACATATCCTTTATATCTAATCCATACACCAACGACCAAAAACACCTACAAACACTTTCATTCTTCCATTTTCTTCATCTAATTGATCTCTCTCAAGTTCTATCTTCAAGTTCTAAGTGTTCTTCATATATTCTACAAGTTCTAGTTACATAAAATCAAGAATACTTTCAAGTTTGCTAGCTCACTTCCAATCTTGTAAGGTCATCCAACCTCAAGAAATCTTTGTTTCTTACAGTAGGTTATCATTCTAATACAAGGTAATAATCATATTCAAACTTTGGTTCAATTTCTATAACTATAACAATCTTATTTCAAGTGATGATCTTACTTGAACTTGTTTTCGTGTCATGATTCTGCTTCAAGAACTTCGAGCCATCCAAGGATCCGTTGAAGCTAGATCCATTTTTCTCTTTTCCAGTAGGTTTATCCAAGGAACTTAAGGTAGTAATGATATTCATAACATCATTCGATTCATACATATAAAGCTATCTTATTCGAAGGTTTAAACTTGTAATCACTAGAACATAGTTTAGTTAATTCTAAACTTGTTCGCAAACAAAAGTTAATCCTTCTAACTTGACTTTTAAAATCAACTAAACACATGTTCTATATCTATATGATATGCTAACTTAATGATTTAAAACCTGGAAACACGAAAAACACCGTAAAACCGGATTTACGCCGTCGTAGTAACACCGCGGGCTGTTTTGGGTTAGTTAATTAAAAACTATGATAAACTTTGATTTAAAAGTTGTTATTCTGAGAAAATGATTTTTATTATGAACATGAAACTATATCCAAAAATTATGGTTAAACTCAAAGTGGAAGTATGTTTTCTAAAATGGTCATCTAGACGTCGTTCTTTCGACTGAAATGACTACCTTTACAAAAACGACTTGTAACTTATTTTTCTGACTATAAACCTATACTTTTTCTGCTTAGATTCATAAAATAGAGTTCAATATGAAACCATAGCAATTTGATTCACTCAAAACGGATTTAAAATGAAGAAGTTATGGGTAAAACAAGATTGGATAATTTTTCTCATTTTAGCTACGTGAAAATTGGTAACAAATCTATTCTAACCATAACTTAATCAACTTGTATTGTATATTATGTAATCTTGAGATACCATAGACACGTATACAATGTTTCGACCTATCATGTCGACACATCTATATATATTTCGGAACAACCATAGACACTCTATATGTGAATGTTGGAGTTAGCTATACAAGGTTGAGGTTGATTCTAAAATATATATAGTTTGAGTTGTGATCAATACTGAGATACGTATACACTGGGTCATGGATTGATTCAAGATAATATTTATCGATTTATTTCTGTACATCTAACTGTGGACAACTAGTTGTAGGTTACTAACGAGGACAGCTGACTTAATAAACTTAAAACATCAAAATATATTAAAAGTGTTGTAAATATATTTTGAACATACTTTGATATATATATATATATATTGTTATAGGTTCGTGAATCAACCAGTGGCCAAGTCTTACTTCCCGACGAAGTAAAAATCTGTGAAAGTGAGTTATAGTCCCACTTTTAAAATCTAATATTTTTGGGATGAGAATACATGCAGGTTTTATAAATGATTTACAAAATAGACACAAGTACGTGAAACTACATTCTATGGTTGAATTATCGAAATCGAATATGCCCCTTTTTATCAAGTCTGGTAATCTAAGAATTAGGGAACAGAAACCCTAATTGACGCGAATCCTAAAGATAGATCTATTGGGCCTAACAAACCCCATCCAAAGTACCGGATGCTTTAGTACTTCAAAATTTATATCATATCCGAAGGGTGTCCTGGAATGATGGGGATATTCTTATATATGCATCTTGTTAATGTCGGTTACCAGGTGTTCACCATATGAATGATTTTTATCTCTATGTATGGGATGTGTATTGAAATATGAAATCTTGTGGTCTATTGTTACGATTTGATATATATAGGTTAAACCTATAACTCACCAACATTTTTTGTTGACGTTTAAAGCATGTTTATTCTCAGGTGAATACTAAGAGCTTCCGCTGTAGCATACTAAAATAAAGACAAGATTTGGAGTCCATGTTTGTATGATATTGTGTAAAAACTGCATTCAAGAAACTGATTTCGATGTAACATATTTGTATTGTAAACCATTATGTAATGGTCGTGTGTAAACAGGATATTTTAGATTATCATTATTTGATAATCTACGTAAAGCTTTTTAAATCTTTATTTATGAAATAAAGGTTATGGTTTGTTTTAAAAATGAATGCAGTCTTTGAAAAACGTCTCATATAGAGGTCAAAACCTCGCAACGAAATCAATTAATATGGAACGTTTTTAATCAATAAGAACGGGACATTTCAGTTGGTATCCGAGCGTTGGTCTTAGAGAACCAGAATTTTTCATTAGTGTGTCTTATCGAGTTTGTTAGGATGCATTAGTGAGTCTGGACTTCGACCGTGTTTACTTGAAAAATGATTGCTTAACAAATTTTGTTGGAAACTATATATTTTTAACATGTGAATATTATGTGATATATTAATCTCTTAACGCGTTTGATATTATGTGATAGATGTCTACCTCTAGAACAAGTCCCATTGACTCACCTAATAATAATGAAGAGTCAAATGTAAATTGGAATGATTCGTGGACTGATTCACAAGTTCCCGAAGAGGAACCGGAAGAAGAGTCGGAACCGGAAGAAGAATCGGAACCGGAAGAAGAATCGGAACCGGATGAAGAAATAGAACCGGTGGGGGAAATAATAAAACGGTTAAGTAAAAGAAAATTCTCAACCAACCGACCAAGGTTAATTATGGTCAATGGTGTTTCCGCCAAGGAAGCAAAATATTGGGAGGATTACCAATTCTCCGATGAATCGGATTCCGAAGAGAATTCCGATGATGTTATAGAAATTACCCCAACTGAATTTAAAAAGGCAAAAGAAAATAATAAGGGAAAGGGCATAAAAATAGAGAAATCTAATTCCAACCCCGATGAACTTTATATGTATCGTCAACCCCCGAAGTCCTTAAGTTGTAACAATGACCCGGGAACCTCTAAACCACCAGGTTTTTCTAAACCAATGTGGAAAACGACGGCTCGTATTAGGGGAACATCATATATCCCTAGAAACTTGGCAAAACGAACCAAAACCGAAGAAGAAGAAACAAGCGAGTCGGAATAAGATAGTTGTATTCGTGTGGTGTAATATATGTAATATAGTGTGCTTATGCTTTATGATATATGTAAAAATTGCTTGTATTAATAAGTATTTTTTTATGAATCTAACTCTTGTCTATTTTACAGTATAAAAACACAAAATGGATAGACAACCCGATATTTTAAGAGACCTACCCGGAGACATGATTGATGAAATCTTGTCTAGAGTCGGTCAGAATTCCTCGGCACAACTATTTAAGGCGAAATCAGTTTGTAAGACATTCGAAGAACGTTCCGAGAATGTCTTGGTTTATAAGAGACTTTCGTTTGAAAGATGGGGGATATCACATTGGGAAACCCATAAGTTACGATGTATTTACTTTGACGCATATATTGCGGGGAACCCAAATGCTATTTTACGCAACGGGTTAAGAAATTATTTTGACTCAATGTATCCGAATATAGGACTTCATGATTTAGAAAAAGCGGCTAACATGCAACATAAAGAAGCATGCTATGCTTATGGGTTAGTAATGTTCGCTTCTCACCAAAGTGGGAACAAGAACATCGGGCTACAACTATTAAACAAAACGTTCCCACAAGTAACGGATTCGGTAATTGGGGTAAGAAATGAGGTTTTTAGATTGTTATGGGACTATTGGACATTATGTAACCCTCATCCCTTTGACGACGTTACAACACGCTGTCTTATCAACGGCCATAACGGTTATGTTCCACAAGACCAAGGATGGGAAGTAGTCCTAGTAAAACCAGAATTAATGACTTGTTTCTGGACGTATGAATTACGTGTCTTTATTGCCTTTGCTGAACGACTTGTGTACTAGCTAGAATTATCTTCACAACTATCTTGTATCAAAGTTATTGTGTGCTATATTTCATGCTTTATGTAAAATAAGCGGTATTGTAAGTTTGTAAAATATTGTATAAAATTTTGAACGCGAAATATTATTATAATCAGTTTTTCATATAGAATTGTAGTAGTTGAATTGTATATTAGCTACTAAGTATGAACTTAACGGGTAGGTACTACCCGAATTTAAACTTATAAAATGCTAATATGAAGAAAAAACTTTTATAAATGAGTTCATATTATGCTACGAAATACTATTAACTACTCTTAATATTATGTATGATTAACTTGTTCCATTTGACTATTTTGAAGGAAATGGCACCGACTACTCGACACACCGTGAATATGAATGAAGAGGAATTCCGTACTTTTCTAGCTTCAAACATAGCCGCAGTACAGGCTGCGCTACGTACCAACAATAACCTTGGATCTAGCAGTACAGGAAATCGTGTAGGATGCACTTACAAAGAATTTACTGCCTGCAAACCTTTGGAATTTGATGGAACCGAAGGACCGATCGGATTGAAACGGTGGACCGAGAAGGTCAAATCGGTGTTTGCCATAAGTAAGTGTACTGAAGAGGACAAAGTGAAGTACGCTACGCATACCTTCACAGGTTCTGCGTTAACATGGTGGAATACCTATCTAGAGCAAGTGGGACAAGACGATGCGTACGCACTACCGTGGTCAGCATTCAAGCACTTGATGAATGAGAAGTACCGTCCCAGAACTGAGGTCAATAAGCTCAAGACAGAACTTAGAGGGTTACGAACCCAAGGATTTGATATTACCACGTACGAAAGACGATTCACAGAATTGTGCCTATTGTGTCCGGGAGCGTTCGAAGATGAGGAAGAGAAGATCGACGCGTTTGTGAAAGGATTACCGGAAAGAATTCAAGAAGATATAAGTTCACACAAGTCCACCTCCATACAACAGGCATGTAGAATGGCTCACAAACTAATGAACCAGATTGAGGAAAGAATTAAAGAACAGACGACTGAAGAGGCCAATGTGAAGCAAGTCAAAAGAAAGTGGGAGGAAAACGGTGATAAGAATCACCAATACAACAACAACAGCAATTACAATAATAATCGCAACAATTATCCCAACAATCGCAACATCAATCGCAACTACAACAAACGGCCCAACAACAACAACAACAACAACAACAACAACAACAACAACAACAACAACAACAACAACAACAACAGCAATTACAACAATCATCTCAACAACAATAACAACCGCAACAACAACTACAATCAGAAGCAGCTGTGCCAAAGGTGTGAAAAGTATCACTCGGGGTTCTGCACCAATTTTGCAACAAGTGTAAAAGAAATGGTCATAGCGCGGCGAAGTGTGAGGTCTACGGACCAGGGGTTAACAGAATGAAAGGAACAAATTGAAAGGACCCGTCCTAATCCATCCGGACAAGTCCATATCGATTATAAACGATTCATAACAGTTGATTACATCGCGAGGTACTTGACCTCTATATGATACATTTTACAAACATTGCATTCGTTTTTGAAAAGACAATCTTTCATTACATCAAAAGTTGATGGCAGGCATACCATTTCATAATATATCTAACTATAATTGACTTAATAATAATCTTGATGAACTCGACGACTCGAATGCAACGTCTTTTGAAATATGTCATGAATGACTCCAAGTAATATCTAGCAAATACACAGCGGAAGATTTCTTTCGTACCTGAGAATAAACATGCTTTCAAGTGTTAACCAAAAGGTTGGTGAGTTCATTAGTTTAACATAAATAATCATTTCATAATTTTAATAGACCACAAGATTTCATATTTCCATTTCTCATAAACATACGTCCCATGCATAGAGACAAAAATATCATTCATATGGATTGAACACCTGGTAATCGACATTAACAATATGCATATAAGAATATCCCCATCATTCCGGGATCCTCCTTCGGACATGATATAAATTTCAAAGTACTAAAGCATCCGGTACTTTGGATGGGGCTTGTTGGGCCCGATAGATCTATCTTTAGAGTTCGCATCAATTAGGGTGTCTGTTCCCTAATTCTTAGATTACCAGACTTAATAAAAAGGGCATATTCGATTAGATAATCCAACCATAGAATGTAGTTTCGAATACTTGTGTCTATTTCGTAAAGCATTTATAAAAGCAGCGCATGTATTCTCAGTCCCCAAAATATATAATGCAAAAGCAATTAAAAAGGGAGTAATGAAAACTCACAATACTGTATTTTGTAGTAAAAATACATATGGCGACATTGCACAAAAGTAGGGTTGGCCTCGGATTCACGAACCTATATCATTTATATATATATATTAAAATGTATAATCGTACTTGAACAATTTATATATTACACCTTACATTATATATTATATATTTAATTTGTGTGTGTGTGTATATATATATATATATATATATATATATATATATTTAAAATGTTTAATATTGACATAGTTATATTAATATATATATATATATATATATATATATATATATATATATATATATATATATATATATATATATATATATATATATATATATATATATATGTAGTTAGTACTTTAATAAACACCTTAACTTGTTATATATATGAATATTTATAAAAAAATTTTGATAATATGATTAAAACGTACTTATAACCTTAATAATATCTTTAAACTTTTATTTTCATAAATGTAGTGATATATATATAATACTGATAATATTGATAGTTTTACGAAAGACAAAGTATTTAATTTAGTAAAAATAATCATAATCATAATAGTAATAATGCTTAAATGATAAACTTTATAATAATAATAATAATAATACTTATAAAAATACTTATAAAAATACTAATGATCATAATGTTTAGAATATTTATAAATATAACTATAAATATGATACTAGTAATAATAATAATTATAACACTAACAATATCAATAATAATAATAATAATAATAATAATAATAATAATAATAATAATAATAATAATAATAACCATAATAATAATAATGATATTAATAATAATAATAATAATAATAAATAAAAATAAGAAACTACCTTACAAAGAAAAAGATCCAAAGAAAACTGCCCACGCCCGGGCTCGAACCCGCGACCTCTCACTCACCCACAAACACTCGACACCACTTGACCAATTCAACTTTTTTGATTTTTTTACACGGCCCAAATATATATATATATATATATATATATATATATATATATATATATATATATATATATATATATATATATATAACCTGATTATATCCATTAATCATATTCTTAGTCCATGAATCAACTAATGAAACCCAACAGCAGAATTTTGTCTCAGCCCAACAACTAATTTGCCTTCCCGGCCCAACCACACATTAGGAATACGGAGTCTGTATACGCAATAATGATTTCGGCCCAACAGCAGCAGGGCCCAACAGACCACACTCTTAAGGTGGCTTTTATGAAAAAAAAAATTTATTATGCAGCATCCAGGTTTCGAACCCATGACCTTCTGATTGCACAGGACACCCCATAACCATCCCATCCAACTTGTTTTTCTGTCTAAACTAATAACGAATATATATTTAACTATATTCTTTCTATTTCCTCTTCTACCTTCTTCATGAACATCGTTTTAATCATACACCCATCAATTCATTGCAATACCATCAATATTATTATCGTACATGAAATCATAATATTGATACCATAATCGTATCCATCACTATTCGTCATCATCAACAACGATCACTTTTGTTTAACACCATCATCATCATGATGTCGTCACAGAAAATATTCATCATCATCATCCACACCAAACGTCACTGTCATCATCAACTCATTGTCTATCTTCATCCGTCATTGTCATCGATTATCGACATCAGTAATCTTCATCATCCCAAATTCTCCATCATCACTATAAACATCGTATATCTTCACCATCACCATTCTTCGTTAACTTCATTATCATAGCACCATTTAATTTCTATTTCCTCATTCATGGTTAGAGAACCTAAACAGAAGCGTGTGATTTGTGACAGTAGAAACTGAATAGCAGTACTTTAAATGGCGATTTCTGGTGAGCGGCGGTGATGGTTTTTTCTTGTCGGAACAGTAGCAGTAGCAACTTGTTACTGTTCATCTTCTTCGAACATTCTCTTCACTATAATCTCGTCATTCGTTCATAAATAGACACCCGTAGAAACCATGTGTAATAGCAGGTTGTTTGGATGAACCCGAAACAGGAAAGTTTACGGTAGCAGCAGTTTTCGATTCATTAAAAGTTTCAGGTGGTGATGTTTGGTGTTCTTGAGTATTTACGATGGAAAACTGTAGCAGCAGAAATAGAAAACAATGAGGACAAAAAAAATGATCAATGGTTGTTCTTGTTGTGGTGACTCGAAACTAAAAATAAAATAATATAGAGAGAGGAGAGAGAGGTGACGGTATGGTGGTTTAAGGTGGTGGTGGTGGTAGCAGCGAGTCTGGTGGCGGCGAGTATGGTGGTGTCGGTCTCTCTTCCCCATCTCTCTCGTTATACATATACATATAATACACATATATATATTATGCATTATATATAATATTTAGTATAAATAATAATAATAAATAAAAAAATAATAAAACCTAAAAGTAAAAGTGGAATGATTAGATTACTATACAGTGTGCACAACAACTTATTCTCTGCCGACAGTCGATACAGGATGGGTATATCGTGTTCAATGCTAAACAGTTAACGCAATAAAGTGTTCCTAAAAATCTCAAATTTTTAGATTAAATGTAATTAATTATTTCACTCATTACCTGATTGAAACCAGATCAAAAAGGTTCTAAAAATATTTTATTTCTGTTCCAATTTATATGTACGGAGTACTAATATTCAAACTAAAAAGGGTAAAAATATATTTAACAAATCTAAGATCTTCGAAATCAATTTACAGTTCAGCTTTTATTTCAATCCATCATGAACAAGTACTATATATATATATATATATATATATATATATATATATATATATATATATATATATATATATATTAAAATTAACAAATCGTCAACCGAGTGTTACTATCGTTTACTAATTAAGCTCGAAATCATTTATTTTTAATATGTTCACATTCTATATAAAAATAGTTTTAAAATTAGTAAGTTTAATTACTAAAACAAATATATTATATATTTTTAAACAATTAGATTTAATATAAATTTATATATTTACAAATAATATTTATATACATAATTATATATATATATATATATATATATATATATATATATATATATATATATATATATATATATATATATATATATATATTTATAAATATTGTTTCCATTACATCGCATGTTATTTTACATATTTAATTCTAACAGTTTAATCATATATTATTTCAATAATATCTATATGCATCTATTTATATAGTTGTTCGTGAATCGTCGGGGATAGTCGAAGGGTAATTGATTACATTAACACAATTCAAAGTTTTTGAAAACATTAACATTACAGACTTTGCTCATTGTGTCAAAACTATTTAGAGATTAAGTTTAAATTTGGTCGAAAATTCCCGGGTCTTCACAGTACCTACCCGTTAAAGAAATTTCGTCCCGAAATTTGAGTGAGGTCGTCATGGTTAACAATAAAAATGTTTTCATGACGAAAATTGAGTTGATAAATAGAGTTTTATCATCATCGAGTAATATGGATAAAACATTTCATTTTTACGAAGGGTACGAATGAATCTATCATGAAAGAGTGAAATGAGTAAATGTAGATTCGTCATATCTTTTGACATAGACAGGATTGAATTTAGAAAATAAGGTGCGTCTTAACTATTGATGTTGTATTGGTTGAATTCCGGAATTCAAGGGATCTAAAGATACTCTTCAAAATCTAAAAGATTTGATTCTTCGGCGAGTAAGAAAATTAGGATTCTTTAATTAAATGCAGAGATCTGCCTTAATTTTTCTATCAGATATGTCACTATAAATTAACTTCTTCCATTCCGTTACTTTTACCATTCCTATACCCAATTCCCAAATTCAAAACTTTATGAAAAATGCTTAATCCGGCTCTGATCCTTGTCCTTTTTCTTACTATCTTAACATTCATTCTCCTTTTCCAACTCCCACATGAAGAATCTGTTTATTTCTATTATGCTCTAGGGATTATTGTATTTATAATCCTCCCGTGTCTTTATATTGCTATACGTACTGATATCTACGATTTGTAATTTCGGTGTTGTCATTGGGATTTATATTCTCCCTTATATTTCAAAGCTCTATGCTTTTGTTTTTCTCTTCCCGACTTCAAGTCAAGCGAATAATGGTCCATAATTCGTAGATATAGTGTTTCGAATGATTATAATGTTCTAAGCAGGAAGGAACGTGATAGCACGATTTGATTTTCAAATTTATCAACATCACGGAAGATAGAACCATCAAGAATACAGTTTCTTGATTTGTTCAGGAGTTAAGTAGAATCAAAGAGTTATATAACATGGCACATGATGACATTATGATCAGTGAATCATCACGTTCCAATAGAAGCTCAGCATAACTTACTGTAATATAATCACGTTGATCAAGTGTCATTATATTATACTAACTCATGCATCAGTTCCCACCACTACTTCAATAACATTCATATTTTAAGCTCGAAAGTTTACAGAATATAGAAACTAACCGTTTCTATATGATGTAACACTGATAGCACGAAGAGATTAATGATTTCAGATAAGAATAGTTATGAAAATATCTTCAGAAATATGAAGGATATTTATAATGAAAGATACGATGATATCTTGGAATTTCTAACATCGATGGATGATGATGAAGATTTATCCGTAAAGGTTTAGATTCGGAAGCAAGGTATTCGCTATAGATTTCATCAGAAACAGAATCATTTGGATTCTTTGAAGTCAAACTTATTCTTTGCTATTTGTCCACGGCGTCCTTCATAGTTTCGCATAATCTGCTTTTCGGTACTAAATTTTCTATTGAATGTTTCCAATATAATGATACACAAGAAGCACGAAGAGGTATATAATTTCGGACGAGAATATTTATGAAAATATCCTCAGAAATATCGAAGATATTGATGATGATATTTTGGAATTTCTAAGTTCAATGGTTGATGGAGAAAGATTTTCCGCAAAATTTTAACATGACTTCGGAGCAAGATATTCTCTAAAGATTTCAACGGATCCAGATTTATCTGGGTTCTATGAATTTAGGGTATGTTACTTGTATTTCTCCTTGGTTTCCTTTATGGTTAGCTTAATCCGCTTTCCAGTTCCAACTTTTCTGAGCTTTTCCAACATACTAATCTTTATCATCAAACTTTCGATGATTATGGTCGTTTACGGTTATCTACAGTTTCTGCTGCTTCATTAAGCTTTTTCAACATTCAGAGTATTGATTTGTGACTGAGTGCTTTTCAAAATTTCAGAATGAGAGATCATAATTCTAAGAGATAAATGTCATATATATAACTGTTGATGTAGATATGTTGTGAGTTTTCAAAGTACTGATTGCTGATTCCCGGTAATTGTTATGGCAGTTCTCGTTATAAGATGCGGATGAGTATATGATAGAGTTTCAATGAATAAATACAATGATTTATCAGAGAGATTTAAGCCAAAAAGCAACGAGGTTGCTGGTACGTCTGTTGGTAATATGGTGGAATATAAAAAGAATTCTCCAGTATCAAAAGGGTAATTGTATATATCAGGATTATAGTAAGGCTACTTCGAATAAAAAGTCTAAGTTGACTTGGTGGAGCTGTGACAAAATTGGCTACTTTAAAAAGAAATCGCAAAGTTATTTTTGCTAATAAATGTCAAAGGATCTGACGCGGCTACGTGTTAAACTTTTACTCAGTTGCCGAGAGTTTCTCAGGTGCATAACTATATGCATAAATCTTTCCTTCCGTTAATGAAGTGCGGTTGATTCATCCTAACGATTGAGGTGTTTTCAAGAATCATGAAAGGTTTGAACGCAGATTGTAATCGTCAAGATACAAGTGAGGTTTAAGATGAAATCAAGTGGCAACTTGAAGAAATGTTTAGTTTCATATGTTATATTCAATATTTTAATTCATTTTAATTGTCCAATGTTATTAGTCCACAGTCGATAATCCACAGTTAACAATCCAATAATTCATATATAATTTAATATATAATATTCAAATTAATTAATATGTATCGTGACCCGTGTACATGTCTCAGACTCGATCACAACTCAAACTATATATATATATATAGATGGGTCGATATGATATGTCAAAACATTGTATACGTGTCCCGATATTTAAAATGCGTAAATAACAGAATGACGATAAATAAAGTGCGTAAAATAAATAACAGAAATTAAATAACGATAAATAAAATTGCGAGAATGTAAATTGCGAGAATGTAAATTGCGATAATTAAATTGCGATAAATAAACTGCGATAAATAAAATGTAATCAGTTAGCTAGGAACAGTTAGCTAGAAACAGTTAGCGTGGATTCTTAACAAAATTTCTCTCATAGTTAATTTGTTTGTTTCTAACAAATTTTATTTTGTCCAATGTTTTCTTCATTATGCCACTTGTTGGATTCTGATAGATCAAAATCCAAATATGAAATTGAATGAAAAGGGTTATTCTGCGGTGAACGGATACGTATATTGGTGGTTGTAAGTAGGATAGTAAATAACTGTTGAATCAGATTCGATGAATGTACAATGTAACTTATTAATGTGAAATCTAAATATTCCTCGGGTATTACCTACCCGTTAAAATATTTTTACCATTAACAGTTTATACAAAAGAATTTTTAATTACAATCTTTATGAAAACATATATACATATATATTTTCTTCAGATGTAATCAAGGATTTAATGAGTCAATGTGATATTAAACTCATTTGATTTACCGTTAGAATAAGAATATATAATCTCTAAAATATTAGAGATTACATCATCATCATGAAGAACAAAAATAACCGATGTAGAACAAAATGTATTATGAAGATTATGCTCGAGATATAGATTGTGATGTTGAGGCATGTGATGTTGATGGTACTGGTGCTGTTACTGATGGTACTGTTAGTGCCGATGATGTTGCTGAAGCTGGTACATTTTGCACTACATTTTCCAAATTGATTACTCGAGCGCGAAGTTCGTTGACTTATTACTCCAGGATGATTGTCGTGAATAAGGTTCAGAATTGTGGATAGAATATAATCTTGTCAAGTTACCCTGGAAATGAGACTGAAAATGGTGTCTCGAATAGGTTCGCCGGTAAACGCTTCAGGTTCATTGTCAAGAGGTGAATTCGGTTGGTGGAAGGGATTGCCTTCTGCGCGTTTCCATTAATTAAGTCGACTACGAACCCATCAGATGAATTTGATAATGGCTGATTGGTTGATTCATGCTGGTGACGCTGTTTTCGGAGCTTAGGTGAACATATATGTCAGAATAGCTGTCGGAATAACTATCGGAATCTGAGGGACTCGAACTGGTTGCAGGATTCATCTCATACGATCAGATGAAGGATTTTCGATAAGAAATAGATTATAGGATGTAGATTAGTACCCTACAATACATAATTTACATATACATATATAATACTAAAATCCCATAAGTTACGGAGGAATCTACGGAAGTTGTCAGGCAAAGTCTACAGTAACAGATATGCTAAGATATGAATTAGCAGATATACTAAGATACGAATTTTGTCTACACACTTTTCATGCAGTCAATGCAATAAGATGTGTCTAGACAAAGAATAATGAGCAGGTAATTTACTAAAGATGATAAGCAAATGATTTCTGACTAGAAATGATAAGCAAAACTTATGACATGCAGACACGGTCGAAGTCCAGTCTCACTAATGCCTCCTAATGACTTATCAGTTAGACACACTAATGCAGACCTGGTTCGCTACGACCACCGCTCTGATACCAACTGAAAGGACCCGTCCTTATCCATCCGGACAAGTCCATATCGATTATAAACGATTCACAACAGTTGATTACATCGCGAGGTACTTGACCTCTATATGATACATTTTACAAACATTGCATTCGTTTTTGAAAAGACAATATTTCATTACATCAAAAGTTGACGGCAGGCATACCATTTCATAATATATCTAACTATAATTGACTTAATAATAATCTTGATGAACTCGACGACTCGAATGCAACGTCTTTTGAAATATGTCATGAATGACTCCAAGTAATATCTAGCAAATACACAGCGGAAGATTTCTTTCGTACCTGAGAATAAACATGCTTTCAAGTGTCAACCAAAAGGTTGGTGAGTTCATTAGTTTAACATAAATAATCATTTCATAATTTTAATAGACCACAAGATTTCATATTTCCATTTCTCATAAACATACGTCCCATGCATAGAGACAAAAATATCATTCATATGGATTGAACACCTGGTAATCGACATTAACAATATGCATATAAGAATATCCCCATCATTCCGGGATCCTCCTTCGGACATGATATAAATTTCGAAGTACTAAAGCATCCGGTACTTTGGATGGGGCTTGTTGGGCCCGATAGATCTATCTTTAGAGTTCGCGTCAATTAGGGTGTCTGTTCCCTAATTCTTAGATTACCAGACTTAATAAAAAGGGCATATTCGATTTGATAATCCAACCATAGAATGTAGTTTCGAATACTTGTGTCTATTTCGTAAAGCATTTATAAAAGCAGCGCTGTATTCTCAGTCCCCAAAATATATAATGCAAAAGCAATTAAAAAGGGAGTAATGAAAACTCACAATACTGTATTTTGTAGTAAAAATACATATGGCGACATTGCACAAAAGTAGGGTTGGCCTCGGATTCACGAACCTATATCATTTATATATATATATTAAAATGTATAATCGTACTTGAACAATTTATATATTACACCTTACATTATATATTATATATTTAATTTGTGTATATATATATATATATATATATATATATATATATATATATATATATATATATATATATATATTTAAAATGTTTAATATTGACATAGTTATATTAATATATATATATATGTATATATGTAGTTAGTACTTTAATAAACACCTTAACTTGTTATATATATGAATATTTATAAAAAAAATTTTGATAATATGATTAAAACGTACTTATAACCTTAATAATATCTTTAAACTTTTATTTTCATAAACGTAGTGATATATATATAATACTGATAATATTGATAGTTTTACGGAAGACAAAGTATTTAATTTAGTAAAAATAATCATAATAGTAATAATGCTTAAATGATAAACTTTATAATAATAATAATAATAATAATACTTATAAAAATACTTATAAAAATACTAATGATCATAATGTTTAGAATATTTATAAATATAACTATAAATATGATACTAGTAATAATAATAATTATAACACTAACAATATCAATAATAATAATAATAATAATAATAATAATAATAATAATAATAATAACCATAATAATAATAATGATATTAATAATAATAATAATAATAATAAATAAAAATAAGAAACTACCTTACAAAGAAAAAGATCCAAAGAAAACTGCCCACGCCCGGGCTCGAACCCGCGACCTCTCACTCAAACACAAACACTCGACACCACTTGACCAATTCAACTTTTCTGATTTTTTTACACGGCCCAAATATATATATATATATATATATATATATATATATATATATATATATATATATATATATATATATATATATATATATATATATATATATATATATATATATATATATATATATATAACCTGATTATATCCATTAATCATATTCTTAGTCCATGAATCAACTAATGAAACCCAACAGCAGAATTTTGTCTCAGCCCAACAACTAATTTGCCTTCCCGGCCCAACCACACATTAGGAATACGGAGTCTGTATACGCAATAATGATTTCGGCCCAACAGCAGCATGGCCCAACAGACCACACTCTTAAGGTGGCTTTTATGAAGAAAAAAAAATTTATTATGCAGCATCCAGGTTTCGAACCCATGACCTTCTGATTGCACAGGACACCCCATAACCATCCCATCCAACTTGTTTTTCTGTCTAAACTAATAACGAATATATATTTAACTATATTCTTTCTATTTCCTCTTCTACCTTCTTCATGAACATCGTTTTAATCATACACCCATCAATTCATTGCAATACCATCAATATTATTATCGTACATGAAATCATAATATTGATACCATAATCGTATCCATCACTATTCGTCATCATCAACAACGATCACTTTTGTTTAACACCATCATCATCATGATGTCATCACAGAAAATATTCATCATCATCATCCACACCAAACGTCACTGTCATCATCAACTCATTGTCTATCTTCATCTGTCATCGTCATCGATTATCGACATCAGTAATCTTCATCATCCCAAATTCTCCATCATCACTATAAACATCGTATATCTTCACCATCACCATTCTTCGTTAACTTCATTATCATAGCACCGTTTAATTTCTATTTCCTCGTTCATGGTTAGAGAACCTAAACAGAAGCATGTGATTTGTGACAGTAAAAACTGAATAGCAGTACTTTAAATGGCGATTTATGGTGAGCGGCGGTGATGGTTTTATCTTGTCGGAACAGTAGCAGTAGCAACTTGTTACTGTTCATCTTCTTCGAATATTCTCTTCACTATAATCTCGTCATTCGTTCATAAATAGACACTCGTAGAAACCATGTGTAATAGCAGGTTGTTTGGATGAACCCGAAACAGGAAAGTTTACGGTAGCAGCAGTTTTCGATTCATCAAAAGTTTCAGGTGGTGATGTTTGGTGTTCTTGAGTATTTACGATGGAAAACTGTAGCAGCAGAAATAGAAAACAACGAGGACAAAAAAAATGATCAATGGTTGTTCTTGTTGTGGTGACTCGAAACTAAAAATAAAATAATATAGAGAGAGGAGAGAGAGGTGACGGTATGGTGGTTTAAGGTGGTGGTGGTGGTAGCAGCGAGTCTGGTGGCGGCGAGTATGGTGGTGACGGTCTCTCTTCCCCATCTCTCTCGTTATACATATACATATAATACACATATATATATTATGCATTATATATAATATTTAATATAAATAATAATAATAAATAAAAAAATAATAAAACCTAAAAGTAAAAGTGGAATGATTAGATTACAATACAGTGTGCACAACAACTTATTCTCTGCCGACAGTCGATACAGGATGGGTATATCGTGTTCAATGCTAAACAGTTAACGCAATAAAGTGTTCCTAAAAATCTCAAATTTTTAGATTAAATGTAATTAATTATTTCACTCATTACCTGATTGAAACCTGATCAAAAAGGTTCTAAAAATATTTTATTTCTGTTCCAATTTATATGTACGGAGTACTAATATTCAAACTAAAAAGGGTAAAAATATATTTAACAAATCTAAGATCTTCGAAATCAATTTATAGTTCAGCTTTTATTTCAATCCATCATGAACAAGTACTATATATATATATATATTAAAATTAACAAATCGTCAACCGAGTGTTACTATCGTTTACTAATTAAGCTCGAAATCATTTATTTTTAATATGTTCACATTCTATATAAAAATAGTTTTAAAATTAGTAAGTTTAATTACTAAAACAAATATATTATATATTTTTAAACAATTAGATTTAATATAACTTTATCTATTTACAAATAATATTTATATACATAATTTTATATATATATATATATATATATATATATATATATATATATATTTATAAATATTTATAAATATTGTTTCCATTACATCGCATGTTATTTTACATATTTAATTCTAACAGTTTAATCATATATTATTTCAATAATATCTATATGCATCTATTTATATAGTTGTTCGTGAATCGTCGGGGATAGTCGAAGGGTAATTGATTACATTAACACAATTCAAAGTTTTTGAAAACATTAACATTACAGACTTTGCTCATTGTGTCAAAACTATTTAGAGATTAAGTTTAAATTTGGTCGAAAATTCCCGGGTCATCACACAAATGGTGTCGGAACGAGTAGTGTCGGAGCAAGTTATGCCAATGTAGTTTGTTATAAATGTGGAAAACCGGGCCACATTATTAGAAATTGCCCGAACCAGGAGAACACGAATGGACAAGGCCGCGGAAGAGTTTTCAATATTAATGCGGCAGAGGCACATGAAGACCCGGAGCTTGTTACGGGTACGTTTCTTATTGACAATAAATCTGCTTACGTTTTATTTGATTCGGGTGCGGATAGAAGCTATACGAGTAGAGATTTTTATGCTAAATTAAGTTGTCCATTGACGCCTTTGGATAGTAAATTTTTACTCGAATTAGCAAATGGTAAATTAATTTCAGCAGATAATATATGCCGGAATCGAGAAATTAAACTGGTTAGCGAAACATTTAAGATTGATTTGATACCAGTAGAGTTAGGGAGTTTTGATGTGATAATCGGTATGGACTGGTTGAAAGAAGTGAAAGCAGAGATCGTTTGTTACAAAAATGCAATTCGCATTATACGAGAAAAAGGAAAACCCTTAATGGTGTACGGAGAAAAGGGCAACACGAAGCTACATCTTATTAGTAATTTGAAGGCACAAAAACTAATAAGAAAAGGTTGCTATGCTGTTCTAGCACACGTCGATAAAGTACAAACTGAAGAAAAGAGCATCAATGATGTTCCCATTGCAAAAGAATTTCCCGATGTATTTCTGAAAGAATTACCGGGATTACCCCCACATCGATCCGTTGAATTTCAAATAGATCTTGTACCAGGAGCTGCACCAATATCTCGTGCTCCTTACAGACTCGCACCCAGTGAGATGAAAGAACTGCAAAGCCAATTACAAGAACTTTTAGAGCGTGGTTTCATTCGACCAAGCACATCACCGTGGGTAGCTCATGTTTTGTTTGTCAAGAAGAAAGATGGTACATTCAGGTTGTGTATCAAGTACCGAGAGTTGAACAAACTTACCATCAAGAACTGCTACCCACTACCGAGAATCGACGACTTATTTGATCAACTACAAGGCTCGTCTGTTTATTCAAAGATTGACTTACATTCCGGGTATCATCAAATGCGGGTGAAAGAAGATGATATTCCAAAGACTGCTTTCAGAACACGTTACGGTCATTACGAGTTTATGGTCATGCCGTTTGGTTTAACTAATGCACCAGCTGTGTTCATGGACCTTATGAACCGAGTGTGTGGGCCATACCTTGACAAGTTTGTCATTGTTTTCATTGATGACATACTTATTTACTCAAAGAATGACCAAGAACACGGTGAACATTTGAGAAAGGTGTTAGAAGTATTGAGGAAGGAAGAATTGTACGCTAAGTTTTCAAAGTGTGCATTTTGGTTGGAAGAAGTTCAATTCCTCGGTCACATAGTGAACAAAGAAGGTATTAAGGTGGATCCGGCAAAGATCGAAACCGTTGAAAAGTGGGAAACCCCAAAAACTCCGAAGCATATACGTCAATTTTTAGGATTGGCTGGTTACTACAGAAGATTCATCCAAGATTTCTCCAAAATAGCAAAACCCTTGACTGCATTAACGCATAAAGGGAAGAAATTTGAATGGAATGATGAACAAGAGAAAGCGTTTCAGTTATTGAAGAAAAAGCTAACTACGGCACCTATATTGTCATTGCCTGAAGGGAATGATGATTTTGTGATTTATTGTGACGCATCAAAGCAAGGTCTCGGTTGTGTATTAATGCAACGAACGAAGGTGATTGCTTATGCGTCTAGACAATTGAAGATTCACGAACAAAATTATACGACGCATGATTTGGAATTAGGCGCGGTTGTTTTTGCATTAAAGACTTGGAGGCACTACTTATATGGGGTCAAAAGTATTATATATACCGACCACAAAAGTCTTCAACACATATTTAATCAGAAACAACTGAATATGAGGCAGCATAGGTGGATTGAATTATTGAATGATTACGACTTTGAGATTCGTTACCACTCGGGGAAGGCAAATGTGGTAGCCGATGCCTTGAGCAGGAAGGACAGAGAACTCATTCGAGTAAAATCTATGAATATAATGATTCATAATAACCTTACTACTCAAATAAAGGAGGCGCAACAAGGAGTTTTAAAATAGGGAAATTTAAAGGATGAAATACCCAAAGGATCGGAGAAGCATCTTAATATTCGGGAAGACGGAACCCGGTATAGGGCTGAAAGGATTTGGGTACCAAAATTTGGAGATATGAGAGAAATGGTACTTAGAGAAGCTCATAAAACCAGATACTCAATACATCCTGGAACGGGGAAGATGTACAAGGATCTCAAGAAATATTTTTGGTGGCCGGGTATGAAAGCCGATGTTACTAAATACGTAGGAGAATGTTTGACGTGTTCTAAGGTCAAAGCTGAGCATCAGAAACCATCAGGTCTACTTCAACAACCCGAAATCCCGGAATGGAAATGGGAAAACATTACCATGGATTTCATCACTAAATTGCCAAGGACTGCAAGTGGTTTTGATACTATTTGGGTAATAGTTGATCGTCTCACCAAATCAGCACACTTCCTGACAATAAGAGAAGATGACAAGATGGAGAAGTTAGCACGACTGTATTTGAAGGAAGTCGTCTCCAGACATGGAATACCAATCTCTATTATCTCTGATAGGGATGGCAGATTTATTTCAAGATTCTGGCAGACATTACAGCAAGCATTAGGAACTCGTCTAGACATGAGTACTGGCTATCATCCACAAACTGATGGGCAGAGTGAAAGGACGATACAAATGCTTGAAGACATGCTACGAGCATGTGTTATTGATTTCGAAAACAGTTGGGATCGACATCTACCGTTAGTAGAATTTTCCTACAACAACAGCTACCATTCAAGCATTGAGATGGCGCCGTTTGAAGCACTTTATGGCAGAAAGTGCAGGTCTCCGATTTGTTGGAGTGAAGTGGGGGATAGACAGATTACAGGTCCGGAGATTATACAAGAAACTACCGAGAAGATCATCCAAATTCAACAACGGTTAAAAACCGCCCAAAGTCGACAAAAGAGCTACGCTGACATTAAAAGAAAAGATATAGAATTTGAAATTGGAGAGATGGTCATGCTTAAAGTTGCACCTTGGAAAGGCGTTGTTTGATTTGGTAAACGTGGGAAATTAAATCCAAGGTATATTGGACCATTCAAGATTATTGATCGTGTCGGACCAGTAGCTTACCGACTTGAGTTACCTCAACAACTCGCGGCTGTACATAACACTTTCCACGTCTCGAATTTGAAGAAATGATTTGCTAAATAAGATCTCACTATTCCGTTAGATGAAATCCAAATCAACGAAAAACTTCAATTCATCGAAGAACCCGTCGAAATAATAGATCGTGAGGTTAAAAGACTTAAGCAAAATAAGATACCAATTGTTAAGGTTCGATGGAATGCTCGTAGAGGACCCGAGTTCACCTGGGAGCATGAAGATCAGATGAAGAAGAAATACCCGCATCTATTTCCAGAAGATTCGTCAACACCTTCAACAGCTTAAAATTTCGGGACGAAATTTATTTAACGGGTAGGTACTGTAGTGACCCGAACTTTTCCATGTTTATATATATTAATTGAGATTGATATTTACATGATTAAATGTTTCCAACATGTTAAGCAATCAAACTTGTTAAGACTTGATTAATTGAAATATGTTTCATATAGACAATTGACCATCCAAGTTGACCGGTGATTCACGAACGTTAAAACTTGTAAAAACTATATGATGACATATATATGGATATATATATATATATATATATATATATAGTTAACATGATACTATGATAAGTAAACATATCATTAAGTATATTAACAATGAACTACATATGTAAAAACAAGACTACTAACTTAATGATTTTTAAACGAGACATATATGTAACGATTATCGTTGTAAAGACATTTAATGTATATATATCATACTAAGAGATATTCATACATGATAATATCATGATAATATAATAATTTAAAATCTCATTTGATATTATAAACATTGGGTTAACAACATTTAACAAGATCGTTAACCTAAAGGTTTCAAAACAACACTTACATGTAACGACTAACGATGACTTAACGACTCAGTTAAAATGTATATACATGTAGTATTTTAATATGTATTTATACACTTTTGAAAGACTTCAATACACTTATCAAAATACTTCTACTTAACAAAAATGCTTACAATTACATCCTCGTTCAGTTTCATCAACAATTCTACTCGTATGCACCCGTATTCGTACTCGTACAATACACAGCTTTTAGATGTATGTACTATTGGTATATACACTCCAATGATCAGCTCTTAGTAGCCCATGTGAGTCACCTAACACATGTGGGAACCATCATTTGGCAACTAGCATGAAATATCTCATAAAATTACAAAAATATGAGTAATCGTTCATGACTTATTTACATGAAAACAAAATTACATATCCTTTATATCTAATCCATACACCAACGACCAAAAACACCTACAAACACTTTCATTCTTCCATTTTCTTCATCTAATTGATCTCTCTCAAGTTCTATCTTCAAGTTCTAAGTGCTCTTCATATATTCTACAAGTTCTAGTTACATAAAATCAAGAATACTTTCAAGTTTGCTAGCTCACTTCCAGTAGGTTTATCCAAGGAACTTAAGGTAGTAATGATATTCATAACATCATTCGATTCATACATATAAAGTTATCTTATTCGAAGGTTTAAACTTGTAATCACTAGAACATAGTTTAGTTAATTCTAAACTTGTTCGCAAACAAAAGTTAATCCTTCTAACTTGACTTTTAAAATCAACTAAACACATTTTCTATATCTATATGATATGCTAACTTAATGATTTAAAACCTGGAAACACGAAAAACACCGTAAAACTGGATTTACGTCGTCGTAGTAACACCGCGGGCTGTTTTGAGTTAGTTAATTAAAGACTATGATAAACTTTGATTTAAAAGTTGTTATTCTGAGAAAATGATTTTTATTATGAACATGAAACTATATCCAAAAATTTTGGTTAAACTCAAAGTGGAAGTATGTTTTCTAAAATGGTCATCTAGACGTCGTTCTTTCGACTAAAATGACTACCTTTACAAAAATGACTTGTAACTTATTTTTCCGACTATAAACCTATACTTTTTCTGTTTAGATTCATAAAATAGAGTTCAATATGAAACCATAGCAATTTGATTCACTCAAAACGGATTTAAAATGAAGAAGTTATGGGTAAAACAATATTGGATAATTTTTCTCATTTTAGCTACGTGAAAATTGGTAACAAATCTATTCCAACCATAACTTAATCAACTTGTATTGTATATTATGTAATCTTGAGATACCATAGACACGTATACAATGTTTCGACCTATCATGTCGACACATCTATATATATTTCGGAACAACCATAGACACTCTATATGTGAATGTTGGAGTTAGCTATACAGGGTTGAGGTTGATTCCAAAATATATATAGTTTGAGTTGTGATCAATAATGAGTTACGTATACACTGGGTCGTGGATTGATTCAAGATAATATTTATCGATTTATTTCTGTACATCTAACTGTGGACAACTAGTTGTAGGTTACTAACGAGGACAGCTGACTTAATAAACTTAAAACATCAAAATATATTAAAAGTGTTGTAAATATATTTTGAACATACTTTGATATATATGTATATATTGTTATAGGTTCGTGAATCAACCAGTGGCCAAGTCTTACTTCCCGAAGAAGTAAAAATCTGTGAAAGTGAGTTATAGTCCCACTTTTAAAATCTAATATTTTTGGGATGAGAATACATGCAGGTTTTATAAATGATTTACAAAATAGACACAAGTACGTGAAACTACATTCTATGGTTGAATTATCGAAATTGAATATGCCCCTTTTTATTAAGTCTGGTAATCTAAGAATTAGGGAACAGACACCCTAATTGACGCGAATCCTAAAGATAGATCTATTGGGCCTAACAAACCCCATCCAAAGTACCGGATGCTTTAGTACTTCAAAATTTATATCATATCCGAAGGGTGTCCCGGAATGATGGGGATATTCTTATATATGCATCTTGTTAATGTCGGTTACCAGGTGTTCACCATATGAATAATTTTTATCTCTATGTATGGGATGTGTATTGAAATATGAAATCTTGTGGTCTATTGTTACGATTTGATATATATAGGTTAAACCTATAACTCACCAACATTTTTTGTTGACGTTTAAAGCATGTTTATTCTCAGGTGAATACTAAGAGCTTCCGCTGTAGCATACTAAAATAAGGACAAGATTTGGAGTCCATGTTTGTATGATATTGTGTAAAAACTGCATTCAAGAAACTGATTTCGATGTAACATATTTGTATTGTAAACCATTATGTAATGGTCGTGTGTAAACAGGATATTTTAGATTATCATTATTTGATAATCTACGTAAAGCTTTTTAAACCTTTATTTATGAAATAAAGGTTATGGTTTGTTTTAAAAATGAATGCAGTCTTTGAAAAACGTCTCATATAGAGGTCAAAACCTCACAACGAAATCAATTAATATGGAACGTTTTTAATCAATAAGAACGGGACATTTCAATCACCACCAACAACATCAGCTTCATCAACAACAACATCCGCATCCCATGCCTCAACATCACACTCAGTACCTTAAACATCAACATCATACGCCCATAGATACCAAGGAATATTCGTAATAATGAGTAAGATGTATTGACTCATTCTTCCTGAAGAATTATACATGTATATTTTATATATATGTGTATATGATTTAGAACAATAATATATCTTTTCATACTAAGCTATTACGTGTGAATCTTAACTAGTATGTACTACTTGGTTAATTCATATCACTAATATGCTATGATGAACATCCTTCGTTAATGACTTAGCAATCGTTAATCACTGCTTCAACACCATAAACTCCATTTCATAATATTTCTGCTGTCACAGAAATGTTAATTATGAAAATATTTTAACGGGTAGGTAATACCCAAGAAATATTTAGATTTCACATTAATATGTTACATTGTACATTCTTCAATTCTGATTACTTTCACACGATATATGTATCCGCGCACCAAAGAACAACCATTTTCATGCAAATCAAATTACATCTTCTGATTTTGATTCAAGTAAAGCTTTAGCAGGTGTTATCTTCCTAAGGAGCATTACATTCATAAATTATATTCATTCGTATTCTATGATGAATTATCACATCAAACCACCGAAACTTACCATCCCTTACTTTTGAAAATCACAACATTTCTTCGTCAACCGTTAGATTCATTGATGGATACATCTTACGCTTAAACACTTCAAATTCAAAATTCTTGAAAACATCCTTTGTATCTTGACGATCACAATCAGCGTTTAATCATCTAAAAACGAAATTTCTTGAAACCATCTCGGATTAATAACCGATGATTCAAATATGGCTGCATTAAATGCAGAGGAAACAACAAAATTGTAGAAGGTCTTAAGGGCCAAAAGTTTGATAATAAAGAATGGTACAAGCTCAGATTTGGAACTGAAAAATGGATTGAGCAAACTATGAAGGAGGCTGTGGACAAATCACAAGGACTAAACCTATACTCAAGGAATCCAGATGATTTGATTTCTGATGGAAATTACAGAAGACATATAATCTCCTTACGCATTCTAAATCCTTACAGAAGAATTTTTTTCTCATTCGATCTTAGAAATTCTAAGATATCATCATATCTTTCAGTATATATATCCTCGATATTTCTGAAGATATCTTCATAACTACTCTTGTCCGAGATTACTTATCTCTTTATGCTATCTGTATTACATAATAAAGGAAACTGTTTTAGTTTCTATATTCTGTAAAATTCAAGTTTTAATTATGAATGATTTGAAGTAGTGTTGGGAATTGAAGCATGAGTTAGTATAATATAATGACGTCAGGCCAACGTGATTATATTACAGTAAGTCATGCTAAATTTTTAATGGAAGATGATGATTCATAGACTTTATAATCATCATTTGCCATGTTACATAACTTTTTCATTCTATTTAACCTCTAAACATATCAAGAAAATATTTTTCTTGATTATTCGGTCTTTTCCGGATATTCTGGTAATTTGACAAATCAAATCGTGCTATTACCTTTCCTTTCTGCTTTGTATATTATGATCATTCGAAACTTCATACCTATGAATTCTGGACCATTACTTGCTTTACAAAAGCATGAAGCTTCGACATATAAGGGAAAATATAAAGCCCGATAACGACACCGAAATTACAAACTGTGTATATCAATGCGTATAGCAATATAAAGACACGGGAGAACTAAAAACACGATAAAACCAAGAGCATAGTAAAAGTAAATAGATTCCTCCGGTGGTAAATGAAAAAGAAGAATGACTGCATATATGGTCAATATAATAACAAGTATCAATACGGGATTGAGCATATTAACAAATCTTTTGAAGTATGAATTGAAGTAGAAATTATAGAAGTGGTGAAGATAATGAAACGGAAGAAGCTAATTTATAGCAAAATTCCAAACACAGCAATCGAGGCAATTCACCGCATTTAATCAAAGAAATCTCAAAATTCCTTAATTACCGGAGAATCAAATCTTATAGACTACGAAGATTTCCTTTAATTCCTTGAATTCTGAAAATCAATCTTGACTACGTCAAAAGTTAAGGCGAACATTTAATTTTCTCATTCACTCTTTTACGATAGCTTCGTTTATACTCTTCCTATAATCAAATCGTTTCATTCATATTACCCAATATTGATAAAACTCTATTTTTCAACTCATATTCATCATTCTTGTTGTAAAGAATGACGATCTCTATCAAATTTCATGACCGTGATTTTCACGAACTCCTCTCTATTTTGACTACCCTAATATTGTGGCATAAACGCTCAAGGTTTAAATAAGCTCACTATTATTCATAACATATTTCATGTGTAGTGACCCGTCCTAATTCACTTGGACGAAGTCTTCAACAGATGGTCCCATTGCGAGGTTCTGACCTCTATATGCCATGAACGACTCCAAGTAATATCTTTAAATGAGCAAATGCACAGCGGAAGATTTCTTTCATACCTGAGAATAAACATGCTTTCAAGTGTCAACCAAAAGGTTGGTGAGTTCATAGGTTTATCATAAAACAATAAAATTCATCATTTTGATAGACCACAAGATTTAAGTACAGTACACCTATCTCGTGTACAAAACCACTTTTCATAATGCTTAGCAAAGTAGGTTCGTATCATTTTCTCCCCCGTAGGTTGCCTCACGATTTTTAAATAACTGTACACATATCTCGTGCACAAAAATAACATACACATAACCTGTGTATAAAATCATTCTCTCGATACATAACATTCACTTTACATTCATTGCTTGGCTTGGTAACCGACCTTAACATATAATGCGCATCAATAATATCCCCAAAACAGAACATCTCGTCTGTATAATATATAAACTTCGAATTACTAAACACCACGCCCACTAGCTCTTCCGTCTAGTGAACATTCTGGGTGGGGTGTTAAACCCGGTAGCTACCTTTAGGATTCGCGTGAATTAGGGTCATACCCGATTCTAATTCTTAGGTTACCAAGCAATAATAATCAGGGAAAAAATATTCACAACAATTAGTGGCAATTATCACGTCCAACTAATTCAATAATAATCCACAGAACTTCTGTCTGCATAATAATTCATTTGAGGAATGTTTTGCTTGTGTCTATCTCGTCAAACATTTATAAAATCATTTCATGTATTCTCAGTTCAAAATATATTTCAAAAGCATTTAATAAAGCAGTTATAAAAACAGCGCATGTATTCTCAGTCCCAAAAATGTAAAGAGTAAAAGGGAGCAAATGAACTCACAATATTGTATTTTTATAGTAAAAATACATATGACGACAATGAACAATGCAGGGTTGGCCTTGGATTCACGAACCTATATCAAGTATATATATATATATATATATATATATATATATATATATATATATATATATATATATATATATATATTAACACCTAATATTAATTAACTAAGTTTATAATTTATTAGAATTAATTTTTACGTATATGATCATATTTCTATCTATTTGGTATAAGATATTTATATATTATGTATTACTTAATAGAAATAATATATTTTTAAAAAAAATACAAAACTATGTAATATTAGTATAGGTATGTAATAAATATATTTTAGATAAATAACATTTGTTGTACTAAATATAAGAATATAAATAGTGATATTAATAATAATAATGATAGTGTTAATGAAAATAAAATGATAATTTTAGTAAGTATGATAATTTTACTAATAATGATATTTTTAACAATAAGGATACTTTTAATAATAATAATAATAATAATAATAATAATAATAATAATAATAATAATAATAATAATAATAATAATAATAATAATAATAATAATAGTAAAAATAATAATAGAAATAATAAAATAGCTACCTCAATGTAACAAGTCTTTTAAATAAAAAAATGTACGCCTCCGCCAGGGCTTGAACCCCCGACCTCTCGCTACCCCAACACCCACACAAACCATTGAGCCATTTCTATTTTCCTGATCTAATCTCAGACCCAATAATACTTAACTCGTATGTTTCTGTTCCCATCTTTAGTCCAACAACGAAGTGGGTCTCGGCCCAACAGCAACTAAACAATTTCAGCCCAAGTTACATTAACTAAGCCCAACAATTAATTAGTCCAAATAATCTTAAAAGGGTTCAGTTCTTATCACTGTAACATCCACCATCAATTTCTCAAAACACCAACATCATACAACATCATTATCTTCATCATCGACATGTAATTACCATAGTACGTTCCTAATCATACAACATCTCCCACATCAACCACTCTCGTCATCATCATGTCTTATTATTCGTAACCATCATTAACTCATTACCATGATCGTGTTTCTTCATCATTCTTAAGATCATTACCCTTACTCCATTATCTAATCCTCATCAATGTTAAACATCTCAGTCTAAAACAACATATACGGTAGCCCATCCTTGAATCATCATAGTTAAAAAAAAAAAAAAAATTAGAGGACATGACCCAAAAGCAAATCGAGCTAATGACCCATTTGTTTTTAAAATACTATCCGAAATAGACAAGTGTGGAAGACAACTAGCATAATACTTTTAAAAGCTTCTGTTTTTGAATTTATATAATAGGAAGTGGATACCACACTTTAACCTCATTATCAACCTTTAATCATATATTATATTTGTCATTCCATTCTTTGTCGACCACGTCCCTCAATTTGACTTCCTTATATACTTCCTTAACGAATTGAAACAGCATACGAGTAGCAAGTGGTTGTTTTGGTAAAATAGCTGCCGGCCAAAGAAAGAAGAAGAAAAAAAATATATATATAAATACGCCTTATCACCTTTCTTCTCGTACATGTCAAATAATAAAAAATAATAGCAGGTTTGCAAGTTAGTTGGCTGTGAGAGAAACAAATAGCAATAGCTGAAACTACTGTTTTCGAGCAGAGAAAGAAACAGAAAAACGAGGTACTTGTGGTGATGGTTTCAGCGAAATTAAACAGGAACTGGAGTGAATGATAGAGAGAGGAAAATGGTGGTTCATGGTTCACGATGGTTTTGAAAAGTGGAAGAGATGCTCGATTAAAACATGGTATGCATATATATGTATCTATATCCTTGAACATGTATATGTGAATATATAATATACAAATGTAGGTGGCGATGGCAGTTTGGGTGGTGATGGAATTCGACATGAAATAGATTTCAAACGTATTTTGATGGGTTTTTGGGTTGGGAAGCATTAGTCGAACAACTAGTTATGGTTTTATTTAGATGGGTTTCGTTTTGATAGTGATGATGGTTAATGGTGGAGGTAGTGGCAGTTAAGGTGGAGGAAGGTGGCCGGTGGTTCAATGATTGTAGAGGGTGGCTCAGACGAAAGAGTTAGATGAAGGTGATGGTTGTAGCCTTAGGTCACCTACGATATAGAAGTAGAAACAGAAATGGTTTGAGTGAAACAAGAAGGAAAATAGAGAAGTTGGTTGTGGTCTCCATTTTGACACCAAAGTAACTAATATATATATATATATATATATATATATATATATATATATATATATATATATATATATATATATATATATATATATATATATATAATAATAATAATAATAATAAGTTATACATGTAATTGTGTGGGAGTATGCACATAAATAATTGACAGATCAATCAAAAACTGTATTATTCAATCAATTACCTAAAATAATTCAAAGATCAAACCAAAAATAGTATTTTGATTGGATTCACGGATGGCTTTTGTTGTTCGACATATAACAGAAATATATGCTAAAGTTGTGTGTATCTCTCATGCAATGAATATATGTAATATATTAAAAGAGTGTAAAGGTTCAATCAAGAAAAGAAACAAAAATTTAAAACAATAATAATCCATAATTTAATATCAAATGAATTTAAAACGTGCAATTAGTTAGCCGTCACCTATTACGGACTAAATTTCGTATTTCGTTGTTAATCAGTGGCGGATAAAAGTATTAGGAAAAATCCCAGATTTTTACAGTAATTATATTTATTTATCTTGGTCATTATAGTATAAAATTCGATCATTAACTATTAAATAAAAATTACATTAATTATTCACTCACAACCCCAAGTAAAATATAAAAAGTTTTAAAATTTATCAAATAACTTCTAAATGTATTATTAATAAACCTATAATTTATAAAACTCATCTTCGGATCACCGTTTATTTTAAAATTACATAAGTTTGTATTTAACATGCTTAATAGCGATCGACTGACAAACGAGTGCTGTTATTGTTTACTAAATAAATTCGAAACCATATAAATATACATTCAATATACCTTACATATATATATAGATTTATTTAATATCATATATTATTATATTTACATTATTAATTAACTCATATAATATTTTAATTTATAATAATTAATATATATATATATATATATATATATATATATATATATATATATATATATATATATATACACATAATGATTCGTGAATCGTCGGGAATAATCGAAGGGTAATTGATTACATGAACACAGTTCAAAGTTTTTGAAACATCAACATTACAGACTTTGATTATCGTGTCACAGTACCTACCCGTTAAAGAAATTTCGTCCCGAAATTTGATCGAGGTTGTCATGGCTAACAATAAAAATGTTTTCATGACTAATATGAGTTGATAAATAGAGTTTTATCATCATTGAGTAATACGGATAAAATAATTTGATTTCTCGAATAGTACGAATGAAGCTATCACTAAATAGTGAAATGAGAAAGACATGTTTCATCATAACTTTTGACTAGTCATGGTTGAATTCTAGAATTCAAGGGAAAAGATAGGACTATCAAGAAAATATGTTCTTGGTATGTTTAGAGATTAGATAGAATGTAAGAGTCGTGTAACATGGCACGTGATGACGTTATGGTCTGTGAATCATCACGTTTCATTAGAAACTCAGCATGACTTACTGTAATATAATCACGTTGATCAAGTGTCATTATATTATACTAACTCATGCATCAGTTCCCAACACTACTTCAAAAACATTCATATTTTTAAATTCGAATTCTTCAGAATTCAGAAACTACAATAGTTTCCTTTCTGATGTAACACTGATGTTGCGAAAAGATAAATGATTTCAGATAAGAATAGTTATGAAAATATCTTCAGAGATATCGAGGATATTTATAATGAAAGATACGATGATATCTTAGAATTTCAAATGATGATGAAGAAGATTTGTCCGTAAGGATTTAGAGTCAGGAGCAATGTATTCGTTAATGACTTCAGTAGATACTGAATCATTTGGATTCTTTGAAGGCATGTTTAGTCTTTGTGATTTGTTCACGGCCTCCTTCATGGTTTGCTCAATCTATTTTTCGGTTCCAACTTTTCTGAGCTTTGCCAACATACTATTCTTTATCATCAAACTTCTGACGATTAAAGTCGTTTACAGTTGTCTACAGTTGCTGCTGCTTCATTATTCTGAGTATTAATTCGCAGACTAGGTGCTTTTCAGAATTTCGGAATGGAAGATCATAATTCTCAGAGATAAATATTATATGTGTACATATAACTGTTGATGTAGAAACGTTGCGAGATTTAAATTACTGATTGCTAATTCTCGGTAATTGGTATGGCAATTCTCGTTACAAGATGCGGATGAGTATATGATAAGGTTTTAATGAACAAATATGATGGTTCTTTGGAGAGACTTAAGCCAATGAGTAATGAAGTTGCTGGTAAGTTTTACTGCTAATGTGGTGGAATATAAACGGTTCTCCGGTAACGATGACGAAAGGCAACTTATATAACAAGGTTTTAATAAGGCTAATCCGAATGAAAAGTCGAAGTGGATTTGCTGGAGCTGTGATAAATTTGACTAATTTGGGAAGGGATTGTAAAGTTAATTTCGGTAATAACAACGCCAAAGGAGCTAGCACAGATACGTGTTAAACGTTTACTCAGGTTCCGAGTGCATAACCATATGCATAAATCTTTTCTTCCGTAGATGAAGTGCGGTTGGTTCATCCTCTCGATTGAGGTGTTTTCAAGAATCATGAAAGGTTTGAACGCGGACTGTAATCGTCAAGATACAAATGAGGTTTAAGATGAAATCAAGTGGCAAACTTGAAGAAATGTTTAGTTTCATATGTTATAATCAATATTTTAATTCATTTTAATTGTCCAATGTCATTAGTCCATAGTTAGGAGTCCACAATTAGTAGTTCAACAATTCATATATAGTTTAATATATAATATTTGAATTAATTATTACGTGTCGTGACCCGTTATATATATGTCTCAAACTCGATCACAACTCAAAGTATATATATTATTTAGAATCAACCTCAACCCTGTATAGCTAACTCAAGCATTACTGCATATAGAGTGTCTATGGTTATTTCAAATAATATATATAGATGCGTCGACATGATATGTCAAAACCTTGTATACGTGTTCCGATATTTAAAGTGCGTAAAATAAATAACAGAAATTAAATGACGATAAATAAAATTGCGAGAATTTAAATTGCGATAAATAAAATGTAATACGGAATTAATCAGTTAGCTAGGAACAGTTAGCATGGATTCTTAGCAAAAATTTTCTCATAGTTAAATTGTTTGTTTCTAACAAATTTTATTTTTGTCCAATGTTTTCTTCATTATGTCACTTGTTGGATTCTGATAGGTCAAAATCCAAATATGAAATTGAATGAAAATGGTTATTCTGCGGTGAACGGATACGTATATCTGTGGGTGTAAGTAGGATAGTAAATGACTGTTGAATCAGATTCGAAGAATGTACAGTGTAACTTATTAATGTGAAATCTAAATATTTCTCAGGTATTACCTACCCGTTAAAATATTTTCACCATTAATCGTTTGTACAAAAGAATTTTTAATTACAATCTTTATGAAAATATACTTACATATATATTCTCTTCAGATGTAACCATGGATTTAATGAGTCAATATGATATTAAACTCATTTGATTTACCGTTAGAACAAGAACATATAATCTCTAAAACATTAGATTTTACATAATCGCCACGTCGAACGAAGATAAATGATGTAGAACGATACGTAGAATGATGATTATACTCGAAGTACAGAATGAGATGTTGAGACATGGATTGTTGATGGTACTGGTGCTGTTATTGATGGTACTGTTGGTGCTGGTGATGTTATTGAAGCTGGTAAGTTTTGCACCATATTCTCCAAATTGATTACTCGAGTGCGAAGCTCGTTGACTTCTTTCATTATTCTGGGATGATCGTCGGTCGGAACGAGTGGATGAATAAGGTTTAGAATTGTAGATAGAATATAATCGTGATGAGCTACCCTGGAAATGAGACTGAAAATGGTATTTCGGATAGGTTCGTCGGTAAGTGCTTCAGGTTCTTCGTCAAGAGGAAAATGTGGTGTATGGAAGGGATCACCTTCTTCTTGTCTCCAATGATTGAGAAGGCTACGAACCCATTAAATGAATTGGTTGATTCATTCTGGTAACACTGCTTTCGGAGCTTAGGTGAAACTCCATATCAGAATAGCTGTCGGAATCCGAGGAATTCGAACTGGTTGAAGGATTCATCTCGTACGATCAGATGAAGGATTTTCGATAAGAAATAGATTATAGGATGTAGATTAGTACCCTATAATACATAATTTACATATGCATATATAATACTAAAATCTCATAAGTTACGGAGGAATCTACGGAAGCTGTCAGACAAAGGTAACAATAACAGATACACTAAGATATGAATTTATCTATACACTGTCTATGCAATAGAGGTAGTAAGACGTGTCTAGACCTTAAGGATGATGAGTAAATAATTTTCGACACTAAATGATAAGCAAAACTTTTGATATGCAGACACGGTCGAAATCCAGACTCACTAATGCATCTTAACAACTATCAGTTAGACACACTAATGCAAGACCTGGTTCGCTAAGACTGCCGCTTTGATACCACCTGTAGTGACCCATCCTAATCCACTTGGACGAAGTCTTCAACAGATGGTCCCATTGCGAGGTTCTGACCTCTATATGCCATGAACGACTCCAAGTAATATCTCTAAATGAGCAAATGCACAGCGGGAGATTTCTTTCATACCTGAGAATAAACATGCTTTCAAGTGTCAACCAAAAGGTTGGTGAGTTCATAGGTTTATCATAAAACAATAAAATTCATCATTTTGATAGACCACAAGATTTAAATACAGTACACCTATCTCGTGTACAAAACTACTTTTCATAATGCTTAGCAGAGTAGGTTCGTATCCTTTTCTCCCCCGTAGGTTGCCTCGCGATTTTTAAATAACCGTACACATATCTCGTGCACAAAAATAACATACACATAACCTGTGTATAAAATCATTCTCTCGATACATAACATTCACTTTGCATTCATTGCTTGGTTTGGTAACCGACCTTAACATATAATGCGCATCAATAATATCCCCAAAACAGAACATCTCGTCTGTATAATATATAAACTTCGAAGTACTAAACACCATGCCCACTAGCTCTTCCGTCTAGTGAACATTCTGGGTGGGGGTGTTAAACCCGGTAGCTACCTTTAGGATTCGCGTGAATTAGGGCCATACCCGATTCTAATTCTTAGGTTACCAATCAATAATAATCAGGGGAAAAATATTCACAACAATTAGTTGAAATTATCACGTCCAACTAATTCAATAATAATCCACAGAACTTTTGTCTGCATAATAATTCATTCGAGGAATGTTTTGCTTGTTTCTATCTCGTCAAACATTTATAAAAGCATTTCTTGTATTCTCAGTTCAAAATATATTTCAAAAGCATTTAATAAAGCAGTTATAAAAACAGCGCATGTATTCTCAGTTTCAAAAATGTAAAGTGTAAAAGGGAGCAAATGAACTCACAATATTGTATTTTTGTAGTAAAAATACATATGATGACAATGAACAATGCAGGGTTAGCCTTGGATTCACGATCCTATATCAAGTATATATATATATATATATTAACACCTAATATTAATTAACTAAGTTTATAATTTATTAGAATTAATTTTTACGTATATGATCATATTTCTATCTATTTGGTATAAGATATTTATATATTATGTATTACTTAATAGAAATAATATATTTAAAAAAAAAAACAAACTATGTAATATTAGTATATGTATGTAATAAATATATTTTAGATAAATAACATTTGTTTTACTAAATATAAGAATATTAATAGTGATATTAATAATAATAATAATAATAATAATAATAATAATAATAATAATAATAATAATAATAATAATAATAATGATAGTGTTAATGAAAATAAAATGATAATTTTAGTAAGTATGATAATTTTACTAATAATGATATTTTTATAAATAAGGATACTTTTAATAATAATAATAATAATAATAATAATAATAATAATAATAATAATAATAATAATAATAATAATAATAATAATAATAATAATAATAATAATAATATTAATAATAGTAAAAATAATAATAGAAATAATAAAATAGCTACCTCAATGTAACAAGTCTTTTAAATAAATAAAAAATGTACGCCTCCGCCAGGGCTTGAACCCCCCGACCTCTCGCTACCCCAACACCCACACAAACCATTGAGCCATTTCTATTTTCCTGATCTAATCTCAGACCCAATAATACTTAACTCGTATGTTTCTGTTCCCATCTTTAGTCCAACAACGAAGTAGGTCTCGGCCCAACAGCAACTAAACAATTTCGACCCAAGTTAGATTAACTAAGCCCAACAATTAATTAGTCCAAATAATCTTAAAAGGGTTCGGTTCTTATCACTGTAACATCCACCATCAATTTCTCGAAACACCAACATCATACAACATCATTATCTTCATCATCGACATGTAATTACCATATTACGTTCCTAATCATACAACATCTCCAACATCAACCACTCTCGTCATCATCATGTCTTATTATTCGTAACCATCATTAACTCATTACCATGATCGTGTTTCTTCATCATTCTTAAGATCATTACCCTTACTCCATTATCTAATCCTCATCAATGTTAAACATCTCAGTCTAAAACAACATATACGGTGGCCCATCCTTGAATCATCATAGTTCAAAAAAAAAAAAAAAAATAGAGGACATGATCCAAAAGCAAATCGAGCTAATGACCCATTTGTTTTTAAAATACTATCCGAAATAGGCAAGTGTGGAAGACAACTAGCATAATACTTTTAAAAGCTTCTGTTTTTGAATTTATATAATAGGAAGTGGATACCACACTTTAACCTCATTATCAACCTTTAATCATATATTATATTTGTCATTCCATTCTTTGTCGACCACTTCCCTCAATTTGACTTCCTTATATACTTCCTTAACGAATTGAAACAGCATACGAGTAGCAAGTGGTTGTTTTGGTAAAATAGCTGCCGGCCAAAGAAAGAAGAAGAAAAAATATATATATATATATAAATACGCCTTATCACCTTTCTTCTCATACATGTCAAATAATAAAAAATAATAGCAGGTTTGCAAGTTAGTTGACTGTGAGAGAAACAAATAGCAGTAGTCGAAACTACTGTTTTCGAGCAGAGAAAGTAACAGAAAAATGAGGTACTTGTGGTGATGGTTTCAGCGAAATTAAACAGGAACTGGAGTGAATGATAGAGAGAGGAAAATGGTGGTTCATGGTTCACGATGGTTTTGAAAAGTGGAAGAGATGCTCGATTAAAACATGGTATGCATATATATGTATCTATATCCTTGAACATGTATATGTGAATATATAATATACAGATGTAGGTGGCGATGGCAGTTTGGGTGGTGATGGAATTCGACATGAAACAGATTTCAAACGTATTTTCATGGGTTTTTGGGTTGGGAAGCATTAGTCGAACAACTAGTTATGGTTTTGTTTAGATGGGTTTCGTTTTGATAGTGATAATGATTAATGGTGGAGGTAGTGGCGGTTAAGGTGGAGGAAGGTGGCCGGTGGTTCAATGATTGTAGAGGGTGGCTCAGACGAAAGAGTTAGATGAAGGTGATGGTTGTGGCCTTAGGTCACCTACGATATAGAAGTAGAAACAGAAATGGTTTGAGTGAAACAAGAAGGAAAACAGAGAAGTTGGTTGTGGTCTCCATTTTGACACCAAAGTAACTAATATATATATATATATATATATATATATATATATATATATATATATATATATATATATATATATATATATATATATATATAAAATAAGTTATACATGTAATTGTGTGGGAGTATGCACATAAATAATTGACAGATCAATCAAAAACAGTATTATTCAATCAATTACCCAAAATAATTCAAAGATCAAACCAAAAACAGTATTTTGATTTGGATTTACGGATGGATTTTGTTGTTCGACATATAACAGAAATATATGCTAAAGTTGTGTGTATCTCTCATGCAATGAATATATGTAATATATTAAAAGAGTGTAAAGGTTCAATCAAGAAAAGAAACAAAAATTTAAAACAGTAATAATCCATAATTTAATATCAAATGAATTTAAAACGTGCAATTAGTTAGCCGTCACCTATTACGGACTAAATTTTGTATTTCGTTGTTAATCAGTGACGGATAAAAGTATTAGGAAAAATTCCAGATTTTTACAGTAATTATATTTATTTATTTTGGTCATTATGGTATAAAATTCGATCATTAACTATTAAATAAAAATTACATTAATTATTCACTCCCAACCCCAAGTAAAATATAAAAAGTTTTAAAATTTATCAAATAACTTCTAAATGTATTATTAATAAACCTATAATTTATAAAACTCATCTTCGGATCACCGTTTATTTTAAAATTACATAAGTTTGTATTTAACTTGCTTAATAGCGATTGACTGACAAACGAGTGATGTTATTGTTTACTAAATAAATTCGAAACTATATAAATATACATTCAATATACCTTATATATATATATATATATATATATATATATATATATATATATATATATATATATATTTATTTACACATAATGATTCGTGAATCGTCGGGAATAGTCGAAGGGTAATTGATTACATGAACACAGTTCAAAGTTTTTGAAACATCAACATTACAGACTTTGCTTATCGTGTCGGAAACATTAAATCATATAAAGATTAAGTTTAAATTTGGTCGGAAATTTCCGTTTCGTCACATCATGTATATTGAAATGCTTGTATAGCGTCATCATCTCTTTCTGAAAAAACCTAATCAATGACACTCTTGTTAGATAACCTCCGCATTAATAATAAAATGCACTTCATAGAATTTATAGATCGTATGATTTAAACTCTTGAAACAAAACAATATTCTATCCGTTGGAATTCACGAAAGGCCCCGAGCATACCTGGGAACGTGAAGATCAAATAAAACGTAAATATCCTCGTCAATATATGAACAACCCCGATTTATGGCAACAACTAAATTTTGGAACGAAATTTCTTTTTTAACGGGTAGGTACTATGACAACCCGGAAATTTTCGACAAAATTTAAACAAAATATTTGAGACGATTCATTTAAATTTCAACAGATTTTCCGACGATTCACGAACAAATAATTTTAAATACCTAAATATATATATATATATATATATATATATATATATATATATATATATATATATATATATATATATATATATATATATATATATATATATATATATATATATATATATATATAATAACTTAAAATATAATTCAAAATACGATTTAATTATAATCAAATATGAAAAATCATATACAAGATAATATAGTTGTTATTACTATTATTAATATTAAATATTAATATAAAGTATTAGTTATATTATTATTTGTAATATAATGAAATGTGATACATTAAAATTGTTATGTTATTATTACTAGTATTATTATTATTATTATAATTAGTCATAAAAATTATGATTTCTTTTATTAACATTAATATTATTTATTTATTATCATTACTAAAATAAGTATTAAGTATTACTATAAAAATGTCATTTATTATTAATGATATTATGAGTATTATTATTAATATTATTATTATCAAAATATTATTATTAATATAATTATTATAAATTAGTAATATATATATATTAATTATTAATATTAATTATATAAAAATAATCAAGAAGGACAGATACATAATTTAGGTCGTTTTTTTTATCTGTATTTTTTTCTGCTTTATTCATGCTTTCTGATCGTGATCCTCTTTATCAACCATTATCATTAAACAAATAATTAGGATTACTGCTTTACACGTTTGATTAATATCATCACTACTGTTATATAACGAGGAAGATGTCTGCTATTTGAAATCCAAACCAAAAAAACCATTAAAACCTCTGTTATGAACTCAAATAATCAAAACCTCGATTTCGTATTGTATTTCAGATTCTAAAAATGCAGTTACGTTGGAAATCATTTACTTAAACTATCTTCAAAGTTTCAAATCCCAATTTTTCATATCGAATTCAAATTTTTGAGTCAAAGTTTGTAAAATAAAAGTCAAACAATTCGTTCATGGGGAAATTCGAGTTTATTTTGAAGTTTTAAGTTAAATTGAGGATTGATAAAGTTTCCAGGAAGGATTTGGAGCATATTTCATTTAGGATTCGTGATCTAAAAACGTCCCAAAATTTGATTTTGATTCATGAGTTCTCCGTGAGTTAATTTTGCTGCTGCTGCTTATATATATATATATATATATATATATATATATATATATATATATATATATATATATATATATATATATATATATATATATTCCTTTCTGTTCTGATAAATCAATTTAATATCAAGTGATCAGTTTTCGTTTCATTTTCACATTTTAAATCAAACAAATAATTAGCTGTTATAATTTACTCTGATAGTATAATTTTTGGGAAGAAGAAGTAAGGGGAATCAGTTTAGTTCGAGTTATAATAAATTCAAAGGAGTTTAAATCAGAAAAATAGAAATGGATGGATGGTTAGAGTGATTGTCGGGTGAGCGAGAGGTTGCGGGTTCGAGTCCCGTGTTGGGTATTTTTTTTTTGAAGAGCTCCTAAGGTAGTTTTCATTATTATTATTATTATTATTATTATTATTATTATTATTATTATTATTATTATTATTATTATTATTATTATTATTATTATTATTATTATTATTATTATTATTATTATTATTATTATTATCATTATTATTATTATGATAATTATTATTATTATCATTAATCTAATTAGTATTATTATTATTATTATTGTTACTAGTATTAAAGGTATTATTAGTATTACTAATATTATTATTATACTTATTAGTATTATCATTATAATTATTGGTATTATTATTAAAACTATCATTATTATTATCATTTTAAATATTATTATCATTATTATTAGAATTATTGTTATTATTATTATTATTTTAACAATACAAATTATTGTTATTATTATTATTATTATTATTAGTACTACTGTACTAGTATCATTTTATATTTATAAGTATTATTAATGTTATCATTATTATTATTACTAATATAATTATATTTATTAGTATTATTATTATTAAAAAAATTACTATCGTTATTATCATTTTTACAAAAATTATTATTTTTGCTATCATTAAAACTATATTATTATTATTATTATTATTATTATTATTATTATTATTATTATTATTATTATTATTATTATTATTACCATTTTTACTATTAATATCATTACTATTGTAAACATATAACATTTTAATTATTATAAGAACTTTCATTTTTACTATTATTATTATTTTTAAACCTTATTATGATTATTTTCATTTTACCACTAGTATTATTATTGTTATTACAAAATAATACAACTCATTAATCATTATCATTATTAATATTATTTTATCAAACAAATACTTATATATAGAATATATATATATATATATATATATATATATATATATATATATATATATATATATATATATATATATATATATATATATAAGTATATATATACAGAAATATATAACGATTGAAATAATATATATAAGCTTATTCGATTACAAGTATATGCGTTAATATATATACTTGATATAGGTTCATGAATCCGAGGACAACTCTGCACTTGTTCAGTGCCATCATACACATATTTACTACAAATTATCGTATCGTATAGTGAGTTCATTTGCTCCCTTTTTATCTATATTTTTGGGCTGAGAATACATGCACTATTTTTTATAACTGTTTTACACGTTAGACACAAGTACTCAAAATTTTATGCTATATACGTGCTTTGTCATGCTAAATCCCCACCGTAATATCGTTAATTGCCGAGGTATAAGATGTAAGCTTAGTTATTGTGAGTAGCGCTACTGAGAGTGACGTCTCTAGCCAGTTGACCGTTGGTCTTTGGCTACATAATAATGATTCAACGACATGAATAACAAGTGTCACGGGGTAACTTTGTTTAGTCGCGATATTACAAACATCATCTCTTTCGATTGATATATTTGGTATCAATCAACTTTAAACTTAAATCTTGTGGTCTAATGCTATACTGAACTATCGATTTATGATAAACCTATGAACTTACTCAACCTCGTGTTGACTTTTTATGCATGTTTATTCTCGGGTACTTAAATATTGCCAGGGGCGTCCCGTCGATTTCAATTTTTCACATGGGCCCTGTTCAATCAACAAAAAATGGGCCTTTTGTATATACAAAAATTATATTAAGTTTTTCATTAGTACTGCATATTTTTTTATTATGGGCCCTGTGCAAACGCACGTGTTACACGCCCTCAAATCCGCCCCTGAATATTGCTTCCGCTGTGTATTTGCTAATTGAAAGCAATATTTCAACGAGTCATTCATGGATAATTTGAAAGACTTGCATTTGCTGATTTGATGATTGCTTGCTATGCTTGGAGTCTTCATTACATATCATATCAATTAAAGACATTTAATGCATTGATCATTAAATACAATGTAATCTATTTATCTTCCGCTGCAAAACTCAATAAAACGTCTCATATAGAGTCGTTCTCGTTTATACAACTGTAATTTGATATAATTAGTCACAAATATCCCAGGCCCTATTTGGGGGTGTGACATTTAGTATATTATATAATGTGATATTACCAAAAATTATAATAAGTATAAATAATAAGTAATCAATATCAATATACTTATTGATAAATTGTATCGTATATAAATAAATAAATACGGAGGATTAAAAAAAGGTTTTTGTTAAAAAAATGAAAACTTTACGTAAAGACCAATCGGATCTCGACGTACCAAGTATCAAAGGAGATTGCTATGATCGTCATTGTATTCGTATTGAAGAGATGTGAAAAGCGTTAGGATGATTGTGCAATGCCCTAATTAAATGCGTACTGGAATGATCAAAGTGTTGGTGTATTGGTGGTGACCTGACTTCTCATAACGTAGGTCAGAGGTTTGACCTCCACGACCTGCAAAATATTTCTCTTGAGATTACTCGCAAATTTATGGGCCCTGGAAGGCTCGGGCGTCTTGTGTTCAAGCCTCACCCGACGGGGTTTTAGCAATATGAATGTAAAGAAACTAAGGTTGGGCATCCAAAAGCAATTGATTCTTGATTCTACCTTTTAGACATCTAAATGCCTTTAAACTCGTGGATTTCCTAAACCTCGATCAAAGTATTCACTAGATTTTTTCTTTTGTTGCGGCCATTCATCGTCTGCCATCTTCATGCTTCAAAAATCAAGACACAAATACACAATGAAAATTCAAGATTAAAGAACAAATAAAGACAATTGTATTTTCATTATTTCTTGTGTGTGCCATTAACAGAGGCATATTTTTGGGCATGTGACTGTGAGCCTCTGAAGAATGAAAACTATATTGTGTTTATTAAAAAAAATTGGCGTAGAGATGAGTCGTCTAGCTTAACTAGGTTCCAAACATTAAAAGAATTGTCTTGTGCGATTTAAATTTTTGATAGGGGCATATAATCGACCATCTCGCACCGGACATCCAATTTCTCAGGCCCAACCCTAAGCACACACGATGTTTGTATGAATTCGACGTGGGAGTTTCCACCTAAGATGCGGTAGAACTACAAAGTTTGTCCCATAAAATAATCAAGTAGGTAGGTTCTGAAATCACGTTCAGAACTCCGTCTGTAAACTAAGGCGCTTTCAAATAGAAAACATCTACCACAATCAAATCATCAATCAAATCATCAAATCAAATATAATCAAATCAAATCAAATACCAAATCTATACATATACATATATGTATTAATCGTGAAGATTAATCCAATGTGTCAACTAATCCTTAATCCTCTCCTAAACTTGCTGACCTGTTAAATCCCTAATTAATTATAATTACCCCCTATATACTAAAAGTCACGCAGGTTTTGGTCGTTTTGGCCTCCCCACGCTTATCAAACGACAATCCTCCAACCCTTTTATACTCCCTTCCAGACTCTTCTTCCCCATTTATTCTCTTCATCCGCTTTCTCTTCCCCGTTTCTACACTCGACGGAATAAAAAACACAGCCTTCACCTGCCATGAAATCGATGTTTTTTCAGTGGTTTAAAGCCCCGATTTCGTATGTTGTCGCTTTAATCGACCATGGTTTGAGGCTGATTTCTTGGCCGCTCTCGATTTGATCTTGTCGTGGTTTTTTTAATTACGGTTTGCATCTGTACCTTTTAATTGATTGAAGATTTCGCTATGAAATTAGGGTTTGCGACTGTTGATCTAAATCGTCATTTGTTTTGTTGCTGTTGCTGTGCTAATGGTCCCGTCGCCTTCGTAAATGATGAATGGTATATCTCCTATGCTATTTTCTATGCTTATAATAAATTAATTGTAGAAAAAATGATTATTTGATCACCTTATTGTTTGATATTTGGATCTTTAATAGATTTATATCAAAAGTGGTGTTGGTAACAAATAAATTGGTACAAATATATTAGTTCTTGCTCTATATGTTTGTTGATTGTATGTTAAAATGTAGGTTTGTTAATATTTTAATTAATTGTTTCAAGCTTGCTGTGTAATTTCTTCATTTGCATAGTCTTGAATTAGATGCGTCAAACGAATATTGTTGCTGGTGCAAGTGTATTTGACGGGACATTGGATGTTCTTGGTTAATAAAATATTTTTAAGCTTGCAGTCCATATTTAGGATCATAATCAGTAAGTTGATTGTATGATTAACTTATGAAGTAATTATTAACTGATGTGAACATTTGTTATATGTCTATCAAATTTGATTATTTGATTCTCTGATATTTACTGTATATATTTTAGATGAATTGCGGAAAAAATAAGGATATATAAATTTGGTCTACTACATATATTGTAGCAGTAAATAAGTAAATTAATGTCATTGATTATAAATTTCATATCATTACAGGTTGTGAGTGGTGGTACTCTTGCCTTGCATTGCACAATAAGCTGTATTGCACATTCTTCACCTGAGAAGCTGTTGTGTTCAGCTTACTGATTATGAATGAGATTCATAACAAATAAGATTAATAAAAAGGCCGTGATGATGAATTTGTTGCGGTTCAGTCGAGCAACTAGAAAAAAATGTTTCGTATCTTGGCGGGGCAACTTATAGTTTGCAGCCATGGCGATTCATGTTCTCTTGCTTGATTTTACACATATATCTGAGCATCATATCTCTTCAATTTTTCACAAATGAGAAGTTCCTAAGGTTTGTTAATCTTATCAAAAGAGATTGCTGGTACTATTGTTTTGAGGTTTCGGTAGGCTGTGATGATGATTTTGTTGGAGTTTAATCAAGCAATGAGAAAAATGGTTTCGTATCTTGGCGGGGCAACCTACAGTTTGCAGCCATGGCGATTCATGTTCTCTTGCTTGGTTTTACACACATGTCTGAGCCTCAATTCTTTTAGTTTTCTACATTTGACTCCAATCCAGCTGAAAATACACTGAATTTCGATTATTTGCAGGTTCTAATAATCGTAACTGTTTTGATAATTGCATGATGTTTTCTTATTGCTTTATGCTTTCAATATTTTTATGTTTGTTATATAATTTCTTTAGTGCATGTTGTTCAGGAACTTTGTTTTCCTTATTATTAAAGGGGCTACGGACGTTCGCAAAATCATTTTGATTTTGACCCTTAATCTATGCAGGAGGTGATGATAGTGTACAACCTATACAACTAGAGGTAACATTTTGGAACATTTTTCTAGAACCTTAAGGTAAATGACTCATATTGTGTTGGCTTCACAACTACAGGTCATGATTGGTCATGATAGCTATACAATTTCGCTGACTTTTTAAAACATATTCCCCAGTTTTTTTTTTTTTTTTTTTTTTTTTTTTTTTTTTTTTTTTTTTTTTTTTGGGCTGACTTGCTTTTGAAGTTGATGTTCTCTGTTTTTGCTGTTCATTTGGTAAATGACTATTTAATTTATAATGAGATGTCTTTCCTTTGTAATATGTTAAATATGCTGTTAGGTTTGCTATGAGGTTGTCGTTTTTTTTTTAGGTTTTGATTCAGGTTGCTACTGCCCTATGTTGTTCCGAGCGATTGGATTGTAAAAAAAAAAAAAAAAAAAAAAAAAAATTTAAGATTTTAAATGTGAAATTTGGATGTTGCAGGTATTAAATAGGGTTTTTATGTAATTGTTTACCGGATTGTGCTTTATGTTTGAATTAACAATGTAGACCAATTGTTGGATTAATTTGTTGATTTTTGTTTGGGTTAAATTTCCACTGAAATTTCTATTGAATGCTTATATTATTTGTTAGCAGGAATTGCAGCTGGTGTCATCTGAGGCGGCACTACAGTAGTGTTTGCAGCTATTGGTTTGTACAGTAGATAGGAAGCGTCCGTCGATATCTGTAATCTCTTCCTTTAAAGCCTGAAGGTATATCTTTGCATTCACTTTTATCATAGTGGCTGCTTTTCATATTAATAGTGTTACAAAATATGATTATCTGTTTGGTTGTTAATAGAAGTTTATATTAGGATCCAAAGAATTTCGGTAAACTGGTGTGCTTTTTATGGGTCAAGAGGGTTGAAGGGTTTGAAGCTATTGGCACACTAATATAAATATTTGTCGAGAGATTTACTCAACCCTGCTACAATCGCATATATATGTAAATGAATTTTTAACTAATATCTAACATTGATATTCAACAGGTTACATTGGATGTATACAAGATGATATTGATGAAGTCAGAACAACGGCCAATCCACATGAGGCCTAAAAACAGTGAAAGTCAACCGAATTTTTGTTGTGGTAAGAAATTGTAATTTTTTTTTTGGTTTTGTTAGAATCATCTGCATATTTACAGTACGAATTAGGGTTCATGAGAATGATCTCAAATTTTCGCATCTATGATGCTGTTGATTGTAGTCCCCGAGTTTCTGCCGTTGTGGTTCTCGCCACCACCATCTCCACCGTCTCAAACGCTTCAAGGTATTCCTCATGTAACACTTCTTTTTATTCTATGATTATTATTTGTCAATCAATATATGATATTTGTTTATGTATCTATTTAAGTTTTTCAATCGGCGGTTTCGTTTTTATGTAAGTTTGATTTAGTGAAATCTTTGCCCATCCAGCTTCCTTCCTCAAATCATACTCATTTCACAGGTAGTTACAACGCGGGCAGCAGGGTGCAGTCACGCACATGTACCAGTGCGTTTCTAAGCTCTATAGCGAGCTTGAAGTCTTAAAGGCCATTCGTAAAGCTATGACATCAAGAGGAATGTGGATTGATTTTAAAAGTAACCTTACACAAACTTCCATTTCTTTCTGTACAGTAACACACAAGTTATCATGTACTTTGAGGTGAAATGAAGTGTTCAAAAATTAATTATTGTTCGGTGACATTTGCTTTAGTTATATTTGGTCAATTTCAAAAATATTTAATTGATTTTGTTTTGTTATTTTATTATTTCTAACAGAATGGTAGAGTTGACTTATGTATTGAGTTGTAGTCAAGTAGAAGAAGACCATATTCAAACATAAGAGGTTATTAGCTTTGAAAGGAGCAATTTTTCTCAACAGATGGATTCAGTCAACATTGATTTCAAGAGAACAAGAAAAGTATTGGAGGAATTAATGGACAATCATCTCATTTAAAGTAATTATAGCATTCAGTTGTTTCAAAGTAGCATGTAATAGGTTTGTAATCACATCACATTAGGATCACCATTAGAGAATAGCAATCAGTGCGCAAACAGGCTGATTTGGGCACGCCTACGGGTTGCAGTCACACTTTTGTATGACGCCGCAACGCGCGGCCAGCCTTTTCTAGTTTTTAATAATTAGTCCACGTGTCCCCGTAAAATTACAGATTAAAAACTGCCACCTTCCAAAAACACTAAATTAGGGTTAACAAAATCGCATCTAAAATCCACCGCACAATACCCAACCATTATGTACATACATCTGATTACATTCAAGTGTTCATCATCAAACAATGTTCATCATCATACATCCGGATTGAGGTGGATGGACTCAAACAACCGTAGTCACCGACGGCTAAGACAATCCAGCGCCGTCACTACCGTCGCTGCTATAGCCGTCCTTGCAGCGGTGTATGCCTTAGTTTGGATTCAAACCTGTTTGATACTTATTTGTATATATCTATCTATCAATTTATAATTTAAGTATGAACCTTATGATTATTTATAAACATTTTTTATTAGTGTTAGGGTTTGATCAAAGCAGAGCGTTATTCGACAATTCGTTTTGCGAAATTAACTATTCGATGGACCTTAATTAGGTTTTACAACTGCTGCGTATGTCTATATAACTCATAATAGTTACAACTGGATTTGATAATTGTATGTTATTTTGCAATTTATGTTGACGATTAGTTTTGTATATAGCTACTTTACTGTAAATTTGTACAATAAGTTTTATATTTTTGTTATCTGCTTAGTAATTTTAAATTTGGATTCTTATAATTGTGTAAGTCAAATTTTTTTGTATCACTAACTCTAATTAACGTTGCATATGTTGTATGTGTGTGTTTTCTGTTGTGAGCCGATGTTAGTTGTATAAAGCGTTAACTTCTTTTTTTGGTGTGTAGTATTCACTATTCAATTAGTACACCCGTGACAAACAATTAATCTAAATCTTTATTGAAACTGTGTTATATAATGTGCATATGACGTAGAGTATGTACGTTTTGTAGCGTATCTTTATCCTCAATTTTTCCTTTTTGGTGCTTAGAACATTGAGAAAGGTGGAAGTATCCTCAATTTTTTCGTTGAGATGCCGACACTGGGCTTCTTAATGGATTTGTGATTTCTCTGGCTTGCGAGTTGGTTTGATTAGGTTTGTTTTCAGTTTTTGCTTATAAAATTTTTTATCTTTGTAGATGATTTGATCCAGGTTACACTGCTTAAATTGGTGTAGTCTTTTGAATTTGATACGCTAAAACATGTTTGTCAATGTTTGTTGGTTATGTGTTTCAATATGGTCTTTAACCATTTTGGAAAATATTTGGAACTTGACCCAAAAGATTATCAGGACCTTCAATTTCTCTCTTCTTTCTTTTCCACTTTTTCTGTTTTTGAGGTAAAAGGGACACTAAATTACAAAAATTGTATCATGTAGGTGATGGAATCTGGATCAAATCTTGTGTTAGTTATGCGATCGACCCAAAGATGGCACCTTTAAACATTGTTTTGACATAATTCTCAACTGCTTTTGCAAATTAGAGTTAGTGAAATTTGTTTAAAAATTTCTTTCGCGTGTAGCTGGAAGAATTTATTGCAAACGTGTGACGGATGAGACACCGTTGCATAAGGTTATAAAGCGTAGAGATTGTTTTTGGTGATTGAATGGCAGACTATGGTCATGTGGCACGTGTAGTGGTGGCCAAATGAGGAGGGTTGATGGGTTATATGATCAGTTTGGATTACAAATGGCCAAATTACAGTTACTTGATACTACCAGCTCCCTTAATAATCATGCCTATTAATATCTATTTTTTACTTGATGAGTTAAATATGTGATGTATACTAAATCGAACTGAAGGTACCTGTTCAACTGCCCTTGAGCATTGAGCAAGCACGAAATAACACCTAATGATATGCGTTCAAACTAAGCACGGTACAGAGTTCTATTGGCTATACACGGGCTGGAAATAGTGTGATTTTGAAATTTTATAGTAAGTATGTAAATTGTGTGAATTTTTATTTTATTTATTTGCAACTACTTGAATTTTAGTCGGTTTTTGGGTTTGAAAGCAAATGAGAATAGAAGAATGTGAGTTGGTCGACTTGGTTGATTAGATTGAGAAGCTTGAACGAAAACTACTTTCTCACCCGTTAAATACGGTATCATCATCAACTTTTCTCCTTTTATTTTTTACTCATATCAAATTTCTTTGACCTTTTAAGGGAGCAATAGATCACATTTATTGCTTGAAATTTCACTTACATAGTGTTCATGACTTGAGTTGGTTCATAAATTTGGGTCTGATAGTGGTTTAATCTAATGTTCATTTCATACATTCAGACCTTATTAATTGAAAATTTACAGTTGGATGCAAGCTTGAAACAGGACAATTTGAACTGCATTATATATAAAAGGCTATTTATGAAATGACCGAGATAAGTATGTTGGTACTTCTGCTTGCTTCTGGTAAGTCCATGGTTCATGATTCAAGCACTTTTCCGACTGTTCGAAGTTCAAATATTGTAGGTACGTTTTTGATCTCATTTTGTATTCGTTGTGTGGTATTCATTTGTCTTTATTATTATTTTATAAATGTTGTTTTATCATACTTTTGTGCAGATGTTGTGCAGGTACAAAAGTAAGTTTGAAGACCGTCCGCTACTTGAGCTGGACAACGAACAATTTGCCGACGCCGGAAAAGAAAAGAATAAGAACAGATACACAATATCCCATACTTCAAAACCTAAACACATACAAGGTACAACACACTTAAACCAAAACTACGATATTACGACATTTACATTTAACAGCCATATTATTGCAACAATTATTAATAGTTTATTCTCTTGATTTGTCCATTCACATTTCGGTTTCATAGGCTTATACTCCTTTTGAGTATTATTATTATTGTGGTATAAATTTATTTTACTAATGTCAGTGGTACTATCTTGATTTTCATCTATATGGAGTTATCTGAAGCTTATATAATGCCATAGTTTTTGATTAAACAAATTTTTTATTTACCCATTAGTTGAAAAATCCGATCATTCTCTAGCAAAGATTAGGATACCAAATAGTTCCTTTGCACACAGACTTATACATTGTCCAACAAATTATTCTTCTATGACTGCAGATTCGCCCGTTCACATGCGAAGCAACAATCGGAACAATTATTGTAAGATTATTATTTTATGAAGGATGGTTCACTTTTTGGATGCAAACCTTGTGGGTCAAAGGCCGGTAACAAGGTTATTGGTTCTACTGCTAAAATGATGTAGGATGTCAACAATGGTTTTCAAGTTAATAGAAGTGTACCCAAAGTAAGTAACCTTTAGGTTTGTATAACCTGATACAATTGCAGTCATGATGTATATCTAGAATTTTTTGACCATGTTTATGCAAACATTTTTTAATTGTTCTTTGACTTTAACCCGGGCTATGCAATATTGAAGTTAATAAAATTTGGGTCTTTTTTCGTACTATATAAGGCTTATACTACAACATAAATAATACTACTACGTATTAAATAACAATGTATGAAAAAAAGCTCTTTATGTTATATTTCAGTAGGCTTATAACTACCTTTAGTGGTCTGGTTCAATATATTCAAATTGAAAGAACCAATAAAAGAGAGATGTGTTGTAGAAGATATAGGAGAGAAAGAGGTTGAAGAGGTGTGATGTATTTAATGTATATGTGTGTTTTTGTAACTTACATTATGCACATATATATAGTACAAATTTTACTATCCATATTTGACTAATTACCATCCATATTTAACTACTAAATTTACAACACTCCCCCTTGGATGGTAATTTTTTTTAAAGAGCAATTAATACTGCTTCGTTAAAAACCTTGCTAAAGAAAACCCAGTGGGATAAAACTTTAGCTAAGGAAAAAAGAGTGCAGCATAGAGTTGACTCCCCCTCAAGTAGACAACGCTGAGTCGTCACATCTTTTGAACTTGCCCCATGCCAATATTGTGAACGTATGTTTTGAAAACAGCGATTGACAGTGCTTTGGTATAAAGATCAGCAGAGTTGTTGATTGAACGTATCTCATTTTAAACTGGTTGTCTTCTACGAGATCTTGAGTATATGAGAAGAATCTGAGGTTTTCATCTGAAACAGTATCATCTAAATCTTTTATGACAAGTTTGACCCATGTGATTTGTCTACAGTCTCCTTCATGGTTTGCTCAAACTGTTGTTTCAATTCCTATTCCCTTTCAGTCTTTTTCTGAGCCTTACCAATATACCATTCTTTTCCATCAAACTTATGACCGTTAAGACCGTTTATAGCTTTAGCGCCTCGTCAGCATTTATGTTTTGTTCTGTCATTTTTGATACTCTTCTTTCATTTGTACTATGTAAGCTGTATTATCTTCATAGATAGTTGTTGGGCTTTTATAGCGTTCTAGTCCACAAGAATCAATAATGATTTGTATCATTGATCTTAACTAAAATCATTCCCGAGTAGCTTCATGTAATGCAATCACTTCGGCATGATTTGATGATGTTGCAACAAGTGTTTGTTTTGAGAACGTCATGATATTGCGGTGCCTCCATTTAGGAATAAATATCCAGTTTGAGATTTAGCTTTATGTAGATTAGATAAATAATCTGCATATGTATAACCAAACAAATCTTGTTTCGAGTTGTTAGAATAAAATAATTATAAATCAGTAGTTCCTCGAAGGTATCAAACTATTTGTTTGATCCCATTCCAATGTCTTTTGGTAGGGGCTGAGCTGAACCTTGTCAACAAATTAACTGCAAAAAAAATGTCAGATCTTGCATAATTTGTAAGATACATAAGAGCCCTAATTGCACTAAAATATGGAACTTCTGAACCAAGAAGATCTTCATGATCTTCTAGAGGATGAAATGGATTAGTATCAATATTAAGATCTAACAACCATATGAGTACTTAATGGTTTTTGTCTTGTCCATATTAAAATATTTTAAAATCTTTTCGGTATAAGTTGTTTGATGTATAAGTAAGTCATTAGTTATATGCTCAATATGTAAATCAACGTAATACTTGATTTTTTTTTATTTTAAAATCTTTCTTTAGAAGTTGAATGGCTTCATAGATTTCTTTATTTAAGATAATTGATATAAACAGCTATGATCACATATCCGAACATTGTTTTTATAAAACACACGTGCAAATAAGTTTATATGTATACCCTTTTCTTATCAAGTAGTAATTTAATCGATTATACCACATACGTCCCGATTGTATAAACCCATTTAGAAATCTTTGTGATTTAATGGAATATATTTCCTTGGGTTTTGCATTAGATGCTTATGATACCTTAACCCTTCAGGTATATTCATATATATATATATATATATATATATCACTATTAAGTGATCCATACAGATAAGTAGTAACAACATCTATGAGATGCATTTAAATAACTACCAGGTTGATTAAGTATCTAATAAGTAATTATATTCATTATAGGAGGATAAGTTTTTCTCCTAATTCATTTCTGGTCTTTGTGGGAAATCTTGAGTTACAAGTCTAGTTTTGCCTTGTAACTTCATTTGCACATTTCTTTTTGGATAAAAATTCATTTGTATCCCATTGTTTCACATCTTTAAAAGTGATAACGATTGATCCAAAAACTTTTCTTTTATTGAGCGATTCTAATTCAGCTCGTATTGCTCCTTTCCGTTGAGTTCAATCACGTCTATTTTGATATTCAATGACAGATTTTGGTTCCAGATCATCATCTTTATTCATGATGTCATTGTAACATTATATGAAAATATCTCATCAAGATTTTTCATTTCATTTCAGTTTCATAATATTGCATAATTTATTGCAATTTATGTATTTACATTTATCAATATCCTCTGCAGAAGGAGTATTTATTTGTGGTTCTTGTTGAACACTTTCTTTTACCTCATTATCAGCTGATTTTCTTTTTCGAGGATTTTTATCTTTGGAACCAATTGGTCTCCACGTTTCTGCCGTAGCAAAGACTCATGAGTGACATTATTGCCAGCTTTTGTAATTTCAATTCTAGCTGAAGCATTTACTGCTGGTATATATGATTTAGTCACTTATTTTTTGTATCTTTAAATGCATAAAGTAATTAATTTGCAAGTTCTTGCATATGCATTATATTTGAACTTTCTTTTCGCATTCTTTTGTGCGATGATCAATATTCCCTAATTGATGTTCACACCATGAAACATCATTTTATTTATATTTCATTTCTCCCCCTAATATAGGGAACAATGTTTCATTAAAGTGACAATCGACAAAACTTGCTGTAAAAACATCACCCGTCATGGGTTCAATATATCTTATGATTGAAGATGTTTCATATCTAACATATATTTCAATCCTTCTTTGAGGAACCATTTGTTGTGATTGTTCAATTAAAAATACACTGCACAACCAAATGTTATAAGATGGAAAATATTCGGTCTCCACCAAAATTAAGTTGGTAATGGAGAATATTTATAACTTGCACTTGATTTAATGCGAATTAATGTCACATCATGTAAATTTACATGTCCTCATATAAATATTGAGAGTTTTGTACTCATTTCTAATTGTCTTGTTATTAGCTGTAAGCGTTTATCTATTGATTCAGCTAAACCAATTTTGTGTATGCACATGAGCAACTGGATGTTCAACAACAATCCTTGTAGACATATAATAATCATTAAAAGCTTGAGATGTTAACTCACCAGCATTATCAAGTCTCATCCTTTTAATGGTGTAATCAGAATAATGTGTTCTTAATTTAATAATTTGTGCAAGAAACTTTGCAAATGCCATATTATGGCTTGATAACACATAAACATGAGACCATGCGTTAGATGTGACTATTAGAAAAATGGTCCACATGATGGATGAATTGGTCCATATATATACCCTTGAATTCTTTCAAGAAACATTGGTGATTATTTCTCAATGTGCTTTTCATTAATCGCCATATGTGATTTTCATTAATCACCATATGTGCTTTTCGTTAATCACTATATGTGCTTTTCATTAATCACCATATGTGATTTTCATTAATCACCATATGTGCTTTTCATCATATATCATTTTCACCATATGCGCTTTTAATCATATGTGCTGCGCTTTTCGTCATATGCACTTTTCATTATATGCGCTTTTAATTATATGCGATGCGCTTTTCATCATATGCGCTTTTTATCATATGTGCTTTTAATCATATGCGCTGCGCTTTTCATCATATGCGCTTTTTATCATATGCGCTTTTAATCCTATGCGCTTTTCGGTGCTACATAGATATTTTTCATTTTCGATTATCATTGACTGATAATCATATCCATTATGATATATATCAGAGAAACTTAACAAATTTCTCTTTGATTTGGGAGAAAACAAGACATTGTTTACCAAAAAATTCGTACCATTTGATAATATGAAATTTTGCCTTTTTCGTTCCTTATATCAAGTTTGCAAGAGCTGATATAGTATTTATAATTCCTTCATTTGATTTAAATCAATGAAATATTTCTTAGATTTGATCATAGTGTGTATGTTACTACTATCTGCAATACATAGGTCTTTACCATTTAATTGATGTTGTATTTCAGCAGGATTCATACTAAAACTTCAAATAAGATAAGCAAATAATGAGTTATATTTCAGCAAGATAATCAAATTATATTACCTGCAAACAAGTTATAATCTGAAGTACATAAAAGATAACACTTAATAAAACATATGCGTTATGGCCTAAAACCATTTATTTATGAGTGATACATAAAAAAAACTAGGCATCTTAGAAAATTCAAACCATTCAAGTCTTAAGGTAGCTCAGGGTTAATTTAATCAAGATTTGTCAACAGATTCACTCTCGTTTTCTTTTCTTTTGGGACTTATTTGTAGAGCTAAACAAGATGTTCATGTATTCAAGAAATACTAGACTGATGATCCACGTTACCAGATCATTAATAAGAATCTCCGGAATTCTTATAAGAGCGTCTACTAATATCTTTAATTTTATTCTTTCATGGATCACCGTTATTATTATTATTATTTTTTTTTTGATAATTAATATCGTATCTATCTTTGAGTATTTTCCATAATACACTTGGATTTTCGATCATATAATATGTAGATTCTAAGGACTCGTCAATATGTTTGCTAAGAAAAATACTTACTATTGCTTTCTCTTGTTCGGAATAATTGTTATTTTCATTCAGGGTTTCTAAAATACCGTTTGATTCGAGATGTTTTTCTATATTCATAACCCATGTTAAGTAGTTGTTCCCACTTGTTCTAAATGAGCAAATTTAAGCCTTTTCAAATTCGACATTTTCTATTATCAAAAAGATGAATAACATAAATCATAATCATAATCAACTTCTATTCATAGACAAATAATAAAATGAAATTAGAATCATTTTAAATTCATAAGTAGTAAACAACAGAATAATGGTATGATTACAAATAATAAAACCACAAGGGTAGGATAGAATATAGGTTCACCCGGTGGTATATTAGCAACAATGATGATAGTTAATATGACCAATACAATAGGAAAAATCATCCTTGTGTGAATCATTTTTACAAAAACTTTTTGAGAGTAGTAATCTGAAAAATGAAGATTGATTTGTGAAAATGTGAAAACGGAGATGTTTATTTTATATTTGAAAAATATAGTTGTTGTAACGTCGTCAGTTGACGTTAACAACCGTTATGTATATATGACCGTTGTAACGTCGTTAGTTGACGTTAACGAATAAAGTCACTATATCAAAACGCGTATAAGTAATATAAAGGACAAGATTTTTTTTTCTTATTTTAACTTTTAAGATTTACTTTTAATAAAAATACAAACTACTTTTTCTTATTTTAACTTTTAAGATTTACTTTTAATAAAAATACAAACTACTTTTTCTTATTTTAACTTTTAAGATTTACTTTTAATAAAAATACAAACTACTTTTTCTTATTTTAACTTTTAAGATTTACTTTTAATAAAAATACAAACTACTTTTTCTTATTTTAACTTTTAAGATTTACTTTTAATAAAAATACAAACTACTTTTTCTTATTTTAACTTTTAAGATTTACTTTTAATAAAAATACAAACTATTTTTTCTTATTTTAACTTTTAAGATTTACTTTTAATAAAAATACAAACTACTTTTTCTTATTTTAACTTTTAAGATTTACTTTTAATAAAAATACAAACTACTTTTACTTATTTTAACTTTTAAGATTTACTTTTAATAAAAATACAAACTATTTTTTCTTATTTTAACTTTTAAGATTTACTTTTAAGAATAAACATTAGTATGCATGAAATAAATAATGATTAATTGCATAAGTAATCATAAATGTTAGATAACATATAAAGACCCCATCGTATTCGTATTGATCGGAATTAATCTCGACCCATGGTACCGTGTTGTCAAATGACGTGTTGCGTATATAAAGTACCGTGTTGTCAAATGACGTGTTGCGTACAATCATGAGGTCTTGATTAGTGACGTGTGCTTGCTTAGATAAACCTTGATTATACGGAGCACTTCGTGCTGATAACGTGTTATATTTCAGTAGGCTTATAACTACCTTTAGTGGCCTGGTTCAATATATTCAAATTGAAAGAACCAATAAAAGAGAGATGTGTTGTAGAAGATATAGGAGAGAAAGAGGTTGAAGAGGTGTGATGTATTTAATGTATATGTGTGTTTTTGTAACTTACATTATGCACATATATATAGTACAAATTTTACTATCCATATTTGACTAATTACCATCCATATTTAACTACTAAATTTACAACACTTTAATTGAATTTTTAAAATTTAATAATGTGTATTGTAATAATTTTATCTCAGCCGAAACTGAGATCCGTCCTATAATAGACATCTTTTTCCCACATTACAATAAATTATGCCAACTAAAAAAGATTATGCAAAACAAAATGTTGTTAAGACAATTTATGGAAGATAAATGTCACAAACTTTACACTATATGATGTGAGTTGGAAATAATGTTTTTTATATTATATCTACCTCACGGCCTGGCTAGCCTGCCTACGGTAGTGGGAATTGTCCTTTTCGTAATCATCATACATTTAAAAAAAAAAAAAAAAAAAATCTTGAATCTTTGAAAACATCAACATTAAACATCAATAAAGTTATATGATTTCAGTAACTTTAATAAGATTATGGAAATGCAAGTTCCAACATATATGTTTCATAAAACCTAAGAGGTTTCACACTACTCCTACGTATGCATATGATATAATTCAACACAATTTGTTAATCAATGATTTTTTTTTGTACAACAAGACATATGTACAACGACAATACTCAATTCTGCGAATGCGGGGTATAGGGTACAAGATAACATGTGTGATATTGGAGTTTTAGTAGTTGCGGTACACTAAAGCATAGTGCAAATTATTTGCCACACCCCGGGTGAAAATTCAATTGATTAGCATATTAGCTAATTCCAAATACAACAAACATATTACAACATATTAGAGTAGCTCTATGATGGTGCTTATGTTTATTGCTCTACATTTTAAATGAGTAACTAATCAACTATTAAAATTGTTATTGTTAATCTGGTTGTACATTTATTTAATTAACATTTACAAACATGTGGTATTTTTTATAAGTTCTTATTCTTGTAGGCGGTAATATGGGCGGGCTAACCAGAGGGAGATTGAAGAAAACAGACATCATGCTTTTATTTGTGATTTTATCATACATCTAATGTGTTTCTATTTTAACGTTTTTGAATACTATTTTATAGAGCTGCCGTGCAATGCACGGGCTCTTAAATCTAGTACGGAGTACAAAACATGAAAGCAAGCATGGGGACTGGAACACTAGCACAAACGAGCCAATCTATAGTTTCTATTATATTGCTAAAATGATGATGTCATTATTATGCTAATTCCTTTGTTAAGAAAAAATCAAAAAGAAAAAAGAAAAAAATCTAAGCATGGTGAGTGATGTCATTAATTTAAATAATTTTAAATTAAAATTAAATCTTATTAATTAATTATTATTATTAAATCAATAATTATTTTAATTACTAAAATTAAATAATTTTACTTAATTATTTTGAATTGAGTACGAGAAGGTATATAAGTTAGGCACAAGGAAGTCAATTATACATTTATATTTTAATTTACACTTTTAAAATAAAATGACAACCAATATTATCTTTTATGATTGGATGTGGATTGTTTAATATGCATTTTAGGTGTTTGATGAAATGTTCAGCTGACGAGTTTCTTAGTCGGACTATGTGATTCCACGGGTCATTAAACTAAATAATTTTAGTATTTACATTCACTTAATACCTAAAACATATCATTAAACTGTTTTATTTAAACAAACCCGTGTTCCACGGGTCATTTCACCAGTTTTTATAATTCTTCTTCTCACACGCATTTTCGTTTAGATAATTCATCTTCTCACACGTGGCAACTTTTTTTTTTTTTTTTTTTTTCAGTCAAAATTTATTAACATCCAGCTCTACAATTGCATCTAGTAGCCACCATCTGTCCCCTTCAATTTTCCCCTAAATAAAAAATATATAAATAAAAATAAATTATTCTTCGTCTCCAACATTTTTGGTTAACCAAAAACACTCTCACTCCACAATCACTAAATTGCAATCTTCTCACCACTTATAACGAACTTTTAATCACCTCTCATCCCCCTAAAAAAAACCCGGTCATGTCCTGGTTCAGAAACCTAACACGGTTCACCACACCGGTCAAGAACCGAACCGCTTCCACCGCCAAATTCACTCCCACTTTATTCTCATTACAACACCTCCACCACTTCACCACCGGTGATGCGGCTGTTCAGCCGACGTCAGGTCTGGGACCCACCAAGAAAACCGACAAACCTAGAGTGGTGGTATTGGGATCCGGTTGGGCCGGGTGTAGGTTAATGAAAGGGATTGATACTAGCATATACGATGTCGTTTGTGTGTCTCCCAGAAATCATATGGTTTTCACTCCTTTATTAGCTTCTACTTGTGTTGGTACTCTTGAATTCCGGTCTGTTGCTGAACCCATTGGTAGGATTCAACCGGCGATTTCTTCTGAACCCGGTTCGTTTTTCTTTTTGGCTAATTGTAAAGGACTTGATGCCAAGAATCACGAGGTATGTGATTATATTCATGTTTTTTTTATTCAAGAGAATAAAGTTTGAATCTTTGATTTGAAAAACAGATTTTTTTTTTCTTCATGATTTTGTAATGGAATGAATAAAGTCTGAATATTCGATATGAAAATTTTGATTTTTAAATGACAGGATTAATGCAATTGTTTAATCTTGAATTATGACATACACATTTGAATTATAATCTGTGTACATTCATGTTAGTGTTGTGAGTTCTATAACATTGAATGTGGAAAAAGTATGAATCTTTGACCAATTAAGCAAGTAAAATTGATTGATTGAACTGTTTGCATAATTTGTCTGACATAGACTATATATTTGAATTATCATATATATTGGATGGTGTTCTATAATAAGATGTAAATGGTTATGTAATCTGCATACATTCATGTTAGTTTCTGAAAATGTGTTTTATAAATGTAAATGAGCTTTAGAATTCGAGTTAATAAGTTTGTCCTGTTCGGATATAATGATTTGATGATTATGTTAAGAGTGAACATAATTTGATTTGGGAGCCATCCAAGAATTGTTTTAAATAGATTATCGAAATAGATGTAGAATTACCCAATTTTCGTTATCTTTTGGTTTAATAAAATGTTTAGCCTAATATGATAGTTGATCATTATTATTGATTGATCATGAATGGTTTGTGCAATTTTAGGTGCATTGTCAAACAGTAACAGACGGATTACAATCACTAAAGCCATGGGATTTCAAGCTTTCGTATGACAAATTAGTCCTTGCTTCTGGAGCCGAGGCTTCAACTTTTGGAATAAACGGTGTGAAAGAACACGCTATTTTCCTTCGCGAAGTGCACCATGCTCAAGAAATTCGAAGAAAGTTGCTTCTCAACTTGATGCTTTCTGATGTGCCCGGTACAATAATTCGTAATTCGTTCCTACTTTAAAATACTCTGTCTTGATTTCATATATTATAAGGTTGAATTTGTGGAATACGATGTTTTGACAGGTGTTACTGACGAAGAAAAGCGTAGACTTTTGCATTGTGTCGTTGTTGGTGGCGGTCCCACTGGAGTTGAGTTCAGTGGCGAATTAAGTGATTTTATTATGAAAGATGTTCGTCAAAGATACTCGCATGTTAAAGATTACATTCATGTAACTTTGATTGAGGTGAGGTTTATACTTTTGGAGGTTTTTTTTTATAATGGTGGATGTTTGGACGGGTTGGGTAATGGGTCAAAAACGATAGTTTTTAAGTGCAGTTGGATTGGTTCAACAGCCCCTTAATCACACTTGTGAATTCTTACTAAATGATTCATGATCCCAAAGTCAAAATAGTATAATGATGCAAGTTTTTGAATAAAGCAATGTAGGAGTTGTATGCACACTATGCCGAATTTCAACCCCATAAACTTGTTTGACCCAACCTGTTTCCTTGGTAGTTAAGTTTTATGATTTGACCCATTTGAGATTTAAACAGAATTCAAATTGGCCCATTCATAAACAAATGGGTCAAAATTGTCATCTCTTGTTTTTATGTACATACTTTTGCACGCTCTTGAAAGCCAGATGAATTTATGCAGGCCAATGATATCTTATCTTCATTTGATGATCGCCTCAGGGTGTATGCAACTAAGCAGCTGACGAAGGTAACGTACTATCTCTCTTGAGAACGGTTTGTCGTGATTTTTTAAGTATCAAGAAGTCTACTTCCTTTTTCTATTTTGTGAAAATCTTTTCTTCTTTTCTTTTTTTATATCTTCTTTTAGTATATAATACGAAAGTCATAATTATGGTCAAAAAATAGAATATTGACCTTTAGATAAGTTCATAACTATGATTTTCAATGATGATGTCATACTCTCTCCAAATCAACAATTGATTTGAACTTTCAACAATTCATTTGAATTTCAACCATCGATTTGTAACAAATTCAATTCTCTCTTATATATAAAAACGTAAAACAAACTCAATTATCTTAATGTTCTTCTATATTAGAAAGAAAACTTATTTGTTTATTATAATATTATTAAATATAAATATAAATATTAGTTATTAATTTCGTAAAGTCGTGGGTGTACACTAGTGTTAATTACATAACAAAAGAGTTACAATCTTGATTTATAACACAGTAGAAAGATAAAGGATAATTGTGATCTGGAATTTGGAACTCAAAGCAGAGTCAGCACATATATTTTCAAACTAACTTTATTTAAAGTCTATTAATTTCTTTTTTAGTCCGGAGTTCGTCTAGTTCGTGGTACCGTTAAGGAGGTTCAATCTAAGAAGATAGTTCTCAGTGATGGTACGGATGTTCCGTACGGTTTATTGGTGTGGTCTACTGGTGTGGGGCCCTCATCTTTCATCAGAGATATGGACCTTCCAAAGGCTCCTGGTGGAAGGTATAAATGTTCATAATCTATCAATTTTTGGCATATGGGGCCTGATTTTAACATTTTGTATTAATAGTTGGAACTGATATTGTACGTGTGTAGGGTTGGGATCGACGAGTGGTTAAGGGTACCGTCAGCACCTGATGTTTTTGCGATCGGTGATTGTAGCGGGTACCTTGAGAGTACCGGAAAAGCTACCCTTCCTGCTTTGGCGCAAGTAAGTAGTACCGCAACCGTGTTATCAGTTATTGTTTTCAATATGGGCCAATATTGGGTCATTGTTACTACTGGACGAAGCGGACCTCATGGGGTTGGGGTTTTATTTATTTCAAAAGGTGATGCTTCACTTGAGTTACTAGTGATCACAAAAACGAGTTTAGTTTAACAAGAATTTAAATTTTAGACAGGACAGTATAAGAGGTTGTCAGCCTTATAATTAAGTTTTTTGGGCCATTATTATCGTGTGTCATCTGTTTGGCTTAGAGATGAGCAACGACTGCTTAAAAATGGTTTTCAGTCCAGTTTTCATGCAGAAAAGACAAGACCGGGTCTCTCTGCCCTCGGGTAAAGCGGGGGATGACTTTATTTACCCTTGGGCAACGTTACCGGCTAATCGGGGGTACTCGGTCGGGACTTTAAAGGGAAAGGGAGTAATTGGCAACTCGGGATAAATTGGAGATTAATCGGATATAACCTTTTATACATTTAAATAATGAATTTTAAATTTATATGTGGGAGAAGAAAACCATAAACATCAACTTAAACATAATTTTCTAGAACATAAATATAATCGTTTATTTTTTCAAACACTCTAAAATTCTAGTTTAAAGTCATAATTTAATATTGACCAGTTTTGACTTTTACCGATTTTGACCGAATAAATCTGACTTTAACCAACAAATCCGATTTTGACCCATTAACCGACGTCAACCGCTCAATTAATCGTATTTTAGAAAATTGGATCGGCCTGTTCTTAATAAGGAGTAATCGGGGAGTTTTACAACAATGCCCTTGGTGGAGATATGACTTAACTTTTTTCTGGGGCAGAGGAAAGATCGTCTACATCTCACCTTAGGAATTAGGTATTGTTGTTATATAAGCTTGGGTTAATAGATTTTCAACGAACCGCCATTGGGTATCTCAGCTCATTTTCACTTTTACAAATACATCATTGCATATAATTAAATACGTTGGAAAACTTCAAAATACTACAAAATGTTATATTGGTCTCATTTCAGTTTTGTAAAACCGGTTTAGACAGTTTAAAGCTAGTTTTAGTCTGGTTTATGACTGGTTTCAGTCTTTAACCGGTTTTGGACTGATACTAGTTTTAGTCTGGACTGATATCATCCAGATCCTAACCAGTTTTGTGACTGAAAGTAGGACAGACGCGCAGTCCTAGAATCGAACGGTCTATTTCCATTCCGGTCTGTATAGGACCGGTGTCAGTTTTAGATTGTTTTTGGTCATCTCTAGTTTGACCCATCTCTTCCCCCTTTTTGCTATCCTTTATTATTTGGCTCGTCTGAGATGAAGCGTATAATGAAATGACCCATTAATAAGTGATATGAGTAAAAACACGTGGGTAGGGTGAGTTTTAAACTCAATGTGTGCAGCCTAACCTGGGTGTCCCAGTGACCATTTCGCCACCCCAGGATGTGGGGTGATAAAGTTATGACCTGAGACCTCTTGTGAGAATACCAAGCCGCCTTGGTACTAGGCCACAATAAACGGGTCAAAATTGCTACCTTCGCTTCCTTTTATCTGTAATCATAGTATCTCACACACAGATGTACGTTTTAGGTGGCAGAGAGAGAGGGTAAATACCTAGCCGAACTTCTAAACAAGATCGGTAAAGCGGGTGGCGGATTTGCTAACAGTGGTGGCGATATCGAACTTGGGGCCCCGTTTGTTTATAAGCATTTAGGATCCATGGCGACCGTTGGGAGTTATAAGGCTCTTGTTGATCTCAGACAAAGCAAGGTAAAACAATTCGTTTATCCCACTTTTTATTTTGTTTTAAGAGACGGTTTTTTCCCATTTATGTGTATCTTTTCAACGTGTTTAGGAAGCGAAAGGTTTGTCGCTTGCGGGATTTCCTAGTTGGTTCATTTGGCGTTCTGCTTATCTCACACGTGTTGTCAGCTGGAGAAATAGATTTTATGTGGCGATTAACTGGCTGACTACATTCGTATTCGGTCGTGATATAAGTCGGATATAAACTTCGTCACGTACGGTACGTTTTCTTCCTTTAAATACTAAAACCTTTAACAACATATGAGCTAGATATGTCAGAATGGGTGGGCTGGATAATGGGTCAAAATCAATACTTTCAATGCAGGTCCAATCAAATTGGACTGGACTGTGACCTTTCAACATTTTTATGTTAATTCTTTATTTAAATAATGGATTTTGAACATTTAAACACTATTCACATGCTTGAATTGGCCTCCTATATGACTTATTTTATATATGACCAGGTTTAAAAATTGTACCAATTCGACCCGGTTGGAAATAAAGATACAAAAAAAAAAAAAAAAAAAAAAAAAGAACCGTCGTACTTGCAACACAATCTCAATCTCCTTTCAGTTTAGGAATGGTTCATTTGGAGCATCATCGTATCGAAGAACTCAAAATGATTGTTTTGTTTCTTATTGTTTATCCTCGTTTTATTATGTAAAGGACTACACACTTTTGGTAATCATCCGTATCCATATACCGATTATATTTTTATTAAGTATATATGATTTTTTAGATTATTGGTTTCGAAAATAAAAGGTACAAGGACTACTAAAAAGTTGAAATAATTTTCATTATTAGTGAGATTTTATGGTAGAGTATATATAGAATCTTATGTTAGTTAGGTTGCGTGGTTGTTAACTTCGTTGTTTTAGGTTTTGTTGTTTGTTTGGATTTTATTGTTAAGCTTGTTTTTTTAGGGAAAAAAAATATATTCAAAATCTTGCCATTTTTTGAAAATTTTACATCATAATGAAAATCACAATAGAAAAGGTGCACTGATGTTGAAGAAAAATAAACAGATTTGCTCTTGAATAAGCAGACAAAAGGTGATTGATTGCACATGTGAAAGTATACATGAAGGCCATCAACATAATCTGAAACCATGAATAACATGAACATATGCAATAGCGAATAGGTTAAAGATTTCGATACCGATCTCTTGTTTGGTACTGATATCTTCTTTGGTGGTTACTCTTGGACAATTATACTCTACATCTTTGTTTGTGTTATATAATATGTTTAGTGAAAATTATACTAAGACTGAATCTAACGCGGCGTCAGATGGGCCAGCGTCAGACGAGTTGGCATAAACTGACGCCCCTGACGCCATTAACGGGGCGCCAGTTTTTGACGCTGGGAGGCGTCAGTCGGCATTTTGACTGAAAAAAAGGGGCTTCAAATGGTGTGGTGGTAGCAAATGATTGGGTGGGGTAATATATCCGTTACCCAACGGATATATACCTGTTTTTTCATTATTTTTTTTAAAACTCAATTTTTACTCCATTTTACTCCTATTTAAACCCCAACAATCATATCATTTTTCACACAATTCATTCTTACTTGCTCTATTTCTTTCTACTTTTTATTTTTTTTTACAAAAGTTTATTAGTTTATAAATGGGTTCTGACTCCGAAGATTTGCGGATTGTTCAATTAATTCAAGAAATAGAAGATGATGATTCCGAAGTCGAATCGGCACCATCTATTCCGAGAGTTAGAGGTTACATTCCTAGGGAACGGGAGGTTGCTGCACAACGTTTGTAGAAGATGCGAATTAGTTTTTTTTTTAATCTATGTAATCGTCAATCTATGTACTTTTAAATTCTTATCAAAAATTAATTATGTATTTTTTTTATTAATGTTATTTATTTTATTTTGTTGTATTTATTTACCATTTTATTGTAATTTATTTTATTTTGTTGTATTTATTTACCATTTTAAATCATTTGAAAAAAAAAAAAAAACTGATGGACCCTACTGAATTTAACACTGGCATTTGACATTTGGGGTTATTGAGGGGTCAAAATTTGACACTGCCATGTCATAGGCAGATGCACTTTTTGAGCCAAAAAGTACAAATCTGCCTGTGATGTCACAGGCAGGGTTAGAAACATTCTAATGAAAACATGTTTAAATCAGTTCATTTATACAAAATCAAATAATATATAATACAAATAAAAATAAAAATATTTGAAGTTAAGAAAAAAAAGAGTGAAAATTTAAAACGGGACAATTATGTTGGAACGGATGGAGTGATGATTTGAGATAACCTAATCTACAATGTCAAATAGTACGGAGTATAAGTTTTCATAAACAACAAATTGTTTGGATTTTGGGAACTAAATATGAATATATGATAGTTATTATATACTGTAATGGCCTAAACAGCATGATTTGCAAAATATTTGAAATAACATGCGACAGATTCTATTAACAATAACTAAATATACTAAATCCTAAAGAGGCCCAACATGGCTTGGACTAAAATGTGACATATTCAAGATTGTTTGATATCATTATATCAAAACAAGTATAGGTATAACCGAATTACCATCTCAATATTTTCATATAATCAAACGATATGAGTTGTATTTCCATTAACGCCTTCGAAGCATTCCAACACGAATTTGAAAACACTTTTCGGTTACGATTTCGCCATATTAAATATCCACTCGTCCACTCCAACGCTTAACAAATTAACGAGTCAAGAGGGGATAGGACCCTATTACAATTTCCACGAAAGGCTTCGCCAATGCTTAGATTTGTAACCAGGCCTAACCCCCACCATTTATATATTTTTTCCCAAACATCTAACGAGTGTCTACAAAAGAACAATGAATGTTCAATTGTTTCCACGTCGTCATTACATATAGGGCATCTAACGGAATCCAAGTCTATACCTCTCTGCAACTGGTCCTACTTCTTAAGTTAATTTCCTACTGTTCCCTGCTAGTTTGTTTGCTGTCTGTTTTTCAAATTATCGAGTTCATACCAGGCTCAGGCTGCGTCCTTCGAGTCTCAGTATCTTGTATTCCGTCTATATCATGCATCGAGTCTGTATATGTTTCGTGTTTTGTATTGGGCTGGGCCCCCTCTTGGCCCTTCGAGTTATATAATTTTTGCTTTTTGAAAAAAAATATTTTCATATAAAAGAAGATATAATATAACTTTGTGGGAACCACTTATATCTTGTCTTGATCGTATTATAAATCTTGAATGCATGGATGTAAATTGTGCACGTTTTGCGAAATTTACATTAATGACAAAAATGTGGTTTTGATGACTTGAGACCCAAACCCGAAACTTTGGCACAGTTCACTTTACTCTGACTCGTGTTGAACATTTTTGCAACACACTCATTTCTAGCATTTACAAAGTATTCTGAAGGCTTGATAATATAATCTTAAAACTTTGTCAAGTAAGGGTTCGTGAAACTTGATTTTAATCGACTTGAATCAAAGCAAAGAATAATTGATACTAGTATGAATTAAAGCACCTTTGGTTTAAAGGAATTATGCTAAACTAACTTTGAAAATGGAAACTAAGTCAAACATTTGACAAATATTTAGTTTGCGCTTTGGTTTATAGTAGACCCAAAAGTATCCGTTAATCATTTTGGAGTAAACTAGTTGAGGAGTCCTCGTTTCGTAACAGAGAACGTTTGTTAAATCCGGTTGTAAAAAAGATATGAAATAATATACGGAAAGAAAATCAATTGGAATTGGTATACACATTATATTAAATGACGTGGAGGTGTATATGTGTGTGACCTCGAAAGCTCACATGAACTCAACCATATAGTGCAGCACAATTGGTTGTTTGAAATTAATTTTTCAGTTCAGTCCTCAAGTTTAACTCTAGAAAATTTGGTAGTCATTTCAGCAACAAACGGTACTTCAGGAAGTGGTCATGTGTATTTAATACTACGATAATTATATTTGTATGTTCATAAATAGTATAGGGACGTGAAATGTAAATGTAATTCACTTTCTTGTCTATTACTCAAAACAAAGCTCCGTTGATAGTGCGTGGAAGCTCCGTTTCAAATATAATTTGCTGCGTTTAGTTCGTAAAATTATTTCGAGTTTAACGGTTATGGTGGTGAAACCTAACTCGGCCCAAACAAAAAGATAAATTGCGTCAAAAATTCAAGTGAGTTTTAGTTGGTGGTTTTACATTAACTAAAGAAGTTACCATTTGCCTCCATTAATTAAACTTTTACACCTCTAGAAATTTACATTTTACCCTTCAATTTAATCAAAATTGACAAGTTGTAGTGTTGGGCCTTGATGGTACATCTTGGTAAGGCTAAGGTACAAATGAGGGAAGCACAATGTTGTTTTTAGTTCGTAGAACTATTTCGAGTTTAATGGTTACGATAGTGAAACCTAACTCCACCCTAACAAAATGATAAATTCCGTCAAAAATTTAGGTGAGTTTTAGTTGGTAGTTTTATAGTAAATAGAGAAGTTGCTATTTGTTCTCCTGAATTTAACCTTTACACCTCTAGAAATTTACATTTTTTTCTCTTAGAAGTTATATGTTTTGCCCCTCAATTTAATCAATAATGAAAAGTTGTAGTATTGGGCCTCGATTGTACAATTTGGTAAGGTTGAGGTACAAATGAGGGAAGGACAATTTGGGTTATTGTTCATGATTTTCTCTTTTAGAAGAAAGGATAATGACTACTAATCGAGATGATTAAGGATAGGTTTATTTTGCTGTCTGGTAATAGAACATGCATGTGAAGTATATAATGAATACAATATGTGCCTGAACTGATATAATACTAAGACACAAATAAAGTCGATTATTTTTCAATGAATCATATCCATCCCATCAATGATTGGGCTAAAACCCTGTGGGCTATACAATGATAATGGACTACGGGCAAAACTGATACATAAACTATATACAGTCTAATACGCTCCCGCAGTTGAACCGGGAGGTAAAGAACAAACGTTGAAGCTGGATTTGAAATCCATAAATAATCGAGCAGTCCCTTAGTAAAGATGTCAGCATACTGAAAAGTAGTAGGGACCTGAAGTACACGAATGCCGCCTGTAGCAACCTTATCATCCACGAAATGTATGTCGACCTCAATGTGTTTTTTGTGTTGGTGATGAATCGGGTTGGTAGAAAGGTAAACCACGCTCACATTATCACGATAAACCAAAGTAGCATGAGAAAGTAGAGAGTGAAGCTCCCGAAGTGATTAGCGTATCCAACATGTCTCAATAAATACATTGGAAACCATTGGATATATGCTTCAATACTAGAGCTGGAGAAGGTTGTTTGTCTTTTAGAAAATCGAGATAAAAGATTTTAACCAGGATATAACAATAACCGGATGTAGAGCGACGAGCGTCAAAGCAACATCCCCCATCTGTATCAAAGTAAGCAATAAGTTACGTGGTAGAGGATGAAAATATCTGAAGCCCATTATCAACTATCCTACAAACATAACGAAACACATCTTTAATAGCACTGAAGTGAGGTTCTCGTGGGTCATGCATGAACAAACACAACTACTAAACCGCGTACGTAAGTGCTATCTATGGTTTAAATTGAGATCTATAATCGGAGGCCCATTGGGTCATGCCAGAGAGGTCCACAAACATATTAACGTTGTTGGTAGCAGCACACCTCGACTAAGGGGCATACCAACTACGATATGCCTGGAGCAGGCGTGTTATAAGACATGTCCATTATTAGTAAACTCAAATCCAACTATAAAACACATGATGCTGACAGTGTCTGAGTGTGGCCATATTAGGTAAAGAACTCATACCATGCTATTAACCAATAGGTCTTTGCATGTTCAAGTTTATTCCTTTGTCCTAATTCACTTTATGAGGGATTGCATTTTATGCTCATGCCCGAGGATGATGTCAACGCGAAGATAAAGATAAGTACGTAGTCGGTATTTTTTTTCTGTACGGTTAAATGGCCTTCTCGGGTAGTAATATTTTGTATCATGCGTGACCTCGAGGCGGGGATCATCACGGTCGTATTGTGGAGGCGCTATATACTCGAGTCTATCCTTGAACTGAACGCGGAGATCAAGATAGTGGGATCGATCTTTATCTATGTTAAGCTCATGCTAGCGTGTCGTGTGTCAGGACCTATGTGCATTGTCACTAAACTACATCGTTGTGTAGTTTAACACATGATATCCATCATATTTATGTTATGTACTCATGAGCGAATCTACGTGTATGGGAGTAGGGTCCTATGATCCTACTACGTTGGAAAAGTTGTACATTATTTACTCTTCAAATTGTATATGAGACTACTAAATATAGCTATAGAACCCCATATATTTTTAGAATTTGTAGGTTTTATTTTATTTGTTTTTGAGGTAATAGCCATTAAAATACCCTTCAAATGTAATTAGCTTTGAATTTTTTTTGGCCCCTTTGAGGTGTCATCATGGATTCGTCACAGTATGTACTTCGGATTTCTTTTGAGAGAATTTTTCGCAAGTTATATGTGAGGGTAATAAAATTGATATACATAATTACCCTAATATGAACACAATAGCGACATAAATATCTTATATTATTAGTGACGTACGATACAACTCTTAAAAGGTTTCTCAATACTTTAATACTAGAATTCGTGTGTATCCTCTCGTTAACTGTAGGATCATTTTTAGCCCAACAATATGTCCAACATATAAGCCCCTGAGTCCCTTGGTACTCTAAAACCAATTGATGACAGAGGGAGGTTCACATAAGCTTATATACTAACAATATTTCTTTCCAACTTCTGATGTGGGATGGTTTTGCATCTTTTTTAATCTATTAACTCCAAAAAACACTCCTTAATCGGTTTAGCTACATGCTACTTTCTACATGCTTGCTACAGCTTTCTTTCTGCTAAATTACATCGATGATACACCATCCACATTCGGGCTACAACCACAACTCTGATAGCAGTTGTAGGATCGTTTTTAGCCCAACAATATCTCCAACATATAAGCCCATGACTCCCTTAGTAATTTAAACCAACTGGTGATAGAGGGATGCTCTCATAAGCTTATATACTGACAATATTTCTTTCTAACTACCCATGTGGATGGTTTTGAATCTTTTTAACCGATTAACTCCAACAATAACTAGTAACATCAAGAGAATTATACACTTCTCTTCGTTCGTGAGACCAAGTTATTTGTAGAGGATACAACTAAAGCTTGCACTATATAGCGGTGAGCGTCTAATTATCATCAATAACGACATGTCAAGCAGTTGTAGAATATACAGAAGTGCGTATCACATGCTGGGCGCACGTTAAATGCTCACACTACTTAATGATACGGGTAATCCTACGACGAGCACTCGTACGTATCACGTGCTGGGCACACGCTCATTTGGATTATCCGACATGCAAAATACGGCACGCGACACAACTTTGCTTGGCTCGTACAAAAACAAACTTATCCTTATTTAAGTCGTAATCCTTTCTTAATTATAATCGCGTTTTGGAAATTATAAATGTTTACAGGCCACATGATACTACTTCAAAGAAGGACCTAGGGACGATTTATCTTCTGTTATAAATGGCCTCAATGGGTGTTATTTCTGCTTTGGTGACTTTAATACTGTATGGTGTATGGATGAAAGAAAATGATCGATCTTTAATGCTAGGTAGGCGATTGAGTTAAATGAGTTCATCAACAACTCATCTTTATCCGATCTACCTATGGGTGGCCGACGTTTCAAATGGATGACTAAATATGGGAGAAAAATGAGCAAACTTGATCGAATTATGGTGTCTTGCTCCATTCTTTCACTATGGATGAATGTTGCTGTCAGTACCCTGCCTAGGGGTGCCTCTGATCATTGCCCCTTGTTAAATTCTAATGTTGATTCGGTTGCTAACTCGGGCCCTAAACCGTTTAAGTTTTTTAATGCTTGGATGGGCCACTCTGAATTCACGAAATTGGTAGAAAACAATTGGGTTGCCCCAATTAATATTTACATGGTTGATCTAGTGGTTAAAAATAAGTTAAAGAGGCTTAAAGTTGCCATCAAACCATGGGATGCGGAACACTTTGACAACATGGATAAACAAATTAAAGATCTGCAGATCAAAGTTAATGATTGGGAATTGATGGCAGAAGTCTCCACACCCACTGAAGGGGAAGTTACTGTACATAGGTCCAATGTTGATCTCTTTATCACTTTACAAAAGAAGAAGTCATCGATACTCAAACAAAAAAGCAGGATTAAGTGGGAGATCGAAGGTGACGAGTGATAATGCTAAAAATGAACATATATTTCATAGCAGTATTCCTCAAGAAAGACAAGCTTTTAGTTGCAATTGTTCTATTTACAAGTGATATTCGTTTAAATAATAAAAGGTGAAGACTAAAGACAGATTCGACGAATTAAAGACGCAAACGACCAAAAAGCTCAAAAGTACAAAAGACAATCAAAGAGGTTCCAATTATTGATAAGAAACGTCTCGAAATTACAAGAGTACAAGATTCAAAACGCAAAGTACAAGATATTAAATTGTACGCAAGGACGTTCGAAAATCCGGAACCGGGACCAGAGTCAACTCTCAACGCTCGACGCAACGGACTAAAAATTACAAGTTAATTATATATATAAATATAATATAATATAATATATAATTAATTATATTAATTATATATATATTATATTTATAAAATAAATCGTCGACAAACAAAGAGCCAAAAGCTGGTGAGCTGTATTTACAAACTCCGCGACTCGCGGAGTTTGAAGGCAAAATGGGCCGCGAGTCGCGGAGACCCAAAGTTTGAAACTCCCTATAAAGCCAACCGAATTCTGATCATTTTTCATCTAACATATATCCATCTCTCTATCTATATCGTATATATTTATATTTATATTTATATTTTAATTTTAATTTTAATTTTAATCATAATAATAAGGGTATGTTAGCGAATGTTGTAAGGGTGTAAGTCGAAATTCTGTCCGTGTAACGCTACGCTATTTTTAATCATTGTAAGTTATGTTCAACCTTTTTAATTTAATGTCTCGTAGCTAAGTTATTATTATGCTTATTTAATCCGGAGTAATCATGATGTTGGGCTAATTACTAAAATTGGGTAATTGGGCTTTGTACCATAATTGGGGTTTGGACAAAAGAACGACACTTGTGGAAATTAGACTATGGGCTATTAATGGGCTTTATATTTGTTTAACTAAATGATAGTTTGTTAATGTTAATATAAAGATTTACAATTGGGCGTCCCTATAAATTACCATATACACTCGATCGGACACGATGGGCGGGGTATTTATATGTACGAATAATCGTTCATTTAACCGGACACGGGAATGGATTAATAGCCACTAGAATAATTAAAACAGGGGTGAAATTATGTACAAGGACACTTGGTATAATTGATAACAAAATATTAAAACCTTGGATTACACTCAGTCGACATCCTGGTGTAATTATTAAACAAAGTATTAAAATCTTGTTACAGTTTAAGTCCCCAATTAGTTGGAATATTTAACTTCGGGTATAAGGATAATTTGACGAGGATACTCGCACTTTATATTTATGACTGATGGACTATTATGGACAAAAACCAGACGGACATATTAAATAATCCAGGACAAAGGACAATTAACCCATGGGCATAAAACTAAAATCAACACGTCAAACATCATGATTACGGAAGTTTAAATAAGCATAATTCTTTTATTTCATATTTAATTCCCTTTATTTTATATTTAATTGCACTTCTAATTATCGCATTTTATTTATTGTTATTGTATTTAATTGCACTTTTAATTATCGTACTTTTTAATTATCGCAAGTTTATTTTATCGCACTTTTATTATTCGCAATTTCATTATCGTTATTTACTTTATGCTTTAAATTAAGTCTTGTATTTATTATTTTACATTTGGTTTTAACTGCGACTAAAGTTTTAAAATCGACAAACCGGTCATTAAACGGTAAAAACCCCCCTTTATAATAATAATATTACTTATATATATATATTTGTATTTTTATAAAAGTAAACTAATATAGCGTTAAGCTTTGTTTAAAAAGATTCCCTGTGGAACGAACCGGACTTACTAAAAACTACACTACTGTACGATTAGGTACACTGCCTATAAGTGTTGTAGCAAGGTTTAAGTATATCCATTCTCTAAATAAATAAATATCTTGTGTAAAATTGTATCGTATTTAATAGTATTTCCTGTAAAAATATAAGCTATTTTATATACTACTCTGCTAAAACATCAAGTATATTTTTGGCGCCGCTGCCGGGGAACTCTTAAACGCCGGAAGCGCAACGCTAATATAAAAAAAAAAGATTTTTAGTTTACTTTTATTAAAATTTGTTTTTATAAAAATACGTTTTAAATATTCGAAAATATAAAAAGAAAAACAAAAATTTATATATTTTTAAGATTTTGTTAAATATTTAAGTTTCTTTATTTTTATTTTGTAAAAATATAAGTTTTATTTAATTTATTTTATAAATATATTTTATAAATATAAAAAACCGAAAAAAATATATATATATATATATATATATATAAATCTAGCTTTAAGATTTTTATTTATAAAATTATAAAGTAATTCTATTTTTATTTTAGTTTTTAAATATAAGTTTTTTTTTATATACAAATATTTAGATTTTAAAACAGAAAATATAAAAAGAAAAAAAAAATACAAACTCCGTGACTCGCGGAGTTTGCAGTTTCAAACACCGCGACTCGCGGAGGTATCGAATTACAGAAAAAAAATATAAGAGCTGGAACAGATCAGTCCCAACCCACAAACACACCAAAACTGCGAAAATAACTGCCGAAAAAATACGCAAAAACACCCCCAAAATCACAATTTTTAACCGTTAATCATCAAATCTTTTACTAAAATCATGTTGAGAAGGATGCTATCAAGGAATTACTCAAGAAAAACGGTAAATTTCTACACCTAAACACCATTTAATCCGAAAATTAGTGTTCTTGAGCAATTTTTTTCCCAATTTGATTTTGATGCTTTTTAGTGTAATTAGGCTTAAATTGTTTATGTATTATGCTTGTATAACCTAGATTGATGCTGTTTAACATGATTAGAAGCCTTAAACTTCAAATTTTGAGTAATCTAGGGTTTGTGTTCTTGAGCAAATTTGGGGCTTTTTGATATAAACAGGTTATGGCCGATTTTTGTCATGAATTGTTGCTAAATTAAGTAGTGTAACATGTTTAGGTAGTTAAATGATCCAAACTTTGAGCCTAAACATGATTTTGAGAATTAAAGTGGACTTTTTCAAGTCTAAAATTCATGAACTTGATTTTTGAAAGATAATGCAATTTGAAACTTGTTTAATTGCTAGTAATGATTATTTTGACATGATATTTGAGTTGAATGCTTATGAACTTGGCGAACATTTTCGTATATGCTTATTTGAAAAAGTGTAGATTTGATAAAAATGTGAAAATGAGCTTAAGTTTGATATAAATTGATCATGTCATTGTAATTATTTTGATTGATGATTTTGCTGACACCAATGCATATTTGGATGCACAAAAATTGTGTTTGATGTGTTTTGCAGACTGAAAGGGGTGAATCTTCATCCCAAGCTCGCAATGCTCCTGCTGAGAATGCGGAACAACAGGAGGTGGATAACTACTACAAGCAAGATATACCTCATCCAGTCATGACCTTTTCTGATATGCACTTGGAAGATTTGCACCCGAACCTGAGATTTGACAGACTTTGGATAGATTATCCAAAATACCAAAGGGGTTTGCATACTCTTCATTCTAAGGTTGTTGAGGTACCTAGGGTCATAGAATGAGGACCATTAGAAGCTGTAGAATTGGCCGGGCCAATTAGGGAATTACTTGCACAGAGGTATGGTAATTCTACTTTTAATGACTGGGTACGTTTATTCACCATGCGTAGACCTGTATATAAAGTATGGTGTGAAGAATTGTTGTGTAGTATAGAATTAAATGATCGGGTAGCTAGTTTAACCGATCGATCTTTTATTAGATTTTTGTTAGGAGGTTCGATGCGCCACATGTCTTTACTAGACATGGCTCAGGCTTTACGTATATATACGCCTGAGGAGTTAGCATCTGCCGATTATAGAGGGTTGATACTAAATGGTAGAAAGATAGAGGAAAATTTTGATACACACGGTGTATGGAGTCAAATGACAAGCCATCACCGATTCAAAGGGGGAAATTACTCTTATTTGGATATAGATAGAGCCGAATTAAGAGTGATTCATAGGTTTTTAGCTAATTCGATTACACAAAGAGGTAAGAACAAGGAAAAGGTAAATGAACAGGATTTGTTTTACCATATGTGTATTCGAGACCCACAAAGCGCTGTAAGTATACCTTATTGTGTGGGTTATTATTTATCAGCTATGGTTAGGGGGATGAGACCGGATAGCATAATAGGAGGTGGTATTTTTATTACTTTGATTGCTGAATATCTCGGTGTGGATATAAGTCGGGGGGGATTATTAGTCGAAGAACCAGAACCCAGCGATACTATAGGTTTAAATGTATACCATGGTGCAAAAGTTTTGAAGAGGCGAAATAACGCCGCAGTCCAATACCATGGTAGACATCCACAGGTTGAGAGAAACCAACAGCAAGGTAATGTAGGAGGGGGAAATGAAATGCAAGAAATGCAAAGGTTTATAGCTTCACAGGAGTACGAAAATGCTAGACAGAGAGCATTTGAAGATTGGCAAGTTCATCAAAACCAAATCATAGCTCATTGCCAACATATAGGTAGAAACTATATTCCTACACCAAAACCCATATTCCCTCCCTGGTCTATAGAGATGCAACCACCGTATCCTACGTATAACCCTGCCGAAGCATTCTATAGCACCTATGGTTATGCATGGAACCCCTATTGGTACCAGTATCATCCCTAGTCTACTTAGTTTTATTTATTTTTTAATTTATAATGTTGATACATTTAATACTTATGTTAATATTGTAATAGTTTTTATAATTTTCTAACTTTTATTCTTAGATTTTAATAATTTTTGAATGTGGGGTAATATACCGAACTTCAAAAATATGTATATATGTTTGCAGTTTATCTTATGTACACAACAGGGTAAAACAACACATTTTCAAAGACTGGCATTAAGTTCAGCAAAAGCAACTAATTTTGATGACAAGATGCAAAATATATGTGAAAGAACAACAAGACGGAATGAACAAATGATGTGCACCATTTATCATTCAGCAAACAAACGCCAATATATTTGGAAACTTTGGTAAAAATTTAATCATTTTCACACAAATCACCCTCAATAATTTGCATGGTGCCCCCCATTTTACGAAATAAATCCTTCTCATGGTTAGGATAAATCTGACCACTTGACGACCCTGTTTAACGCTGAGGTCCGTGGATTTCCTGCTGATTTTAGTGATGACTTTTCTAGATTTTTCGTCAACCTACAGCTGGTCTGGACGACAACTTCATGACCTAAATCAAGAAGCGCGTGTCTTTTTCGGAAGACTTTACTTCCTTTTAACGATGAAATTGATTCATCGTGTAGATCCATCTCTACACGATAATTGGTTCATCGTGTAGATCCATCAGTCATAAATATAAAGTGCGAGTGTCCTCGTCAAATTATCCTTATACCCGAAGTTAAATATTCCAACTAATTGGGGACTTAAACTGTAACAAGATTTTAATACTTTGTTTAATAATTACACCAGGATGTCGACTGAGTGTAATCCGAGGTTTTAATATTTTGTTATCAATTATACCAAGTGTCCTTGTACATAATTTCACCCCTGTTTTAATTATTCTAGTGGCTATTAATCCATTCCCATGTCCGGTTAAATGAACGATTATTCGTGCATATAAATACCCCGCCCATCGTGTCCGATCGAGTGTATATGGTAATTTATAGGGACGCCCAATTGTAAATCTTTATATTAACATTAACAAACTATCATTTAGTTAAACAAATATAAAGCCCATTAATAGCCCATAGTCTAATTTCCATAAGTGTCGTTCTTTTGTCCAAACCCCAATTATGGTACAAAGCCCAATTACCCAATTTTAGTAATTAGCCCAACATCATGATTACTTCGGATTAAATAAGCATAATAACAACTTAGTTACGAGACATTAATTTAAAAAGGAGAACATAGCTTACATTGATTATTATATGGTTTCATAATTAGGGTTTGGACAAAAGAACGACACTTGTGGAAATTAGACTATGGGCTATTAATGGACTTTATATTTGTTTAACTAAATGATAGTTTGTTAATGTTACATCAAGTATATAAATCTAGCTTTACGATTTTTATTTATAAAATTATAAAATAGTTCTATTTTTATTTAAGTTTTTAAAATATAAGTTTTTTATTATATAAATATTGTGATATAAACAGAAAATATAAAAACAGAAAAAAAAAATGTCAAATTTTGAACTGCATCCGAGTTGAATTCTGGAACCCCGCGACTCGCGGAGTTTTCTGCTTCGGTCACCACGACTCACGGAGCTAATCTGACACGCCGACAGAACCCTAATTCAGCATTAATTACGGGTAATTATTAATTATTATTATTATTAACCCTAAATAATAATTATTATTATAATTAGTTTTATTTTAAAAGTTTTACTTTTTATTTAATTTATATTTTAGTTAAATTAGTTTAATTAAATTGTAAAATTAATAGTTTTAATAAATAAATAATATAAAAATAATATTTTTATAAAAATTGTACTTTTTACAACTTTTTGTATATTTTTATATTTTGTCCCTTTTTAATCGTTTTAGCGTAATATTTGTATTTTTAGCTCATATTTAGTTTTAAACTTAGTTTTTGAAATAGTTATTTTTACCTCTAGATTTTTAGGCTTTGCCGTAAAATCCCTTAAGTGCTTTTTCTTTAGACTAAGATTTAGGTGCTTTAGAATTTTGCGACGCCTTTTTAAGTTTTAGTTTCTTTTTAAGTTATTTCCATTTGGAATTTAGTTTTTCCTGTAAGCTTTCATATTTTTAGACGATTTTTACCTATGTATCAATTATCATTCCAATTAGTAATCTCAATTTGCGATTATAATTTTAAGTTAGTTTTAGTAATAAGGTTAGGTTAGTCAAGTGTTTTTAAGTTTTATAAGTTTCTTTTATTTTTCCGTCACCTTTTATTTTTCAACCATTTTTCTTTGTCGACCTTTTTTCGACACGCTCTTTTTCTTTCTTATTTCTCGCTATTCTAGTTTTAGGACATAGATTTTTATTCTACTTCTTATCTAAATTTCTTAAAAATACGAAAATTTATTTTAAGTGGTTAAATTGATAGACATCAAAATTTTCTGGTTCGTAGTAATAGTTGGATTTGTACGTGGACCGGGTTATTGGAGCCAAACAGTCCTCAATTATATTGAGACCAAACGAATCCTGCCCCTCTGCTGCATCTTTTGGCTATTCGAAACGTGGGCAAAATCAGAAAAGTCTATTGATTGGATAACTTATTATAATTTTTCATTCCTTTTTAAAACTAATAGGATATTCAGTGAATGCACCGAGCAAGATGTTCACCACCTTTTGTACGTTCACCACCTGTAACTAGATCAAGACATTTAGCAAATATTACTGCCGTTGATTTCTCTTTAGAATCGTCATCCAGTCGACCAAGTACTTCAGTTCAAATTTCCGATAATCCATTTTTTGAACCCGACCTCACAATTGAGAATCCGGAGAATATTCAGGAACGATTCATAGATCCTGAACTACTAAACTTTCCTCCGGAACCACCAATCATTCAAACAGAGATTGTTGAGGAACGAACCATTAAATCAGAATCCTCTAGTGATTCCGATTCAATAAATTCAATTATGGAGAATCTGGAACCTTCAAGTATGGAAGACCGAATGAGAGCTAAACGCACTGACCAAGGTCACGCAATTACTCATCCAGACATTAATGCGCCAGATTATGAAATCAAAGGACAAATTCTACACATGGTGACTAATCAATGCCAATTTAGTGGTGCGCCGAAGGAAGATCCAAATGAACATCTACGTACCTTTAATAGGATCTGCACACTATTTAAAATCCGAGAAGTGGAGGATGAACAGATATATCTCATGTTATTTCCCTGGACTTTAAAGGGAGAAGCCAAAGATTGGTTGGAATCGTTACCTGAAGGGGCGATTGATACATGGGATGTTTTAGTTGAAAAATTTCTTAAACAATTCTTTCCGGCATCTAAGGCCGTAAGACTTCAAGGAGAAATTGTTACGTTCACACAGAAGCCGAATGAAACTCTATATGAGGCGTGGACAAGATTTGGAAAGTTGTTAAGAGGATGTCCGCAACAAGGTTTAGACACCTGTCAAATAGTACAAATATTCTACCAAGGATGCGACATCACTAGAAGAAAAGACATAGATATAGCAGCTGGTGGTTCTATTATGAAAAAAACCGAAACTGATGCTTACAAAATTATTGATAACACTGCTTCCCACTCACATGAGTGGCACCAAGAAAAAGATATCGTTAGATCATCTAAAGCAGCTAGAGCCGATTCTAGCCATGACTTAGATTCCATTTCCGCAAAGATATATGCTGTCGAGAGACGAATGGAAAAGATGACTAAAGATATTCACTCAATACGAATTAGTTGTGAGCAGTGTGGAGGACCACATTTGACAAAAGATTGTCTCAGTATTGAATTAACAATGGAACAAAGAGAGAATATTTCATACATAAACCAAAGGCCTGGAAATAATTATCAGAATAATTATCAACCGCCAAGACCAATTTACAATCAAAACCAGAATTATAACCGAAATATTCCATACAACAACCAACAAGGTCCTAGCAATCAACAAGTATCCAATAATAATTACAATCAGCAAAGACCTAATTTTGAAAACAAACCACCACAACAAACCGATGATAAAAAGTCGAATTTAGAAGACATGATGACGAAGCTAGTTGAAACTCAAACGCAGTTTTTCACATCTCAGAAACAAACTAATGAACAAAATGCTCAAGCATTTAGAAATCAACAAGCTTCTATTCAAAATCTGGAACAAGAAGTAAGTAACCTAGCAAGGTTAATAGGTGAAAGAAAACCGGGAAGTCTACCTAGTGATACAAATGCTAACCCCCGGAATGAAACAGCTAAAGCCATTACCATAAGAAATGGTACAACACTTAAACCACCTGAAATACCTGTAACTTCTGATGAAGCTATTCCTACTCCACAAGAACCACAACCTGATCAAGATAAGGAAAAAGAACCGGTAGTTGAAAAGGTTAATGAAGATAACACAATTAAGGTTAAACCTTATGTTAAACCATACCAACCACCACTTCCTTACCCGAGTAAAATGAAGAAAGAGAAACTTGAAGCCGAGCAATCCAAATTCTTGGATATGTTTAAACAGATAAATGTAAATCTTTCTTTCATTGATGTGATTTCAGGAATGCCTAGATATGCTAAATTCTTGAAAGATCTAATCTCAAATAGAAAGAAAATGGAAGAACTCTCGGCTGTTACCATGAATGCTAAATGTTCAGCAGTGCTGTTGAATAAGATACCAGAAAAACTATCTGATCCAGGAAGTTTCACAATTCCATGTTTTCTGGGTAGTCTTAGTTCAATAGAAGCATTGGCAGACTTAGGTGCTAGTATAAATCTAATGCCATATTCACTATACGCTAAACTAGACCTTGGAGAATTGAAACCAACCAGAATAAGCATACAACTAGCCGATAGATCAATAAAATATCCTAGAGGGATAATGGAGAACATGCTAGTTAAAGTTGGTACTTTAGTATTTCCAGTAGATTTTGTTGTTCTGGACATGGAAGAAGATTCTCAAGTTCCTCTCATATTAGGAAGACCATTCTTAAACACGGCTAAAGCAATGATAGACGTGTTCGGTAAGAAACTGACCCTAAGTATAGAGGATGAGAGTGTTACCTTTTCAGTTGATAAAGAAATGCAACAACCACAATCTGCAGATGATACATGTTATTATATTCAAACTATAGATGCACATGCAGAATTATTAGAAGAATTTCCAGAATTACAAGGAACAGGAGAATGTTCTTTAGGAGAAGGTAATGAACCAATTGATGAAGCTGAAATGTTAGCTACACTTATAGCTAATGGATATGAACCAACAACAGAAGAAATCCAAATGCTAAAATAAGAAGACAGATATCGATACAAATCATCGATAGAAGAACCTCCAAAATTAGAGTTAAAGCCACTTCCAAACCATTTGGAATACGCTTATTTACATGGTGAATCTGAATTACCTGTAATAATATCGTCTTCTCTTACTGAAAATGAGAAATCACAACTCATTTCTGTGTTGAAAGCTCATAAATCAGCCATTGCATGGAAGATTCATGATATTAAAGGAATAAGTCCTTCGTATTGCACACATAAAATCCTTATGGAAGAAGGTCATAAAACGTATGTGCAACGCCAACGAAGACTAAATCCTAATATGCAAGATGTAGTTAAGAAAGAGATTATTAAACTGCTAGACGCAGGTCTAATTTATCCAATCTCTGATAGTCCATGGGTAAGCCCAGTTCAATGCGTGCCTAAGAAGGGTGGCATGACTGTCATTACAAATGAGAAAAATGAGCTTATTCCTACTAGGACTGTAACAGGATGGCGTGTATGTATTGATTATAGAAAATTAAATGACGCCACCAGAAAAGATCACTTTCCCTTACCTTTCATAGATCAAATGTTGGAAAGATTAGCCAGAAATAGTTACTATTGTTTTCTAGATGGATTTTCCGGATATTTTCAAATTCCAATAGCACCCGAGGACCAAGAGAAAACCACATTCACGTGCCCTTATGGTACTTTTGCTTACAAACGCATGCCATTTAGACTTTGCAACGCCCCTGCAACCTTTCAAAGGTGTATGATGGCGATTTTTCACGACATGATAGAAGAATGCATGGAAGTTTTCATGGATGACTTTTCAGTCTTCGGTGATACATTTGAAACATGTCTAGTTAATCTTGAACGAATGCTTATTAGATGCGAACAATCAAATCTAGTACTTAATTGGGAGAAATGCCATTTCATGGTTAAAGAAGGCATCGTTCTTGGGCATAAAATTTCAAAAGAAGGAATTGAAGTGGATAGAGCTAAAGTAGATGTAATTGCTAAACTTCCACATCCCACCAATGTTAGAGGAGTTAGGAGTTTTCTAGGGCATGCCGGTTTTTACCGACGTTTCATAAAAGATTTTTCTAAAATTGCCACTCCTATGAATAAACTCCTAGAAAAGGATGCTCCATTCATCTTTTCAGATGAGTGTATCAAATCTTTTAATATTCTTAAAGAGAAACTCACTAATGCACCGATCATGATAACACCAAATTGGAATCTACCATTTGAACTAATGTGCGATGCAAGTGATTTTGCAATGGGAGCCGTTTTAGGATAAAGGATTGAAAAACGATTTCAACCTATATATTATGCTAGTAAGACGTTACAAGGAGTACAAACGAACTATACAACTACTGAAAAAGAACTCCTTGCTATTGTCTTTGCTTTTGACAAATTTCGATCATATCTCGTTCTAGCAAAAACGGTGGTCTATACCGACCATTCTGCTCTTAGATACCTATTTTCAAAACAAGATGCTAAACCAAGATTAATCCGTTGGATCTTACTCTTACAAGAGTTTGATATTGAAATCCGAGATAAAAGAGGAGCAGAAAATCTCGCCGCTGATCATCTTTCTCGTCTTGAAAATCCCGAATTAGAAGTTCTAAATGAATCGGCCATACAAGACAACTTTCCTGATGAATATCTATTGAAGATAGATTATAAAGAAATTCCATGGTTTGCAGACTATGCAAACTACTTAGTTTGTGGATTCCTTGAAAAAGGATTATCGTACCAAAAACGAAAGAAATTCTTCAGTGATATAAAACACTATTTTTGGGAAGATCCACACCTGTTTAAAAGTTGTCCCGATGGAATAATACGCCGATGTGTATTTGGAGATGAAGCTAGTAAAATATTAAACCATTGTCACACAGGACCAACATGAGGGCATTATGGGCCTCAACTAACAGCAAGAAAAGTTTATGATGCTGGATTCTATTGGCCTACAATTTACAAAGACGCACACCTTCTTTGCAAATCCTGTGATGCTTGTCAAAGGGCCGGAAAAATAAGTCAACGTGATGAAATGCCACAAAATGTCATCCAAGTATGTGAAGTATTTGACATTTGGGGTATTGACTTTATGGGTCCATTTCCAAAATCTCATAATAATCTATATATACTCGTAGCCATTGATTATGTATCTAAATGGGCGGAAGCACAAGCTCTCCCAACTAACGATGCACGAGTTGTAGTCAACTTTTTAAAACGTCTTTTTGCAAGGTTTGGAACACCGAAAGCTTTAATAAGTGATCGGGGTACTCATTTCTGTAATAATCAACTTGAGAAAGTTCTTAAAAGATATGGAGTAACTCATAAAATCTCCACCGCATATCATCCACAAACAAGTGGACAAGTTGAAAATACCAACCGAGCTTTAAAACGTATTCTAGAGAAAACCGTAGGATCAAATCCGAAGGAATGGTCCATTAAATTGGAGGATGCACTCTGGGCTTTTAGAACAGCCTACAAAACTCCAATTGGAACCACACCTTTTAGACTTGTTTATGGAAAAGCATGTCATCTCCCAGTAGAAATTGAACACAAAGCATTTTGGGCTTTGAAGACATGTAATCTTGATTTACATGAAGCCGGACGTCTACGATTAAGTCAACTAAACGAATTAGAAGAGTTTAGACATGAAGCATGTAAGACCCGAATAATTGTAATGTACATATGTGTATATAAGTGTATTGAACGATATTTGAAACGGGGTTTTATTGTATATATTAAGAAGACAAAAGAAGCTGAACTGGCAGGGTTGCGCGCCGCGCGGATAGGTGGCGCGCCGCGCCATCTGACTGGGACAGATTCTCCATTCTTTTAAATTAGATATTTGGAGGGTATTTTGGTAAAATCAATTGGAGGCCGGATTTAATGCTTGGGATCAGATGTTAGAGTATCATTTACTCAAAAACTCACCAACCTTATCCCTTTCAATTCAAGTTTAGAGAGAGAGTGATTGAAGAGTGAGAAAGCTCACTTTGAAGGAGAAAAAGCTCGTTTCGGGTTTAATCGCAAGCTTTAAAGTTGTGCATCTCGTCATTTGCTACATTTTGATAGTTGTGGTATGCCTTAACTTTCTTTTCTTAATTTGATTTTGTGTATGGGTTAGGGTTTGTGTTAAAGATGAACATTAAGACCCATTTTAAGTAAATTGGGTGTTCTTGGGTAATTTGGGTCATGTAGACTCAATTATGTGTAAGCTAGGGTTTTAAATGTATAAATTGTTGTTATGAAACCCTAATTGGCTAGTAATTTGTTAGAACACCTTGAGGAAGTGTAAATGGGTGTGATTTGGGCATAAATGACCCAAAATGGGTGTGTTGACTTTTATCGAGTCAAATGGGTCAAAATGGACCAAGATGGGTCAATATTAGTGTTTGGTGCTAAAACCTAGTGTTCTAATGTGCGTGAAGGCCATGAGTGCCAAGTGTTAGGGTTTTTGGTGAAAACGACCCAATTTAGGGTTAGTTGTCAAAATGGGTCAAGATGACCTAGGATGGTGTGTGTTATGAGATTAGACCAAGTTGATTGATTAATTATGCTTGTGAAATAGGTACGTTACCTTGGAATTCAAGCTTGGTTTAATAATCACCGAAGGCATAAGGTGAGTGGAATAATTATGCGTATGTGTATATAATGTATTTATTTGTGTTGCACGAATGTGGTATTGTCGCGGTGTTTAAGACACCACATTCTAAGTAACGAGTAGCATTGTCGCGGTGTTTAAGACACTACTCATGGTATGATTGACTTGTGGTATTGTCGCGGTGTTTAAGACACCACAATGTCATGGGAGTGGAAGTGTCGCGGTGATTAAGACACCACTCATTGTATTGAATGAAGTGTGGATTCGTCGCGGTGTTTAAGACGCCACATTGTTGTAAGGGTGAGTAGTCGCGGTGTTTAAGACATCACCCGGGGACTAGTGATTACGCGGTGTGTAAGTAACACTAGTGGACGTTATGAACTCCAACGGTCTTGTAAGTACCGCTTCCCGTGTTCGAATTGGTTAACCAAGGTTATGTGAATTATGTATTGGAAGTATTAATTTATGAATCGTATGCTATTGTACTATTAGCTACTTGTGGGATTGTGAATTATTGGTATATGCTTATTAATGTAGCATGCTTGATGAATTGTTAAACTCGATTATGATGTTGTGTAAGTGATGCGAGTAAGTAGATTATATATGTGTATGTATAATTATTGTGCTCACTAAGCTTTGCTTACCCTCTCGTTGTTTACCTTTTTATAGGTTCGTGTGTGGACAAGGGTAAGGGCATTACCTTGGATTGAGTTTCCCGCTTCGATGATTAGGAAGCACTTTTGGGTTATGGCTTGGAGTTTGACCGAGACGTGGGTAGTTTAACCCCAAACACCATGCTCGTTGTGTCGTTTGGCAATTAAACTTTTTGTGGTCGAAACTCTAATTTGTATTAAACATTGTATTTTAACATTAGTGGCGTTTTGGGCACGTGTGGGCCCCACCTTGTAAAACTTGTTCAAACCTTAGTTATGTGCTAGTTTTACATATATGAATGTATGGTTAAAAAGCGTTTTGGTTAAATATGCCGGGAACACGTTCATCTTTTTCGCGTTTAAACTTTCCGGTAACAGCAGGGGTTTGGCGCGGCGCGCGGCCCTTTTGGCTCGGCGCGCCGATGGCCTGGAACAACAGAATTTTTTTTTGTTTGAAATTTTCGTCGTGTTTGGTCGGTTACGGTTTGGGTTGTTACAAGTGGTATCAGAGCATGGTCTAAGGGATTTAGGTGACTTGAGATAGGCGCCTAGACTTAGACTTTTGTGTGTGCATTGTGCGGACTTGTAGGACTTTGGGTCGGACCGGGTCTTGGTTAGCGCATAGGTTTATATGAACTAATCATGCGTTATTGTTTGTGTTGTATAGCAATCATCGAGCGAAATGAACGTTGTACTAGCGAGTTAACGCGACGTGCTCGCGTAGTAATGATTAGCTACCCTTACTACGGGTGCAAATCGTGTCAAACAAGCGATGTACGACGATTGTCGAGCGAGATAGAGTGGTATGGTGTATATGTATATATGTGTCATGTCTTTAGTTTCGTTGTTTAATTTTTTCCGTTTTATAGAATGAAGATGAGAAACGGACACGACACCGATAATGGGGGCACGAGCGAGGACCCCGAGTTCACGGCCAAGGTTGAGGCCATCTTTCAACGCCAAAAGGCGGAGTTTCGCGAAGATGTTAAGAAGATGTTTCTCGAGACGATTGACGAACAAGTCGTCACTTTGGTTAAGGAGCAAATTAAGATTGCTCTTCAAGAAGAAAATGGGGGAAGGCGTGACTTTTTCTTCAAGAACTTTAGGGATGCTCAACCTCCTACTTTTGAGGGCGATCGGGACCCACTCAAGAGTGCCCGATTCATCTCCGATATGGAGGGGGCCTTCCGTACTTGTGAGTGTCCACCCGACAAGAAGACTAGGTATGGTTGTAGCATGTTAAGGGGTGACGCGAAATTGTGGTGGGATGCTAAGATCCAACTCTATGGTGAAGAACAATGTATGGGCTTCACTTGGGAGGAATTTAAAGCGGAGTTCTTCGATGAGTACCGAACTTCGGCCGATCTTACAAGACTTAAGGACGAGCTACGTACCTTGAGGCAAGGGTCGATGGACTTGAACACTCTCAAATCCGTGTTCTTGTCCAAGACGCAATTTTGCCCGGAGTATGTCGGGAATGATAAAATGTTGAAAGAAGATTTCTATCGAACCTTGAATGATAGTTATCAAGAAAAGATTAGCGTAAACGTGGTGAAGAGCTTCGATGAGTTGTTTAATATGGCGAAAGGGTTTGAAGCGATTGTGTTGAGGAAGAGAAAGTATGAAGGTTCGAGTCACTCAAATTTTTCAAGCAAGAAGTCAAAGAAAGGCCCAACCGAGAGTGTGGGGAGTGTGAAGAAAGGTGCCTCGGGAGATTTCCCCTATACTTGTCATAATTGTGGGTGAAGGGGGCATATGGCTCGTGATTGTACCAAACCATCTTCTACTACAAAATTCACTTGCTACAATTGTGGGAAGGAGGGACACAAGAAACCCGAGTGTCCCGAGTTGCGTAATGATAATGTTAAGCGGATAGAGAAGGCAGTGGGTACGGCTAGGGGTCGTAACTACTTGATGTCTAATAAAGAAGCTAAACAATCCAATGAAGTCGTTTCAGGTACTTTCATGGTTAATTCTAATCCGGCTCGGATACTTTTTGATAGTGGTGCTAATTTGTCTTTCGTATCTCCAAGATTTGTGCCTAAGTTAAATAAACCGCTAGTAAAGTTGAGTCGTCCGGTAGAAGTTGAAATAGCGGATGGCAAGACGGCGCTAGTGGTTGATGTGTGTAAAAATTGTAATGTTGTGTTTGGCGCCGAAAGTTTCGAAATTGATCTTATTCCGATGACTTTGGGTGATTTTGATGTTGTCATTGGTATGGATTGGCTCGATCGTTATAGAGCCGATATTTCATGCCACGACAAGTTTATTCGTGTAAAGACCCCAAGTGGGGGAGAGATGATTATTCATGGTGACAAACGAAGGAGATCGGTGCCGATATGCACTTTTGCTCGGGCACGACGTCACGTTGTTACCGGTGGTATGGCTTTCCTTGCTCATGTTGTCGACACTCGTAATGAGCCACCACCAATTCGTGAAATTCCGGTAGTTAATGAGTTTGGAGATGTCTTTCCGGATGAGTTACCGGGTGTCCCGGCGGAAAGACAAGTCGAATTTCGCATCGAGTTGGTTCCGGGGGCTACCCCCATTGCTAAAACTCCTTATCGTTTAGCACCAACGGAGATGCAAGAGTTATTGAATCAAATTCAAGAATTGCTCGAGAAGGGTTTTATCCGACCGAGTGCTTCGCCATGGGGCGCTCCGGTCTTATTTGTGAAGAAGAAAGACGGTAGTATGCGTATGTGCATTGATTACCGTGAGTTGAATAAAGTGACGATCAAGAATCGTTATCCACTACCTAGGATCGACGATTTGTTTGATCAACTTCAAGGCGCAACGTATTTCTCTAAGATCGACCTACGGTCCGGCTATCACCAAATGCGGGTCCGTGAGGAAGATATTGAGAAAACGGCTTTCCGAACGCGTTACGGGCATTATGAATTTGTAGTTATGCCCTTCGGTCTTACGAATGCACCGGCGGCATTCATGGATCTTATGAACCGGGTGTGCCAACCTATGTTGGACAAGTCGGTTATTGTGTTCATTGACGACATACTAGTCTACTCGAAAAGTATGCACGAACATGAACGCCACTTGCGTGAAGTTTTGAAGACGCTAAGAAAAGAGAAGTTGTATGCAAAGTTCTCTAAATGTGAATTTTGGCTAAGGGAGGTTCAATTCCTTGGTCACATTGTGAACGAAAGCGGTATCCAAGTGGATCCGGGGAAGATTGAGACGGTGAAGAGTTGGGGACGACCGACTACGCCCACGGAGATCCGAAGTTTTCTCGGATTGGCCGGTTATTATCGTCGGTTTATCCAAGACTTTTCTAAGATTGCTTCTCCATTAACAAAGTTGACGAGGAAGAGTGCTAAGTTCAATTGGGAAAACGAGCAAGAAATTGCTTTTCAATTATTGAAAGAGAAGTTGTGTCAAGCCCCGGTGTTAGTGTTACCGGAAGGCGTCGAAGACATGGTGGTTTATTGTGATGCTTCCTTAAATGGGCTCGGGTGCGTTCTTATGCAAAGGGGTAAAGTCATTGCTTATGCCTCTCGGCAATTAAAGGAACACGAAACGAGGTACCCGACTCATGATCTTGAAATGGCGGCGGTTGTGCATGCGTTGAAAATTTGGCGCCATTACTTGTATGGTGTCAAGTGTACGATATATTCGGATCATAAGAATTTGAAACATCTTTTTACTCAAAGAGATTTGAATTATCGTCAACGTAGATGGATGGATGTGGTGAAGGATTTTGATTGTGAGATACTTTACCATCCGGGTAAGGCGAATGTGGTCGCGGATGCGTTAAGTCGGAAGACTCAACATCCGGCGATACGTGTAGCATCGTTACGTTTGACTATCACTAATGACTTTCTTGAAAAGATGGGTGAAGACCAAATAGAGGCTTATGTTCACGATAAGCACGCGGAACGAATTGTGGGCCAATCGGAGTTCATTACAATGGGCCCGCGGGGTTTATTGTCGTTTCAAGGAAGGGTGTGGGTGCCTAAGGCGGGTGATTACCGACGGGTGTTACTCGATGAAGCACATAAGTCGAAATATTCCATTCATCCAGGCGCGACGAAAATGTATCATGACTTGAAGAAAGATTATTGGTGGCCGGGCATGAAACGCGATGTTGTAAAATACGTTGAACGATGTGTTACTTGTTTGCAAGTTAAAGCCGAGCATCAAAAGCCGTATGGTAAGTTGCAACCGTTAGAGATCCCGAAATGGAAATGGGAGCACATTACCATGGATTTCATCACTAAATTACCTAAGACGGCGAGAACTCAATATGATTCGATTTGGGTGATCGTGGACCGGTTGACGAAAAGCGCTTTGTTTCTTCCTATAAAAGAAGCAATATCGTCGGAGGCCTTGGCTAAGTTGTTTATCAAGGAAGTGGTCTCGCGACATGGCGTTCCTATATCTATTATTTCGGATCGAGATACCCGTTTTACATCTCGATTTTGGGAAAAGTTTCACGAAGATATGGGTACACATTTAAAGTTGAGCACGGCGTATCATCCTCAAACGGACGGTCAAACTGAACGTACGAACCAAACCTTGGAAGATATGTTACGGGCGTGCATTATCGATTTCGGTGGTAGTTGGGATGAGCATCTACCTTTGGTGGAATTTTCGTACAATAATAGTTTTCATACTAGTATCGGGATGCCACCGTACGAGATGCTTTATGGTCGAAGGTGTCGAACTCCCATTTGTTGGGGAGAAGTGGGACAAAGGGAAATCGGGAGTACCGATTTGGTTCTAGAGACGAATAACAAGATTGATATTATCCGGGAGCATTTGAAAAAGGCTCAAGATAGGCAAAAGTCGTATGCCGATAAACGTAGACGGACGATCGAATTCCAAGAGGGCGACATGGTCATGCTTAAGGTTTCGCCATGGAAGGGTATTATTCGATTTCGAAAACGGGGAAAGTTAGGTCCTCGGTATATTGGGCCGTTTAAAGTTTTGGCTCGTGTTGGTGAAGTTGGATATCGATTGGAATTGCCCGAAGAGCTTGCGGGGATCCATAATACGTTTCATGTTTCTCACCTCCGTAAGTGTCTTGCAGACGATTCCTCATGGATGCCTTTAGATGAGATCGAACTAAACAATAAGTTGGAGTATATTGAAGAGCCGATTGCCATACTTGATGAGAAGGTCAAACGATTGAGACATAAGGAGGTTAGGACCTACAAAGTTCAATGGCGACGGAATAAAGGTTCCGAGTTTACATGGGAACCCGAAGAGTTCTTGTTAGTCTATCTTCCTGCTTGTCATGCGGCTTGGATTGCGAGGACGCAATCCGAATGAGTGGGGGAGAGTTGTAAGACCCGAATAATTGTAATGTACATATGTGTATATAAGTGTATTGAACGATATTTGAAACGGGGTTTTATTGTATATATTAAGAAGATAAAAGAAGCTGAACTGGCAGGGTTGCGCGCCGCGCGGATAGGTGGCGCGCCGCGCCATCTGACTGGGACAGATTCTCCATTCTTTTAAATTAGATATTTGGAGGGTATTTTGGTAAAATCAATTGGAGGCCGGATTTAATGCTTGGGATCAGATGTTAGAGTATCATTTACTCAAAAACTCACCAACCTTATCCCTTTCAATTCAAGTTTAGAGAGAGAGTGATTGAAGAGTGAGAAAGCTCACTTTGAAGGAGAAGAAGCTCGTTTCGGGTTTAATCGCAAGCTTTAAAGTTGTGCATCTCGTCATTTGCTACATTTTAATAGTTGTGGTATGCCTTAACTTTCTTTTCTTAATTTGATTTTGTGTATGGGTTAGGGTTTGTGTTAAAGATGAACATTAAGACCCATTTTAAGTAAATTGGGTGTTCTTGGGTAATTTGGGTCATGTAGACTCAATTATGTGTAAGCTAGGGTTTTAAATGTATAAATTGTTGTTATGAAACCCTAATTGGCTAGTAATTTGTTAGAACACCTTGAGGAAGTGTAAATGGGTGTGATTTGGGCATAAATGACCCAAAATGGGTGTGTTGACTTTTATCGAGTCAAATGGGTCAAAATGGACCAAGATGGGTCAATATTAGTGTTTGGTGCTAAAACCTAGTGTTCTAATGTGCGTGAAGGCCATGAGTGCCAAGTGTTAGGGTTTTTGGTAAAAACGACCCAATTTAGGGTTAGTTGTCAAAATGGGTCAAGATGACCTAGGATGGTGTGTGTTATGAGATTAGACCAAGTTGATTGATTAATTATGCTTGTGAAATAGGTACGTTACCTTGGAATTCAAGCTTGGTTTAATAATCACCGAAGGCATAAGGTGAGTGGAATAATTATGCGTATGTGTATATAATGTATTTATTTGTGTTGCACGAATGTGGTATTGTCGCGGTGTTTAAGACACCACATTCTAAGTAACGAGTAGCATTGTCGCGGTGTTTAAGACACTACTCATGGTATGATTGACTTGTGGTATTGTCGCGGTGTTTAAGACACCACAATGTCATGGGAGTGGAAGTGTCGCGGTGATTAAGACACCACTCATTGTATTGAATGAAGTGTGGATTCGTCGCGGTGTTTAAGACGCCACATTGTTGTAAGGGTGAGTAGTCGCGGTGTTTAAGACATCACCCGGGGACTAGTGATTACGCGGTGTGTAAGTAACACTAGTGGACGTTATGAACTCCAACGGTCTTGTAAGTACCACTTCCCGTGTTCGAATTGGTTAACCAAGGTTATGTGAATTATGTATTGGAAGTATTAATTTATGAATCGTATGCTATTGTACTATTAGCTACTTGTGGGATTGTGAATTATTGGTATATGCTTATTAATGTAGCATGCTTGATGAATTGTTAAACTCGATTATGATGTTGTGTAAGTGATGCGAGTAAGTAGATTATATATGTGTATGTATAATTATTGTGCTCACTAAGCTTTGCTTACCCTCTCGTTGTTTACCTTTTTATAGGTTCGTGTGTGGACAAGGGTAAGGGCATTACCTTGGATTGAGTTTCCCGCTTCGATGATTAGGAAGCACTTTTGGGTTATGGCTTGGAGTTTGACCGAGACGTGGGTAGTTTAACCCCAAACACCATGCTCGTTGTGTCGTTTGGCAATTAAACTTTTTGTGGTCGAAACTCTAATTTGTATTAAACATTGTATTTTAACAATAGTGGCGTTTTGGGCACGTGTGGGCCCCACCTTGTAAAACTTGTTCAAACCTTAGTTATGTGCTAGTTTTACATATATGAATGTATGGTTAAAAAGCGTTTTGGTTAAATATGCCGGGAACACGTTCATCTTTTTCGCGTTTAAACTTTCCGGTAACAGCAGGGGTTTGGCGCGGCGCGCGGCCCTTTTGGCGCGGCGCGCCGATGGCCTGGAACAACAGAATTTTTTTTTTGTTTGAAATTTTCGTCGTGTTTGGTCGGTTACGGTTTGGGTTGTTACAAAGCATACGAAAATTCGTTAATCTATAAAGAAAGAACGAAGAAATGGCATGATAAAAGAATCAGAAGTTCAAAAGAATTTAAAGAAGGAGACAGAGTTCTTCTTTTCAATTCACGATTCAAGCTATTTCCTGGAAAATTGAAATCAAGATGGTCTGGACCATTCATAGTTAAAAGAGTTTTCCCATACGGAACAGTAGAATTGATAAATTCAAATGGGATTGAATTTAAAGTTAATGGTCACAGAGTTAAACACTACATAGATAGTCCGATGAAAGTCGACAACGAAGTTAATCACAATTTCGACACCACAGCTAACTAAGTGTGGGGAGAATCAAGTCTTTAAAGGATAATATGTATTTATGTTAGAGTTAGATTGTCTGTTTTCGTGTAGTTCTCGAAAATGGAACCCGAATGGTCTTTCCCTAGCAGACCCTAAAGAACTAGTCTTCTCCCCCGTTCTGAATTTTTATTTTTTTTAGGAAATGAAGACTGCCTGTGAACTAAACCATGGTCTAATGCTACACGCTTTGATCACTAAACATAATAATGACACACTTCCGAGTGAAATAGTATCAGTAATCAGAGAAAGAATGGACGGAGTTAGAAAAGAATCCAGATGCGAAGATAATAAGTTACAATTTGGTAAAGGAAAATCAAAATCCGCAGCAAAAAGAAGAGCACGACACCTAGAAAGATGTCACAAATGCGGAAAATGGTCACATAGAGGTAAATGTTCAAATAATCAAACCTATTCAAACACCGAATTTGTTACTTTATGCAGAGACGGACCGTTCATATGTTTAGAAGAAAAGACACTGAATGCTCGAGGTTACGCCTATGTAGCTATGGAAAACCAATTAAACCGACTATCTTATGAATGGGATAGATCATATAACTAAGAATACTATCTCACAGGTAAGTCTGTACAGTCTTTATTTTTATTTTTATTTTTAACCTTTTGATAATAAACGCTAATTTGTTCGCTATAAAGTATTAAATTGGTATTGAATAAAATTAGGTTTGGCGACCGAAATTATTAATATCATTCAAAAATTTATTACATCACTGCGAAATTTAACGTTTATTCTTAAGGTATAAATATCTTTAATCAATCAACCCAAAATATTTCAAAAATTCGTCATGAGTTAAATTAGGTCTTGGAACCGAAATTACTTTACCGAAAAGAGGGGCGCATATTTTTGATAATATTTGATTGATTAAAGTGGGATAAAAAGCCAAAAAGATTTTTAATTTTATTTTTACCATGTTTTTAAAATTAATATATAAATCTTAAATTAATATTGTAAACTTTATAAAAACAATATATTTAAAATTGTAAATATTTGAAAAATTAATATAAGTTTGGTGTGAATTTATAATATGAATTTTTAAAATTAAGATCGGTGTGAATTTTTTATTTTTAAAATATGAATTTTTAATTTTATGCATTTTAAATTGTAAGTTTGGTGTGAATTTTTAATATTAATTTTGAATTTTATATTTAAATTGTGTGAATTTAAAAACAAAAATTTACTTTATCTCATTAAGTTAAAAATATGATTTTTAAAATTCGTCGTAAGTTGAAGACTAGGTCTTTGAACCGAAATTGCTTTACCCGAGGGAGGGACGAGAACTTTTATTATCATTATTTTTTTTAATCTTATTGAATTAAAGTATGCCAAAAACATTAAAAAACCCAAAAATCCTAGCTTTTAAAACAATCGCTACAAAAAGACAAATTTTAAAATTTTGTCGAAGGACGGACTAGGACATCGATCCGAAACGACCTCGTCCTAAATAACAAGGGAAAAAAAATTTAAAAATTAATTACTTAATTGTTTTAATTAATATAAGATGTTAAAAAAAAAAAAAAAAGCAAACTCCGCGACTCGCGGAGTTTGAAGCTTTAAACACCGCGACTCGCGGAGGTATCGAATTACAGAAAAAAAATATAAGAGCTGGAACAGATCAGTCCCAACCCACAAACACACCAAAAATGCGAAAATAACTGCCGAAAAAACACGCAAAAACATCCCCAAAATCACAATTTTTAACCGTTAATCATCAAATCTTTTACTAAAATCATGTTGAGAAGGATGCTATCAAGGAATTACTCAAGAAAAACGGTAAATTTCTACACCTAAACACCATTTAATCCGAAAATTAGTGTTCTTGAGCAATTTTTTTCCCAATTTGATTTTGATGCTTTTTAGTATAATTAGGCTTAAATTGTTTATGTATTATGCTTGTATAACCTAGATTGATGCTGTTTAACATGATTAGAAGCCTTAAACTTCAAATTTTGAGTAATCTAGGGTTTGTGTTCTTGAGCAAATTTGGGGCTTTTTGATATAAACAGGTTATGGCCGATTTTTGTCATGAATTGTTGCTAAATTAAGTAGTGTAACATGTTTAGGTAGTTAAATGATCCAAACTTTGAGCCTAAACATGATTTTGAGAATTAAAGTGGACTTTTTCAAGTCTAAAATTCATGAACTTGATTTTTGAAAGATAATGCCATTTGAAACTTGTTTAATTGCTAGTAATGATTATTTTGACATGATATTTGAGTTGAATGCTTATGAACTTGGCGAACATTTTCGTATATGCTTATTTGAAAAAGTGTAGATTAGATAAAAATTTGAAAATGAGCTTAAGTTTGATATAAATTGATCATGTCATTGTAATTATTTTGATTGATGATTTTGCTGACACTAATGCATATTTGGATGCACAAAAATTGTGTTTGATGTGTTTTGCAGACTGAAAGGGGTGAATCTTTATCCCAAGCTCGCAATGCTCCTGCTGAGAATGCGGAACAACAAGAGGTGGATAACTACTACAAGCAAGATATACCTCATCCAGTCATGACCTTTTCTGATATGCACTTGGAATATTTGCACCCGAACCTGAGATTTGACAGACTTTTAATAGATTATCCAAAATACCAAAGGGGTTTGCATAATCTTCATTCTAAGGTTGTTGAGGTACCTAGGGTCATAGAATGGGGACCATTAGAAGCTGTAGAATTGGCCGGGCCAATTAGGGAATTACTTGCACAGAGGTATGGTAATTCTACTTTTAATGACTGGGTACGTTTATTCAACATGCGTAGACCTGTATATAAAGTATGGTGTGAAGAACTGTTGTGTAGTATAGAATTAAATGATCGGGTAGCTAGTTTAACCGATCGATCTTTTATTAGATTTTTGTTAGGAGGTTCGATGCGCCACATGTCTTTACTAGACATGGCTAAGGCTTTACGTATATATACGGCTGAGGAGTTAGCATCTGCCGATTGTAGAGGGTTGATACTAAATGGTAGAAAGATAGATGAAAATTTTGATACACACGGTGTATGGAGTCAAATGACAAGCCATCACCGATTCAAAGGGGGAAATTACTCTTATTTGGATATAGATAGAGCTGAATTAAGAGTGATTCATAGGTTTTTAGCTAATTCGATTACACAAAGAGGTAAGAACAAGGAAAAGGTAAATGAACAGGATTTGTTTTACCATATGTGTATTCGAGACCCACAAAGCGCTGTAAGTATACCTTATTGTGTGGGTTATTATTTATCAGCTATGGTTAGGGGGATGAGACCGCATAGCATAATAGGAGGTGGTATTTTTATTACTTTGATTGCTGAATATCTCGGTGTGGATATAAGTCGGGGGGGATTATTAGTCGAAGAACCAGAACCCCGCGATACTATAGGTTTAAATGTATACCATGGTGCGAAAGTTTTGAAGAGGCGAAATAACGCCGCAGTCCAATACCATGGTAGACATCCACAGGTTGAGAGAAACCAACAGCAAGGTAATGTAGGAGGGGGAAATGAAATGCAAGAAATGCAAAGGTTTATAGCTTCACAGGAGTACGAAAATGCTAGACAGAGAGCATTTGAAGATTGGCAAGTTCATCAAAACCAAATCATAGCTCATTGCCAACATATAGGTAGAAACTATATTCCTACACCAAAACCCATATTCCCTCCCTGGTCTATAGAGATGCAACCACCGTATCCTACGTATAACCCTGCCGAAGCATTCTATAGCACCTATGGTTATGCATGGAACCCCTATTGGTACCAGTATCATCCCTAGTCTACTTAGTTTTATTTATTTTGTAATTTGTAATGTTGATACATTTAATACTTATGCTAATATTGTAATAGTTTTTATAATTTTCTAACTTTTATTCTTAGATTTTAATAATTTTTGAATGTGGGGTAATATACCAAACTTCAAAAATATGTATATATGTTTGCAGTTTATCTTATGTACACAACAGGGTAAAACAACGCATTTTCAAAGACTGGCATTAAGTTCAGCAAAAGCAACTAATTTTGATGACAAGATGCAAAATATATGTGAAATAACAACAAGACGGAATGAACAAATGATGTGCACCATTTATCATTCAGCAAACAAACGCCAATATATTTGGAAACTTTGGTAAAAATTTAATCATTTTCACACAAATCACCCTCAATAATTTAAATTGTTACTGATTTCTTGCAAATGAGGGCATTGCAAGATCTTAAGTGTGGGAAGGGGTTAAATTCTTTCGGATTTTTTAAAATTTTTATCTTAAACACTGGGTTACCATTAAAAATACTAGTAAAGCAGTAGTTGTATTAGAATCTAGTGCTCTCTGATAATAAAGAACAGCCCTAGTCTTATATACTGACTACCCAATTCTAGTAAAATTTTTCAAAATTTTCAATCAAATGAACTCAAAATCATGTTTATACATATTTATGAACAATAAAACTAGGTTTTAACATCGAAATTATTGTAACCTCGGAAAGGACATAAATTGAGAAACAAACCAAAATGTTAAAATTCATTTAAAATGGAATAGAGGACGATAAAAAGGAAAATAAAAGCCAAGTGTGGGAAAATTTACCAAGTTATCTTAAACATATGTCACATATATCTGTAACAAATAACTGAAAATACTTTTGCTTTGGACTAAACTAAACTGTTTTACCCGATGAAAGAAAAGAAGAGATGGATCTACACGATGAATCAATTCCATCATTAAAAGGAAGTAAAGTCTTCCGAAAAAGACACGCGCTTCTTGATTTAGGTCATGAAGTTGTCGTCCAGATCAGCTGTAGGTTGACGAAAAATCTAGAAAAGTCATCACTAAAATCAGCAGGAAATCCACGGACCTCAGCGTTAAACAGGGTCGCCAAGTGGTCAGATTTTTCCTAACCATGAGAAGGATTTATCTCGTAAAATGGGGGGCACCATGCAAATTAGCTGAATAAGACTAATAAATCAGATCCCCAGAAAGGATAATCTCCTTAAAAGATCAAAAATCAGCTTTTAAGCCTGATATTACTCAATCCTTGAGATTGACCTTAAAGATTGAGAATTACAAACTCATGGAATTCAATGATATCTAAACTCGAGCTTGAACGAGAAAATATTTTGATAAAAATTACAAACCGATTTGTTTTCTGAAAACCCTATTTTCAATGCGTTCATTACCATTGAACGTAAAATCCTAGGAATTCACCTGGAATTCATTAGGTCACCTGAACTAAATCGGGTGTCAACCGTAAGAACGGTGGTTGCATAGTGGTCAAAGACAGGACCTTGTGCCAGACCGAAAAATCATAAGGGTGAGCTTTACTATTGTTCCTACCAAGGATAGTAATTGCGTCCGACACGTTATAGACCACAATTAAAAGCATGTCAGGGGACATTGCCTTAACAGTTGCTTGTTCAACGCTTTCCTTTACAACCGGACGGTAGTTTACCGAAAGGTAATATACGGGACAAGTAAACTGGACGTGTTGCTTTCTAAATACAAGGTTAGCAAGTGGGTGACACAAAACCGCAAGTTTTGAGCTAAAATTTTCAAATCTGAAACCCACCAAACCCACAAAAATATTTTACAAACACCGGTAAAGGGTTATTCCGGAAAACTTATCTGGGGTAAAAACTAGATTTAATTTTCAAAAGATCAAATGTTTTCATAAAGATCCAATTTCCTTAATGGATCTAAATTTTTATAGTCATGTGGGACTGTAAACCATATCGTTACTACCATTGTTTATACCACCGTATAGAAATCACTGATGTACAAAGTGTGAAGAATAAAGAAGTGATTCTAGTATTTCAAGACGATATTGCTTGAGGACAAGCAACGCTCAAGTGTGGGAATATTTGATAATGCTAAAAACGAACATATATTTCATAGCAGTATTCCTCAAGAAAGACAAGCTTTTAGTTGCAATTGTTCTATTTACAAGTGATATTCGTTTAAATAATAAAAGGTGAAGACAAAAGACAGATTCGACGAATTGAAGACGCAAACGACCAAAAAGCTCAAAAGTACAAAAGACAATCAAAGAGGTTCCAATTATTGATAAGAAACGTCTCGAAATTACAAGAGTACAAGATTCAAAACGCAAAGTACAAGATATTAAATTGTACGCAAGGACGTTCAAAAATCCGGAACCGGGACCAGAGTCAACTCTCAACGCTCGACGCAACGGACTAAAAATTACAAGTTAATTATATATATAAATATAATATAATATATAATTAATTATATTAATTATATATATATATTATATTTATAAAATAAATCGTCGACAAACAAAGAGCCAAAAGCTGGTGAGCTGTATTTACAAACTCCGCGACTCGCGGAGTTTGAAGGCAAAATGGGCCGCGAGTCGCGGAGACCCAAAGTTTGAAACTCCCTATAAAGCCAACCGAATACTGATCATTTTCCATCTAACATATATCCATCTCTCTATCTATATCGTATATATTTATATTTATATTTTAATTTTAATTTTAATTTTAATTTTAGTCATAATAATAAGGGTATGTTAGCGAATGTTGTAAGGGTGTAAGTCGAAATTCTGTCCGTGTAACGCTACGCTATTTTTAATCATTGTAAGTTATGTTCAACCTTTTTAATTTAATGTCTCGTAGCTAAGTTATTATTATGCTTATTTAATCCGAAGTAATCATGATGTTGGGCTAATTACTAAAATTGGGTAATTGGGCTTTGTACCATAATTGGGGTTTGGACAAAAGAACGACACTTGTGGAAATTAGACTATGGGCTATTAATGGGCTTTATATTTGTTTAACTAAATGATAGTTTGTTAATGTTAATATAAAGATTTACAATTGGGCATCCCTATAAATTACCATATACACTCGATCGGACACGATGGGCGGGGTATTTATATGTACGAATAATCGTTCATTTAACCGGACTCGGGAATGGATTAATAGCCACTAGAATAATTAAAACAGGGGTGAAATTATGTACAAGGACACTTGGTATAATTGATAACAAAATATTAAAACCTTGGATTACACTCAGTCGACATCCTGGTGTAATTATTAAACAAAGTATTAAAATCTTGTTACAGTTTAAGTCCCCAATTAGTTGGAATATTTAACTTCGGGTATAAGGATAATTTGACGAGGATACTCGCACTTTATATTTATGACTGATGGACTGTTAGGGACAAAAACCAGACGGACATATTAAATAATCCAGGTCAAAGGACAATTAACCCATGGGCATAAAACTAAAATCAACACGTCAAACATCATGATTACGGAAGTTTAAATAAGCATAATTCTTTTATTTCATATTTAATTTCCTTTATTTTATATTTAATTTCACTTCTAATTATCGCATTTTATTTATTGTTATTGTATTTAATTGCACTTTTAATTATCGTACTTTTTAATTATCGCAAGTTTAATTATCGCAATTTCATTATCGTTATTTACTTTACGCTTTAAATTAAGTCTTGTATTTATTATTTTACATTTGGTTTTAACTGCGACTAAAGTTTTAAAATCGACAAACCGGTCATTAAACGGTAAAAACCCCCCTTTATAATAATAATATTACTTATATATATTTGTATTTTTATAAAAGTAAACTAATATAGCGTTAAGCTTTGTTTAAAAAGATTCCCTGTGGAACGAACCGGACTTACTAAAAACTACACTACTGTACGATTAGGTACACTGCCTATAAGTGTTGTAGCAAGGTTTAAGTATATCCATTCTCTAAATAAATAAATATCTTGTGTAAAATTGTATCGTATTTAATAGTATTTCCTGTAAAAATATAAGCTATTTTATATACTACTCTGCTAAAACATCAAGTATATTTTTGATATTTATAAAATATATTTATATTTTTGTTTTTCTTTTTATATTTTCGAATATTTAAAACGTATTTTTATAAAAACGAATTTTAATAAAAGTAAACTAAATTTTTTATTTTTTTTATATTAGCGTTGCGCTTCCGGCTTTTAAGAGTTCCCCAGCAGCGGCGCCAAAAATATACTTGATGTTTTAGCAGAGTAGTATATAAAATAGCTTATATTTTTACAGGAAATACTATTAAATACGATACAATTTTACACAAGATATTTATTTATTTAGAGAATGGATATACTTAAACCTTACTACAACACTTATAGGCAGTGTACATAATCGTACAGTAGTGTAGTTTTTAGTAAGTCCGGTTCGTTCCACAGGGAATCTTTTTAAACAAAGCTTAACGCTATATTAGTTTACTTTTATAAAAATACAAATATATATATATATATAAGTAATATTATTATTATAAAGGGGGGTTTTTACCGTTTATTGACCGGTTTGTCGATTTTAAAACTTTAGTCGCAGTTAAAACCAAATGTAAAATAATAAATACAAGACTTAATTTAAAGCGTAAAGTAAATAACGATAATGAAATTGCGAATAATAAAAGTGCGATAAAATAAACTTGCGATAATTAAAAAGTACGATAATTAAAAGTGCAATTAAATACAATAACAATAAATAAAATGCGATAATTAGAAGTGCAATTAAATATAAAATAAAGGAAATTAAATATGAAATAAAAGAATTATGCTTATTTAAACTTCCATAATCATGATGTTTGACGTGTTGATTTTAGTTTTATACCCATGGGTTAATTGTCCTTTGTCCTGGATTATTTAATATGTCCGTCTGGTTTTTGTCCATAACAGTCCATCAGTCATAAATATAAAGTGCGAGTATCCTCGTCAAATTATCCTTATACCCGAAGTTAAATATTCCAACTAATTGGGGACTTAAACTGTAATAAGATTTTAATACTTTGTTTAATAATTACACCAGGATGTCGACTGAGTGTAATCCAAGGTTTTAATATTTTGTTATCAATTATACTAAGTGTCCTTGTATATAATTTCACCCCTGTTTTAATTATTCTAGTGGCTATTAATCCATTCCTGTGTTCGGTTAAATGAACGATTATTCGTACATATAAATACCCCGCCCATCGTGTCCGATCGAGTGTATATGGTAATTTATAGGGACGCCCAATTGTAAATCTTTATATTAACATTAACAAACTATCATTTAGTTAAACAAATATAAAGCCCATTAATAGCCCATAGTCTAATTTCCACAAGTGTCGTTCTTTTGTCCAAACCCCAATTATGGTACAAAGCCCAATTACCCAATTTTAGTAATTAGCCCAACATCATGATTACTTCGGATTAAATAAGAATAATAATAACTTAGCTACGAGACATTAAATTAAAAAGGTTGAACATAACTTACAATGATTAAAAATAGCGTAGCGTTACACGGACAGAATTTCGACTTACACCCTTACAACATTCGCTAACATACCCTTATTATTATGATTAAAATTAAAATTAAAATATAAATATAAATATATACGATATAGATAGAGAGATGGATATATGTTAGATGAAAAATGATCAGAATTCGGTTGGCTTTATAGGGAGTTTCAAACTTTGGGTCTCCGCGACTCGCGGCCCATTTTGCCTTCAAACTCCGCGAGTCGCGGAGTTTGTAAATACAGCTCACCAGCTTTTGGCTCTTTGTTTGTCGACGATTTATTTTATAAATATAATATATATATAATTAATATAATTAATTATATATTATATTATATTTATATATATAATTAACTTGTAATTTTTAGTCCGTTGCGTCGAGCGTTGAGAGTTGACTCTGGTCCCGGTTCCGGATTTTCGAACGTCCTTGCGTACAATTTAATATCTTGTACTTTGCGTTTTGAATCTTCTACTCTTGTAATTTCGAGACGTTTCTTATCAATAATTGGAACCTCTTTGATTGACTTTTGTACTTTTGAGCTTTTTGGTCGTTTGCGTCTTCAATTCGTCGAATCTGTCTTTTGTCTTCACATTTTATTATTTAAACGAATATCACTTGTAAATAGAACAATTGCAACTAAAACCTTGTCTTTCTTGAGGAATACTGCTATGAAATATATGTTCGTTTTTAGCATTATCAAATATATCATTAACAAACCATCATTTAGTTAAACTATCATTAGCGAATGTTGTAAGGGTGTAAGTCGAAATTCTGTCCGTGTAACGCTACGCTATTTTTAATCATTGTAAGTTATGTTCAACCTTTTTAATTTAATGTCTCGTAGCTAAGTTATTTTTATGTTTATTTAATCCGAAGTAATCATGATGTTGGGCTAATTACTAAAATTGGGTAATTGGGCTTTGTACCATAATTGGGGTTTGGACAAAAGAACGATACTTGTGGAAATTAGACTATGGGCTATTAATGGGCTTTATATTTGTTTAACTAAATGATAGTTTGTTAATGTTAATATAAAGATTTACAATTGGGCGTCCCTATAAATTACCATATACACTCGATCGGACACGATGGGCGGGGTATTTATATGTACGAATAATCGTTCATTTAACCGGACACGGGAATGGATTAATAGCCACTAGAATAATTAAAACAGGGGTGAAATTATGTACAAGGACACTTGGTATAATTGATAACAAAATATTAAAACCTTGGATTACACTCAGTCGACATCCTGGTGTAATTATTAAACAAAGTATTAAAATCTTGTTACAGTTTAAGTCCCCAATTAGTTGGAATATTTAACTTCGGGTATAAGGATAATTTGACGAGGATACTCGCACTTTATATTTATGACTGATGGACTGTTATGGACAAAACCAGACGGACATATTAAATTAACCAGGACAAAGGACAATTAACCCATGGGCATAAAACTAAAATCAACACGTCAAACATCATGATTACGAAAGTTTAAATAAGCATAATTCTTTTATTTCATATTTAATTTCCTTTATTTTATATTTAATTGCACTTCTAATTATCGCATTTTATTTATTGTTATTGTATTTAATTGCACTTTTAATTATCGTACTTTTTAATTATCGCAAGTTTATTTTATCGCACTTTTATTATTCGCAATTTCATTATCGTTATTTACTTTACGCTTTAAATTAAGTCTTGTATTTATTATTTTACATTTGGTTTTAACTGCGACTAAAGTTTTAAAATCGACAAACCGGTCATTAAACGGTAAAAACCCCCCTTTATAATTATAATATTACTTATATATATATATTTGTATTTTTATAAAAGTAAACTAATATAGCGTTAAGCTTTGTTTAAAAAGATTCCCTGTGGAACGAACCGGACTTACTAAAAACTACACTACTGTACGATTAGGTACACTGCCTATAAGTGTTGTAGCAAGGTTTAAGTATATCCATTCTCTAAATAAATAAATATCTTGTGTAAAATTATAAAGTAGTTCTATTTTTATTTAAGTTTTTAAAATATAAGTTTTTTATTATATAAATATTGTGATATAAACAGAAAATATAAAAACAGAAAAAAAACGTCAAATTTTGAACTGCACCCGAGTTGAATTCTGGAACCCCGCGACTCGCGGAGTTTTCTGCTTCGGTCACCGCGACTCGCGGAGCTAATCTGACACGCCGACAGAACCCTAATTCAGCATTAATTACGGGTAATTATTAATTATTATTATTATTAACCCTAAATAATAATTATTATTATAATTAGTTTTATTTTAAAAGTTTTACTTTTTATTTAATTTATATTTTAGTTAAATTAGTTTAAATAAATTGTAAAATTAATAGTTTTAATAAATAAATAATATAAAAATAATATTTTTATAAAAATTGTACTTTTTACAACTTTTTGTATATTTTTATATTTTGTCCCTTTTTAATCGTTTTAGCGTAATATTTGTATTTTTAGCTCATATTTAGTTTTAAACTTAGTTTTTGAAATAGTTATTTTTACCTCTAGATTTTTAGGCTTTGCCGTAAAATCCCTTAAGTGCTTTTTCTTTAGACTAAGATTTAGGTGCTTTAGAATTTTGCGACGCCTTTTTAAGTTTTAGTTTCTTTTTAAGTTATTTCCATTTGGGATTTAGTTTTTCCTGTAAGCTTTCATATTTTTAGACGATTTTTACCTATGTATCAATTATCATTCCAATTAGTAATCTCAATTTGCGATTATAATTTTAAGTTAGTTGTAGTAATAAGGTTAGGTTAGTCAAGTGTTTTTAAGTTTTATAAGTTTCTTTTTCTTTTCCGTCACCTTTTATTTTTCAACCATTTTTCTTTGTCGACCTTTTTCCGACACGCTCTTTTTCTTTCTTATTTCTCGCTATTCTAGTTTTAGGACATAGATTTTTATTCTACTTCTTATCTATATTTCTTAAAAATACGAAAATTTATTTTAAGTGGTTAAATTGATAGACATCAAAATTTTTTGGTTCGTAGTAATAGTTGGATTTGTACGTGGACCGGGTTATTGGAGCCAAACAGTCCTCAATTATATTGAGACCAAACGAATCCTGCCACTCTGCTGCATCTTTTAGCTATTCGAAACGTGGGCAAAATCAGAAAAGTCTATTGATTGGATAACTTATTATAATTTTTATTTCCTTTTTAAAACTAATAGGATATTCAGTGAATGCACCGAGCAAGACGTTCACCACCTTTTGTACGTTCACCACCTGTAACTAGATCAAGACATTTAGCAAATATTACTGCCGTTGATTTCTCTTTAGAATCGTCATCCAGTCGACCAAGTACTTCAGTTCAAATTTCCGATAATCCATTTTTTGAACCCGACCTCACAATTGAGAATCCGGAGAATATTCAGGAACGATTCGTAGATCCTGAACCACTAAACTTTCCTCCGGAACCACCAATCATTCAAACAGAGATTGTTGAGGAACGAACCATTAAATCAGAATCCTCTAGTGATTCCGATTCAATAAATTCAATTATGGAGAATCTGGAACCTTTAAGTATGGAAGACCGAATGAGAGCTAAACGCACTGGCCAAGGTCACGCAATTACTCATCCAGACATTAATACGCCAGATTATGAAATCAAAGGACAAATTCTACACATGGTGACTAATCAATGCCAATTTAGTGGTGCGCCGAAGGAAGATCCAAATGAACATCTACGTACCTTTAATAGGATCTGCACACTATTTAAAATCCGAGAAGTGGAGGATGAACAGATATATCTCATGTTATTTCCCTGGACTTTAAAGGGAGAAGCCAAAGATTGGTTGGAATCGTTACCTGAAGGGGCGATTGATACATGGGATGTTTTAGTTGAAAAATTTCTTAAACAATTCTTTCCGGCATCTAAAGCCGTAAGACTTCAAGGAGAAATTGTTACGTTCACACAGAAGCCGAATGAAACTCTATATGAGGCGTGGACAAGATTTGGAAAGTTGTTAAGAGGATGTCCGCAACATGGTTTAGACACCTGTCAAATAGTACAAATATTCTACCAAGGATGCGACATCACTACAAGAAAAGACATAGATATAGCAGCTGGTGGTTCTATTATGAAAAAAACCGAAACTGATGCTTACAAAATTATTGATAACACTGCTTCCCACTCACATGAGTGGCACCAAGAAAAAGATATCGTTAGATCATCTAAAGCAGCTAGAGCCGATTCTAGCCATGACTTAGATTCCATTTCCGCAAAGATAGATGCTGTCGAGAGACGAATGGAAAAGATGACTAAAGATATTCACTCAATACGAATTAGTTGTGAGCAGTGTGGAGGACCACATTTGACAAAAGATTGTCTCAGTATTGAATTAACAATGGAACAAAGAGAGAATATTTCATACATAAACCAAAGGCCTGGAAATAATTATCAGAATAATTATCAACCGCCAAGACCAATTTACAATCAAAACCAGAATTATAACCGAAATATTCCATACAACAACCAACAAGGTCCTACCAATCAACAAGTATCCAATAATAATTACAATCAGCAAAGACCTAATTTTCAAAACAAACCACCACAACAAACCGATGATAAAAGGCCGAATTTAGAAGACATGATGACGAAGCTAGTTGAAACTCAAACGCAGTTTTTCACATCTCAGAAACAAACTAATGAACAAAATGCTCAAGCATTTAGAAATCAACAAGCTTCTATTCAAAATCTGGAACAAGAAGTAAGTAACCTAGCAAGGTTAATAGGTGAAAGAAAACCGGGAAGTCTACCTAGTGATACAAATGCTAACCCCCGGAATGAAACAGCTAAAGCCATTACCACAAGAAGTGGTACAACACTTAAACCACCTGAAATACCTGTAACTTCTGATGAAGCTATTCCTACTCCACAAGAACCACAACCTGATCAAGATAAGGAAAAAGAACCGGTAGTTGAAAAGGTTAATGAAGATAACACAATTAAGGTTAAACCTTATGTTAAACCATACCAACCACCACTTCCTTACCCGAGTAAAATGAAGAAAGAGAAACTTGAAGCCGAGCAATCCAAATTCTTGGATATGTTTAAACAGATAAATGTAAATCTTCCTTTCATTGATGTGATTTCAGGAATGCCTAGATATGCTAAATTTTTGAAAGATCTAATCTCAAATAGAAAGAAAATGGAAGAACTCTCGGCTGTTACCATGAATGCTAATTGTTCAGCAGTGCTGTTGAATAAGATACCAGAAAAACTATCTGATCCAGGATGTTTCACAATTCCATGTTTTCTGGGTAGTCTTAGTTCAATAGAAGCATTGGCAGACTTAGGTGCTAGTATAAATCTAATGCCATATTCACTATACGCTAAACTAGACCTTGGAGAATTGAAACCAACCAGAATAAGCATACAACTAGCCGATAGATCAATAAAATATCCTAGAGGGATAATGGAGAACATGCTAGTTAAAGTTGGTACTTTAGTATTTCCAGTAGATTTTGTTGTTCTGGACATGGAAGAAGATTCTCAAGTTCCTCTCATATTAGGAAGACCATTCTTAAACACGGCTAAAGCAATGATAGACGTGTTCGGTAAGAAACTGACCCTAAGTATAGAGGATGAGAGTGTTACCTTTTCAGTTGATAAAGTAATGCAACAACCACAATTTGCAGATGATACATGTTATTATATTCAAACTATAGATGCACATGCAGAATTATTAGAAGAATTTCCAGAATTACAAGGAACAGGAGAATGTTCTTTAGGAGAAGGTAATGAACCAATTGATGAAGCTGAAATGTTAGCTACACTTATAGCTAATGGATATGAACCAACAACAGAAGAAATCCAAATGCTAAAAGAAGAAGACAGATATCGATACAAATCATCGATAGAAGAACCTCCGAAATTAGAGTTAAAGCCACTTCCAAACCATTTGGAATACGCTTATTTACATGGTGAATCTGAATTACCTGTAATAATATCGTCTTCTCTTACTAAAAATGAGAAATCACAACTCATTTCTGTGTTGAAAGCTCATAAACCAGCCATTGCATGGAAGATTCATGATATTAAAGGAATAAGTCCTTCGTATTGCACACATAAAATCCTTATGGAAGAAGGTCATAAAACGTATGTGCAACGCCAACGAAGACTAAATCCTAATATGCAAGATGTAGTTAAGAAAGAGATTATTAAACTGCTAGACGCAGGTCTAATTTATCCAATCTCTGATAGTCCATGGTTAAGCCCAGTTCAATGCGTGCCTAAGAAGGGTGGCATGACTGTCATTACAAATGAGAAAAATGAGCTTATTCCTACTAGGACTGTAACAGGATGGCGTGTATGTATTGATTATAGAAAATTAAATGACGCCACCAGAAAAGATCACTTTCCCTTACCTTTCATAGATCAAATGTTGGAAAGATTAGCCGGAAATAGTTACTATTGTTTTCTAGATGGATTTTCCGGATATTTTCAAATTCCAATAGCACCCGAGGACCAAGAGAAAACCACATTCACGTGCCCTTATGGTACTTTTGCTTATAAACGCATGCCATTTGGACTTTGCAACGCCCCTGCAACCTTTCAAAGGTGTATGATGGCGATTTTTCACGACATGATAGAAGAATGCATGGAAGTTTTCATGGATAAATTTTCAGTCTTCGGTGATACATTTGAAACATGTCTAGTTAATCTTGAACGAATGCTTATTAGATGCGAACAATCAAATCTAGTACTTAATTGGGAGAAATGCCATTTCATGGTTAAAGAAGGCATCATTCTTGGACATAAAATTTCAAAAGAAGGAATTGAAGTGGATAGAGCTAAAGTAGATGTAATTGCTAAACTTCCACATCCCACCAATGTTAGAGGAGTTAGGAGTTTTCTAGGGCATGCCGGTTTTTACCGACGTTTCATAAAAGATTTTTCTAAAATTGCCACTCCTATGAATAAACTCCTAGAAAAGGATGCTCCATTCATCTTTTCAGATGAGTGTATCAAATCTTTTAATATTCTTAAAGAGAAACTCACTAATGCACCGATCATGATAACACCAAATTGGAATCTACCATTTGAACTAATGTGCGATGCAAGTGATTTTGCAATGGGAGCCGTTTTAGGACAAAGGATTGAAAAATGATTTCAACCTATATATTATGCTAGTAAGACGTTACAAGGAGCACAAACGAACTATACAACTACTAAAAAAGAACTCCTTGCTATTGTCTTTGCTTTTGACAAATTTCGATCATATCTCGTTCTAGCAAAAACGGTGGTCTATACCGACCATTCTACTCTTAGATACCTATTTTCAAAACAAGATGCTAAACCAAGATTAATCCGTTGGATCTTACTCTTACAAGAGTTTGATATTGAAATCCGAGATAAAAGAGGAGCAGAAAATCTCGCCGCTGATCATCTTTCTCGTCTTGAAAATCCCGAATTAGAAGTTCTAAATGAATCGGCCATACAAGACAACTTTTCTGATGAATATCTATTGAAGATAGATTATAAAGAAATTCCGTGGTTTGCAGACTATGCAAACTACTTAGTTTGTGGATTCCTTGAAAAAGGATTATCGTACCAAAAACGAAAGAAATTCTTCAGTGATATAAAACACTATTTTTGGGAATCCACACCTGTTTAAAAGTTGTCCCGATGGAATAATACGCCGATGTGTATTTGGAGATGAAGCTAGTAAAATATTAAACCATTGTCACACAGGACCAACAGGAGGGCATTATGGGCCTCAACTAACAGCAAGAAAAGTTTATGATGCTGGATTCTATTGGCCTACAATTTACAAAGACGCACACCTTCTTTGCAAATCCTGTGATGCTTGTCAAAGGGCCGGAAAAATAAGTCAACGTGATGAAATGCCACAAAATGTCATCCAAGTATGTGAAGTATTTGACATTTGGGGTATTGACTTTATGGGTCCATTTCCAAAATCTCATAATAATCTATATATACTCGTAGCCATTGATTATGTATCTAAATGGGAGGAAGCACAAGCTCTCCCAACTAACGATGCACGAGTTGTAGTCAACTTTTTAAAACGTCTTTTTGCAAGGTTTGGAACACCGAAAGCTTTAATAAGTGATCGGGGTACTCATTTCTGTAATAATCAACTTGAGAAAGTTCTTAAAAGATATGGAGTAACTCATAATATCTCCACCGCATATCATCCACAAACAAGTGGACAAGTTGAAAATACCAACCGAGCTTTAAAACGTATTCTAGAGAAAACCGTAGGATCAAATCCGAAGGAATGGTCCATTAAATTGGAGGATGCACTCTGGGCTTTTAGAACAGTCTACAAAACTCCAATTGGAACCACACCTTTTAGACTTGTTTATGAAAAAGCATGTCATCTTCCAGTAGAAATTGAACACAAAGCATTTTGGGCTTTGAAGACATGTAATCTTGATTTACATGAAGCCGGCCGTCTACGATTAAGTCAACTAAACGAATTAGAAGAGTTAAGACATGAAGCATACGAAAATTCGTTAATCTATAAAGAAAGAACGAAGAAATGGCATGCTAAAAGAATCAGAAGTTCAAAAGAATTTAAAGAAGGAGACAGAGTTCTTCTTTTCAATTCACGATTCAAGCTATTTCCTGGAAAATTGAAATCAAGATGGTCTGGACCATTCATAGTTAAAAGAGTTTTCCCATACGGAATAGTAGAATTGATAAATTCAAATGAGATTGAATTTAAAGTTAATGGTCACAGAGTTAAACACTACATAGATAGTCCGATGAAAGTCGACAACGAAGTTAATCACAATTTCGACACCACAGCTAACTAAGTGTGGGGAGAATCAAGTCTTTAAAGGATAATATGTATTTCTGTTAGAGTTAGATTGTCTGTTTTCATGTAGTTCTCGAAAATGGAACCCGAATGGTCTTTCCCTAGCAGACCCTAAAGAACTAGTCTTCTCCCCCCATTCTGAATTTTTATTTTTTTAGGAAATGAAGACTGCCTGTGAACTAAACCATGGTCTAATGCTACACGCTTTGATCACTAAACGTAATAATGACACACTTCCAAGTGAAATAGTATCAGTAATCAGAGAAAGAATGGACGGAGTTAGAAAAGAATCCAGATGCGAAGATAATAAGTTACAATTTGGTAAAGGAAAAATTAAAATCCGCAGCAAAAAGAAGAGCACGACACCTAGAAAGATGTCACAAATGCGGAAAATGGTCACATGGAGGTAAATGTTCAAATAATCAAACCTATTCAAACACCGAATTTGTTACTTTATGCAGAGACGGACCGTTCATATGTTTAGAAGAAAAGACACTGAATGCTCGAGGTTACGCCTATGTAGCTATGGAAAACCAATTAAACCGACTATCTTATGAATGGGATAGATCATATAACTAAGAATACTATCTCACAGGTAAGTCTGTACAGTCTTTATTTTTATTTTTATTTTTAACCTTTTGATAATAAACGCTAATTTGTTCGCTATAAAGTATTAAATTGGTATTGAATAAAATTAGGTTTGGCGACCGAAATTATTAATATCATTCAAAAATTTATTACATCACTGCGAAATTTAACGTTTATTCTTAAGGTATAAATATCTTTAATCAATCAACCCAAAATATTTCAAAAATTCGTCATGAGTTAAATTAGGTCTTGGAACCGAAATTACTTTACCGAAAAGAGGGGCGCATATTTTTGATAATATTTGATTGATTAAAGTGGGATAAAAAGCCAAAAAGATTTTTAATTTTATTTTTACCATGTTTTTAAAATTAATATATAAATCTTAAATTAATATTGTAAACTTTATAAAAACAATATATTTAAAATTGTAAATATTTGAAAAATTAATATAAGTTTGGTGTGAATTTATAATATGAATTTTTAAAATTAAGATTGGTGTGAATTTTTTATTTTTAAAATATGAATTTTTAATTTTATGCATTTTAAATTGTAAGTTTGGTGTGAATTTTTAATATTAATTTTGAATTTTATATTTAAATTGTGTGAATTTAAAAACAAAAATTTACTTTATCTCATTAAGTTAAAAATATGATTTTTAAAATTCGTCGTAAGTTGAAGACTAGGTCTTTGAACCGAAATTGCTTTACCCGAGGGAGGGACGAGAACTTTTATTATCATTATTTTTTTTAATCTTATTGAATTAAAGTATGCCAAAAACATTAAAAAACCCAAAAATCTTAGCTTTTAAAACAATCGCTACAAAAAGACAAATTTTAAAATTTTGTCGAAGGACGGACTAGGACATCGATCCGAAACGACCTCGTCCTAAATAACAAGGGAAAAAAAATTTAAAAATTAATTACTTAATTGTTTTAATTAATATAAGATGTTAAAAAAAAAAAAAAAAGCAAACTCCTTGACTCGCGGAGTTTGAAGCTTTAAACACCGCGACTCGCGGAGGTATCGAATTACAGAAAAAAAATATAAGAGCTGGAACAGATCAGTCCCAACCCACAAACACACCAAAACTGTGAAAATAACTGCCAAAAAAACACGCAAAAACACCCCCAAAATCACAATTTTTAACCGTTAATCATCAAATCTTTTACTAAAATCATATTGAGAAGGATGCTATCAAGGAATTACTCAAGAAAAACGGTAAATTTCTACACCTAAACACCATTTAATCCAAAAATTAGTGTTCTTGAGCAATTTTTTTCCCAATTTGATTTTGATGCTTTTTAGTGTAATTAGGCTTAAATTGTTTATGTATTATGCTTGTATAACCTAGATTGATGCTGTTTAACATGATTAGAAGCCTTAAACTTCAAATTTTGAGTAATCTAGGGTTTGTGTTCTTGAGCAAATTTGGGGCTTTTTGATATAAACAGGTTATGGCCGATTTTTGTCATGAATTGTTGCTAAATTAAGTAGTGTAACATGTTTAGGTAGTTAAATGATCCAAACTTTGAGCCTAAACATGATTTTGAGAATTAAAGTGGACGTTTTCAAGTCTAAAATTCATGAACTTGATTTTTGAAAGATAATGCCATTTGAAACTTGTTTAATTGCTAGTAATGATTATTTTGACATGATATTTGAGTTGAATGCTTATGAACTTGGCGAACATTTTCGTATATGCTTATTTGAAAAAGTGTAGATTTGATAAAAATGTGAAAATGAGCTTAAGTTTGATATAAATTGATCATGTTATTGTAATTATTTTGATTGATGATTTTGCTGACACTAATGCATATTTGGATGCACAAAAATTGTGTTTGATGTGTTTTGCAGACTGAAAGGGGTGAATCTTCATCCCAAGCTCGCAATGCTCCTGCTGAGAATGCGGAACAACAGGAGGTGGATAACTACTACAAGCAAGATATACCTCATCCAGTCATGACCTTTTCTGATATGCACTTGGAAGATTTGCACCCGAACCTGAGATTTGACAGACTTTGGATAGATTATCCAAAATACCAAAGGGGTTTGCATACTCTTCATTCTAAGGTTGTTGAGGTACCTAGGGTCATAGAATGGGGACCATTAGAAGCTGTAGAATTGGCCGGGCCAATTAGGGAATTACTTGCACAGAGGTATGGTAATTCTACTTTTAATGACTGGGTACGTTTATTCACCATGCGTAGACCTGTATATAAAGTATGGTGTGAAGAATTGTTGTGTAGTATAGAATTAAATGATCGGGTAGCTAGTTTAACCGATCGAACTTTTATTAGATTTTTGTTAGGAGGTTCGATGCGCCACATGTCTTTACTAGACATGGCTCAGGCTTTACGTATATATACGCCTAAGGAGTTAGCATCTGCCGATTGTAGAGGGTTGATACTAAATGGTAGAAAGATAGATGAAAATTTTGATACACACGGTGTATGGAGTCAAATGACAAGCCATCACCGATTCAAAGGGGGAAATTACTCTTATTTGGATATAGATAGAGCTGAATTAAGAGTGATTCATAGGTTTTTAGCTAATTCGATTACACAAAGAGGTAAGAACAAGGAAAAGGTAAATGAACAGGATTTGTTTTACCATATGTGTATTCGAGACCCACAAAGCGCTGTAAGTATACCTTATTGTGTGGGTTATTATTTATCAGCTATGGTTAGGGGGATGAGACCGCATAGCATAATAGGAGGTGGTATTTTTATTACTTTGATTGCTGAATATCTCGGTGTGGATATAAGTCGGGGGGGATTATTAGTCGAAGAACCAGAACCCCGCGATACTATAGGTTTAAATGTATACCATGGTGCGAAAGTTTTGAAGAGGCGAAATAACGCCGCAGTCCAATACCATGGTAGACATCCACAGGTTGAGAGAAACCAACAGCAAGGTAATGTAGGAGGGGGAAATGAAATGCAAGAAATGCAAAGGTTTATAGCTTCACAGGAGTACGAAAATGCTAGACAGAGAGCATTTGAAGATTGGCAAGTTCATCAAAACCAAATCATAGCTCATTGCCAACATATAGGTAGAAACTATATTCCTACACCAAAACCCATATTCCCTCCCTGGTCTATAGAGATGCAACCACCGTATCCTACGTATAACCCTGCCGAAGCATTCTATAGCACCTATGGTTATGCATGGAACCCCTATTGGTACCAGTATCATCCCTAGTCTACTTAGTTTTATTTATTTTGTAATTTGTAATGTTGATACATTTAATACTTATGTTAATATTGTAATAGTTTTTATAATTTTCTAACTTTTATTCTTAGATTTTAATAATTTTTGAATGTGGGGTAATTACCAAACTTCAAAAATATGTATATATGTTTGCAGTTTATCTTATGTACACAACAGGGTAAAACAACGCATTTTCAAAGACTGGCATTAAGTTCAGCAAAAGCAACTAATTTTGATGACAAGATGCAAAATATATGTGAAATAACAACAAGACGGAATGAACAAATGATGTGCACCATTTATCATTCAGCAAACAAACGCCAATATATTTGGAAACTTTGGTAAAAATTTAATCATTTTCACACAAATCACCCTCAATAATTTAAATTGTTACTGATTTCTTGCAAATGAGGGCATTGCAAGATCTTAAGTGTGGGAAGGGGTTAAATTCTTTCGGATTTTTTAAAATTTTTATCTTAAACACTGGGTTACCATTAAAAAATACTAGTAAAGCAGTAGTTGTATTAGAATGTAGTGCTCTCTGATAATAAAGAACAGCCCTAGTCTTATATACTGACTACCCAATTCTAGTAAAATTTTTCAAAATTTTCAATTAAATGAACTCAAAATCATGTTTATACATATTTATGAACAATAAAACTAGGTTTTAACACCGAAATTATTGTAACCTCGGAAAGGACATAAATTGAGAAACAAACCAAAATGTTAAAATTCATTTAAAATGGAATAGAGGACGATAAAAAGGAAAATAAAAGCCAAGTGTGGGAAAATTTACCAAGTTATCTTAAACATATGTCACATATATCTGTAACAAATAACTGAAAATACTTTTGCTTTGGACTAAACTAAACTGTTTTACCCGATGAAAGAAAAGAAGAGATGGATCTACACGATGAATCAATTCCATCATTAAAAGGAAGTAAAGTCTTCCGAAAAAGACACGCGCTTCTTGATTTAGGTCATGAAGTTGTCGTCCAGACTAGCTGTAGGTTGACGAAAAATCTAAAAAAGTCATCACTAAAATCAGCAGGAAATCCACGGACCTCAGCGTTAAACAGGGTCGCCAAGTGGTTAGATTTATCCTAACCATGAGAAGGATTTATCTCGTAAAATGGGGGGCACCATGCAAATTAGCTGGATAAGACTAATAAATCAGATCCCCAGAAAGGATAATCTCCTTAAAAGATCAAAAATCAGCTTTTAAGCCTGATATTACTCAATCCTTGAGATTGACCTTAAAGATTGAGAATTACAAACTCATGGAATTCAATGATATCTAAACTCGAGCTTGAACGAGAAAATATTTTGATAAAAATTACAAACCGATTTGTTTTCTGAAAACCCTATTTTCAATGCGTTCATTACCATTGAACGTAAAATCCTAGGAATTCACCTGGAATTCATTAGGTCACCTGAACTAAATCGGGTGTCAACCGTAAGAACGGTGGTTGCATAGTGGTCAAAGACAGGACCTTGTGCCAGACCGAAAAATCATAAGGGTGAGCTTTACTATTGCTCCTACCAAGGATAGTAATTGCGTCCGACACGTTATAGACCACAATTAAAAGCATGTCAGGGGACATTGCCTTAACAGTTGCTTGTTCAACGCTTTCCTTTACAACCGGACGGTAGTTTACCTAAAGGTAATATACGGGACAAGTAAACTGGACGTGTTGCTTTCTAAATACAAGGTTAGCAAGTGGGTGACACAAAACCGCAAGTTTTGAGCTAAAATTTTCAAATCTGAAACCCACCAAACCCACAAAAATATTTTGCAAACACCGGTAAAGGGTTATTCCGGAAAACTTATCTGGGGTAAAAACTAGATTTAATTTTCAAAAGATCAAATGTTTTCATAAAGATCCAATTTCCTTAATGGATCTAAATTTTTATAGTCATGTGGTACTGTAAACCATATCGTTACTACCATTGTTTATACCACCGTATAGAAATCACTGATGTACAAAGTGTGAAGAATAAAGAAGTGATTCTAGTATTTCAAGACGATATTGCTTGAGGACAAGCAACGCTCAAGTGTGGGAATATTTGATAATACTAAAAACGAACATATATTTCATAGCAGTATTCCTCAAGAAAGACAAGCTTTTAGTTGCAATTGTTCTATTTACAAGTGATATTCGTTTAAATAATAAAAGGTGAAGACAAAAGACAGATTCGACGAATTGAAGACGCAAACGACCAAAAAGCTCAAAAGTACAAAAGACAATCAAAGAGGTTCCAATTATTGATAAGAAACGTCTCGAAATTACAAGAGTACAAGATTCAAAATGCAAAGTACAAGATATTAAATTGTACGCAAGGACGTTCGAAAATCCGGAACCGGGACCAGAGTCAACTCTCAACGCTCGACGCAACGGACTAAAAATTACAAGTTAATTATATATATAAATATAATATAATATATAATTAATTATATTAATTATATATATATTATATTTATAAAATAAATCGTCGACAAAAAAAGAGCTAAAAGCTGGTGAGCGGTATTTACAAACTCCGCGACTCGCGGAGTTTGAAGGCAAAATGGGCAGCGAGTCGCGGAGACCCAAAGTTTGAAACTCCCTATAAAGCCAACCGAATTCTGATCATTTTTCATCTAACATATATCCATCTCTCTATCTATATCTTATATATTTATATTTATATTTTATATTTAATTTTAATTTTAATTTTAATCATAATAATAAGGGTATGTTAGCGAATGTTGTAAGGGTGTAAGTCGAAATTCTGTCCGTGTAACGCTACGCCATTTTTAATCATTGTAAGTTATGTTCAACCTTTTTAATTTAATGTCTCGTAGCTAAGTTATTATTATGCTTATTTAATCCGAAGTAATCATGATGTTGGGCTAATTACTAAAATTGGGTAATTGGGCTTTGTACCATAATTGGGGTTTGGACCAAAGAACGACACTTGTGGAAATTAGACTATGGGCTATTAATGGGCTTTATATTTGTTTAACTAAATGATAGTTTGTTAATGTTAATATAAAGATTTACAATTGGGCGTCCCTATAAATTACCATATACACTCGATCGGACACGATGGGCGGGGTATTTATATGTACGAATAATCGTTCATTTAACCGGACACGGGAATGGATTAATAGCCACTAGAATAATTAAAACAGGGGTGAAATTATGTACAAGGACACTTGGTATAATTTATAACAAAATATTAAAACCTTGGATTACACTCAGTCGACATCCTGGTGTAATTATTAAACAAAGTATTAAAATCTTGTTAAAGTTTAAGTCCCCAATTAGTTGGAATATTTAACTTCGGATATAAGGATAATTTGACGAGGATACTCGTACTTTATATTTATGACTGATGGACTGTTATGGACAAAAACCAGACGGACATATTAAATAATCCAGGACAAAGGACAATTAACCCATGGGCATAAAACTAAAATCAACACGTCAAACATCATGATTACGGAAGTTTAAATAAGCATAATTCTTTTATTTCATATTTAATTTCCTTTATTTTATATTTAATTGCACTTCTAATTATCGCATTTTATTTATTGTTATTGTATTTAATTGCACTTTTAATTATCGTACTTTTTAATTATCGCAAGTTTATTTTATCGCACTTTTATTATTCGCAATTTCATTATCGTTATTTACTTTACGCTTTAAATTAAGTCTTGTATTTATTATTTTACATTTGGTTTTAACTGCGACTAAAGTTTTAAAATCGACAAACCGGTCATTAAACGGTAAAAACCCCCCTTTATAATAATAATATTACTTATATATATATATATATATTTGTATTTTTATAAAAGTAAACTAATATAGCGTTAAGCTTTGTTTAAAAAGATTCCCTGTGGAATGAACCGGACTTACTAAAAACTACACTACTGTACGATTAGGTACACTGCCTATAAGTGTTGTAGAATGGTTTAAGTATATCCATTCTCTAAATAAAAAATATCTTGTATAAAATTGTATCGTATTTAATAGTATTTCCTGTAAAAATATAAGCTATTTTATATACTACTCTGCTAGCGGCGCCAAAAATATACTTGATGTTTTAGCAGAGTAGTATATAAAAATGGCTATCGAATTACAGAAAAAAAATATAAGAGCTGGAACAGATCAGTCCCAACCCACAAACACACCAAAAATGCGAAAATAACTGCCGAAAAAACACGCAAAAACATCCCCAAAATCACAATTTTTAACCGTTAATCAACAAATCTTTTACTAAAATCATGTTGAGAAGGATGCTATCAAGGAATTACTCAAGAAAAACGGTAAATTTCTACACCTAAACACCATTTAATCCGAAAATTAGTGTTCTTGAGCAATTTTTTTCCCAATTTGATTTTGATGCTTTTTAGTATAATTAGGCTTAAATTGTTTATGTATTATGCTTGTATAACCTAGATTGATGCTGTTTAACATGATTAGAAGCCTTAAACTTCAAATTTTGAGTAATCTAGGGTTTGTGTTCTTGAGCAAATTTGGGGCTTTTTGATATAAACAGGTTATGGCCAATTTTTGTCATGAATTGTTGCTAAATTAAGTAGTGTAACATGTTTAGGTAGTTAAATGATCCAAACTTTGAGCCTAAACATGATTTTGAGAATTAAAGTGGACTTTTTCAAGTCTAAAATTCATGAACTTGATTTTTGAAAGATAATGCCATTTGAAACTTGTTTAATTGCTAGTAATGATTATTTTGACATGATATTTGAGTTGAATGCTTATGAACTTGGCGAACATTTTCGTATATGCTTATTTGAAAAAGTGTAGATTTGATAAAAATGTGAAAATGAGCTTAAGTTTGATATAAATTGATCATGTCATTGTAATTATTTTGATTGATAATTTTGCTGACACTAATGCATATTTGGATGCACAAAAATTGTGTTTGATGTGTTTTGCAGACTGAAAGGGGTGAATCTTCATCCCAAGCTCGCAATGCTCCTGCTGAGAATGCGGAACAACAGGAGGTGGATAACTACTACAAGCAAGATATACCTCATCCAGTCATGTCCTTTTCTGATATGCACTTGGAAGATTTGCACCCGAACCTGAGATTTGACAGACTTTGGATAGATTATCCAAAATACCAAAGGGGTTTGCATACTCTTCATTCTAAGGTTGTTGAGGTACCTAGGGTCATAGAATGGGGACCATTAGAAGCTGTAGAATTGGCCGGGCCAATTAGGGAATTACTTGCACAGTGTCATAACCCGTCCTTAACCGTAAGAACGTGTTAGATAACGTATGATTTCAATGCGAGGTATTGACCTCTATATGCGACATTTTTAAAAGAAAAACTGCATATATTATACATTACAAACCATGATTCTTATTTTTGATACAAGCTTTGGACGAAATAAAGATGATTATCGTTTAGCGGTAATCTTCGACTTACAAACTTTACAAATGATGATAACAACACGATTTCTAGCATATTTTACAACACAAGTTCTTGGATATGCAGTCTTATTTTTGACACAAATATGCGTACGCAAGATCCTGCTCAAATTCAACATAATGCAGCGGAAACTTCTAATTATCACCTGAGAATAAACATGTTTAAAACGTCAACATAAAGTTGGTGAGATATAGGTTTAGTGCCGGCAGCAATATATATATAGACCACAAGATTTCGTATATAAACAGTTTAATAAAAATATTCTAAGTGGTTGAGCACTTGGTAACCATACTTAACAATTAATCACGTCGCATATTTCCTTTAATATGAAATCTTACTACACTGTACCAAGTGTAGTCACGAAACGAAGTACTGTGCAACCGTTGAATACTGGTCGTCCAGTCCGGTTGGGGTTGTCAAGCCCGATAGATCTATCAACAGGATTCGCGTTTACAATACCGCTGTAAATATTAGTTACCAAGCTACAGGGAAGTATGCCAGTGGTACAACTCAACGTAGAATATATATTTTTCAGTTACTTGTGTCCATAACGTAAAACATAAAATACATGTATTCTCATCCCGAAATATTTAGAGTTTAAAAGTGGGACTATATACTCACTTTCGTCTTGAAGATATATATATTTTGACTTGGTCTCCCGGTTGATATCACGAACCTATCCATATATAATATATCAATACCTTTTCTTTTTAAACAACGTCACATATATATTCTTGTTATACTTTTAATACTTTTTATAATTCCTTAGTCCGTAGTTAGCAGTTCGTTGTTAGTAATTCAATTTTAATGGTTCATATTTAGATGTTTAATAAACCCCCAACGAAATAAATAAAACCCCCAACGTATATGTATTGGTCGAGATTAATCTTGACCCACGGTACCGGTGTTGTCAAATGACGTGTTGCGTACATAAAGTACCGGTGTTGTCAAATGACGTGTTGCGTACAAACATGGGATCTTATGATTAATCTTCTCGTGTTGTTTACGGGTGATCCTGAACCATATAAAATTGAATTATGAGTACATATATATAAAATATCATGTTATCTTAAAAAGATGTGATTTATTTTAATTTTCTCCAATTAATCCCGAAGTTAAACTAGTCTTGGATAGCCAATTTTGTTTCGGTCATAGTTTCTTCGTTACAACTCCGTTTTCGTTGATTCAACTTGCCATCTCCTTGGATCGAGTTCCTCTTTAAGACTATGAACTGTAAATATCTTAGTTTGTATTCAAAATCACACGGCATAGGTGAAACTTTAGTGAAACTTATGAAGTTAAACCTTTTCCTTTATGTAGGCAACCTTAAATGATTATTTTTCTAAAAATACTTATACTTTGAATTAAATCATGAAATTTTTATGTGTTACCATATTCATAGTAAAAATCATTTTTCCAGAACATAAACCTTCAATTCAAAGTTTAAGATGGTTTTTAATTATCCAACCCAAAACAGCCCCCGGTTACACTCCGACGTCGTAAAAACAGTTTTTAAGGTGTTCTTTGAAAAACCAAGTTATACCTTGTTAAATTAGCATATATTTAAGTTATATTACAGGTCTTGAAGTATTTTAAAAGTTAAGTTAGAAGGATCTATTTAGTTTGCAAACAAGTTTGAAAACATTCAAACTATGTTCTTGTTGTTAAAATTGTATACCACAAAATATGATAGCTATATATATATGAATCGAATAAGGTTATGAACATAGATACTACCTCAAGTTCCTTGGACAAGGTTTCTGTAAAAGAGGAGTAAGAACCTAGAACCAAAAGGGTGATGGAATTGGATGAAAGATTGGAAGTAAGTTTGTGTTCTTGGAAGGATTTCTTGAAGTGTTTTTGTAAGGTTTTCTTATGAGATTTAAGTGTTGTTTTTGAAGCTAAATGATGGAGAAAATGCTTGGAGATGATCAAGTATGAAGTTAAGAGTATTTTGAGAGAGAAATGGAAGTGTAAGTATGAGAAAATGGGGTGAAGAAATGGTGTGCATGCATAAAAACGTTTTTAGGTTATAAAGGAAAAAAAAGATACCTAACTTTGTTTTCTTGCTAAATAATTCATGCTACTTGACAAATGGTTGGTTCCACATGTTTCTTAATCATTTAAGGCTGCTAAGGAGCAGATTTTTATTGGTATATACCAATAGTAAATACATCTAGAAGCTGCGTATGATACGAGTACATATACTCTAGATATACGTATAGAAATTTTGTGAAAAATGGAATGAGGATTCAAATATAGCTATCTTTTGTGAATACACTTATATGGTTTTATGTATTTAAGTTCTTAAAAGTGATTAAATTCATTACTTATACGATATATGTATAAACATTATAGGTCATAAGTATTTAAGTCAAATAACGTTGCATATGGTTATCGTTTTGAAAACTTAAGTTAGTAGTTTCAAAATATACATATAACTTATTGTTATTAATACAAAATGAGATATTAAAACATTCTTAGATCATGTTAAATATGTATATATACATATATATACACAAACGTATAATTATCATATGTTATATAGTTCGTGATATCATCGGTCAAACTAGACGGTCAAACGTTGTGTAAAACTCTTTTCAAAAACATAAATCTTAACAATTTGGATTGCTTATCATGTTGGTAAGGTTTAATTTATGTAAATATTAATCTTACAAGTATAGAATGATCGAAAAAGTGCGGGTCATTACAGTACCTACCCGTTAAATAAATTTTGTCCCGAAATTTTAAAATTGTACCTATTTTGCGTCATCGGGAAACAAGTGTGGATACTTTTGTTTCATTTGATCCTCTCGTTCCCAAGTAAACTCGGGACCCCTTCGAGCATTCCAACGAACCTTAACGATCGGTATGTTGCTCTGCTTGAGCCGTTTAACTTCACGATCCATGATTTCGATTGGTTCTTCGATGAATTGTAGTTTCTCGTCGACATGGATTTCTTCAAGAGGAATGGTGAGGTCTTCCTTTGCAAGACACTTCTTAAGGTTTGAGACGTGAAAGGTATTATGTACTCCGGCGAGTTGTTGCGGTAACTCGAGTCGATAAGCTACCGGTCCAATGCGTTCGATGATCTTGAACGGGCCTACATACCTTGGGTTTAGTTTACCCCTTTTTCCAAAACGTATTACACCTTTCCAAGGTGACACCTTTAACATAACTATGTCACCGATCTGAAACTCTAATGGTTTCCTTCGAACATCGGCGTAGCTTTTTTGGCGACTACGGGCTGTTTTCAATCTCTCCTTGATTTGTACTATCTTCTCAGTCGTTTCGTGTATGATCTCGGGACCAGTTAATTGTCGATCTCCTACTTCATTCCAACAAATAGGAGATCTACACTTCCTTCCGTACAATGCTTCGAATGGCGCAGCTTTAATGCTCGCATGATAACTATTATTATACGAGAATTCTGCTAATGGTAGATATTTATCCCATCCGTTTCCAAAATCGATCACACATGCCCTGAGCATGTCTTCAAGAGTCTGAATCGTTCTTTCACTCTGCCCGTCGGTTTGCGGATGATACGCGGTACTCATATCCAAACGAGTTCCTAGGGCCTCCTGTAGTGATTGCCAGAACTTTGATGTAAATCTACTATCACGATCGGATATAATGGAAATAGGTATTCCATGCCTTGAAACAACTTCCTTTATATACAATCGTAATAGTTTCTCCATTCTATCCATTTCCTTTATAGGCAAGAAGTGTGCAGACTTGGTGAGACGATCAACAATCACCCAAATGGTGTCGTATCCCCAGGCAGTCTTTGGTAACTTCGTGATGAAATCCATGGTAATACCATCCCATTTCCATTCTGGGATTTCTGGTTGTTGAAGTAACCCTGACGGCTTCTGGTGTTCAGCTTTGACTTTGGAACAAGTTAAACATTCCCCAACATATGTTGCAACGTCTGTCTTTAAATTAGGCCACCAATAATGTGTCTTAAGATCTTGGTACATCTTTCCAACTCCAGGATGTATCGAGTATCTTGTCTTATGTGCCTCATTTAATATCAACTTCCTTAATCCACCCAACTTCGGTACCCAAATACGATTTGCAAAATATCGAATTCCATCTTCCCGCATAACGAGTTGCTTCTCATACTTCTTCATTATTTCATTTCCTATATTTTCTTTAGTAAGTGCTTCTCGTTGAACTTCTTTGATTTGTGAGTTGAGATTCATGCAAATTTTTATGTTCATCGCTCGTACTCGAATTGGTTCTCGTTCCTTTCTGCTTAAAGCATCGGCCACCACGTTCGCCTTCCCGGGATGATAACGAATTTCACAATCATAGTCGTTTATTAACTCGACCCACCTACGTTGTCTCATGTTCAGCTGTTTCTGATCAAAAATATGTTGAAGGCTTTTATGATCAATAAACACAGTGCATTTAACCCCATACAAGTAGTGTCTCCATATCTTCAATGCAAACACGACTGCTCCCAGTTCTAGATCATGCGTCGTATAATTCCGCTCGTGAATCTTCAATTGTCGGGATGCGTATGCAATAACTTTCTTTCGTTGCATAAGAACGCAACCAAAACCTTGTCGTGAAGCGTCACAATATATTTCAAAATCATCGTTCCCTTCTGGTAACGATAAAATAGGCGCCGTAGTTAACTTCTTCTTTAGTAATTGAAATGCACTCTCCTGCTCAGAAGTCCATTCATATTTCTTCCCTTTTTGCGTTAACGCTGTCAACGGCTTAGCTATTCGGGAAAAATCTTGAATAAACCTTCTATAATAACCGGCTAAACCCAAAAATTGACGTATCTGCGTTGGTGTCTTAGGAGTCTCCCATTTTTCAATGGCTTCAATTTTTGCTGGATCAACCTGAATTCCTTTGCTACTAACAACGTGGCCAAGAAATTGCACTTCTTTCAACCAGAAAGCACATTTAGAAAATTTAGCATATAGCTGTTCTTTTCTCAACAACTCTAATATCAACCTTAAATGCTGCTCATGCTCTTGCTCACTCTTGGAATAGATAAGAATATCATCAATGAAAACGATAACAAACTTATCTAAATATGGACTACAAACTCGATTCATGAGGTCCATGAATACAGCTGGCGCATTTGTCAACCCAAACGGCATGACCAAAAATTCGTAATGACCATAACGTGTTCGAAAAGCAGTTTTCGGAATGTCCTCTTCTTTGACACGTAATTGATGATAGCCCGACCTTAAGTCAATTTTTGAGTACACACATGATCCTTGGAGTTGATCAAATAAGTCGTCAATTCTCGGTAGTGGATACCGATTCTTGATAGTTAACTTATTTAATTCACGATAATCTATACACATCCTAAAAGATCCATCTTTCTTTTTAACAAATAGAATCGGAGCTCCCCACGGTGAAGTACTTGGTCGTATGAATCCATGATCCAGTAATTCTTTTAACTGACTCTGAAGTTCTTTTAACTCGGACGGTGCAAGTCTATATGGAGCACGAGCCACTAGTGCAGCTCCTGGTACTAAATCTATTTGAAATTCTACAGATCTAAATGGAGGTAATCCCGGCAACTTTTTCGGAAAGACTTCAGGAAAATCTCTTGCCACAGGCACGTCATTGATGCTCTTCACTTTTTCCTTTGTTTCGACTTTATTAACATGTGCTAAGATAGCATAGAACCCTTTCTTCAAGCACTTTTGAGCTTTCAAATAACTAATGAGTTTTAGCTTTGAGTTACCCTTCTCTCCATAAATCATTACTAGCGTTTTATCCTTACGAGGAATGCGAATTGCCTTCTTAGCGCACACAACTTCAGCTCCTATTTTGGACATCCAGTCCATGCCGACTATTACATCAAAACTTCCTAATTATACGGGTATCAAGTCAATTTTAAACGTTTCTCCGGCTAAATTTATTTTACAATCACGGCAAATTTTATCGGCTTTAATTAGTTTACCATTAGCTAACTCAATCATGTACTTAGCATTGAGAGGTAATGATGAACTATTCAATTTAGCGTGAAAGTCTCTACACACGTAACTTCTATCAGCACCAGTATCAAATATAATAGATGCGGATAAGTTATTAATGGTAAACGTACCCGTAACAAGCTCCGGGTCTTCACATGCCTCTTTAGCATTAATAACAAATGCTCTTCCACGTGCAGGTCTGATATTCTTCTCTGGATTCGGGCACTGGCTCTTATAGTGACCTTGTTTTCCACACCCAAAACAAGTAATGGTAGCCAAAGCAGTTCTATTTGCATTGGTGGCAGGAGTCTTGGTACCATTTGTATTTGTAACGAGAGCCCTACAATCTTCAGCAAGATGACCCTTTCGATTACATTTGTTGCATACCACATTACAGTAACCAGAGTGATGTTTGTGGCATCGGTTGCATAAAGGATTTTGTCCTTTATAACCAAAGCTTAAACCACTACCCGTACCTTGCGTGTTTTCTTGTTTCTTAAAAGATTGTTGTTGGTTACCTCGATCATAATTTCCATTCCACTTTCTTTTGTTACCTGATACCTTCACATCAGTATTGGATACTTTCTTATCCATGATGACCTGATCCATTAGCTCGTTTGCCATGGTTATAGCTTCATGAATTGTCTTAGGTTTCGATGCTGTAACATTTGCCTTGACCTTTTTGGGCAAACCATCTTTGTACATTTCAATATTCCGTTCTTCGGTTGGAACCAATTCAGGACATAGCAAAACTAATTCCATGAATCGCTGATTGTAGTTGGTGATTTCAGTACCAATAACCTTCAGACTTCGTAACTCATCTTCCAACTTCCTAACCTCATTCCTTGGACAATATTCATTGATTAACATTGTTTTGAATTCTTCCCACGGAGTATCATAAGCTACATCTCCTCCTACAGCCTTCACATAATTTTTCCACCACGTGAGTGCACTATCTTGTAAAGTGCACGATGCGTATTTGATCATGTCCTTTTCAACACAACCACTGATTTTGAACACAGTTTCCATCTTTTCTATCCACCGGGTTAAACCGATCGGTCCTTCTGTTCCACTGAATGATGAGGGCTTGCAAGCTTGAAAAGTTTTGTAAGTGCACCCCACACGAGGATTTGGGTTAACTGCAGCACCTCTTGCAGCCTCGACCCATAACATTCTGTCGTTCACTCGTTGATTGATGAGTTCCTGGATTTCTTGTTCCGTCATTCGGTTTAATCGCGCCATATTCTTCTATAAGAATGAAAAGAAAATAATTATTCACATGGAATATTATAGATGTAGTGTATATTTACAGTACATTATAGCTTATTAATAATATGAACCAGGTATTATTATAAAAGCCTTTTCTTCTTATTAGCGTTTTATAATTATATCTAGGGTAGTACCTACCCGTTAATGTCCATACTTAATAGCTTAGTACAGAATCAATTACTACCATCTAAATAATACTTAACCATGGAAAATTATTGCATTTCACACTTCACTATTTTACATATGCTTATCTTACATCGAACATTAAGCAAACCACACTAATAATATTATACAAAACATTATATGATCCCATGGTTTAATACGGCAGCGCATCGTTTGGTCTATTTTCTAGGACGTTTAGGTTCAAAGAATCGCTTAACGCTTATCCTGGCTGTCTGCCTATATTTTGGCTGTGGGACTGAAGAACTGGATGCCGGGATAGAACGAATAGGAATAGCGGGAATAGGGGTGGTAGTGTCTAGTGGAGTTGGTGCCACATCATCCTTATTAAACTCAGGATTTGAATTTTCTAATTCATTAGCCTTTCGTTTCTTTCCTAGTTCGAACTCTTCTTTTGTAATTTCCTGTATTTCTTCCTCGGGTTCACTTTCCTCCTCGGGTTCACTTTCCTCCTCGGGTTCACTTCCCTCCTCGGGTTCACTTTCCGGGTTCTCTATAGTCGGTTCATCCGGAATTTGTGAGTCTTCCCCAAAGATATTATTTTCGTCATCGGATAGGTTAATGACTGGAACACCATCTGAAGATTCTGGTTCGGAGTCGCTGAATGTGATAACAAGTTTTGAGCCCGACATCTATCACACAACAACTAACCCATTAGTACTACATAATATTTACATATAAATTTTAACCAACAATGATAAGCAATGGTTTTTAAATCAGACCCGGTCAAAGTCCAGACTTACTAATGTATCCTAACGACTTATCAGTTAGACACACTAATGCAAACCTGGTTCGCTAAGACCACCGCTCTGATACCACATGTCATAACCCGTCCTTAACCGTAAGAACGTGTTAGATAACGTATGATTTCATTGCGAGGTATTGACCTCTATATGCGACATTTTTAAAAGAAAAACTGCATATATTATACATTACAAACCATGATTCTTATTTTTGATACAAGCTTTGGATGAAATAAAGATGATTATCGTTTAGCGATAATCTTCGACTTACAAACTTTACAAATGATGATAACAACACGATTTCTAGCATATTTTACAACACAAGTTCTTGGATATGCAGTCTTATTTTTGACACAAATATGCGTACGCAAGATCCTGCTCAAATTCAACATAATGCAGCGGAAACTTCTAATTATCACCTGAGAATAAACATGTTTAAAACGTCAACATAAAGTTGGTGAGATATAGGTTTAGTGCCGGCAGCAATATATATATAGACCACAAGATTTCGTATATAAACAGTTTAATAAAAATATTCTAAGTGGTTGAGCACTTGGTAACCATACTTAACAATTAATCACGTCGAATATTCCCTTTAATATGAAATCTTACTACACTGTACCAAGTGTAGTCACGAAACGAAGTACTGTGCAACCGTTGAATACTGGTCGTCCAGTCCGGTTGGGGTTGTCAAGCCCGATAGATCTATCAACAGGATTCGCGTTTACAATACCGCTGTAAATATTAGTTACCAAGCTACAGGGAAGTATGCCAGTGGTACAACTCAACGTAGAATATATATTTTTCAGTTACTTGTGTCCATAACGTAAAACATAAAATACATGTATTCTCATCCCGAAATATTTAGAGTTTAAAAGTGAGACTATATACTCACTTTCGTCTTGAAGATATATATATTTTGACTTGGTCTCCCGGTTGATATCACGAACCTATCCATATATAATATATCAATACCTTTTCTTTTTAAACAACGTCACATATATATTCTTGTTATACTTTTAATACTTTTTATAATTCCTTAGTCCGTAGTTAGCAGTTCGTTGTTAGTAATTCAATTTTAATGGTTCATATTTAGATGTTTAATAAACCCCCAACGAAATAAATAAAACCCCCAACGTATATGTATTGGTCGAGATTAATCTTGACCCACGGTACCGGTGTTGTCAAATGACGTGTTGCGTACATAAAGTACCGATGTTGTCAAATGACGTGTTGCGTACAAACATGGGATCTTATGATTAATCTTCTCGTGTTGTTTACGGGTGATCCTGAACCATATAAAATTGAATTATGAGTACATATATATAAAATATCATGTTATCTTAAAAAGATGTGATTTATTTTAATTTTCTCCAATTAATCCCGAAGTTAAACTAGTCTTGGATAGCCAATTTTGTTTCGGTCATAGTTTCTTCGTTACAACTCCGTTTTCGTTGATTCAACTTGCCATCTCCTTGGATCGAGTTCCTCTTTAAGACTATGAACTGTAAATATCTTAGTTTGTATTCAAAATCACACGGCATAGGTGAAACTTTAGTGAAACTTATGAAGTTAAACCTTTTCCTTTATGTAGGCAACCTTAAATGATTATTTTTCTAAAAATACTTATACTTTGAATTAAATCATGAAATTTTTATGTGTAACCATATTCATAGTAAAAATCATTTTTCCAGAACATAAACCTTCAATTCAAAGTTTAAGATGGTTTTTAATTATCCAACCCAAAACAGCCCCCGGTTACACTCCGACGTCGTAAAAACAGTTTTTAAGGTGTTCTTTGAAAAACCAAGTTATACCTTGTTAAATTAGCATATATTTAAGTTATATTACAGGTCTTGAAGTATTTTAAAAGTTAAGTTAGAAGGATCTATTTAGTTTGCAAACAAGTTTGAAAACATTCAAACTATGTTCTTGTTGTTAAAATTGTATACCACAAAATATGATAGCTATATATATATGAATCGAATAAGGTTATGAACATAGATACTACCTCAAGTTCCTTGGACAAGGTTTCTGTAAAAGAGGAGTAAGAACCTAGAACCAAAAGGGTGATGGAATTGGATGAAAGATTGGAAGTAAGTTTGTGTTCTTGGAAGGATTTCTTGAAGTGTTTTTGTAAGGTTTTCTTATGAGATTTAAGTGTTGTTTTTGAAGCTAAATGATGGAGAAAATGCTTGGAGATGATCAAGTATGAAGTTAAGAGTATTTTGAGAGAGAAATGGAAGTGTAAGTATGAGAAAATGGGGTGAAGAAATGGTGTGCATGCATAAAAACGTTTTTAGGTTATAAAGGAAAAAAAAGATACCTAACTTTGTTTTCTTGCTAAATAATTCATGCTACTTGACAAATGGTTGGTTTCACATGTTTCTTAATCATTTAAGGCTGCTAAGGAGCAGATTTTTATTGGTATATACCAATAGTAAATACATCTAGAAGCTGCGTATGATACGAGTACATATACTCTAGATATACATATAGAAATTTTGTGAAAAATGGAATGAGGATTCAAATATAGCTATCTTTTGTGAATACACTTATATGGTTTTATGTATTTAAGTTCTTAAAAGTGATTAAATTCATTACTTATACGATATATGTATAAACATTATAGGTCATAAGTATTTAAGTCAAATAACGTTGAGTATGGTTATCGTTTTGAAAACTTAAGTTAGTAGTTTCGAAATATACATATAACTTATTGTTATTAATACAAAATGAGATATTAAAACATTCTTAGATCATGTTAAATATGTATATATACATATATATACACAAACGTATAATTATCATATGTTATATAGTTCGTGATATCATCGGTCAAACTAGACGGTCAAACGTTGTGTAAAACTCTTTTCAAAAACATAAATCTTAACAATTTGGATTGCTTATCATGTTGGTAAGGTTTAATTTATGTAAATATTAATCTTACAAGTATAGAATGATCGAAAAAGTGCGGGTCATTACACACAGAGGTATGGTAATTCTACTTTTAATGACTGGGTACGTTTATTCACCAAGCGTAGACCTGTATATAAAGTATGGTGCGAAGAATTGTTGTGTAGTATAGAATTAAATGATCGGGTAGCTAGTTTAACCGATCGATCTTTTATTAGATTTTTGTTAGGAGGTTCGATGCGCCACATGTCTTTACTAGACATGGCTCAGGCTTTACGTATATATACGCCTGAGGAGTTAGCATCTGCCGATTGTAGAAGGTTGATACTAAATGGTAGAAAGATAGATGAAAATTTTGATACACACGGTGTATGGAGTCAAATGACAAGCCATCACTGATTTAAAGAGGGAAATTACTCTTATTTGGATATAGATAGAGCTGAATTAAGAGTGATTCATAGGTTTTTAGCTAATTCGATTACACAAAGAGGTAAGAACAAGGAAAAGGTAAATGAACAGGATTTGTTTTACCATATGTGTATTCGAGACCCACAAAGCGCTGTAAGTATACCTTATTGTGTGGGTTATTATTTATCAGCTATGGTTAGGGGGATGAGACCGCATAGCATAATAGGAGGTGGTATTTTTATTACTTTGATTGCTGAATATCTCGGTGTGGATATAAGTCGGGGGGGATTATTAGTCGAAGAACCAGAACCCCGCGATACTATAGGTTTAAATGTATACCATGGTGCAAAAGTTTTGAAGAGGTGAAATAACGCCGCAGTCCAATACCATGGTAGACATCCACAGGTTGAGAGAAACCAACAGCAAGGTAATGTAGGAGGGGGAAATGAAATGCAAGAAATGCAAAGGTTTATAGCTTCACAGGAGTACAAAAATGCTAGACAGAGAGCATTTGAAGATTGGCAAGTTCATCAAAACCAAATCATAGCTCATTGCCAACATATAGGTAGAAACTATATTCCTACACCAAAACCCATATTCCCTCCCTGGTCTATAGAGATGCAACCACCGTGTCCTACGTATAACCCTGCCGAAGCATTCTATAGCACCTATGGTTATGCATGGAACCCCTATTGGTACCAGTATCATCCCTAGTCTACTTAGTTTTATTTATTTTGTAATTTGTAATGTTGATACATTTAATACATATGTCAATATTGTAATAGTTTTTATAATTTTCTAACTTTTATTCTTAGATTTTAATAATTTTTGAATGTGGGGTAATATACCAAACTTCAAAAATATGTATATATGTTTGCAGTTTATCTTATGTACACAACAGGGTAAAACAACGCATTTTCAAAGACTGGCATTAAGTTCAGCAAAAGCAACTAATTTTGATGACAAGATGCAAAATATATGTGAAATAACAACAAGACGGAATGAACAAATGATGTGCACCATTTATCATTCAGCAAACAAACGCCAATATATTTGGAAACTTTGGTAAAAATTTAATCATTTTCACACAAATCACCCTCAATAATTTGAATTGTTACTGATTTCTTGCAAATAGGGCATTGCAAGATCTTAAGTGTGGGAAGGGGTTAAATTCTTTCGAATTTTTTAAAATTTTTATCTTAAACACTGGGTTACCATTAAAAATACTAGTAAAGCAGTAGTTGTATTAGAATCTAGTGCTCTCTGATAATAAAGAACAGCCCTAGTCTTATATACTGACTACCCAATTCTAGTAAAAATTTTCAAAATTTTCAATTAAATGAACTCAAAATCATGTTTATACATATTTATGAACAATAAAACTAGGTTTTAACACCGAAATTATTGTAACCTCGGAAAGGACATAAATTGAGAAACAAATCAAAATGTTAAAATTCATTTAAAATGGAATAGAGGACGATAAAAAGGAAAATAAAAGCCAAGTGTGGGAAAATTTACCAAGTTATCTTAAACATATGTCACATATATATGTAACAAACAACTGAAAATACTTTTGCTTTGGACTAAACTAAACTGTTTTACCCGATGAAAGAAAAGAAGAGATGGATCTACACGATGAATCAATTCCATCATTAAAAGGAAGTAAAGTCTTCCGAAAAAGACACGCGCTTCTTGATTTAGGTCATGAAGTTGTCGTCCAGACCAGCTGTAGGTTGACGAAAAATCTAGAAAAGTCATCACTAAAATCAGCAGGAAATCCACGGACCTCAGCGTTAAACAGGGCCGCCAAGTGGTCAGATTTATCCTAACCATGAGAAGGATTTATCTCGTAAAATGGGGGGCACCATGCAAATTAGCTGGATAAGACTAATAAATCAGATCCCCAGAAAGGATAACCTCCTTAAAAGATCAAAAATCAGCTTTTAAGCCTGATATTACTGAATCCTTGAGATTGACCTTAAAGATTGAGAATTACAAACTCATGGAATTCAATGATATCTAAACTCGAGCTTGAACGAGAAAATATTTTGATAAAAATTACAAACCGATTTGTTTTCTGAAAACCCTATTTTCAATGCGTTCATTACCATTGAACGTAAAATCCTAGGAATTCACCTGGAATTCATTAGGTCACCTGAACTAAATCGGGTGTCAACCGTAAGAACGGTGGTTGCATAGTGGTCAAAGACAGGACCTTGTGCTAGACCGAAAAATCATAAGGGTGAGCTTTACTATTGCTCCTACCAAGGATAGTAATTGCGTCCGACACGTTATAGACCACAATTAAAAGCATGAGTCCCCGGCAGCGGCGCCAAAAATATACTTGATGTTTTAGCAGAGTAGTATATAAAATAGCTTATATTTTTACAGGAAATACTATTAAATACGATACAATTTTACACAAGATATTTATTTATTTAGAGAATGGATATACTTAAACCTTGCTACAACACTTATAGGCAGTGTACCTAATCGTACAGTAGTGTAGTTTTTAGTAAGTCCGGTTCGTTCCACAGGGAATCTTTTTAAACAAAGCTTAACGCTATATTAGTTTACTTTTATAAAAAAACAAATATATATATATATAAGTAATATTATTATTATAAAGGGGGGTTTTTACCGTTTAATGACCGGTTTGTCGATTTTAAAACTTTAGTCGCAGTTAAAACCAAATGTAAAATAATAAATACAAGACTTAATTTAAAGCGTAAAGTAAATAACGATAATGAAATTGCGAATAATAAAAGTGCGATAAAATAAACTTGCGATAATTAAAAAGTACGATAATTAAAAGTGCAATTAAATACAATAACAATAAATAAAATGCGATAATTAGAAGTGCAATTAAATATAAAATAAAGGAAATTAAATATGAAATAAAAGAATTATGCTTATTTAAACTTCCGTAATCATGATGTTTGACGTGTTGATTTTAGTTTTATGCCCATGGGTTAATTGTCCTTTGTCCTGGATTATTTAATATGTCCGTCTGGTTTTTGTCCATAACAGTCCATCAGTCATAAATATAAAGTGCGAGTATCCTCGTCAAATTATCCTTATACCCGAAGTTAAATATTCCAACTAATTGGGGACTTAAACTGTAACAAGATTTTAATACTTTGTTTAATAATTACACCAGGATGTCGACTGAGTGTAATCCAAGGTTTTAATATTTTGTTATCAATTATACCAAGTGTCCTTGTACATAATTTCACCCCTGTTTTAATTATTCTAGTGGCTATTAATCCATTCCCCTGTCCGGTTAAATGAACGATTATTCGTACATATAAATACCCCGCCCATCGTGTCCGATCGAGTGTATATGGTAATTTATAGGGACGCCCAATTGTAAATTTTTATATTAACATTAACAAACTATCATTTAGTTAAACAAATATAAAGCCCATTAATAGCCCATAGTCTAATTTCCACAAGTGTCGTTCTTTTGTCCAAACCCCAATTATGGTACAAAGCCCAATTACCCAATTTTAGTAATTAGCCCAACATCATGATTACTTCGGATTAAATAAGCATAATAATAACTTAGCTACGAGACATTAAATTAAAAAGGTTGAACATAACTTACAATGATTAAAAATAGCGTAGCGTTACACGGACATAATTTCGACTTACACCCTTACAACATTCGCTAACATACCCTTATTATTATGATTAAAATTAAAATTAAAATTAAAATTAAAATATAAATATAAATATAAATATATACGATATAGATAGATAACCAGACGGACATATTAAATAATACAGGACAAAGGACAATTAACCCATGGGCATAAAACTAAAATCAACACGTGTAATTTGTATCGCTTTTCCTAGTAAAAATATAAACTATTTCATACCCCCACGCTACGACATCAAGTTTTTCTAGTAAAAAACGTCGAATTAAAACTGTACCTGAGTTGAATTCGGGATCCCCGCGACTCGCGGAGTTTGATGCTTTGAATACCGCAAGTCGCGTAGCCACTCTGACACGGGTACACAGAAACCCTAATCGCATTTAATACGGTGTAATAATTATTATTATTAATTAATTAAGATTTAGGTTTTAATTAAATTAATATTTAATTTTAATTATTTAGTTATATTAAGTTTTAATTAGTTTTATTTATATATTTAAATTAATGCTTTTATAAAATAATATAAAAATAATATTTTTATAAAAATTGTACTTTTTACAACTTTTTGTATATTTTTATATTTTGTCCCTTTTTAATCGTTTTAGCGTAATATTTGTATTTTTTAGCTCATATTTAGTTTTAAACTTAGTTTTTGCCATAGTTATTTTTACTTCTAGATTTTTAGGCTTTGCCGTAGAATTCCTTAAGTGCTTTTTCTTTAGACTAAGATTTAGGTGCTTTAGAATTTTGCGACGCCTTTTTAAGTTTTAGTTTCTTTTTAAGTTATTTCCATTTGGGATTTAGTTTTTCCTGTAAGCTTTAATATTTTTAGACACCTTTTACCTATGTATCAATTATCATTCCAATTAGTAATCTCAATTTGCGATTATAATTTTAAGTTAGTTGTAGTAATAAGGTTAGGTTAGTCAAGTATTTTTAAGTTTGATAAGTTTCTTTTATTTTTCCGTCACCTTTTATTTTTCAATCATTTTTCTTTTTCGACCTTTTTCCGACGAACTCTTTTTCTTTCTTATTTCTCGCTATTCTAGTTTTTAGGACTTAGAATTTTCTCTACTTCTTATCTAAATTTCTTAAAATTACGAAAATTTATTTTAAGTGGTTAAATTAATAGACATCAAAATTTTCTGGTTCGTAGTAATAGTTGGATTTGTACGTGGACCGGGTTATTGGAGCCAAACAGTCCTCAATTATATTGAGACCAAACGAATCCTGCCCCTCTGCTGCATCTTTTGGCTATTCGAAACGTGGGCAAAATCAGAAAAGTCTATTGATTGGATAACTTATTATAATTTTTCTTTCCTTTTTAAAACTAATAGGATATTCAGTGAATGCACCGAGCAAGACGTTCACCACCTTTTGTACGTTCACCACCTGTAACTAGATCAAGACATTTAGCAAATATTACTGCCGTTGATTTCTCTTTAGAATCGTCATCCAGTCGACCAAGTACTTCAGTTCAAATTTCCGATAATCCATTTTTTGAACCCGACCTCACAATTGAGAATCCGGAGAATATTCAGGAACGATTCGTAGATACTGAACCACTAAACTTTCCTCCGGAACCACCAATCATTCAAACAGAGATTGTTGAGGAACGAACCATTAAATCAGAATCCTCTAGTGATTCCGATTCAACAAATTCAATTATGGAGAATCTGGAACCTTTAAGTATGGAAGACCAAATGAGAGCTAAACGCACTGGCCAAGGTCACGCAATTACTCATCCAGACATTAATGCGCCAGATTATGAAATCAAAGGACAAATTCTACACATGGTGACTAATCAATGCCAATTTAGTGGTGCGCCAAAGGAAGATCCAAATGAACATCTACGTACCTTTAATAGGATCTGCACACTATTTAAAATCCGAGAAGTGGAGGATGAACAGATATATCTCATGTTATTTCCCTGGACTTTAAAGGGAGAAGCCAAAGATTGGTTGGAATCGTTACCTGAAGGGGCGATTGATACATGGGATGTTTTAGTTGAAAAATTTCTTAAACAATTCTTTCCGGCATCTAAAGCCGTAAGACTTCAAGGAGAAATTGTTACGTTCACACAGAAGCCGAATGAAACTCTATATGAGGCGTGGACAAGATTTGGAAAGTTGTTAAGAGGATGTCCGCAACATGGTTTAGACACCTGTCAAATAGTACAAATATTCTACCAAGGATGCGACATCACTACAAGAAAAGACATAGATATAGCAGCTGGTGGTTCTATTATGAAAAAAACCGAAACTGATGCTTACAAAATTATTGATAACACTGCTTCCCACTCACATGAGTGGCACCAAGAAAAAGATATCGTTAGATCATCTAAAGCAGCTAGAGCCGATTCTAGCCATGACTTAGATTCCATTTCCGCAAAGATAGATGCTGTCGAGAGACGAATGGAAAAGATGACTAAAGATATTCACTCAATACGAATTAGTTGTGAGCAGTGTGGAGGACCACATTTGACAAAAGATTGTCTCAGTATTGAATTAACAATGGAACAAAGAGAGAATATTTCATACATAAACCAAAGGCCTGGAAATAATTATCAGAATAATTATCAACCGCCAAGACTAATTTAAAATCAAAACAAGAATTATAACCGAAATATTCCATACAACAACCAACAAGGTCCTAGCAATCAACAAGTATCCAATAATAATTACAATCAGCAAAGACCTAATTTTCAAAACAAACCACCACAACAAACCGATGATAAAAAGCCGAATTTAGAAGACATGATGACGAAGCTAGTTGAAACTCAAACGCAATTTTTCACATCTCAGAAACAAACTAATGAACAAAATGCTCAAGCATTTAGAAATCAACAAGCTTCTATTCAAAATCTGGAATAAGAAGTAAGTAACCTAGCAAGGTTAATAGGTGAAAGAAAATCGGGAAGTCTACCTAGTGATACAAATGCTAACCCCCGGAATGAAACAGCTAAAGCCATTACCACAAGAAGTGGTACAACACTTAAACCACCTGAAATACCTGTAACTTCTGATGAAGCTATTCCTACTCCACAAGAATCACAACCTGATCAAGATAAGGAAAAAGAACCGGTAGTTGAAAAGGTTAATGAAGATAACACAGTTAAGGTTAAACCTTATGTTAAACCATACCAACCACCACTTCCTTACCCGAGTAAAATGAAGAAAGAGAAACTTGAAGCCGAGCAATCCAAATTCTTGGATATGTTTAAACAGATAAATGTAAATCTTCCTTTCATTGATGTGATTTCAGGAATGCCTAGATATGCTAAATTCTTGAAAGATCTAATCTCATATAGAAAGAAAATGGAAGAACTCTCGGCTGTTACCATGAATGCTAATTGTTCAGCAGTGCTGTTGAATAAGATACCAGAAAAACTATCTGATCCAGGAAGTTTCACAATTCCATGTTTTCTGGGTAGTCTTAGTTCAATAGAAGCATTGGCAGACTTAGGTACTAGTATAAATCTAATGCCATATTCACTATACGCTAAACTAGACCTTGGAGAATTGAAACCAACCAGAATAAGCATACAACTAGCCGATAGATCAATAAAATATCCTAGAGGGATAATGGAGAACATGCTAGTTAAAGTTGGTACTTTAGTATTTCCAGTAGATTTTGTTGTTCTGGACATGGAAGAAGATTCTCAAGTTCCTCTCATATTAGGGAGACCATTCTTAAACACGGCTAAAGCAATGATAGACGTGTTCGGTAAGAAACTGACCCTAAGTATAGAGGATGAGAGTGTTACCTTTTCAGTTGATAAAGCAATGCAACAACCACAATCTGCAGATGATACATGTTATTATATTCAAACTATAGATGCACATGCAGAATTATTAGAAGAATTTCTAGAATTACAAGGAACAGGAGAATGTTCTTTAGGAGAAGGTAATGAACCAATTGATGAAGCTGAAATGTTAGCTACACTTATAGCTAATGGATATGAACCAACAACAGAAGAAATCCAAATGCTAAAAGAAGAAGACAGATATCGATACAAATCATCGATAGAAGAACCTCCGAAATTAGAGTTAAAGCCACTTCCAAACCATTTGGAATACGCTTACTTACATGGTGAATCTGAACTACCTGTAATAATATCGTCTTCTCTTACTGAAAATGAGAAATCACAACTCATTTCTGTGTTGAAAGCTCATAAACCAGCCATTGCATGGAAGATTCATGATATTAAAGGAATAAGTCCTTCGTATTGCACACATAAAATCCTTATGGAAGAAGGTCATAAAATGTATGTGCAACGCCAACGAAGACTAAATCCTAATATGCAAGATGTAGTTAAGAAAGAGATTATTAAACTGCTAGACGCAGGTCTAATTTATCCAATCTCTGATAGTCCATGGGTAAGCCCAGTTCAATGCGTGCCTAAGAAGGGTGGCATGACTGTCATTACAAATGAGAAAAATGAGCTTATTCCTACTAGGACTGTAACAGGATGGCGTGTATGTATTGATTATAGAAAATTAAATGACGCCACCAGAAAAGATCACTTTCCCTTACCTTTCATAGATCAAATGTTGGAAAGATTAGCCGGAAATAGTTACTATTGTTTTCTAGATGGATTTTCCGGATATTTTCAAATTCCAATAGCACCCGAGGACCAAGAGAAAACCACATTCACGTGCCTTTATGGTACTTTTGCTTACAAACGCATGCCATTTGGACTTTGCAACGCCCCTGCAACCTTTCAAAGGTGTATGATGGCGATTTTTCACGACATGATAGAAGAATGCATGGAAGTTTTCATGGATGACTTTTCAGTCTTCGGTGATACATTTGAAACATGTCTAGTTAATCTTGAACGAATGCTTATTAGATGCGAACAATCAAATCTAGTACTTAATTGGGAGAAATGCCATTTCATGGTTAAAGAAGGCATCGTTCTTGGACATAAAATTTCAAAAGAAGGAATTGAAGTGGATAGAGCTAAAGTAGATGTAATTGCTAAACTTCCACATCCCACCAATGTTAGAGGAGTTAGGAGTTTTCTAGGGCATGCCGGTTTTTACCGACGTTTCATAAAAGATTTTTCTAAAATTGCCACTCCTATGAATAAACTCCTAGAAAAGGATGCTCCATTCATCTTTTCAGATGAGTGTATCAAATCTTTTAATATTCTTAAAGAGAAACTCACTAATGCACCGATCATGATAACACCAAATTGGAATCTACCATTTGAACTAATGTGCGATGCAAGTGATTTTGCAATGGGAGCCGTTTTAGGACAAATGATTGAAAAATGATTTCAACCTATATATTATGCTAGTAAGACGTTACAAGGAGCACAAACGAACTATACAACTACTGAAAAAGAACTCCTTGCTATTGTCTTTACTTTTGACAAATTTCGATCATATCTCGTTCTAGCAAAAACGGTGGTCTATACCGACCATTCTGCTCTTAGATACCTATTTTCAAAACAAGATGCTAAACCAAGATTAATCCATTGGATCTTACTCTTACAAGAGTTTGATATTGAAATCCGAGATAAAAGAGGAGCAGAAAATCTCGCCGCTGATCATCTTTCTCGTCTTGAAAATCCCGAATTAGAAGTTCTAAATGAATCGGCCATACAAGACAACTTTCCTGATGAATATCTATTGAAGATAGATTATAAAGAAATTCCATGGTTTGCAGACTATGCAAACTACTTAGTTTGTGGATTCCTTGAAAAAGGATTATCGTACCAAAAACGAAAAAAATTCTTCAGTGATATAAAACACTATTTTTGGGAAGATCCACACCTGTTTAAAAGTTGTCCCGATGGAATAATACGCCGATGTGTATTTGGAGATGAAGCTAGTAAAATATTAAACCATTGTCACACAGGACCAACATGAGGGCATTATGGGCCTCAACTAACAGCAAGAAAAGTTTATGATGCTGGATTCTATTGGCCTACAATTTACAAAGACGCACACCTTCTTTGCAAATCCTGTGATGCTTGTTAAAGGGCCAGAAAAATAAGTCAACGTGATGAAATGCCACAAAATGTCATCCATGTATGTGAAGTATTTGACATTTGGGGTATTGACTTTATGGGTCCATTTCCAAAATCTCATAATAATCTATATATACTCGTAGCCATTGATTATGTATCTAAATGGGCGGAAGCACAAGCTCTCCCAACTAACGATGCACGAGTTGTAGTCAACTTTTTAAAACGTCTTTTTGCAAGGTTTGGAACACCGAAAGCTTTAATAAGTGATCGGGGTACTCATTTCTGTAATAATAAACTTTAGAAAGTTCTTAAAAGATATGGAGTAACTCATAAAATCTCCACCGCATATCATCCACAAACAAGTGGACAAGTTGAAAATACCAACCGAGCTTTAAAACGTATTCTAGAGAAAACCGTAGGATCAAATCCGAAGGAATGGTCCATTAAATTGGAGGATGCACTCTGGGCTTTTAGTACAGCCTACAAAACTCCAATTGGAACCACACCTATTAGACTTGTTTATGGAAAAGCATGTCATCTTCCAGTAGAAATTGAACACAAAGCATTTTGGGCTTTGAAGACATGTAATCTTGATTTACATGAAGCCGGACGTCTACGATTAAGTCAACTAAACGAATTAGAAGAATTAAGACATGAAGCATACGAAAATTCGTTAATCTATAAAGAAAGAACGAAGAAATGGCATGATAAAAGAATCAGAAGTTCAAAAGAATTTAAAGAAGGAGACAGAGTTCTTCTTTTCAATTCACGATTCAAGCTATTTCCTGGAAAATTGAAATCAAGATGGTCTGGACCATTCATAGTCAAAAGAGTTTTTCCATACGGAACAGTAGAATTGATAAATTCAAATGGGATTGAATTTAAAGTTAATGGTCACAGAGTTAAACACTACATAGATAGTCCGATGGAAGTCGACAACGACGTTAATCACAATTTTGACACCACAGCTAACTAAGTGTGGGGAGAATCAAGTCTTTAAAGGATAATATGTATTTCTGTTAGAGTTATATTGTCTGTTTTCGTGTAGTTCTCGAAAATGGAACCCGAATGGTCTTTCCTTAGCAGACCCTAAAGAACTAGTCTTCTCCCCCCATTCTGAATTTTTATTTTTTTAGGAAATGAAGACTGCCTGTAAACTAAACCATGGTCTAATGCTATACGCTTTGATCACTAAACGTAATAATGACACACTTCCGAGTGAAATAGTATCAGTAATCAGAGAAAGAATGGACGGAGTTAGAAAAGAATCCAGATGCGAAGATAATAAGTTACAATTTGGTAAAGGAAAATCAAAATCCGCAGCGAAAAGAAGAGCACGACACCTAGAAAGATGTCACAAATGCGGAAAATGGTCACATGGAGGTAAATGTTCAAATAATCAAACCTATTCAAACACCGAATTTGTTACTTTATGCAGAGACGGACCGTTCATATGTTTAGAAGAAAAGACACTGAATGCTCGAGGTTACGCCTATGTAGCTATGGAAAACCAATTAAACCGACTATCTTATGAATGGGATAGATCATATAACTAAGAAATCTATTTCACAGGTATGTCTGTACAGTTTTTATTTTATTTTTTTTATTTTTAACCTTTTGATAATAAACGCTAATTTGTTCGCTATAAAGTATTAAATTGGTATTGAATAAAATTAGGTTTGGCGACCGAAATTATTGATATCATACAAAAATTTATTACATCACTGCGAAATTTAACGTTTATTCTTAAGGTATAAATATCTTTAATCAATCAACCCAAAATATTTCAAAAATTCGTCATGAGTTAAATTAGGTCTTGGAACCGAAATTACTTTACCGAAAAGAGGGGCACATATTTTTGATAATATTTGATTGATTAAAGTGGGATAAAAAGCCAAAAAGATTTTTAATTTTATTTTTACCATGTTTTTAAAATTAATATTGTAAACTTTGTAAAAACAATATTTTTAAAATTGTAAATATTTGAAAAATTAATATAAGTTTGGTGTGAATTTATAATATGAATTTTTAAATTAAGTTTGGTATGAATTTTTAATTTTTAAAATATGAATTTTTAATTTTATGCATTTCAAATTTTAAGTTTGGTGTGAATTTTTAATATTAATTTTGAATTTTATATTTAAATTGTGTGAATTTAAAAACAAAAATTTAATTTATCTCATTAAGTTAAAAATATGATTTTTAAAATTCGTCGTAAGTTGAAGACTAGGTCTTTGAACCGAAATTGCTTTACCCAAGGGAGGGACGAGAACTTTTATTATCATTATTTTTAATCTTATTGAATTAAAGTATGCCAAAAACATTAAAAAACCCAAAAATCTTAGCTTTTAAAACAATCGCTACAAAAAGACAAATTTTAAAATTTTATCGAGGGACGGACTAGGACGTCGATCCGAAACGACCTCGTCCTAAATAACAAGGGAAACAAAATTTTAAAATTAATTACTTAATTGTTTTAATTAGTATAAGATGTTAAAAAAAAAAAAAAAAAACGCGACTCGCGGAGGTATCGAATTACAGAAAAAAAATATAAGAGCTGGAACAGATCAGTCCCAACCCACAAACACACCAAAACTGCGAAAATAACTGCCGAAAAAACACGCAAAAACACCCCCAAAATCACATTTTTTAACCGTTAATCATCAAATCTTTTATTAAAATCATGTTGAGAAGGATGCTATCAAGGAATTACTCAAGAAAAACGGTAAATTTCTACACCTAAACATCATTTAATCCGAAATTAGTGTTCTTGAGCAATTTTTTTTCCAATTTGATTTTGATGCCTTTTAGTGTAATTAGGCTTAAATTGTTTATGTATTATGCTTGTATAACCTAGATTGATGCTATTTAACATGATTAGAAGCCTTAAACTTCAAATTTTGAGTAATCTAGGGTTTGTGTTCTTGAGCAAATTTGGGGCTTTTTGATATAAACAGGTTATGGCCGATTTTTGTCATGAATTGTTGCTAAATTAAGTAGTGTAACATGTTTAGGTAGTTAAATGATCCAAACTTTGAGCCTAAACATGATTTTGAGAATTAAAGTGGACTTTTTCAAGTCTAAAATTCATGAACTTGATTTTTGAAAGATAATGCCATTTGAAACTTGTTTAATTGCTAGTAATGATTATTTTGACATGATATTTGAGTTGAATGCTTATGAACTTGGCGAACATTTTCGTATATGCTTATTTGAAAAAGTGTAGATTTGATAAAAATGTGAAAATGAGCTTAAGTTTGATATAAATTGATCATGTCATTGTAATTATTTTGATTGATGATTTTGCTGACACTAATGCATATTTAGATGCACAAAAATTGTGTTTGATGTGTTTTGCAGACTGAAAGGGGTGAATCTTCATCCCAAGCTCGCAATGCTAATGCTGAGAATGCGGAACAACAGGAGGTGGATAACTACTACAAGCAAGATATACCTCATCCAGTCATGACCTTTTCTGATATGCACTTGGAAGATTTGCACCCGAACCTGAGATTTGACAGACTTTGGATAGATTATCCAAAATACCAAAGGGGTTTGCATACTCTTCATTCTAAGGTTGTTGAGGTACCTAGGGTCATAGAATGGGGACAATTAGAAGCTGTAGAATTGGCCGGGCCAATTAGGGAATTACTTGCACAGAGGTATGGTAATTCTACTTTTAATGACTGGGTACGTTTATTCACCATGCGTAGACCTGTATATAAAGTATGGTGTGAAGAATTGTTGTGTAGTATAGAATTAAATGATCGGGTAGCTAGTTTAACCGATCAACCTTTTATTAGATTTTTGTTAGGAGGTTCGATGCGCCACATGTCTTTACTAGACATGGCTCAGGCTTTACGTATATATACGCCTGAGGAGTTAGCATCTGCCGATTGTAGAGGGTTGATACTAAATGGTAGAAAGATAGATGAAAATTTTGATACACACGGTGTATGGAGTCAAATGACAAGCCATCACCGATTCAAAGGAGGAAATTACTCTTATTTGGATATAGATAGAGCTGAATTAAGAGTGATTCATAGGTTTTTAGCTAATTCGATTACACAAAGAGGTAAGAACAAGGAAAAGGTAAATGAACAGGATTTGTTTTACCATATGTGTATTCGAGACCCACAAAGCGCTGTAAGTATACCTTATTGTGTGGGTTATTATTTATCAGCTATGGTTAGGGGGATGAGACCGCATAGCATAATAGGAGGTGGTATTTTTATTACTTTGATTGCTGAATATCTCGGTGTGGATATAAGTCGGGGGGGGGGGGGGGGGGGAATATTAGTCGAAGAACCAGAACCCCGCGATACTATAGGTTTAAATGTATACCATGGTGCGAAAGTTTTGAAGAGGCGAAATAACGCCGCAGTCCAATACCATGGTAGACATCCACAGGTTGAGAGAAACCAACAGCAAGGTAATGTAGGAGGGGGAAATGAAATGCAAAGGTTTATAGCTTCACAGGAGTACGAAAATGCTAGACATAGAGCATTTGAAGATTGGCAAGTTCATCAAAACCAAATCATAGCTCATTGCCAACATATAGGTAGAAACTATATTCCTACACCAAAACCCATATTCCCTCCCTGGTCTATAGAGATGCAACCACCGTATCCTACGTATAACCCTGCCGAAGCATTCTATAGCACCTATAGTTATGCATGGAACCCTTATTGGTACCAGTATCATCCCTAGTCTACTTAGTTTTATTTATTTTGTAATTTGTAATGTTGATACATTTAATACTTATGTTAATATTGTAATAGTTTTTATAATTTTCAAACTTTTATTCTTAGATTTTAATAATTTTTGAATGTGGGATAATATACCAAACTTCAAAAATATGTATATATGTTTGCAGTTTATCTTATGTACACAACAGGGTAAAACAACGCATTTTTAAAGACTGGCATTAAGTTCAGCAAAAGCAACTATTTTTGATGACAAGATGCAAAATATATGTGAAATAACAACAAGACGGAATGAACAAATGATGTGCACCATTTATCATTCAGCAAACAAACGCCAATATATTTGGAAACTTTGATAAAAATTTAATCATTTTCACACAAATCACCCTCAATAATTTAAATTGTTACTGATTTCTTGCAAATGAGGGCATTGCAAGATCTTAAGTGTGGGAAGGGGTTAAATTCTTTCGGATTTTTTAAAATTTTTATCTTAAACACTGGGTTACCATTAAAAATACTAGTAAAGCAGTAGTTGTATTAGAATCTAGTGCTCTCTGATAATAAAGAACAGCCCTAGTCTTATATACTGACTACCCAATTCTAGTAAAATTTTTCAAAATTTTCAATTAAATGAACTCAAAATCATGTTTATACATATTTATGAACAATAAAACTAGGTTTTAACACCGAAATTATTGTAACCTCGGAAAGGACATAAATTGAGAAACAAACCAAAATGTTAAAATTCATTTAAAATGGAAAAGAGGACGATAAAAAGGAAAATAAAAGCCAAGTGTGGGAAAATTTACCAAGTTATCTTAAACATATGTCACATATATATGTAACAAATAACTGAAAATACTTTTGCTTTGGACTAAACTAAACTGTTTTACCCGATGAAAGAAAAGAAGAGATGGATCTACACGATGAATCAATTCCATCATTAAAAGGAAGTAAAGTCTTCCGAAAAAGACACGCGCTTCTTGATTTAGGTCATGAAGTTGTCGTCCAGACCAGCTGTAGGTTGACGAAAAATCTAGAAAAGTCATCACTAAAATCAGCAGGAAATCCACGGACCTCAGCGTTAAACAGGGTCGCCAAGTGGGCAGATTTATCCTAACCATGAGAAGGATTTATCTCGTAAAATAGGGAGCACCATGCAAATTACCTGGATAAGACTAATAAATCAGATCCCCAGAAAGGATAATCTCCTTAAAAGATCAAAAATCAGCTTTTAAGCCTGATATTACTCAATCCTTGAGATTGACCTTAAAGATTGAGAATTACAAACTCATGGAATTCAATGATATCTAAACTCGAGCTTGAACGAGAAAATATTTTGATAAAAATTACAAACCGATTTGTTTTCTGAAAACCCTATTTTCAATGCGTTCATTACCATTGAACGTAAAATCCTAGGAATTCACCTGGAATTCATTAGGTCACCTGAACTAAATCGGGTGTCAACCGTAAGAACGGTGGTTGCATAGTGGTCAAAGACAGGACCTTGTGCTAGACCGAAAAATCATAAGGGTGAGCTTTACTATTGCTCCTACCAAGGATAGTAATTGCGTCCGACACGTTATAGACCACAATTAAAAGCATGTCAGGGGACATTGCCTTAACAGTTCCTTGTTCAACGCTTTCCTTTACAACCGGACGGTAGTTTACCGAAAGGTAATATACGGGACAAGTAAACTGGACGTGTTGCTTTCCAAATACAAGGTTAGCAAGTGGGTGACACAAAACCGCAAGTTTTGAGCTAAAATTTTCAAATCTGAAACCCACCAAACCCACAAAAATATTTTGCAAACACCGGTAAAGGGTTATTCCGGAAAACTTATCTAGGGTAAAAACTAGATTTAATTTTCAAAAGATCAAATGTTTTCATAAAGATCCAATTTCCTTAATGGATCTAAATTTTTATAGTCATGTGGGACTGTAAACCATATCGTTACTACCATTGTTTATACCACCGTATAGAAATCACTGATGTACAAAGTGTGAAGAATAAAGAAGTGATTCTAGTATTTCAAGACGATATTGCTTGAGGACAAGCAACGCTCAAGTGTGGGAATATTTGATAATGCTAAAAACGAACATATATTTCATAGCAGTATTCCTCAAGAAAGACAAGCTTTTAGTTGCAATTGTTCTATTTACAAGTGATATTCGTTTAAATAATAAAAGGTGAAGACAAAAGACAGATTCGACGAATTGAAGACGCAAACGACCAAAAAGCTCAAAAGTACAAAAGACAATCAAAGAGGTTCCAATTATTGATAAGAAACGTCTCGAAATTACAAGAGTACAAGATTCAAAACGCAAAGTACAAGATATTAAATTGTACGCAAGGACGTTCGAAAATCCGGAATCGGGACCAGAGTCAACTCTCAACGCTCGACGCAACGGACTAAAAATTACAAGTTAATTATATATATAAATATAATATAATATATAATTAATTATATTAATTATATATATATTATATTTATAAAATAAATCTTCGACAAACAAAGAGCCAAAAGCTGGTGAGCTGTATTTACAAACTCCGCGACTCGCGGAGTTTGAAGGCAAAATGGGCCGCGAGTCGCGGAGACCCAAAGTTTGAAACTCCCTATAAAGCCAACCGAATTCTGATCATTTTTCATCTAACATATATCCATCTCTCTATCTATATCGTATATATTTATATTTATATTTTAATTTTAATTTTAATTTTAATTTTAATTTTAATCATAATAATAAGGGTATGTTAGCGAATGTTGTAAGGGTGTAAGTCGAAATTCTGTCCGTGTAACGCTACGCTATTTTTAATCATTGTAAGTTATGTTCAACCTTTTTAATTTAATGTCTCGTAGCTAAGTTATTATTATGCTTATTTAATCTGAAGTAATCATGATGTTGGGCTAATTACTAAAATTGGGTAATTGGGCTTTGTACCATAATTGGGGTTTGGACAAAAGAACGACACTTGTGGAAATTAGACTATGGGCTATTAATGGGCTTTATATTTGTTTAACTAAATGATAGTTTGTTAATGTTAATATAAAGATTTACAATTGGGCGTCCCTATAAATTACCATATACACTCGATCGGACACGATGGGCGGGGTATTTATATGTACGAATAATCGTTCATTTAACCGGACATGAGAATGGATTAATAGCCACTAGAATAATTAAAACAGGGGTGAAATTATGTACAAGGACACTTGGTATAATTGATAACAAAATATTAAAACCTTGGATTACACTCAGTCGACATCCTGGTGTAATTATTAAACAAAGTATTAAAATCTTGTTACAGTTTAAGTCCCCAATTAGTTGGAATATTTAACTTCGGGTATAAGGATAATTTGACGAGGATACTCGCACTTTATATTTATGACTGATGGACTGTTATGGACAAAAACCAGACGGACATATTAAATAATCCAGGACAAAGGACAATTAACCCATGGGCATAAAACTAAAATCAACACGTCAAACATCATGATTACGGAAGTTTAAATAAGCATAATTCTTTTATTTCATATTTAATTTCCTTTATTTTATATTTAATTGCACTTCTAATTATCGCATTTTATTTATTGTTATTGTATTTAATTGCACTTTTAATTATCTTACTTTTTAATTATCGCAAGTTTATTTTATCTCACTTTTATTATTCGCAATTTCATTATCGTTATTTACTTTACGCTTTAAATTAAGTCTTGTATTTATTATTTTACATTTGGTTTTAACTGCGACTAAAGTTTTAAAATCGACAAACCGGTCATTAAACGGTAAAAACCCCCCTTTATAATAATAATATTATTTATATATATATATATTTGTATTTTTATAAAAGTAAACTAATATAGCGTTAAGCTTTGTTTAAAAAGATTCCTGTGGAACGAACCGGACTTACTAAAAACTACACTACTGTACGATTAGGTACACTGCCTATAAGTGTTGTAGCAAGGTTTAAGTATATCCATTCTCTAAATAAATAAATATCTTGTGTAAAATTGTATCGTATTTAATAGTATTTCCTGTAAAAATATAAGCTATTTTATATACTACTCTGCTAAAACATCAACGAGAATACTAGATTTTTTCATATGATGATGACATCTCGTCAATGTTTTAACTCAATTAAGGGCATCAATATTGATGGTTGTTGGTTAACCGATCCGCCTGCAATTAAACAAGCTGCCTTCTCATTTCTTTTCTAATCGGTTTAAGTCTATTAGTGCATGTATGTAGTGACCCGAACTTTTCCATGATTATATATTATATGAGATTAATATTTACATGAATAAATGTTTCCAACATGTTAAGCAATCAAACTTGTTAAGACTTGATTAATTAAAATGAGTTTATGTAGACAATTGACCACCCAGTTTGCCTGATGATTCACGAATGTCATAACTTGTGATGATTTACATGAATAAATTTTTCTATGATGTAAGTTTTTATTATATATATATATATATATATATATATATATATATATATATATAAAAGAAGAAATACAATTAAATCAAAGATGTACAACTAAAATACTATTTGCTAAAGTAAAACATTATTTACTACAGTAAATTTTCGCTTGCTACAGTAAAAGACTATATGCTACAGTAAAATACTATTCGCTACAGTAAAAAACTATTCGCTACAGTAAAAAACTATTTGCTACAGTAAAATACTATTGCTACAGTAAAATACTAATTGCTACAGTAAAAATACTATTGCTGCAGTAAAACACTATTTACTACAGTACACTATTGACTGGTATTCAATCTGTATTCGTACTCGTACAATACACAACTTCTAAATGTATATACTATTGGTATATACACTTCAATTATCAGCTCTTAGCAGCCTTAATGAGTCACCTAAACATGTGGAAACCATCATTTGGCAACTAGCATGAAATATCTAACAAAAATACAAACTAATGGAACCTTATATTCAAGGGTAGGATCACGTTTTTCTTCACCAACCATGAACACATTTTCATTCCAACTTTTATGCATCAAATTACTCTCTCTCAATTCCTCTCTTATTGTTCTAAGTGTTCTTCATCATTTTCTTCATAATCTAGCTCAATCTAGCTCAATCTAGTTAACCTAGATCAACATACAAAACAACTACTCAAGAACACTTCATAAAGACTTTAAAGTTTACAAGTTTACTTCCAAGCTTTCTAATCCATTCCAAGTAATCATCTAAGATCAAGAAACCTCTGTTATTTACAGTAGGTTATCATTCTAATTCAAGGTATAATTCATATTCAAACTTTGATTCAATTTCTATAACTATAACAATCTTAATTCGAGTAGAAATCTTACTTGAACTTGTTTTCGTGTCATGATTCTACTTCAAGAACTTTCAAGCCATCCAAGATCCTTTGAGGCTAGATCATTTCTTGTCACTTCTAGTAGGTTTACCTACTAAAATTGAGGTAGTAATGATGTTCATAACATCATTCGATTCATATATATAAAACTATCTTATTCGAAGATTATAACTTGTAATCACTAGAACATAGTTTAGTTAATTCTAAACTTATTCGTAAACAAAGTTAATCCTTCTAAATTGACTTTTAAAATCAACTAAACATATATTATATATCTATATGATATGCTAACTTAATGATTTAAAACCAGTAAACACGAATAACAATGTAAAACCGGACATACGCCGTCGTAGTGAAACCGGGGGCTGTTTTGGGTTAGATAATTAAAAACTATGATAAACTTTGATTTAAAAGTTGTTCTTCTGGAAAAATTATTTTTCTTATGAACATGAAACTATATCCAAAAATCATGGTTAAACTCAAAGTGGAAGTATGTTTTTCAAAATGGTCATCAAGACGTCGTTCTTTCGACTGAAATGACTATCTCTTACAAAAATGACTTGTAACTTATATTTTTGACTATAAACTTATACTTTTTCTGTTTAGATTCATAAATTTCAATTCAATATGAAACCATAGCAACTTGAATCACTCAAAACGGATTTAAAACGAAGAAGTTATGGGTAAAACAAAATTGGATATTTTTACTTGTTGTAGCTACGTGAAATTTGTAACAAATCTATACAAATCATAAATTAACTAATGTATTTGTATTATACATGTATTCTAACATATATTATGTAATCTTGGGATACCATAGACACGTATACAATGTTTTGACATATCATATCGACCCATCTATATATATTATGTGGGAACAACCATAGACACTCTATATGCAGTAATGTTCGAGTTAGCTATACATGGTTGAGGTTGATTCCAAAATAATATATATACTTTGAGTTGTGATCTAACCTGAGACTTGTATACACTGGGTCGTGGATTGATTCGAGATAATATATATTGATTTAATTCTGTACATCTAACTGTGGACAACTAGTTGTAGATTACTAACGTTGGACTACTAACTTAACAAACTTAAATTGTTAAAACGTAATAAAACATATTGTGAATATATTTCGATCATACTTTGATATATATGTATATATTTATTATAGGTTCGTGAATCGATCAGTGGCCAAGTCTAATTCTCAATGAATTAAGAATCTATGAAAGTGAGTTATAGTCCCACTTTTAAAATCTAATATTTTGGGATGAGAATACATGCAGTTTTATAAATGTTTCACAAAATAGACACAAGTATGCGAAACTACATTCTATGGTTGAATTATTATTACTAAATATCACCCTTTTTAGTCTGGTAATCTAAGAATTAGGGAACAGACACCCTAATTGATGCGAATCATAAAGATAAATCTATTGGGCCTAACAAACCCCATCCGGGTTACGGAAGCTTTAGTACTTCGATTTTATCATGTCCGATGAGAATCCTGGAATGATGGGGATATTCTAGACGCGTTCTGTTAATGTCGGTTACCAGGTGTTCACCATATGAATGATTTTTATCTCTATACAGTTTATGCGAAATCCTGATATGAGATGGATGTTTATGAAAAATGAAATCTTGTGGTCTATTATTACAATTTGATATATATATAGGTTAAACCTATAACTCACCAACATTTTTGTTGATGTTTTTAAGCAAGTTTATTCTCAGGTGATTATTAAGAGCTTCCGCTGTTGCATGCTAATTAAGGACAAGAATTGGAGTCAGCATGCTTGTAAAATATTATTTAAAAACTGCATTCGGAGATTTAAATCGATGTGTAATATTATTGTAAACCATTATGTAATGGTCGTGTGAAAAATGTTATCTTTTAGATTATCATTACTGGATAATCTACGTTATGATTTTAAAATCTTTAACAATAAAATAAAGGTTATGGTTTGTTTTAAAAACGAATGGAGTCTTTGAAAAACGTCTCATATAGAGGTCAATACCTCGCAAGGAAATCAATTAATATGAAACGTTTATAATCGATATGAACGGGACATTTCAGTTGGTATCCGAGCATTGGCCTTAGAGAACCAGAAATTTGCATTAGTGTGTCCAACTGATTTTGTTAGGATGCATTAGTGAGTCTGGACTTCGACCGTGTTTACTTGAAAAACGATTGCTTAACATTTTTTTGTTGAAAACTATATATTATTAACATGTAAATATTATGTGATATATTAATCTCTTAATGTGTTTGATATTGTGTGATAGATGTCTACCTCTAGTACAAATCCCATTGACTCACCTAATAATAATGAAGAGTCGAATATATATTAGGAAGACTCACAAATTCTCGAAGAGGAACCGGAAGAAGAGGAACTAGAAGAAGAGGAACCGGAAGAAGAAGAGGTTCTGGAGGAGGAAATATTAGAAACCACTGAAAAACAGATAAGTAAAAGAAAACCCTCAACCAATGGACCAAAATTAATAATAGTCAATGGTGTTTCCGCCGAGGAAGCAAAATATTGGGAAGACTAGCAATTTTCCGATGAATCGGATCCCGATGAGGATTCCGATGATGTTATAGAAATTACCCCGACCCAATTTGAAAAGGCAAAAGAAAATAATAAGGGAAAAGACATCAAAATAGAGAAACCTAATTCCAACCCCGATGAACTCTATGTTAACATGAAATATCCCATTGGGAAATACCGTCAACACCCGTATTTCTTAAGTTTTAGCTATAACCCGGGAACATCTAAGCCACCAGGTTTTTCTAGACCATTTGTGAAAAGAACGGATCGTATTAGGGGAGCATCATATATCCCTAGGAAATTAGCGAAACAAACCAAGTCCGAAGAAGAAGAAACAAGTGAGTCAGAATAAAGAGTTGTAATCATGCGATGTAATATATGTAATATAGTGTGCTTGTGCTTTTATGATATATGTAAAAATTGCTTGTTTTGTTTGTTAAGTATCTTTTATAAATCTAACCCTCGTCTATTTTTACAGTATAAAAACACAAAATGGATGTTAAGGATAGACAACCAAAAATTTTAGAAGACCTACCCGGGGATATGATTGATGAAATCTTGTCTAGAGTCGGTCGGCACAATTATTTACGGCAAAATTAGTTTGTAGAACATTTGAAGAACGTTCCAGGCATGCCTTAGTTTATAAAAGGCTTTCTTTTAAAAGATGGGGTATATCACGTTGGGGAGACCTTAAGTTACGCCGTATTTTCTTTAAAGCGTTAAATGCGGGAAACCCAAGTGCAATTTTATGCTACGGGTTAAGAACCTATTTTAACTCAACATATCTCAACATAGGACTTCGTGCTTTAGAAAGAGCTTCTAACATGCAACATAAAGAAGCATGTTATGCTTACGGGTTAGTGATGTTCACTTCTCACCAAAGTGAGGAACAAAACATCGGATTACAACTTTTAAATAAAAACTTCCCACAAGTGACGGATTCGGCAGTTGGGGTGAGAAACAAGGTTTTTAGATTATTACGGGGCTGTTGGGCATTACGAAACCCTCGCCCTTTTGACGACGTTACAACATGCTGCCTAGCCAACGGTCACAATGGTTATCTTCCACATAACCAAGGATGGGAAATAATATTAGTACAACCCGAATGCATGACTTGTTTCTGGACCTATGAATTACGTATCTTTATTGCTTTAGCGGAACGACTTGCGTTAAACTAGAATTGTCTTCACAATTGCCTTGTATCAATGTTATTGTGTGCTATATTTCATGCTATATGTAAAATAGCGGTATTGTAAGTTTGTAAAATATTGTATAAAAGTTTGAACGTGAAATATTATTGTAATCAGTTTCTCATATAGAATTGTAGTAGTTGAATTGTATTTTAGCTATTAAGTATGAACTTAACGGGTAGGTACTACCCGAATTAAAACTCATAAAACGCTAATATGAAGAAAAAGCTTTTATAAATAAGTTCATATTATGCTACGAAATACTATTGACTACTCTTAATATTCTATATGATTAACTCATTTCTTTTGGCTATTTTTAAAGGAAATGGCACCGACTACTCGACACACCATGAATATGAGTGAAGAAGAATTCTGTACCTTTCTTGCTGCAAACATAGCCGCAGTGCAGGCCGTAATGCAAAATAACAACAATAACTCTGGTTCTAGCAGTGAAACTAATTCTACAAGAAATCGTGTAGGATACTCCTACAAAGAATTTACTGCCTATAAACCTCTAGAATTTGATGGAACCGAAGGACCAATCGGATTGAAACGGTGGACGAGAAGGTCGAATCGGTGTTTGTCATAAGTAAGTGCACTGAAGAAGACAAAGTAAAGTACGCTACGCATACCTTCACAGGTACTGCGTTAACATGGTGGAACACCTATCTCGAGCAGGTGGGACAAGATGCTGCTTACGCACTACCGTGGTCAACATTCAAACACTTAATGAATGAGCAGTACCATTCCAGAAACGAGGTCAATAAGCTCAAGGTAGAGCTTAGAGGGTTACGAACATATGATTTTGATATTACTACGTACGAACGACGATTCACAGAATTGTGCCTATTGTGTCCGGGAGCGTTCGAAGATGAAGAAGAGAAGATCGACGCATTTGTAAAAGGGTTACCAGAAAGAATTCAAGAAGATGTGAGTTCACACGAGCCCGCCTCCATACAAAAGGGAAGTCGAATGGCTCATAAACTCATAAATCAAATTGAGGGAAGAATTAAAGAGCAGGCGGCCGAAGAAGCCAACACGAAACAAGTCAAGAGGAAGTGGGAAGAAAACAGTGACAAAAGTCACCAACACAACAACAGTAACTATCGCTTCAACAATCAACACAACAATCACAACTACAATCGCACCAATTTTTGCAACAACAAACGCAACAACAATAATCCCAACAACAACAACCACTACAACCACCGTCCCAACAATAATAACAATCGCAACAACAACCATCTCAATAACAACAATGGCAACAAAAACCAGAAAATTTTGTGCAAAAGGCGTGAAGGGTACCATCCGGATATTTATTGTTCGGTAACATGTACCAAGTGTAATAGAATGGGGCATAGTGCGGCAAAGTGTGAAGTTTACGGACCAGGGAATAAAGGAACAGAAAATGCCAACATTATTTGTTTCGGATGCGGAAAGAAGGGCTACTACAAAACTAGGTGCCCAAATCAGGAAAATAAAAATGGTCAAGGACGAGGAAGAGTCTTCAACATTAATGCGATAGAAGCGCAAGAAGACCCGGAGCTTGTTACGGGTACGTTTCTTATTGACGATAAACCTGCTTATGTTTTATTTGATTCGGGTGCGGATAGAAGCTATATGAGTAGAGATTTTTGTGCCAAATTAAGTTGTCCATTAACACCTTTGGATAATAAGTTTTTACTTGAATTAGCAAACGGTAAGTTTATTACGGCGGATAAAATATGTCAAAACCGAGAAATTAAACTGGTTGGCGAAACATTTAAGATTAATTTGATACCAGTAGAGTTAGGAAGTTTTGATGTGATAATTGGCATGGACTGGTTGAAAAAGGAGAGAGCAGAGGTTGTATGTTACAAAAATGCAATTCGCATTGTACGCGAAAAAGGAAAACCTTTAATGGTGTACGGAGAAAAGAGCAACGCGAAGTTAAATCTTATTAGTAGTTTGAAGGCGCAAAAACTAATAAGAAAAGGTTGCTATATCATTCTAGCACACATCGAGGAAGTCAAACCCGAAGAAAAGAATATAAGTGATTTTCCCATTGCAAAAGAATTTCCCGATGTATTTCCGAAAGAATTACCGGGACTACCTCCACAGCGATCCTTTGAATTCCAAATAGATCTTGTACCCGGGGCTGCACCGATAGCTCGTGCGCCATACAGACTCGCACCCAGCGAAATGAAGGAACTCCAGAGCCAATTACAAGAACTTTTATTGCGTGGTTTCATTCGACCAAGTACATCACCGTGGGAAGCTCCTATTTTGTTTGTCAAAAAGAAGGATGGTACATTCAGTTTGTGTATCGACTACAGAGAGTTGAACAAACTTACCATCAAAAACTGTTATCCACTACCGAGAATCGATGACTTATTTGATCAACTACAAGGCTCATCGGTTTATTTGAAGATCGATTTACGTTCCGGGTATTATCAAATGCGGGTGAAGGAAGAAGATATTCCAAAGACTGCTTTTAGGACGCGTTACGGTCATTATGAGTTTATGGTTATGCCATTTGGATTGACTAACGCACCAGCTGTGTTCATGGATCTCATGAACTGAGTTTGTGGGCCATATCTTGACAAGTTTGTTATTGGTTTCATCGATGGCATCCTTATCTACTCAAAGAATGAGCAAGAGCACGAAGAACATTTAAGAAAAGTGCTAGAATTGTTAAGGAATGAGAACTGTATGCTAAATTTTCAAAGTGTGCATTTTGGTTGAAAGAAGTTCAATTCCTCGGTCACATAGTGAGTAAAGAAGGTATTCAAGTTGATCCGGCAAAGATTGAAACCGTTGAGAAATGGGAAACCCCGAAAACTCCGACGCAGATACGCCAATTTTTAGGATTGGCTAGTTACTACAGAAGGTTCATCTAAGATTTTTCTAAAATAGCAAAACCCTTGACTGCATTAACTCATAAAGGGAAGAAATTTGAATGGAAGGATGAGCAGGAGAAAGCGTTTCAATTGTTGAAGAAAAAGTTAACTACGGCACCTATATTGTCATTGCCTGAAGGGAATGATGATTTTGTGATATATTGTGACGCCTCAAAACAAGGCCTTGGTTGTGTATTAATGCAATGAACGAAAGTAATTGCTTATACGTCCAGACAATTGAAGATTCACGGGCAGAATTATACGACACATGATTTAGAATTAGGCGCGGTTATTTTTGCATTAAAGACTTGGAGACATTACTTATATGGGGTCAAAAGTATCATATATATCGACCATAAAAGTCTCCAACATATATTTGATCAGAAACAGCTGAACATGAGGCAATGTAGGTGGATTGAACTATTGAACGATTATGACTTTGAGATTCGATACCACCCGGGGAAGGCGAATGTGGTAACCGACGCTTTGAGTAGGAAGGATAGAGAACCTATGCGGGTAAAAGCTATGAATATAATTATTCATACTAACCTTACTACTCAAATAAAAGAGGCGCAGCAGAGAGTTTTAAAAGAAGGAAATTTGAAGAATGAAATACCCAAAGTATCGGAGAAACATCTTAATATTCGGGAAGACGGAACCCGATATAGGGCTAAAAGAATTTAGGTACCAAAGTTTGGAGATGTGAGAGAAATCGTACTTAAGGAGGCACATAAGACCAGATATTCAATACATCCCGGAGCGGGGAAGATGTACAAAGATCTCAAGAAACACTTTTGGTGGCCGGGTATGAAAGCCGATATTGCTAAATACGTAGGAGAATGTTTGACGTGTTTTAAGGTCAAAGCTGAACATCAGAAACCATCAGGTCTACTTCAACAACCTAAAATCCCGGAATGGAAATGGGAAAATATTACAATGGATTTCATTACTAAATTGCCAAGGACTGCAAGTGGTTATGATACTATTTGGGTAATAGTCGATCGTCTCACCAAGTCAGCACACTTTCTGCCAATGAGAGAAGATGATAAAATGGAGAAGTTAGCACGACTATACTTGAAGGAAGTTGTCTTCAGACATGGAATACCAATCTCTATTATCTCTGATAGGGATGGCAGATTTGTCTCAAGGTTTTGGTAAACGTTACAACAAGCATTGGGGACTCGTCTAGACATGAGTACTGCCTATCATCCACAAACTGATGGGCAAAGTGAAAGGATGATACAGACCCTTGAAGACATGCTACGAGCACGTGTTATTGATTTTGGAAACAGTTAGGATCGACATCTACCGTTAGCAGAATTTTCCTACAACAACAGTTACCACTCGAGTATTGAGATGACACCGTTTGAGGCACTTTATGGTAGAAAGTGCAGGTCTCCGATTTGTTGGAGTGAAGTGAGGGATAGAAAAATTACGGGTTCAGAAATTATCCAAGAAACTACCGAGAAAATCATTCAAATTCAACAACGGTTGAAAACCGCCCAAAGTCGACAAAAGAGCTACGCGAACAGTAAAAGAAAAGATATAGAATTTGAAATTGGTGATATGGTCATGCTTAAGGTATCACCTTGGAAAGGTGTTGTTCGATTTGGTAAACGGGGAAAACTAAATCCAAGGTACATTGGACCATTCAAAATTATAGATCGTGTCGGACCAGTAGCTTACCGACTTGAATTACCTCAACAACTCGCCGGCGTACATGATACTTTTCACGTATCGAATCTGAAGAAATGATTAGCCAAAGAAGATCTCACTATTCCTTTAGACGAAATTCAAATCAATGAAAAACTTCAATTCATTGAAGAACTAGTCGAAATAATGGATCGTGTGGTTAAAGGACTTAAGCAAAACAAAATACCAATCGTTTAGGTTCGATGGAATGCTCGTAGAGGACCTGAGTTCACCTGGGAGCGTGAAGATCAGATGAAGAAGAAATACCCGCACATATTTTCGGAAGATGTGTCAACACCTCCAACTGCTTAAAATTTTGGGACGAAATTTATTTAACGGGTAGGTACTGTAGTGACCCGAACTTTTCCATGATTATATATTATATGAGATTAATATTTACATGAATAAATGTTTTCAACATGTTAAGCAATCAAACTTGTTAAGACTTGATTAATTGAAATGAGTTTATGTAGACAATTGACCACCCCGTTTGCCTGATGATTCACGAACGTCATAACTTGTGATAATTATATAATCGTTTTATTTTTCTATGATGTAAGTTTTTATTATATATATATATATATATATATATATATATATATATATATATATATATATATATATATATATATATATATAAGAAGAAATACAATTAAATCAAAGATGTACAACTAAAACACTATTTGCTACAGTAAATTTTCGCTTGCTACAGTAAAATACTATTTGCTACAGTACACTATTGACTGGTATTCAATCCGTATTCGTACTCGTACAATACACAACTTCTAAATGTATATACTATTAGTATATACACTTCAATGATCAGCTCTTAGCAGCCTTAATGAGTTACCTAAACATGTGAGAACCATCATTTGGCAACTAGCATGAAATATCTAACAAAAATACAAACTAATGGAACCTTATATTCAAGGGTAGGATCACGTTTTTCTTCACCAACCATAAACACATTTTCATTCCAACTTTTATGCATCAATTACTCTCTCTCAATTCCTCTCTTATTGTTCTAAGTGTTCTTCATCATTTTCTTCATAATCTAGCTCAATCTAGTTAACCTAGATCAACATACAAAACAACTACTCATGAACACTTCATAAACACTTTAAAGTTTACAAGTTTACTTCCAAGCTTTCTAATCCATTCCAAGTAATCATCTAAGATCAAGAAACCTCTGTTATTTACAGTAGGTTATCATTCTAATTCAAGGTATAATTTATATTCAAACTTTGATTCAATTTCTATAACTATAACAATCTTAATTCGAGTAGAAATCTTACTTGAACTTGTTTTCTTGTCATGATTCTACTTCAAGAACTTTCAAGCCATCCAAGATCCTTTGAAGCAAGATCATTTCTTGTCACTTCCAGTAGGTTTACCTACTAAACTTGAGGTAGTAATTAGGGCTGTTAACGAACCGAACTCGATCGATCAGGTAGATTTTGAGCTCGGCTCGTTTAAGTATTACTCGGCTCGAACTCGACTCGAACTAAAAAAAGTCTCATCTTTTGTTTGAGTTAGAACTCGAATATTTTTGCCATGTTCGAACTCGAGCTCGATATTCGTTTAAAAATTTTAACAACTAATTGACAAAAAATCTAACTAGTTTAATGCTCGTGCTAATGCTTGAACTCGAGCTCGATTAAGCTAGTTTAAGACTTTGAAAGATCCTTTAAAAATTAAAATGAGTTATAATTATTAGATTAATATACAAAGTACCGGTGTTGTCAAATGACGTGTTGCGTACAAACATGGGATCTTATGATTAATCTTCTCGTGTTGTTTACGGGTGATCCTGAACCATATAAAATTGAATTATGAGTACATATATATAAAATATCATGTTATCTTAAAAAGATGTGATTTATTTTAATTTTCTCCAATTAATCCCGAAGTTAAACTAGTCTTGGATAGCCAATTTTGTTTCGGTCATAGTTTCTTCGTTACAACTCCGTTTTCGTTGATTAAACTTGCCATCTCCTTGGATCGAGTTCCTCTTTAAGACTATGAACTGTAAATATCTTAGTTTGTATTCAAAATCACACGGCATAGGTGAAACTTTAGTGAAACTTATGAAGTTAAACCTTTTCCTTTATGTAGGCAACCTTAAATGATTATTTTTCTAAAAATACTTATACTTTGAATTAAATCATGAAATTTTTATGTGTTACCATATTCATAGTAAAAATCATTTTTCCAGAACATAAACCTTCAATTCAAAGTTTAAGATGGTTTTTAATTATCCAACCCAAAACAGCCCCCGGTTACACTCCGACGTCGTAAAAACAGTTTTTAAGGTGTTCTTTGAAAAACCAAGTTATACCTTGTTAAATTAGCATATATTTAAGTTATATTACAGGTCTTGAAGTATTTTAAAAGTTAAGTTAGAAGGATCTATTTAGTTTGCAAACAAGTTTGAAAACATTCAAACTATGTTCTTGTTGTTAAAATTGTATACCACAAAATATGATAGCTATATATATATGAATCGAATAAGGTTATGAACATAGATACTACCTCAAGTTCCTTGGACAAGGTTTCTGTAAAAGAGGAGTAAGAACCTAGAACCAAAAGGGTGATGGAATTGGATGAAAGATTGGAAGTAAGTTTGTGTTCTTGGAAGGATTTCTTGAAGTGTTTTTGTAAGGTTTTCTTATGAGATTTAAGTGTTGTTTTTGAAGCTAAATGATGGAGAAAATGCTTGGAGATGATCAAGTATGAAGTTAAGAGTATTTTGAGAGAGAAATGGAAGTGTAAGTATGAGAAAATGGGGTGAAGAAATGGTGTGCATGCATAAAAACGTTTTTAGGTTATAAAGGAAAAAAAAGATACCTAACTTTGTTTTCTTGCTAAATAATTCATGCTACTTGACAAATGGTTGGTTCCACATGTTTCTTAATCATTTAAGGCTGCTAAGGAGCAGATTTTTATTGGTATATACCAATAGTAAATACATCTAGAAGCTGCGTATGATACGAGTACATATACTCTAGATATACGTATAGAAATTTTGTGAAAAATGGAATGAGGATTCAAATATAGCTATCTTTTGTGAATACACTTATATGGTTTTATGTATTTAAGTTCTTAAAAGTGATTAAATTCATTACTTATACGATATATGTATAAACATTATAGGTCATAAGTATTTAAGTCAAATAACGTTGCATATGGTTATCGTTTTGAAAACTTAAGTTAGTAGTTTCAAAATATACATATAACTTATTGTTATTAATACAAAATGAGATATTAAAACATTCTTAGATCATGTTAAATATGTATATATACATATATATACACAAACGTATAATTATCATATGTTATATAGTTCGTGATATCATCGGTCAAACTAGACGGTCAAACGTTGTGTAAAACTCTTTTCAAAAACATAAATCTTAACAATTTGGATTGCTTATCATGTTGGTAAGGTTTAATTTATGTAAATATTAATCTTACAAGTATAGAATGATCGAAAAAGTGCGGGTCATTACAGTACCTACCCGTTAAATAAATTTTGTCCCGAAATTTTAAAATTGTACCTATTTTGCGTCATCGGGAAACAAGTGTGGATACTTTTGTTTCATTTGATCCTCTCGTTCCCAAGTAAACTCGGGACCCCTTCGAGCATTCCAACGAACCTTAACGATCGGTATGTTGCTCTGCTTGAGCCGTTTAACTTCACGATCCATGATTTCGATTGGTTCTTCGATGAATTGTAGTTTCTCGTCGACATGGATTTCTTCAAGAGGAATGGTGAGGTCTTCCTTTGCAAGACACTTCTTAAGGTTTGAGACGTGAAAGGTATTATGTACTCCGGCGAGTTGTTGCGGTAACTCGAGTCGATAAGCTACCGGTCCAATGCGTTCGATGATCTTGAACGGGCCTACATACCTTGGGTTTAGTTTACCCCTTTTTCCAAAACGTATTACACCTTTCCAAGGTGACACCTTTAACATAACTATGTCACCGATCTGAAACTCTAATGGTTTCCTTCGAACATCGGCGTAGCTTTTTTGGCGACTACGGGCTGTTTTCAATCTCTCCTTGATTTGTACTATCTTCTCAGTCGTTTCGTGTATGATCTCGGGACCAGTTAATTGTCGATCTCCTACTTCATTCCAACAAATAGGAGATCTACACTTCCTTCCGTACAATGCTTCGAATGGCGCAGCTTTAATGCTCGCATGATAACTATTATTATACGAGAATTCTGCTAATGGTAGATATTTATCCCATCCGTTTCCAAAATCGATCACACATGCCCTGAGCATGTCTTCAAGAGTCTGAATCGTTCTTTCACTCTGCCCTTCGGTTTGCGGATGATACGCGGTACTCATATCCAAACGAGTTCCTAGGGCCTCCTGTAGTGATTGCCAGAACTTTGATGTAAATCTACTATCACGATCGGATATAATGGAAATAGGTATTCCATGCCTTGAAACAACTTCCTTTATATACAATCGTAATAGTTTCTCCATTCTATCCATTTCCTTTATAGGCAAGAAGTGTGCAGACTTGGTGAGACGATCAACAATCACCCAAATGGTGTCGTATCCCCAGGCAGTCTTTGGTAACTTCGTGATGAAATCCATGGTAATACCATCCCATTTCCATTCTGGGATTTCTGGTTGTTGAAGTAACCCTGACGGCTTCTGGTGTTCAGCTTTGACTTTGGAACAAGTTAAACATTCCCCAACATATGTTGCAACGTCTATCTTTAAATTAGGCCACCAATAATGTGTCTTAAGATCTTGGTACATCTTTCCAACTCCAGGATGTATCGAGTATCTTGTCTTATGTGCCTCATTTAATATCAACTTCCTTAATCCACCCAACTTCGGTACCCAAATACGATTTGCAAAATATCGAATTCCATCTTCCCGCATAACGAGTTGCTTCTCATACTTCTTCATTATTTCATTTCCTATATTTTCTTTAGTAAGTGCTTCTCGTTGAACTTCTTTGATTTGTGAGTTGAGATTCATGCAAATTTTTATGTTCATCGCTCGTACTCGAATTGGTTCTCGTTCCTTTCTGCTTAAAGCATCGGCCACCACGTTCGCCTTCCCGGGATGATAACGAATTTCACAATCATAGTCGTTTATTAACTCGACCCACCTACGTTGTCTCATGTTCAGCTGTTTCTGATCAAAAATATGTTGAAGGCTTTTATGATCAATAAACACAGTGCATTTAACCCCATACAAGTAGTGTCTCCATATCTTCAATGCAAACACGACTGCTCCCAGTTCTAGATCATGCGTCGTATAATTCCGCTCGTGAATCTTCAATTGTCGGGATGCGTATGCAATAACTTTCTTTCGTTGCATAAGAACGCAACCAAAACCTTGTCGTGAAGCGTCACAATATATTTCAAAATCATCGTTCCCTTCTGGTAACGATAAAATAGGCGCCGTAGTTAACTTCTTCTTTAGTAATTGAAATGCACTCTCCTGCTCAGAAGTCCATTCATATTTCTTCCCTTTTTGCGTTAACGCTGTCAACGGCTTAGCTATTCGGGAAAAATCTTGAATAAACCTTCTATAATAACCGGCTAAACCCAAAAATTGACGTATCTGCGTTGGTGTCTTAGGAGTCTCCCATTTTTCAATGGCTTCAATTTTTGCTGGATCAACCTGAATTCCTTTGCTACTAACAACGTGGCCAAGAAATTGCACTTCTTTCAACCAGAAAGCACATTTAGAAAATTTAGCATATAGCTGTTCTTTTCTCAACAACTCTAATATCAACCTTAAATGCTGCTCATGCTCTTGCTCACTCTTGGAATAGATAAGAATATCATCAATGAAAACGATAACAAACTTATCTAAATATGGACTACAAACTCGATTCATGAGGTCCATGAATACAGCTGGCGCATTTGTCAACCCAAACGGCATGACCAAAAATTCGTAATGACCATAACGTGTTCGAAAAGCAGTTTTCGGAATGTCCTCTTCTTTGACACGTAATTGATGATAGCCCGACCTTAAGTCAATTTTTGAGTACACACATGATCCTTGGAGTTGATCAAATAAGTCGTCAATTCTCGGTAGTGGATACCGATTCTTGATAGTTAACTTATTTAATTCACGATAATCTATACACATCCTAAAAGATCCATCTTTCTTTTTAACAAATAGAATCGGAGCTCCCCACGGTGAAGTACTTGGTCGTATGAATCCATGATCCAGTAATTCTTTTAACTGACTCTGAAGTTCTTTTAACTCGGACGGTGCAAGTCTATATGGAGCACGAGCCACTGGTGCAGCTCCTGGTACTAAATCTATTTGAAATTCTACAGATCTAAATGGAGGTAATCCCGGCAACTTTTTCGGAAAGACTTCAGGAAAATCTCTTGCCACAGGCACGTCATTGATGCTCTTCACTTTTTCCTTTGTTTCGACTTTATTAACATGTGCTAAGATAGCATAGAACCCTTTCTTCAAGCACTTTTGAGCTTTCAAATAACTAATGAGTTTTAGCTTTGAGTTACCCTTCTCTCCATAAATCATTACTAGCGTTTTATCCTTACGAGGAATGCGAATTGCCTTCTTAGCGCACACAACTTCAGCTCCTATTTTGGACATCCAGTCCATGCCGACTATTACATCAAAACTTCCTAATTCTACGGGTATCAAGTCAATTTTAAACGTTTCTCCGGCTAAATTTATTTTACAATCACGGCAAATTTTATCGGCTTTAATTAGTTTACCATTAGCTAACTCAATCATGTACTTAGCATCGAGAGGTAATGATGAACTATTCAATTTAGCGTGAAAGTCTCTACACACGTAACTTCTATCAGCACCAGTATCAAATATAATAGATGCGGATAAGTTATTAATGGTAAACGTACCCGTAACAAGCTTCGGGTCTTCACATGCCTCTTTAGCATTAATAACAAATGCTCTTCCACGTGCAGGTCTGATATTCTTCTCTGGATTCGAGCACTGGCTCTTATAGTGACCTTGTTTTCCACACCCAAAACAAGTAATGGTAGCCAAAGCAGTTCTATTTGCATTGGTGGCAGGAGTCTTGGTACCATTTGTATTTGTAACGAGAGCCCTACAATCTTCAGCAAGATGACCCTTTCGATTACATTTGTTGCATACCACATTACAGTAACCAGAGTGATGTTTGTGGCATCGGTTGCATAAAGGATTTTGTCCTTTATAACCAAAGCTTAAACCACTACCCGTACCTTGCGTGTTTTCTTGTTTCTTAAAAGATTGTTGTTGGTTACCTCGATCATAATTTCCATTCCACTTTCTTTTGTTACCTGATACCTTCACATCAGTATTGGATACTTTCTTATCCATGATGACCTGATCCATTAGCTCGTTTGCCATGGTTATAGCTTCATGAATTGTCTTAGGTTTCGATGCTGTAACATTTGCCTTGACCTTTTTGGGCAAACCATCTTTGTACATTTCAATATTCCGTTCTTCGGTTGGAACCAATTCAGGACATAGCAAAACTAATTCCATGAATCGCTGATTGTAGTTGGTGATTTCAGTACCAATAACCTTCAGACTTCGTAACTCATCTTCCAACTTCCTAACCTCATTCCTTGGACAATATTCATTGATTAACATTGTTTTGAATTCTTCCCACGGAGTATCATAAGCTACATCTCCTCCTACAGCCTTCACATAATTTTTCCACCACGTGAGTGCACTATCTTGTAAAGTGCACGATGCGTATTTGATCATGTCCTTTTCAACACAACCACTGATTTTGAACACAGTTTCCATCTTTTCTATCCACCGGGTTAAACCGATCGGTCCTTCTGTTCCACTGAATGATGAGGGCTTGCAAGCTTGAAAAGTTTTGTAAGTGCACCCCACACGAGGATTTGGGTTAACTGCAGCACCTCTTGCAGCCTCGACCCATAACATTCTGTCGTTCACTTGTTGATTGATGAGTTCCTGGATTTCTTGTTCCGTCATTCGGTTTAATCGCGCCATATTCTTCTATAAGAATGAAAAGAAAATAATTATTCACATGGAATATTATAGATGTAGTGTATATTTACAGTACATTATAGCTTATTAATAATATGAACCAGGTATTATTATAAAAGCCTTTTCTTCTTATTAGCGTTTTATAATTATATCTAGGGTAGTACCTACCCGTTAATGTCCATACTTAATAGCTTAGTACAGAATCAATTACTACCATCTAAATAATACTTAACCATGGAAAATTATTGCATTTCACACTTCACTATTTTACATATGCTTATCTTACATCGAACATTAAGCAAACCACACTAATAATATTATACAAAACATTATATGATCCCATGGTTTAATACGGCAGCGCATCGTTTGGTCTATTTTCTAGGACGTTTAGGTTCAAAGAATCGCTTAACGCTTATCCTGGCTGTCTGCCTATATTTTGGCTGTGGGACTGAAGAACTGGATGCCGGGATAGAACGAATAGGAATAGCGGGAATAGGGGTGGTAGTGTCTAGTGGAGTTGGTGCCACATCATCCTTATTAAACTCAGGATTTGAATTTTCTAATTCATTAGCCTTTCGTTTCTTTCCAAGTTCGAACTCTTCTTTTGTAATTTCCTGTATTTCTTCCTCGGGTTCACTTTCCTCCTCGGGTTCACTTTCCTCCTCGGGTTCACTTTCCTCCTCGGGTTCACTTCCCTCCTCGGGTTCACTTTCCGGGTTCTCTATAGTCGGTTCATCCGGAATTTGTGAGTCTTCCCCAAAGATATTATTTTCGTCATCGGATAGGTTAATGACTGGAACACCATCTGAAGATTCTGGTTCGGAGTCGCTGAATGTGATAACAAGTTTTGAGCCCGACATCTATCACACAACAACTAACCCATTAGTACTACATAATATTTACATATAAATTTTAACCAACAATGATAAGCAATGGTTTTTAAATCAGACCCGGTCAAAGTCCAGACTTACTAATGTATCCTAACGACTTATCAGTTAGACACACTAATGCAAACCTGGTTCGCTAAGACCACCGCTCTGATACCACATGTCATAACCCGTCCTTAACCGTAAGAACGTGTTAGATAACGTATGATTTCATTGCGAGGTATTGACCTCTATATGCGACATTTTTAAAAGAAAAACTGCATATATTATACATTACAAACCATGATTCTTATTTTTGATACAAGCTTTGGATGAAATAAAGATGATTATCGTTTAGCGATAATCTTCGACTTACAAACTTTACAAATGATGATAACAACACGATTTCTAGCATATTTTACAACACAAGTTCTTGGATATGCAGTCTTATTTTTGACACAAATATGCGTACGCAAGATCCTGCTCAAATTCAACATAATGCAGCGGAAACTTCTAATTATCACCTGAGAATAAACATGTTTAAAACGTCAACATAAAGTTGGTGAGATATAGGTTTAGTGCCTGCAGCAATATATATATAGACCACAAGATTTCGTATATAAACAGTTTAATAAAAATATTCTAAGTGGTTGAGCACTTGGTAACCATACTTAACAATTAATCACGTCGCATATTCCCTTTAATATGAAATCTTACTACACTGTACCAAGTGTAGTCACGAAACGAAGTACTGTGCAACCATTGAATACTGGTCGTCCAGTCCGGTTGGGGTTGTCAAGCCCGATAGATCTATCAACAGGATTCGCGTTTACAATACCGCTGTAAATATTAGTTACCAAGCTACAGGGAAGTATGCCAGTGGTACAACTCAACGTAGAATATATATTTTTCAGTTACTTGTGTCCATAACGTAAAACATAAAATACATGTATTCTCATCCCGAAATATTTAGAGTTTAAAAGTGGGACTATATACTCACTTTCGTCTTGAAGATATATATATTTTGACTTGGTCTCCCGGTTGATATCACGAACCTATCCATATATAATATATCAATACCTTTTCTTTTTAAACAACGTCACATATATATTCTTGTTATACTTTTAATACTTTTTATAATTCCTTAGTCCGTAGTTAGCAGTTCGTTGTTAGTAATTCAATTTTAATGGTTCATATTTAGATGTTTAATAAACCCCCAACGAAATAAATAAAACCCCCAACGTATATGTATTGGTCGAGATTAATCTTGACCCACGGTACCGGTGTTGTCAAATGACGTGTTGCGTACATAAAGTACCGGTGTTGTCAAATGACGTGTTGCGTACAAACATGGGATCTTATGATTAATCTTCTCGTGTTGTTTACGGGTGATCCTGAACCATATAAAATTGAATTATGAGTACATATATATAAAATATCATGTTATCTTAAAAAGATGTGATTTATTTTAATTTTCTCCAATTAATCCCGAAGTTAAACTAGTCTTGGATAGCCAATTTTGTTTCGGTCATAGTTTCTTCGTTACAACTCCGTTTTCGTTGATTCAACTTGCCATCTCCTTGGATCGAGTTCCTCTTTAAGACTATGAACTGTAAATATCTTAGTTTGTATTCAAAATCACACGGCATAGGTGAAACTTTAGTGAAACTTATGAAGTTAAACCTTTTCCTTTATGTAGGCAACCTTAAATGATTATTTTTCTAAAAATACTTATACTTTGAATTAAATCATGAAATTTTTATGTGTTACCATATTCATAGTAAAAATCATTTTTCCAGAACATAAACCTTCAATTCAAAGTTTAAGATGGTTTTTAATTATCCAACCCAAAACAGCCCCCGGTTACACTCCGACGTCGTAAAAACAGTTTTTAAGGTGTTCTTTGAAAAACCAAGTTATACCTTGTTAAATTAGCATATATTTAAGTTATATTACAGGTCTTGAAGTATTTTAAAAGTTAAGTTAGAAGGATCTATTTAGTTTGCAAACAAGTTTGAAAACATTCAAACTATGTTCTTGTTGTTAAAATTGTATACCACAAAATATGATAGCTATATATATATGAATCGAATAAGGTTATGAACATAGATACTACCTCAAGTTCCTTGGACAAGGTTTCTGTAAAAGAGGAGTAAGAACCTAGAACCAAAAGGGTGATGGAATTGGATGAAAGATTGGAAGTAAGTTTGTGTTCTTGGAAGGATTTCTTGAAGTGTTTTTGTAAGGTTTTCTTATGAGATTTAAGTGTTGTTTTTGAAGCTAAATGATGGAGAAAATGCTTGGAGATGATCAAGTATGAAGTTAAGAGTATTTTGAGAGAGAAATGGAAGTGTAAGTATGAGAAAATGGGGTGAAGAAATGGTGTGCATGCATAAAAACGTTTTTAGGTTATAAAGGAAAAAAAAGATACCTAACTTTGTTTTCTTGCTAAATAATTCATGCTACTTGACAAATGGTTGGTTCCACATGTTTCTTAATCATTTAAGGCTGCTAAGGAGCAGATTTTTATTGGTATATACCAATAGTAAATACATCTAGAAGCTGCGTATGATACGAGTACATATACTCTAGATATACGTATAGAAATTTTGTGAAAAATGGAATGAGGATTCAAATATAGCTATCTTTTGTGAATACACTTATATGGTTTTATGTATTTAAGTTCTTAAAAGTGATTAAATTCATTACTTATACGATATATGTATAAACATTATAGGTCATAAGTATTTAAGTCAAATAACGTTGCGTATGGTTATCGTTTTGAAAACTTAAGTTAGTAGTTTCGAAATATACATATAACTTATTGTTATTAATACAAAATGAGATATTAAAACATTCTTAGATCATGTTAAATATGTATATATACATATATATACACAAACGTATAATTATCATATGTTATATAGTTCGTGATATCATCGGTCAAACTAGACGGTCAAACGTTGTGTAAAACTCTTTTCAAAAACATAAATCTTAACAATTTGGATTGCTTATCATGTTGGTAAGGTTTAATTTATGTAAATATTAATCTTACAAGTATAGAATGATCGAAAAAGTGCGGTTCATTACACACAGAGGTATGGTAATTCTACTTTTAATGACTGGGTACGTTTATTCACCAAGCGTAGACCTGTATATAAAGTATGGTGCGAAGAATTGTTGTGTAGTATAGAATTAAATGATCGGGTAGCTAGTTTAACCGATCGATCTTTTATTAGATTTTTGTTAGGAGGTTCGATGCGCCACATGTCTTTACTAGACATGGCTCAGGCTTTACGTATATATACGCCTGAGGAGTTAGCATCTGCCGATTGTAGAAGGTTGATACTAAATGGTAGAAAGATAGATGAAAATTTTGATACACACGGTGTATGGAGTCAAATGACAAGCCATCACCGATTTAAAGAGGGAAATTACTCTTATTTGGATATAGATAGAGCTGAATTAAGAGTGATTCATAGGTTTTTAGCTAATTCGATTACACAAAGAGGTAAGAACAAGGAAAAGGTAAATGAACAGGATTTGTTTTACCATATGTGTATTCGAGACCCACAAAGCGCTGTAAGTATACCTTATTGTGTGGGTTATTATTTATCAGCTATGGTTAGGGGGATGAGACCGCATAGCATAATAGGAGGTGGTATTTTTATTACTTTGATTGCTGAATATCTCGGTGTGGATATAAGTCGGGGGGGATTATTAGTCGAAGAACCAGAACCCCGCGATACTATAGGTTTAAATGTATACCATGGTGCAAAAGTTTTGAAGAGGTGAAATAACGCCGCAGTCCAATACCATGGTAGACATCCACAGGTTGAGAGAAACCAACAGCAAGGTAATGTAGGAGGGGGAAATGAAATGCAAGAAATGCAAAGGTTTATAGCTTCACAGGAGTACAAAAATGCTAGACAGAGAGCATTTGAAGATTGGCAAGTTCATCAAAACCAAATCATAGCTCATTGCCAACATATAGGTAGAAACTATATTCCTACACCAAAACCCATATTCCCTCCCTGGTCTATAGAGATGCAACCACCGTATCCTACGTATAACCCTGCCGAAGCATTCTATAGCACCTATGGTTATGCATGGAACCCCTATTGGTACCAGTATCATCCCTAGTCTACTTAGTTTTATTTATTTTGTAATTTGTAATGTTGATACATTTAATACTTATGTCAATATTGTAATAGTTTTTATAATTTTCTAACTTTTATTCTTAGATTTTAATAATTTTTGAATGTGGGGTAATATACCAAACTTCAAAAATATGTATATATGTTTGCAGTTTATCTTATGTACACAACAGGGTAAAACAACGCATTTTTAAAGACTGGCATTAAGTTCAGCAAAAGCAACTAATTTTGATGACAAGATGCAAAATATATGTGAAATAACAACAAGACGGAATGAACAAATGATGTGCACCATTTATCATTCAGCAAACAAACGCCAATATATTTGGAAACTTTGATAAAAATTTAATCATTTTCACACAAATCACCCTCAATAATTTAAATTGTTACTGATTTCTTGCAAATGAGGGCATTGCAAGATCTTAAGTGTGGGAAGGGGTTAAATTCTTTCAAATTTTTTAAAATTTTTATCTTAAACACTGGGTTACCATTAAAAATACTAGTAAAGCAGTAGTTGTATTAGAATCTAGTGCTCTCTGATAATAAAGAACAGCCCTAGTCTTATATACTGACTACCCAATTCTAGTAAAAATTTTTCAAAATTTTCAATTAAATGAACTCAAAATCATGTTTATACATATTTATGAACAATAAAACTAGGTTTTAACACCGAAATTATTGTAACCTCGGAAAGGACATAAATTGAGAAACAAACCAAAATGTTAAAATTCATTTAAAATGGAAAAGAGGACGATAAAAAGGAAAATAAAAGCCAAGTGTGGGAAAATTTACCAAGTTATCTTAAACATATGTCACATATATATGTAACAAATAACTGAAAATACTTTTGCTTTGGACTAAACTAAACTGTTTTACCCGATGAAAGAAAAGAAGAGATGGATCTACACGATGAATCAATTCCATCATTAAAAGGAAGTAAAGTCTTCCGAAAAAGACACGCGCTTCTTGATTTAGGTCATGAAGTTGTCGTCCAGACCAGCTGTAGGTTGACGAAAAATCTTGAAAAGTCATCACTAAAATCAGCAGGAAATCCACGGACCTCAGCGTTAAACAGGGTCGCCAAGTGGGCAGATTTATCCTAACCATGAGAAGGATTTATCTCGTAAAATAGGGAGCACCATGCAAATTACCTGGATAAGACTAATAAATCAGATCCCCAGAAAGGATAATCTCCTTAAAAGATCAAAAATCAGCTTTTAAGCCTGATATTACTCAATCCTTGAGATTGACCTTAAAGATTGAGAATTACAAACTCATGGAATTCAATGATATCTAAACTCGAGCTTGAACGAGAAAATATTTTGATAAAAATTACAAACCGATTTGTTTTCTGAAAACCCTATTTTCAATGCGTTCATTACCATTGAACGTAAAATCCTAGGAATTCACCTGGAATTCATTAGGTCACCTGAACTAAATCGGGTGTCAACCGTAAGAACGGTGGTTGCATAGTGGTCAAAGACAGGACCTTGTGCTAGACCGAAAAATCATAAGGGTGAGCTTTACTATTGCTCCTACCAAGGATAGTAATTGCGTCCGACACGTTATAGACCACAATTAAAAGCATGTCAGGGGACATTGCCTTAACAGTTGCTTGTTCAACGCTTTCCTTTACAACCGGACGGTAGTTTACCGAAAGGTAATATACGGGACAAGTAAACTGGACGTGTTGCTTTCCAAATACAAGGTTAGCAAGTGGGTGACACAAAACCGCAAGTTTTGAGCTAAAATTTTCAAATCTGAAACCCACCAAACCCACAAAAATATTTTGCAAACACCGGTAAAGGGTTATTCCGGAAAACTTATCTAGGGTAAAAACTAGATTTAATTTTCAAAAGATCAAATGTTTTCATAAAGATCCAATTTCCTTAATGGATCTAAATTTTTATAGTCATGTGGGACTGTAAACCATATCGTTACTACCATTGTTTATACCACCATATAGAAATCACTGATGTACAAAGTGTGAAGAATAAAGAAGTGATTCTAGTATTTCAAGACGATATTGCTTGAGGACAAGCAACGCTCAAGTGTGGGAATATTTGATAATGCTAAAAACGAACATATATTTCATAGCAGTATTCCTCAAGAAAGACAAGCTTTTAGTTGCAATTGTTCTATTTACAAGTGATATTCGTTTAAATAATAAAAGGTGAAGACAAAAGACAGATTCGACGAATTGAAGACGCAAACGACCAAAAAGCTCAAAAGTACAAAAGACAATCAAAGAGGTTCCAATTATTGATAAGAAACGTCTCGAAATTACAAGAGTACAAGATTCAAAACGCAAAGTACAAGATATTAAATTGTACGCAAGGACGTTCGAAAATCCGGAATCGGGACCAGAGTCAACTCTCAACGCTCGACGCAACGGACTAAAAATTACAAGTTAATTATATATATAAATATAATATAATATATAATTAATTATATTAATTATATATATATTATATTTATAAAATAAATCGTCGACAAACAAAGAGCCAAAAGCTGGTGAGCTGTATTTACAAACTCCGCGACTCGCGGAGTTTGAAGGCAAAATGGGCCGCGAGTCGCGGAGACCCAAAGTTTGAAACTCCCTATAAAGCCAACCGAATTCTGATCATTTTTCATCTAACATATATCCATCTCTCTATCTATATCGTATATATTTATATTTATATTTTAATTTTAATTTTAATTTTAATTTTAATTTTAATCATAATAATAAGGGTATGTTAGCGAATGTTGTAAGGGTGTAAGTCGAAATTCTGTCCGTGTAACGCTACGCTATTTTTAATCATTGTAAGTTATGTTCAACCTTTTTAATTTAATGTCTCGTAGCTAAGTTATTATTATGCTTATTTAATCTGAAGTAATCATGATGTTGGGCTAATTACTAAAATTGGGTAATTGGGCTTTGTACCATAATTGGGGTTTGGACAAAAGAACGACACTTGTGGAAATTAGACTATGGGCTATTAATGGGCTTTATATTTGTTTAACTAAATGATAGTTTGTTAATGTTAATATAAAGATTTACAATTGGGCGTCCCTATAAATTACCATATACACTCGATCGGACACGATGGGCGGGGTATTTATATGTACGAATAATCGTTCATTTAACCGGACATGAGAATGGATTAATAGCCACTAGAATAATTAAAACAGGGGTGAAATTATGTACAAGGACACTTGGTATAATTGATAACAAAATATTAAAACCTTGGATTACACTCAGTCGACATCCTGGTGTAATTATTAAACAAAGTATTAAAATCTTGTTACAGTTTAAGTCCCCAATTAGTTGGAATATTTAACTTCGGGTATAAGGATAATTTGACGAGGATACTCGCACTTTATATTTATGACTGATGGACTGTTATGGACAAAAACCAGACGGACATATTAAATAATCCAGGACAAAGGACAATTAACCCATGGGCATAAAACTAAAATCAACACGTCAAACATCATGATTACGGAAGTTTAAATAAGCATAATTCTTTTATTTCATATTTAATTTCCTTTATTTTATATTTAATTGCACTTCTAATTATCGCATTTTATTTATTGTTATTGTATTTAATTGCACTTTTAATTATCTTACTTTTTAATTATCGCAAGTTTATTTTATCTCACTTTTATTATTCGCAATTTCATTATCGTTATTTACTTTACGCTTTAAATTAAGTCTTGTATTTATTATTTTACATTTGGTTTTAACGGCGACTAAAGTTTTAAAATCGACAAACCGGTCATTAAACGGTAAAAACCCCCCTTTATAATAATAATATTACTTATATATATATATATATTTGTATTTTTATAAAAGTAAACTAATATAGCGTTAAGCTTTGTTTAAAAAGATTCCCTGTGGAACGAACCGGACTTACTAAAAACTACACTACTGTACGATTAGGTACACTGCCTATAAGTGTTGTAGCAAGGTTTAAGTATATCCATTCTCTAAATAAATAAATATCTTGTGTAAAATTGTATTGTATTTAATAGTATTTCCTGTAAAAATATAAGCTATTTTATATACTACTCTTCTAAAACATCAACGAGAATACTAGATTTTTTCATATGATGATGACATCTCGTCAATGTTTTAACTCAATTAAGGGCATCAATATTGATGGTTGTTGGTTAACCGATCCGCCTGCAATTAAACAAGCTACCTTCTCATTTCTTTTCTAATCGGTTTAAGTCTATTAGTGCATGTATGTAGTGACCCGAACTTTTCCATGATTATATATTATATGAGATTAATATTTACATGAATAAATGTTTCCAACATGTTAAGCAATCAAACTTGTTAAGACTTGATTAATTAAAATGAGTTTATGTAGACAATTGACCACCCAGTTTGCCTGATGATTCACGAATGTCATAACTTGTGATGATTTACATGAATAAATTTTTCTATGATGTAAGTTTTTATTTTATATATATATATATATATATATATATATATATATATATATATATATATATATATATAAAAGAAGAAATACAATTAAATCAAAGATGTACAACTAAAATACTATTTGCTAAAGTAAAACATTATTTACTACAGTAAATTTTCGCTTGCTACAGTAAAAGACTATATGCTACAGTAAAATACTATTCGCTACAGTAAAAAACTATTCGCTACAGTAAAAAACTATTTGCTACAGTAAAATACTATTGCTACAGTAAAATACTAATTGCTACAGTAAAAATACTATTGCTGCAGTAAAACACTATTTACTACAGTACACTATTGACTGGTATTCAATCTGTATTCGTACTCGTACAATACACAACTTCTAAATGTATATACTATTGGTATATACACTTCAATTATCAGCTCTTAGCAGCCTTAATGAGTCACCTAAACATGTGGAAACCATCATTTGGCAACTAGCATGAAATATCTAACAAAAATACAAACTAATGGAACCTTATATTCAAGGGTAGGATCACGTTTTTCTTCACCAACCATAAACACATTTTCATTCCAACTTTTATGCATCAAATTACTCTCTCTCAATTCCTCTCTTATTGTTCTAAGTGTTCTTCATCATTTTCTTCATAATCTAGCTCAATCTAGCTCAATCTAGTTAACCTAGATCAACATACAAAACAACTACTCAAGAACACTTCATAAACACTTTAAAGTTTACAAGTTTACTTCCAAGCTTTCTAATCCATTCCAAGTAATCATCTAAGATCAAGAAACCTCTGTTATTTACAGTAGGTTATCATTCTAATTCAAGGTATAATTCATATTCAAACTTTGATTCAATTTCTATAACTATAACAATCTTAATTCGAGTAGAAATCTTACTTGAACTTGTTTTCGTGTCATGATTCTACTTCAAGAACTTTCAAGCCATCCAAGATCCTTTGAGGCTAGATCATTTCTTGTCACTTCTAGTAGGTTTACCTACTAAAATTGAGGTAGTAATGATGTTCATAACATCATTCGATTCATATATATAAAACTATCTTATTCGAAGATTATAACTTGTAATCACTAGAACATAGTTTAGTTAATTCTAAACTTATTCGTAAACAAAGTTAATCCTTCTAAATTGACTTTTAAAATCAACTAAACATATATTATATATCTATATGATATGCTAACTTAATGATTTAAAACCAGTAAACACGAATAACAATGTAAAACCGGACATACGCCGTCGTAGTGAAACCGGGGGCTGTTTTGGGTTAGATAATTAAAAACTATGATAAACTTTGATTTAAAAGTTTTTCTTCTGGAAAAATTATTTTTCTTATGAACATGAAACTATATCCAAAAATCATGGTTAAACTCAAAGTGGAAGTATGTTTTTCAAAATGGTCATCAAGACGTCGTTTTTTCGACTGAAATGACTATCTCTTACAAAAATGACTTGTAACTTATATTTTCGACTATAAACTTATACTTTTTCTGTTTAGATTCATAAATTTCAATTCAATATGAAACCATAGCAACTTGAATCACTCAAAACGGATTTAAAACGAAGAAGTTATGGGTAAAACAAAATTGGATATTTTTACTTGTTGTAGCTACGTGAAATTTGTAACAAATCTATACAAATCATAAATTAACTAACGTATTTGTATTATACATGTATTCTAACATATATTATGTAATCTTGGGATACCATAGACACGTATACAATGTTTTGACATATCATATCGACCCATCTATATATATTATGTGGGAACAACCATAGACACTCTATATGCAGTAATGTTCGAGTTAGCTATACATGGTTGAGGTTGATTCCAAAATAATATATATACTTTGAGTTGTGATCTAACCTGAGACTTGTATACACTGGGTCGTGGATTGATTCGAGATAATATATATTGATTTAATTCTGTACATCTAACTGTGGACAACTAGTTGTAGATTACTAACGTTGGACTACTAACTTAACAAACTTAAATTGTTAAAACGTAATAAAACATATTGTGAATATATTTCGATCATACTTTGATATATATGTATATATTTATTATAGGTTCGTGAATCGATCAGTGGCCAAGTCTAATTCTCAATGAATTAAGAATCTGTGAAAGTGAGTTATAGTCCCACTTTTAAAATCTAATATTTTGGGATGAGAATACATGCAGTTTTATAAATGTTTTACAAAATAGACACAAGTATGCGAAACTACATTCTATGGTTGAATTATTATTACTAAATATCACCCTTTTTAGTCTGGTAATCTAAGAATTAGGGAACAGACACCCTAATTGACGCGAATCATAAAGATAAATCTATTGGGCCTAACAAACCCCATCCGGGTTACGGAAGCTTTAGTACTTCGATTTTATCATGTCCGATGAGAATCCTGGAATGATGGGGATATTCTAGACGCGTTCTGTTAATGTCGGTTACCAGGTGTTCACCATATGAATGATTTTTATCTCTATACAGTTTATGCGAAATCCTGATATGAGATGGATGTTTATGAAAAATGAAATCTTGTGGTCTATTATTACAATTTGATATATATATAGGTTAAACCTATAACTCACCAACATTTTTGTTGATGTTTTTAAGCAAGTTTATTCTCAGGTGATTATTAAGAGCTTCCGCTGTTGCATGCTAATTAAGGACAAGAATTGGAGTCAGCATGCTTGTAAAATATTATTTAAAAACTGCATTCGGAGATTTAAATCGATGTGTAATATTATTGTAAACCATTATGTAATGGTCGTGTGAAAAATGTTATCTTTTAGATTATCATTACTGGATAATCTACGTTATGATTTTAAAATCTTTAACAATAAAATAAAGGTTATGGTTTGTTTTAAAAACGAATGGAGTCTTTGAAAAACGTCTCATATAGAGGTCAATACCTCGCAAGGAAATCAATTAATATGAAACGTTTATAATCGATATGAACGGGACATTTCAGTTGGTATCCGAGCGTTGGCCTTAGAGAACCAGAAATTTGCATTAGTGTGTCCAACTGATTTTGTTAGGATGCATTAGTGAGTCTGGACTTCGACCGTGTTTACTTGAAAAACGATTGCTTAACATTTTTTTGTTGAAAACTATATATTATTAACATGTAAATATTATGTGATATATTAATCTCTTAATGTGTTTGATATTGTGTGATAGATGTCTACCTCTAGTACAAATCCCATTGACTCACCTAATAATAATGAAGAGTCGAATATATATTAGGAAGACTCACAAATTCTCGAAGAGGAACCGGAAGAAGAGGAACTAGAAGAAGAGGAACCGGAAGAAGAAGAGGTTCTGGAGGAGGAAATATTAGAAACCACTGAAAAACAGATAAGTAAAAGAAAACCCTCAACCAATGGACCAAAATTAATAATAGTCAATGGTGTTTCCGCCGAGGAAGCAAAATATTGGGAAGACTAGCAATTTTCCGATGAATCGGATCCCGATGAGGATTCCGATGATGTTATAGAAATTACCCCGACCCAATTTGAAAAGGCAAAAGAAAATAATAAGGGAAAAGACATCAAAATAGAGAAACCTAATTCCAACCCCGATGAACTCTATGTTAACATGAAATATCCCATTGGGAAATACCGTCAACACCCGTATTTCTTAAGTTTTAGCTATAACCCGGGAACATCTAAGCCACCAGGTTTTTCTAGACCATTTGTGAAAAGAACGGATCGTATTAGGGGAGCATCATATATCCCTAGGAAATTAGCGAAACAAACCAAGTCCGAAGAAGAAGAAACAAGTGAGTCAGAATAAAGAGTTGTAATCATGCGATGTAATATATGTAATATAGTGTGCTTGTGCTTTTATGATATATGTAAAAATTGCTTGTTTTGTTTGTTAAGTATCTTTTATAAATCTAACCCTCGTCTATTTTTACAGTATAAAAACACAAAATGGATATTAAGGATAGACAACCAAAAATTTTAGAAGACCTACCCGGGGATATGATTGATGAAATCTTGTCTAGAGTCGGTCGGCACAATTATTTACGGCAAAATTAGTTTGTAGAACATTTGAAGAACGTTCCAGGCATGCCTTAGTTTATAAAAGGCTTTCTTTTAAAAGATGGGGTATATCACGTTGGGGAGACCTTAAGTTACGCCGTATTTTCTTTAAAGCGTTAAATGCGAGAAACCCAAGTGCAATTTTATGCTACGGGTTAAGAACCTATTTTAACTCAACATATCTCAACATAGGACTTCGTGCTTTAGAAAGAGCTTCTAACATGCAACATAAAGAAGCATGTTATGCTTACGGGTTAGTGATGTTCACTTCTCACCAAAGTGAGGAACAAAACATCGGATTACAACTTTTAAATAAAAACTTCCCACAAGTGACGGATTCGGCAGTTGGGGTGAGAAACAAGGTTTTTAGATTATTACGGGGCTGTTGGGCATTACGAAACCCTCGCCCTTTTGACGACGTTACAACATGCTGCCTAGCCAACGGTCACAATGGTTATCTTCCACATAACCAAGGATGGGAAATAATATTAGTACAACCCGAATGCATGACTTATTTCTGGACCTATGAATTACGTATCTTTATTGCTTTAGCGGAACGACTTGCGTTAAACTAGAATTGTCTTCACAATTGCCTTGTATCAATGTTATTGTGTGCTATATTTCATGCTATATGTAAAATAGCGGTATTGTAAGTTTGTAAAATATTGTATAAAAGTTTGAACGTGAAATATTATTGTAATCAGTTTCTCATATAGAATTGTAGTAGTTGAATTGTATTTTAGCTATTAAGTATGAACTTAACGGGTAGGTACTACCCGAATTAAAACTCATAAAACGCTAATATGAAGAAAAAGCTTTTATAAATAAGTTCATATTATGCTACGAAATACTATTGACTACTCTTAATATTCTATATGATTAACTCATTTCTTTTGGCTATTTTTGAAGGAAATGGCACCGACTACTCGACACACCATGAATATGAGTGAAGAAGAATTCTGTACCTTTCTTACTGCAAACATAGCCGCAGTGCAGGCCGTAATGCAAAATAACAACAATAACTCTGGTTCTAGCAGTGAAACTAATTCTACAAGAAATCGTGTAGGATACTCCTACAAAGAATTTACTGCCTATAAACCTCTAGAATTTGATGGAACCGAAGGACCAATCGGATTGAAACGGTGGACGAGAAGGTCGAATCGGTGTTTGTCATAAGTAAGTGCACTGAAGAAGACAAAGTAAAGTACGCTACGCATACCTTCACAGGTACTGCGTTAACATGGTGGAACACCTATCTCGAGCAGGTGGGACAAGATGCTGCTTACGCACTACCGTGGTCAACATTCAAACACTTAATGAATGAGCAGTACCATTCCAGAAACGAGGTCAATAAGCTCAAGGTAGAGCTTAGAGGGTTACGAACATATGATTTTGATATTACTACGTACGAACGACGATTCACAGAATTGTGCCTATTGTGTCCGGGAGCGTTCGAAGATGAAGAAGAGAAGATCGACGCATTTGTAAAAGGGTTACCAGAAAGAATTCAAGAAGATGTGAGTTCACACGAGCCCGCCTCCATACAAAAGGGAAGTCGAATGGCTCATAAACTCATAAATCAAATTGAGGGAAGAATTAAAGAGCAGGCGGCCGAAGAAGCCAACACGAAACAAGTCAAGAGGAAGTGGGAAGAAAACAGTGACAAAAGTCACCAACACAACAACAGTAACTATCGCTTCAACAATCAACACAACAATCACAACTACAATCGCACCAATTTTTGCAACAACAAACGCAACAACAATAATCCCAACAACAACAACCACTACAACCACCGTCCCAACAATAATAACAATCGCAACAACAACCATCTCAATAACAACAATGGCAACAAAAACCAGAAAATTTTGTGCAAAAGGCGTGAAGGGTACCATCCGGATATTTATTGTTCGGTAACATGTACCAAGTGTAATAGAATGGGGCATAGTGCGGCAAAGTGTGAAGTTTACGGACCAGGGAATAAAGGAACAGAAAATGCCAACATTATTTGTTTCGGATGCGGAAAGAAGGGCTACTACAAAACTAGGTGCCCAAATCAGGAAAATAAAAATGGTCAAGGACGAGGAAGAGTCTTCAACATTAATGCGATAGAAGCGCAAGAAGACCCGGAGCTTGTTACGGGTACGTTTCTTATTGACGATAAACCTGCTTATGTTTTATTTGATTCGGGTGCGGATAGAAGCTATATGAGTAGAGATTTTTGTGCCAAATTAAGTTGTCCATTAACACCTTTGGATAATAAGTTTTTACTTGAATTAGCAAACGGTAAGTTTATTACGGCGGATAAAATATGTCAAAACCGAGAAATTAAACTGGTTGGCGAAACATTTAAGATTAATTTGATACCAGTAGAGTTAGGAAGTTTTGATGTGATAATTGGCATGGACTGGTTGAAAAAGGAGAGAGCAGAGGTTGTATGTTACAAAAATGCAATTCGCATTGTACGCGAAAAAGGAAAACCTTTAATGGTGTACGGAGAAAAGAGCAACGCGAAGTTAAATCTTATTAGTAGTTTGAAGGCGCAAAAACTAATAAGAAAAGGTTGCTATATCATTCTAGCACACATCGAGGAAGTCAAACCCGAAGAAAAGAATATAAGTGATTTTCCCATTGCAAAAGAATTTCCCGATGTATTTCCGAAAGAATTACCGGGACTACCTCCACATCGATCCGTTGAATTCCAAATAGATGTTGTACCCGGGGCTGCACCGATAGCTCGTGCGCCATACAGACTCGCACCCAGCGAAATGAAGGAACTCCAGAGCCAATTACAAGAACTTTTATTGCGTGGTTTCATTCGACCAAGTACATCACCGTGGGAAGCTCCTATTTTGTTTGTCAAAAAGAAGGATGGTACATTCAGTTTGTGTATCGACTACAGAGAGTTGAACAAACTTACCATCAAAAACTGTTATCCACTACCGAGAATCGATGACTTATTTGATCAACTACAAGGCTCATCGGTTTATTTGAAGATCGATTTACGTTCCGGGTATTATCAAATGCGGGTGAAGGAAGAAGATATTCCAAAGACTGCTTTTAGGACGCGTTACGGTCATTATGAGTTTATGGTTATGCCATTTGGATTGACTAACGCACCAGCTGTGTTCATGGATCTCATGAACTGAGTTTGTGGGCCATATCTTGACAAGTTTGTTATTGGTTTCATCGATGGCATCCTTATCTACTCAAAGAATGAGCAAGAGCACGAAGAACATTTAAGAAAAGTGCTAGAATTGTTAAGGAATGAGAACTGTATGCTAAATTTTCAAAGTGTGCATTTTGGTTGAAAGAAGTTCAATTCCTCGGTCACATAGTGAGTAAAGAAGGTATTCAAGTTGATCCGGCAAAGATTGAAACCGTTGAGAAATGGGAAACCCCGAAAAATCCGACGCAGATACGCCAATTTTTAGGATTGGCTAGTTACTACAGAAGGTTCATCTAAGATTTTTCTAAAATAGCAAAACCCTTGACTGCATTAACTCATAAAGGGAAGAAATTTGAATGGAAGGATGAGCAGGAGAAAGCGTTTCAATTGTTGAAGAAAAAGTTAACTACGGCACCTATATTGTCATTGCCTGAAGGGAATGATGATTTTGTGATATATTGTGATGCCTCAAAACAAGGCCTTGGTTGTGTATTAATGCAATGAACGAAAGTAATTGCTTATACGTCCAGACAATTGAAGATTCACGGGCAGAATTATACGACACATGATTTAGAATTAGGCGCGGTTATTTTTGCATTAAAGACTTGGAGACATTACTTATATGGGGTCAAAAGTATCATATATATCGACCATAAAAGTCTCCAACATATATTTGATCAGAAACAGCTGAACATGAGGCAATGTAGGTGGATTGAACTATTGAACGATTATGACTTTGAGATTCGATACCACCCGGGGAAGGCGAATGTGGTAACCGACGCTTTGAGTAGGAAGGATAGAGAACCTATGCGGGTAAAAGCTATGAATATAATTATTCATACTAACCTTACTACTCAAATAAAAGAGGCGCAGCAGAGAGTTTTAAAAGAAGGAAATTTGAAGAATGAAATACCCAAAGTATCGGAGAAACATCTTAATATTCGGGAAGACGGAACCCGATATAGGGCTAAAAGAATTTAGGTACCAAAGTTTGGAGATGTGAGAGAAATCGTACTTAAGGAGGCACATAAGACCAGATATTCAATACATCCCGGAGCGGGGAAGATGTACAAAGATCTCAAGAAACACTTTTGGTGGCCGGGTATGAAAGCCGATATTGCTAAATACGTAGGAGAATGTTTGACGTGTTTTAAGGTCAAAGCTGAACATCAGAAACCATCAGGTCTACTTCAACAACCTAAAATCCCGGAATGGAAATGGGAAAATATTACAATGGATTTCATTACTAAATTGCCAAGGACTGCAAGTGGTTATGATACTATTTGGGTAATAGTCGATCGTCTCACCAAGTCAGCACACTTTCTGCCAATGAGAGAAGATGATAAAATGGAGAAGTTAGCACGACTATACTTGAAGGAAGTTGTCTTCAGACATGGAATACCAATCTCTATTATCTCTGATAGGGATGGCAGATTTGTCTCAAGGTTTTGGTAAACGTTACAACAAGCATTGGGGACTCGTCTAGACATGAGTACTGCCTATCATCCACAAACTGATGAGCAAAGTGAAAGGATGATACAGACCCTTGAAGACATGCTACGAGCACGTGTTATTGATTTTGGAAACAGTTAGGATCGACATCTACCGTTAGCAGAATTTTCCTACAACAACAGTTACCACTCGAGTATTGAGATGACACCGTTTGAGGCACTTTATGGTAGAAAGTGCAGGTCTCCGATTTGTTGGAGTGAAGTGAGGGATAGAAAAATTACGGGTTCAGAAATTATCCAAGAAACTACCGAGAAAATCATTCAAATTCAACAACGGTTGAAAACCGCCCAAAGTCGACAAAAGAGCTACGCGAACAGTAAAAGAAAAGATATAGAATTTGAAATTGGTGATATGGTCATGCTTAAGGTATCACCTTGGAAAGGTGTTGTTCGATTTGGTAAACGGGGAAAACTAAATCCAAGGTACATTGGACCATTCAAAATTATAGATCGTGTCGGACCAGTAGCTTACCGACTTGAATTACCTCAACAACTCACCGGCGTACATGATACTTTTCACGTATCGAATCTGAAGAAATGATTAGCCAAAGAAGATCTCACTATTCCTTTAGACGAAATTCAAATCAATGAAAAACTTCAATTCATTGAAGAACTAGTCGAAATAATGGATCGTGTGGTTAAAGGACTTATGAAAAACAAAATACCAATCGTTTAGGTTCGATGGAATGCTCGTAGAGGACCTGAGTTCACCTGGGAGCGTGAAGATCAGATGAAGAAGAAATACCCGCACATATTTTCGGAAGATGTTGTAGTGACCCGAACTTTTCCATGTTTATATATATTAATTGAGATTGATGTTTACATGATTAAATGTTTCCAACATGTTAAGCAATCAAACTTGTTAAGACTTGATTAATTGAAATAGGTTTCATATAGACAATTGACCACCCAAGTTGACCGGTGATTCACGAACGTTAAAACTTGTAAAAAACTATATGATGACATATATATGGTTATATATATAGTTAACATGATATTATGATAAGTAAACATATCATTAATTATATTAACAATGAACTACATATGTAAAAACAAGACTACTAACTTAATGATTTTGAAACGAGACATATATGTAACGTTTATCGTTGTAACGACATTTAATGTATATATATCATATTAAGAGATATTCGTACATCATAATATCATGATAATATAATAATTTAAAATCTCTTTTGTTATTATAAACATTGGGTTAACAACATTTAACAAGATCGTTAACCTAAAGGTTTCAAAACAACACTTACATGTAACGACTAACGATGACTTAACGACTCAGTTAAAATGAATATACATGTAGTGTTTTAATATGTATTTATACACTTTTGAAAGACTTCAATACACTTATCAAAATACTTCTACTTAACAAAAATGCTTACAATTACATTCTCGTTCAGTTTCATCAACAATTCTACTCGTATGCACCCGTATTCGTACTCGTACAATACACAGCTTTTAGATGTATGTACTATTGGTATATACACTCCAATGATCAGCTCTTAGCAGCCCATGTGAGTCACCTAACACATGTGGGAACCATCATTTGGCAACTAGCATGAAATATCTCATAAGATTACAAAAATATGAGTAATCATTCATGACTTATTTACATGAAAACAAAATTACATATCCTTTATATCTAATCCATACACCAACGACCAAAAACACCTACAAACACTTTCATTCTTCAATTTTCTTCATCTAATTGAACTCTCTCAAGTTCTATCTTCAAGTTCTAAGTGTTCTTCATAAATTTCAAAAGTTCTAGTTTCATAAAATCAAGAATACTTTCAAGTTTGCTAGCTCACTTCCAATCTTGTAAGGTGATCATCCAACCTCAAGAAATCTTTGTTTCTTACAGTAGGTTATCATTCTAATACAAGGTAATAATCATATTCAAACTTTGGTTCAATTTCTATAACTATAACAATCTTATTTCAAGTGATGATCTTACTTGAACTTGTTTTCGTGTCATGATTTTGCTTCAAGAACTTTGAGCCATCCAAGGATCTATTGAAGCTAGATCCATTTTTCTCTTTTCCAGTAGGTTCATCCAAGGAACTTAAGGTAGTAATGATGTTCATAACATCATTCGATTCATACATATAAAGCTATCTTATTCGAAGGTTTAAACTTGTAATCACTAGAACATAGTTTAGTTAATTCTAAACTTGTTCGCAAACAAAAGTTAATCCTTCTAACTTGACTTTTAAAATCAACTAAACACATGTTCTATATCTATATGATATGCTAACTTAATGATTTAAAACCTGGAAACACGAAAAACACCGTAAAATCGGATTTACGCCGTCGTAGTAACACCGCGGGCTGTTTTGGGTTAGTTAATTAAAAACTATGATAAACTTTGATTTAAAAGTTGTTATTCTGAGAAAATGATTTTTATTATGAACATGAAACTATATCCAAAAATTATGGTTAAACTCAAAGTGGAAGTATGTTTTCTAAAATGGTCATCTAGACGTCGTTCTTTCGACTGAAATGACTACCTTTACAAAAACGACTTGTAACTTATTTTTCCGACTAGAAACCTATACTTTTTTTGTTTAGATTCATAAAATAGAGTTCAATATGAAACCATAGCAATTTGATTCACTCAAAACGGATTTAAAATGAAGAAGTTATGGGTAAAACAAGATTGGATAATTTTTCTCATTTTAGCTACGTGAAAATTGGTAACAAATCTATTCCAACCATAACTTAATCAACTTGTATTATATATTATGTAATCTTGAGATACCATAGACACGTATACAATATTTCGACCTATCATGTCGACACATCTATATATATTTCGGAACAACCATAGACACTCTATATGTGAATGTTGGAGTTAGCTATACAGGGTTGAGGTTGATTCCAAAATATATATAGTTTGAGTTGTGATCAATACTGAGATACGTATACACTGGGTCGTGGATTGATTCAAGATAATATTTATCGATTTATTTCTGTACATCTAACTGTGGACAACTAGTTGTAGGTTACTAACGAGGACAGCTGACTTAATAAACTTAAAACATCAAAAATATATTAAAAGTGTTGTAAATATATTTTGAACATACTTTGATATATATGTATATATTGTTATAGGTTCGTGAATCAACCAGTGGTCAAGTCTTACTTCCCGACGAAGTAAAAATCTGTGAAAGTGAGTTATAGTCCCACTTTTAAAATCTAATATTTTTGGGATGAGAATACATGCAGGTTTTATAAATGATTTACAAAATAGACACAAGTACGTGAAACTACATTCTATGGTTGAATTATCGAAATCGAATATGCCCCTTTTTATTAAGTCTGGTAATCTAAGAATTAGGGAACAGACACCCTAATTGACGCGAATCCTAAAGATAGATCTATTGGGCCTAACAAACCCCATCCAAAGTACCGGATGCTTTAGTACTTCGAAATTTATATCATATCCGAAGGGTGTCCCGGAATGATGGGGATATTCTTATATATGCATCTTGTTATTGTCGGTTACCAGGTGTTCACCATATGAATGATTTTTATCTCTATGTATGGGATGTGTATTGAAATATGAAATCTTGTGGTCTATTGTTACGATTTGATATATATAGGTTAAACCTATAACTCACCAACATTTTTGTTGACGTTTTAAGCATGTTTATTCTCAGGTGATTATTAAGAGCTTCCGCTGTCGCATACTTAAATAAGGACAAGATTTGGAGTCCATGCTTGTATGATATTGTGTAAAAACTGCATTCAAGAAACTTATTTTGTTGTAACATATTTGTATTGTAAACCATTATGTAATGGTCGTGTGTAAACAGGATATTTTAGATTATCATTATTTGATAATCTACGTAAAGCTTTTTAAACCTTTATTGATGAAATAAAGGTTATGGTTTGTTTAAAAATGAATGCAGTCTTTGAAAAACGTCTCATATAGAGGTCAAAACCTCGCAACGAAATCAATTAATATGGAACGTTTTTAATCAATAAGAACGGGACATTTCAGTTGGTATCAGAGCGTTGGTCTTAGAGAACTAGAAAATTTGCATTAGTGTGTCTTATCGAGTTTGTTAGGGTGCATTAGTGAGTCTGGACTTCGACCGTGTTTTCTTTAAAAATGATTGCTTAACATTTTTGTTGGAAACTATATATTTTTAACATATGAATATTATGTGATATATTAATCTCTTAACGTGTTTGATATTATGTGATAGATGTCTACCTCTAGAACAAGTCCCATTGACTCACCTAATAATAATGAAGAGTCAAATGTAAATTGGAATGATTTGTGGACTGATTCACAAGTTCCCGAAGAGGAACCGGAAGAAGAGTCGGAACCGGAAGAAGAATCGGAACCGGAAGAAGAATCGGAACCGGATGAAGAAATAGAACCGGTGGGGGAAATAATAAAACGGTTAAGTAAAAGAAAATCCTCAACCAACCGACCAAAGTTAATTATGGTCAATGGTGTTTCCGCCAAGGAAGCAAAATATTGGGAGGATTACCAATTCTCCGATGAATCGGATTCCGACGAGAATTCCGATGATGTTATAGAAATTACCCCAACTGAATTTAAAAAGGCAAAAGAAAATAATAAGGGAAAGGGCATAAAAATAGAGAAATCTAATTCCAACCCCGATGAACTTTATATGTATCGTCAACCCCCGAAGTCCTTAAGTTGTAACAATGACCCGGGAACCTCTAAACCACCAGGTTTTTCTAAACCAATGTGGACAACGACGGCTCGTATTAGGGGAACATCATATATCCCTAGAAACTTGGCAAAACGAACCAAAACCGAAGAAGAAGAAACGAGCGAGTCGGAATAAGATAGTTGTATTCGTGTGGTGTAATATATGTAATATAGTGTTCTTATGCTTTATGATATATGTAAAAATTGCTTGTATTAATAAGTATTTTTTTATGAAACTAACTCTTGTCTATTTTACAGTTTAAAAACACAAAATGGATAGACAATCCAATATTTTAAGAGACCTACCCGGAGACATGATTGATGAAATCTTGTCTAGAGTCGGCCAGAATTCTTCGGCACAACTATTTAAGGCGAGATCAGTTTGTAAGACATTCGAAGAACGTTCCAAGAATGTCTTGGTTTATAAGAGACTTTCGTTTGAAAGATGGGGGATATCACATTGGGAAACCCATAAGTTACGATGTGTTTACTTTGACGCATATATTGCGGGGAACCCAAATGCTATTTTACGCAACGGGTTAAGAAATTATTTTGACTCAATATATCCGAATATTGGACTTCGTGATTTAGAAAAAGCGGCTAACATGCAACATAAAGAAGCATGTTATGCTTACGGATTAGTAATGTTCGCTTCTCACCAAAGTGAGAACAAGAACATCGGGCTACAACTATTAAACAAAACGTTTCCACAAGTGACGGAGTCGGTAATTGGGGTAAGAAATGAGGTTTTTAGATTATTACGGGACTGTTGGACATTACGTAACCCTCGTCCCTTTGATGACGTTACAACACGCTGTCTTATCAACGGCCATAACGGTTATGTTGCGCAAGACCAAGGATGGGAAGTAGTCCTAGTAAAACCAGAATGCATGACTTGTTTCTGGACGTATGAATTACGTGTCTTTATTGCCTTTGCTGAACGACTTGTGTACTAGCTAGAATTGTCTTCACAACTATCTTGTATCAAAGTTATTGTGTGCTATATTTCATGCTTTATGTAAAATAAGCGGTATTGTAAGTTTGTAAAATATTGTATAAAAGTTTGAACGCGAAATATTATTATAATCAGTTTTTCATATAGAATTGTAGTAGTTGAATTGTATATTAGCTACTAAGTATGAACTTAACGGGTAGGTACTACCCGAATTTAAACTTATAAAACGCTAATATGAAGAAAAAGCTTTTATAAATGAGTTCATATTATGCTACGAAATACTATTAACTACTCTTAATATTCTGTATGATTAACTTGTTCCATTTAACTATTTTGAAGGAAATGGCACCGACTACTCGACACACCGTGAATATGAATGAAGAGGAATTCCGTACTTTTCTAGCTTCAAACATAGCCGCAGTACAGGCTGCGCTACATACCAACAATAACCTTGGATCTAGCAGTACAGGAAATCGTGTAGGATGCACCTACAAAGAATTCACTGCCTGCAAACCTTTGGAATTTGATGGAACCGAAGGACCGATCGGATTGAAACGGTGGACCGAGAAGGTTGAATCGGTGTTTGCCATAAGTAAGTGTACTGAAGAGGACAAAGTGAAGTACGCTACGCATACCTTCACAGGTTCTGCGTTAACATGGTGGAATACCTATCTAGAGCAAGTGGGACAAGATGATGCGTACGCACTACCGTGGTCAGCATTCAAGCACTTGATGAACGAGAAGTACCGTCCCAGAACCGAGGTCAATAAGCTCAAGACAGAACTTAGAGGGTTACGAACCCAAGGATTTGATATTACCACGTACGAAAGACGATTCACAGAATTGTGCCTATTGTGTCCGGGAGCATTCGAAGATGAGGAAGAGAAGATCGACGCGTTTGTGAAAGGATTACCGGAAAGAATCCAAGAAGATATAAGTTCACACGAGCCCGCCTCCATACAACAGGCATGTAGAATGGCTCACAAACTAGTGAACCAGATTGAAGAAAGAATTAAAGAACAGACTGCTGAAGAGGCCAATGTGAAGCAAGTCAAAAGAAAGTGGGAGGAAAACGGTGATAAGAATCACCAATACAACAACAACAGTAATTACAACAATAATCGCAACAATTATCCCAACAATCGCAACATCAATCGCAACTACAACAAACGGCCCAACAACAACAACAACAACAACAACAACAGCAACTACAACAATCATCCCAACAACAATAATAACCGCAACAACAACAACAATCAGAAGCAGCTATGCCAAAGGTGTGAAAAGAATCACTCGGGGTTCTGCACCAAATTTTGCAACAAGTGTAAAAGAAATGGTCATAGCGCGGCGAAGTGTGAGGTCTACGGACCAGGGGCTAATAGAACGAAAGGAACAAATGGTGTCAGAACGAGTAATGGCGGAGCAAGTAGTGTCGGAGCAAGTTATGCCAATGTAGTTTGTTATAAATGTGGAAAACCAGGCCACATTATTAGAAATTGCCCGAACCAGGAGAACACGAATGGACAAGGCCGTGGAAGAGTTTTCAATATTAATGCGATAGAGGCACAGGAAGACCCGGAGCTTGTTACGGGTACGTTTCTTATTGACAATAAATCTGCTTACGTTTTATTTGATTCGGGTGCGGATAGAAGCTATATGAGTAGAGATTTTTGTGCTAAATTAAGTTGTCCATTGACGCCTTTGGATAGTAAATTTTTACTCGAATTAGCAAATGGTAAATTAATTTCAGCAGATAATATATGTCGGAATCGAGAAATTAAACTGGTTAGCGAAACATTTAAGATTGATTTGATACCAGTAGAGTTAGGGAGTTTTGATGTGATAATCGGTATGGACTGGTTGAAAGAAGTGAAAGCGGAGATCGTTTGTTACAAAAATGCAATTCGCATTATACGAGAAAAAGGAAAACCCTTAATGGTGTACGGAGAAAAGGGCAACACGAAGCTACATCTTATTAGTAATTTGAAGGCACAAAAACTAATAAGAAAAGGTTGCTATGCTGTTCTAGCACACGTCGAGAAAGTACAAACTGAAGAAAAGAGCATCAATGATGTTCCCATTGCAAAAGAATTTCCCGATGTATTTCCGAAAGAATTACCGGGATTACCCCCACATCGATCCGTTGAATTTCAAATAGATCTTGTACCAGGAGCTGCACGAATAGCTCGTGCTCCTTACAGACTCGCACCCAGCGAGATGAAAGAACTGCAAAGCCAATTACAAGAACTTTTAGAGCGTGGTTTCATTCGACCAAGCACATCACCGTGGGGAGCTCCTGTTTTGTTTGTCAAGAAGAAAGATGGTACATTCAGGTTGTGTATCGACTACCGAGAGTTGAACAAACTTACCATCAAGAACCGCTACCCACTACCGAGAATCGACGACTTATTTGATCAACTACAAGGCTCGTCTGTTTATTCAAAGATTGACTTACGTTCCGGGTATCATCAAATGCGGGTGAAAGAAGATGATATTCCAAAGACTGCTTTCAGAACACGTTACGGTCATTACGAGTTTATGGTCATGCCATTTGGTTTAACTAATGCACCAGCTGTGTTCATGAACCTTATGAACCGAGTGTGTGGACCATACCTTGACAAGTTTGTCATTGTTTTCATTGATGACATACTTATTTACTCAAAGAATGACCAAGAACACGGTGAACATTTGAGAAAGGTGTTAGAAGTATTGAGGAAGGAAGAATTGTACGCTAAGTTTTCAAAGTGTGCATTTTGGTTGGAAGAAGTTCAATTCCTCGGTCACATAGTGAACAAAGAAGGTATTAAGGTGGATCCGGCAAAGATAGAAACTGTTGAAAAGTGGGAAACCCCGAAAACTCCGAAACACATACGCCAGTTTTTAGGACTAGCTGGTTACTACAGAAGGTTCATCCAAGACTTTTCCAGAATAGCAAAACCCTTGACTGCATTAACGCATAAAGGGAAGAAATTTGAATGGAATGATGAACAAGAGAAAGCGTTTCAGTTATTGAAGAAAAAGCTAACTACGGTACCTATATTGTCATTGCCTGAAGGGAATGATGATTTTGTGATTTATTGTGATGCATCAAAGCAAGGTCTCGGTTGTGTATTAATGCAACGAACGAAGGTGATTGCTTATGCGTCTAGACAATTGAAGATTCACGAACAAAATTATACGACGCATGATTTGGAATTAGGCGCGGTTGTTTTTGCATTAAAGACTTGGAGGCACTACTTATATGGGGTCAAAAGTATTATATATACCGACCACAAAAGTCTTCAACACATATTTAATCAGAAACAACTGAATATGAGGCAGCGTAGGTGGATTGAATTATTGAATGATTACGACTTTGAGATTCGTTACCACCCGGGGAAGGCAAATGTGGTAGCCGATGCCTTGAGCAGGAAGGACAGAGAACCCATTCGAGTAAAATCTATGAATATAATGATTCATAATAACATTACTACTCAAATAAAGGAGGCGCAACAAGGAGTTTTAAAAGAGGGAAATTTAAAGGATGAAATACCCAAAGGATCGGAGAAGCATCTTAATATTCGGGAAGACGGAACCCGGTATAGGGCTGAAAGGATTTGGGTACCAAAATTTGGAGATATGAGAGAAATGGTACTTAGAGAAGCTCATAAAACCAGATACTCAATACATCCTGGAACGGGGAAGATGTACAAGGATCTCAAGAAACATTTTTGGTGGCCGGGTATGAAAGCCGATGTTGCTAAATACGTAGGAGAATGTTTGACGTGTTCTAAGGTCAAAGCTGAGCATCAGAAACCATCAGGTCTACTTCAACAACCCGAAATCCCGGAATGGAAATGGGAAAACATTACCATGGATTTCATCACTAAATTGCCAAGGACTGCAAGTGGTTTTGATACTATTTGGGTAATAGTTGATCGTCTCACCAAATCAGCACACTTCCTACCAATAAGAGAAGATGACAAGATGGAGAAGTTAGCACGACTGTATTTGAAGGAAGTCGTCTCCAGACATGGAATACCAATCTCTATTATCTCTGATAGGGATGGCAGATTTATTTCAAGATTCTGGCAGACATTACAGCAAGCATTAGGAACTCGTCTAGACATGAGTACTGCCTATCATCCACAAACTGATGGGCAGAGCGAAAGGACGATACAAACGCTTGAAGACATGCTACGAGCATGTGTTATTGATTTCGGAAACAGTTGGGATCGACATCTACCGTTAGCAGAATTTTCCTACAACAACAGCTACCATTCAAGCATTGAGATGGCGCCGTTTGAAGCACTTTATGGTAGAAAGTGCAGGTCTCCGATTTGTTGGAGTGAGGTGGGGGATAGACAGATTACGGGTCCGGAGATTATACAAGAAACTACCGAGAAGATCATCCAAATTCAACAACGGTTGAAAACCGCCCAAAGTCGACAAAAGAGCTACGCTGACATTAAAAGAAAAGATATAGAATTTGAAATTGGAGAGATGGTCATGCTTAAAGTTTCACCTTGGAAAGGCGTTGTTCGATTTGGTAAACGAGGGAAATTAAATCCAAGGTATATTGGACCATTCAAGATTATTGATCGTGTCGGACCAGTAGCTTACCGACTTGAGTTACCTCAACAACTCGCGGCTGTACATAACACTTTCCACGTCTCGAATTTGAAGAAATGTTTTGCTAAAGAAGATCTCACTATTCCGTTAGATGAAATCCAAATCAACGAAAAACTCCAATTCATCGAAGAACCCGTCGAAATAATGGATCGTGAGGTTAAAAGACTTAAGCAAAACAAGATACCAATTGTTAAGGTTCGATGGAATGCTCGTAGAGGACCCGAGTTCACCTGGGAGCGTGAAGATCAGATGAAGAAGAAATACCCGCATCTATTTCCAGAAGATTCGTCAACACCTTCAACAGCTTAAAATTTCGGGACGAAATTTATTTAACGGGTAGGTACTGTAGTGACCCGAACTTTTCCATGTTTATATATATTAATTGAGATTGATGTTTACATGATTAAATGTTTCCAACATGTTAAGCAATCAAACTTGTTAAGACTTGATTAATTGAAATAGGTTTCATATAGACAATTGACCACCCAAGTTGACCGGTGATTCACGAACGTTAAAACTTGTAAAAAACTATATGATGACATATATATGGTTATATATATAGTTAACATGATATTATGATAAGTAAACATATCATTAATTATATTAACAATGAACTACATATGTAAAAACAAGACTACTAACTTAATGATTTTGAAACGAGACATATATGTAACGTTTATCGTTGTAACGACATTTAATGTATATATATCATATTAAGAGATATTCGTACATCATAATATCATGATAATATAATAATTTAAAATCTCTTTTGTTATTATAAACATTGGGTTAACAACATTTAACAAGATCGTTAACCTAAAGGTTTCAAAACAACACTTACATGTAACGACTAACGATGACTTAACGACTCAGTTAAAATGAATATACATGTAGTGTTTTAATATGTATTTATACACTTTTGAAAGACTTCAATACACTTATCAAAATACTTCTACTTAACAAAAATGCTTACAATTACATTCTCGTTCAGTTTCATCAACAATTCTACTCGTATGCACCCGTATTCGTACTCGTACAATACACAGCTTTTAGATGTATGTACTATTGGTATATACACTCCAATGATCAGCTCTTAGCAGCCCATGTGAGTCACCTAACACATGTGGGAACCATCATTTGGCAACTAGCATGAAATATCTCATAAGATTACAAAAATATGAGTAATCATTCATGACTTATTTACATGAAAACAAAATTACATATCCTTTATATCTAATCCATACACCAACGACCAAAAACACCTACAAACACTTTCATTCTTCAATTTTCTTCATCTAATTGAACTCTCTTAAGTTCTATCTTCAAGTTCTAAGTGTTCTTCATAAATTCCAAAAGTTCTAGTTTCATAAAATCAAGAATACTTTCAAGTTTGCTAGCTCACTTCCAATCTTGTAAGGTGATCATCCAACCTCAAGAAATCTTTGTTTCTTACAGTAGGTTATCATTCTAATACAAGGTAATAATCATATTCAAACTTTGGTTCAATTTCTATAACTATAACAATCTTATTTCAAGTGATGATCTTACTTGAACTTGTTTTCGTGTCATGATTTTGCTTCAAGAACTTTGAGCCATCCAAGGATCCATTGAAGCTAGATCCATTTTTCTCTTTTCCAGTAGGTTCATCCAAGGAACTTAAGGTAGTAATGATGTTCATAACATCATTCGATTCATACATATAAAGCTATCTTATTCGAAGGTTTAAACTTGTAATCACTAGAACATAGTTTAGTTAATTCTAAACTTGTTCGCAAACAAAAGTTAATCCTTCTAACTTGACTTTTAAAATCAACTAAACACATGTTCTATATCTATATGATATGCTAACTTAATGATTTAAAACCTGGAAACACGAAAAACACCGTAAAATCGGATTTACGCCGTCGTAGTAACACCGCGGGCTGTTTTGGGTTAGTTAATTAAAAACTATGATAAACTTTGATTTAAAAGTTGTTATTCTGAGAAAATGATTTTTATTATGAACATGAAACTATATCCAAAAATTATGGTTAAACTCAAAGTGGAAGTATGTTTTCTAAAATGGTCATCTAGACGTCGTTCTTTCGACTGAAATGACTACCTTTACAAAAACGACTTGTAACTTATTTTTCCGACTAGAAACCTATACTTTTTTTGTTTAGATTCATAAAATAGAGTTCAATATGAAACCATAGCAATTTGATTCACTCAAAACGGATTTAAAATGAAGAAGTTATGGGTAAAACAAGATTGGATAATTTTTCTCATTTTAGCTACGTGAAAATTGGTAACAAATCTATTCCAACCATAACTTAATCAACTTGTATTATATATTATGTAATCTTGAGATACCATAGACACGTATACAATGTTTCGACCTATCATGTCGACACATCTATATATATTTCGGAACAACCATAGACACTCTATATGTGAATGTTGGAGTTAGCTATACAGGGTTGAGGTTGATTCCAAAATATATATAGTTTGAGTTGTGATCAATACTGAGATACGTATACACTGGGTCGTGGATTGATTCAAGATAATATTTATCGATTTATTTCTGTACATCTAACTGTGGACAACTAGTTGTAGGTTACTAACGAGGACAGCTGACTTAATAAACTTAAAACATCAAAAATATTTTAAAAGTGTTGTAAATATATTTTGAACATACTTTGATATATATGTATATATTGTTATAGGTTCGTGAATCAACCAGTGGTCAAGTCTTACTTCCCGACGAAGTAAAAATCTGTGAAAGTGAGTTATAGTCCCACTTTTAAAATCTAATATTTTTGGGATGAGAATACATGCAGGTTTTATAAATGATTTACAAAATAGACACAAGTACGTGAAACTACATTCTATGGTTGAATTATCGAAATCGAATATGCCCCTTTTTATTAAGTCTGGTAATCTAAGAATTAGGGAACAGACACCCTAATTGACGCGAATCCTAAAGATAGATCTATTGGGCCTAACAAACCCCATCCAAAGTACCGGATGCTTTAGTACTTCGAAATTTATATCATATCCGAAGGGTGTCCCGGAATGATGGGGATATTCTTATATATGCATCTTGTTATTGTCGGTTACCAGGTGTTCACCATATGAATGATTTTTATCTCTATGTATGGGATGTGTATTGAAATATGAAATCTTGTGGTCTATTGTTACGATTTGATATATATAGGTTAAACCTATAACTCACCAACATTTTTGTTGACGTTTTAAGCATGTTTATTCTCAGGTGATTATTAAGAGCTTCCGCTGTCGCATACTTAAATAAGGACAAGATTTGGAGTCCATGCTTGTATGATATTGTGTAAAAACTGCATTCAAGAAACTTATTTTGTTGTAACATATTTGTATTGTAAACCATTATGTAATGGTCGTGTGTAAACAGGATATTTTAGATTATCATTATTTGATAATCTACGTAAAGCTTTTTAAACCTTTATTGATGAAATAAAGGTTATGGTTTGTTTAAAAATGAATGCAGTCTTTGAAAAACGTCTCATATAGAGGTCAAAACCTCGCAACGAAATCAATTAATATGGAACGTTTTTAATCAATAAGAACGGGACATTTCAGATGTGTCAACACCTCCAACTGCTTAAAATTTTGGGACGAAATTTATTTAACGGGTAGGTACTGTAGTGACCCGAACTTTTCCATGATTATATATTATATGAGATTAATATTTACATGAATAAATGTTTTCAACATGTTAAGCAATCAAACTTGTTAAGACTTGATTAATTGAAATGAGTTTATGTAGACAATTGACCACCCCGTTTGCCTGATGATTCACGAACGTCATAACTTGTGATAATTATATAATCGTTTTATTTTTCTATGATGTAAGTTTTTATTATATATATATATATATATATATATATATATATATAAGAAGAAATACAATTAAATCAAAGATGTACAACTAAAACACTATTTGCTACAGTAAAACACTATTTGCTACAGTAAATTTTCGCTTGCTACAGTAAAATACTATTTGCTACAGTACACTATTGACTGGTATTCAATCCGTATTCGTACTCGTACAATACACAACTTCTAAATGTATATACTATTAGTATATACACTTCAATGATCAGCTCTTAGCAGCCTTAATGAGTTACCTAAACATGTGAGAACCATCATTTGGCAACTAGCATGAAATATCTAACAAAAATACAAACTAATGGAACCTTATATTCAAGGGTAGGATCACGTTTTTCTTCACCAACCATAAACACATTTTCATTCCAACTTTTATGCATCAATTCCTCTCTCTCAATTCCTCTCTTATTGTTCTAAGTGTTCTTCATCATTTTCTTCATAATCTAGCTCAATCTAGTTAACCTAGATCAACATACAAAACAACTACTCATGAACACTTCATAAACACTTTAAAGTTTACAAGTTTACTTCCAAGCTTTCTAATCCATTCCAAGTAATCATCTAAGATCAAGAAACCTCTGTTATTTACAGTAGGTTATCATTCTAATTCAAGGTATAATTTATATTCAAACTTTGATTCAATTTCTATAACTATAACAATCTTAATTCGAGTAGAAATCTTACTTGAACTTGTTTTCTTGTCATGATTCTACTTCAAGAACTTTCAAGCCATCCAAGATCCTTTGAAGCAAGATCATTTCTTGTCACTTCCAGTAGGTTTACCTACTAAACTTGAGGTAGTAATTAGGGCTGTTAACGAACCGAACTCGATCGATCAGGTAGATTTTGAGCTCGGCTCGTTTAAGTATTACTCGGCTCGAACTCGACTCGAACTAAAAAAAAAGTCTCATCTTTTGTTTGAGTTAGAACTCGAATATTTTTGCCATGTTCGAACTCGAGCTCGATATTCGTTTAAAAATTTTAACAACTAATTGACAAAAAATCTAACTAGTTTAATGCTCGTGCTAATGCTTGAACTCGAGCTCGATTAAGCTAGTTTAAGACTTTGAAAGATCCTTTAAAAATTAAAATGAGTTATAATTATTAGATTAATATACAAAGTATTAAACTAAAATTTTAAACTTATTTGAATTGAATAAATACTAAAATGTATAAGTCTTGCATTTAGATTCCTCACCAAGTTTCACTAAAGAAGCTCTTTATTTATAACTAATTCCTCATATGTAAACTTCTTATTACATTCAATGTGGGATGAAGTTCCTGCTTTTTAAAAAAAAAAAAAAATTATCATGGTAAAGTAATAAGTAACTATAACTACAATTTATAATGAGAAATTAATATCAACTAATTTGTTTATATATTCTATCAATGAAATTACTTATTACTTATTATCAAATAAGATAAAATAAATTATGTAATTATATACAATTAATAAAGTTTTTTCCAACTCATCATATCAAGACAGATATATGAACATGTTAAATTGAAATGTAATATTTTTTTATTTATAACAAAAGCTATATAAATTAAAGAATGTAATATAAATATATACTTTGAAGTTTAATAGCGATCCTGTATGACGTTGTACTTATAAGTCACACAGTATCATTTACAGTATTTATTTTCTACAATAATATAAAATCTATTTAAATAATTAGTAGCAAGATTATAATAAAAAAGAAGTGTATAGCTTAGTGGTAAAAGCATGAGACTCTAATTATGTGGTCATGTGTTCGAATCCTACCCCACATCCTAAAATGTTGTATTTTTCTGCATGTTTCATCTAGCTCGGCTCGTGTCTAAACATAAACTAACTATACGATCCATGTATGCTCGATTAACTTGTTCGACTATTAAACGAGTTTCTGAGCAAGCCGAGTTGAATATTAACTTTTTCATACTCGGCTCGTGAAACTAATCAAACCTTATTTTTTGTTCGAACTCGACTCGAGTTCGAACTCGGTAAAGCTCGAATTCGAAATAAACGAGCTCAAACTCGAGTAGCTTGTTAAAAGCTCAGTTCGTTAACAGCCCTAGTAGTAATGATGTTCATAACATCATTCGATTCATATATATAAAACTATCTTATTCGAAGATTATAACTTGTAATCACTAGAACATAGTTTAGTTAATTCTAAACTTGTTCGCAAACAAAGTTAATCCTTCTAACTTGACTTTTAAAATCAACTAAACACATGTTCTATATCTATATGATATGCTAACTTAATGATTTAAAACCTGGAAACACTAATAACACCGTAAAACCAGACATACGCCGTCGTAGTGAAACCGGGGGCTGTTTTGGGTTAGATAATTAAAAACTATGATAAACTTTGATTTAAAAGTTGTTCTTCTGGAAAAATGATTTTTCTTATGAACATGAAACTATATCCAAAAATCATGGTTAAACTCAAAGTGGAAGTATGTTTTTCAAAATGGTCATCAAGACGTCGTTCTTTCGACTGAAATGACTACCTCTTACAAAAATGACTTGTAACTTATATTTCTGACTATAAACTTATACTTTTTATGTTTAGCTTCATAAATTTCAATTCAATATGAAACCATAGCAACTTGAATCACTCAAAACGGATTTAAAACGAAGAAGTTATGGGTAAAACAAAATTGGATATTTTTACTTGTTGTAGCTACGTGAAATGTGTAACAAATCTATACAAATCATAACTTAACTAACTTATATTGTATTATATATGTATTCTAACATATATTATGTAATCTTGGGATACCATAGACACGTATACAATGTTTTGACATATCATATCGACCCATATATATATATTATTTGGGAACAACCATAGACACTCTATATGCAGTATTGTTCGAGTTAGCTATACAGGGTTGAGGTTGATTCCAAAATAATATATATACTTTGAGTTGTGATCTAGCCTGAGACTTTTATACACTGGGTCGTGAATTGATTTGAGATAATATATATTGATTTAATTTTGTACATCTAACTGTGGACAACTAGTTGTAGATTACTAACATTGGACTGCTAACTTAACAAACTTAAATCGTTAAAACGTAATAAAACATATTGTGAATATATTTCGATCATACTTTGATATATATGTATATATTTGTTATAGGTTCGAGAATCGATCAGTGGCCAAGTCTAATTCTCAACGAATTAAGAATTTGTGAAAGTGAGTTATAGTCCAACTTTTAAAATCTAATATTTTGGGATGAGAATACATGCAGTTTTATAAATGATTTACAAAATAGACACAAGTATGCGAAACTACATTCTATGGTTAAATTATTATTACCGAATATCACCCTTTTTAGTCTGGTAATCTAAGAATTAGGGAACAGACACCGTATGTGACGATCGCTCTAAATCCATATGGACAGTACGTCATTCATTGATTTCATTGCGAGGTATTTGACCTCTATATGATACGTTTTGTAAACATTGCATTCTTTTAAAAAGGCACACCATAAATAAATATTTAAATCAAAGGTTTTCAACATCTGATGATTTCTACATATAGACAATCACTGTAAATAATAGTTTACAATAGTACTTCCATTGACAATGCAGTCAAAATAAGATACATGGTGATAATTTGGTGAATGCAACGTTTCCTTGAAAAATATGCCATGTATGACTCCATGCACATAGCTTGTCTAACATATAAGCAAACAGCGGAAGACTTCTAGGAAACCTGAGAATAAACATGCTAACATGTGTCAACACAAAGGTTGGTGAGTTCATAATTTTAGTGTTTCGCATAATCTGTATATAAAAGTGGATCACAAGATTTCAGTTGTTTCATCTAGAAACGTTTATCAATAGATTATATAAAAATGGATCACAAGATTTCAGTTGTTTCATCCAGAAACGTTTATCAATAGATTCTACATAACAGAGCACCCTGGTAACTAAACTTTAACGTTATAATGATAAATACCCCATTCGTTTTAATACACGCAAACCAACGTGTCCTAAACTCAAATAACACACGTCCGTTAAAAGGCTAGCGCTCTAGCTCGGACGGGGATGTCAAGCCCTATGGATCCATATACTATTATTCGCGCCCACCAGTCCACATCCTATGTACTGGCAGTTCTAGTTACCAAAGCTAAGGGATTTTCGGTTTAAACTCAGTGTAGAATTAAGTATGTACTTGTATCCATTGCGTTTAAAATAAATTGCATGTATTCTCAGCCCAAAAATGTATATTGCAAAAGCAATTAAAAAGGGAGCAAATGAAACTCACAGTTTAATATTGATATACAATATTGCAGGAAAGCACGTAGACGCATCGGAGATGATAAACACGAGGTTTGATTCACAAAAATACCCCAGAACATTACCCATAATTTCCTTGGCAATAACCCATATTTTCCTTAACTCTAGCTCGCTCGGAAACTCGTTTTGAAAATTACTTGGACAGCACTCCGTCGTAATATTTTATGTACATTATTATTTTTGTATCGCAAAAATAATAACACTAAAAATAAAAAAAATAATACGATTAATAATAATCTTATTAATAATAATAATAATAATAATAATAATAATAATAATAATAATAATAATAATAATAATAATAATAATAATAATAATAATAATAATAATAATAATAAATAATAAATAAATAATATTACGGAGTATATATACTTGTGTATGTGTGTGATTTTAATCGAGCGAAAACACTAGAATTTATAGATGTGGCCTGACAAACACTGCCATACGATCGCATGGGTTTGAAGGCCTGTGGCCATGCGATTGCATAGCCTCCCCTTCCAGCTCACATATTGTTTGTCATCAAGCTTGTCGACATATTTTAAAAATAATATATATTATATATAATTTATATTAATTATATATATAATATATTATATTCACGTGCATAGTTGACTTGTAATTTTCATTCCGATAAGTCGTACGTCGTCACTCGACTTATGTCCCGATTTTGATTTTTCGAACGTCCTATCGTATACTGAGAAAACTTGTACTTTACGTTTCGTGAATCGTACCTTTGTCAAAATATAGTCTTAAATCATCCATAAACTATACCACTGTAGCAAAGTTACTGTAGCAATTCACTGTAGCAAAGTCAATTTCACTGTAGCAAATAGTGATTTTCGAAAACACTGTAGCATTTTGGGTACTGTAGCAATTTGAAAATGTTACTATCGTTTACTAAATAACTTAAAATTATATATATGTATATATCTTTTTAATATACATAAATCAGTTTTTAAATACACATTGGAAGTTATTTATAAATAAATTTTAATAATAAATATTTCAACTTATCATATATATTCAAATAGATATTTAAACCAATAAGTTTAATGTACGGTATCAAATAATTAATACATTGTTACTTTTTCAAGTTATAGTATATATGTATCTATTTACATATAATTGTTCGCGAATCGTCGAAAATAACCGAATGGTATTTAAATATATAAAAGTAGTTCAAAAATTTTGAGATTCAGTTTTACAGACTTTGCTTATCGTGTCGAAAATGTTAATCATACAAAGATTAAGTTTAAATTTGGTCAGAAATTTTCGGGTCATCACACCCTAATTGACGCGAATCCTAAAGATAGATCTATTGGGCCTAACAAACCCCATCCGGGTTACGGATGCTTTAGTACTTCGATTTTATCATGTTCGATGAGAGTCCCGGAATGATGGGGATATTCTAGACGCGTTCTGTTAATGTCGGTTACCAGGTGTTCACCATATGAATGATTTTTATCTCTATGCAGTTTATGCGAAATGCCTTATATGAGATGGATGTTTATGAAAAATGAAATCTTGTGGTCTATTATTACAATTTGATATATATAGGTTAAACCTATAACTCACCAACATTTTTGTTGACGTTTTTAAGCATGTTTATTCTCAGGTGATTATAAAGAGCTTCCGCTGTTGCATGGTAATTAAGGACAATAATTGGAGTCAGCATGCTTGTAATATATTGTTTAAAAACTGCATTCGGAGATTTAAATCGATGTGCAATATAAATGTAAACCATTATGTAATGGTCGTGTGAAAAATGTTATCTTTTAGATTATCATTACTGGATAATCTACGTTATGATTTTAAAATCTTTAACGATAAAATAAAGGTTATGGTTTGTTTTAAAAAAAATGCAGTCTTTGAAAAACGTCTTCTCATATAGAGGTCAATACCTCGTAAGGAAATCAATTAATATGAAACGTTTATAATCGATATGAACGGGACATTTCAATGCAGACCTCTCTTTGTCAGTAATAATTTTCTCAAATTGAGCGATACTGATTCTGGTTTACTAGATGTCGATTTCTGTCAAGATGAAATCAAGAAAGCTGTCTGGGATTGTGCTAGCTCAAAGGCCCCAGGACCCGATGGTTTTAATACAAATTTTATTAAACGCTACTAAAACGTCCTTGAATCAGATATTATTAAATGTGCCATGGAATTTTCGCATATAAGGATATTTGCAAGAGGATGCAACAGTTCCTTTATTAATTTAATCCCTAAAATACAAGATCCATTGGGGTTTAAAGATTTTAGACCGATTAGTCTAATCGGGTGTATGTACAAAATCGTGGCGACTCTATTGTCTAATCATTTGAAGATGGTGATTTCAAAGGTGATTGGTCTATGCCAATCACCTTTTATCAAAGGCCGCCAAACACTTGATGGTATTTTAATTGCTAATGAAGTGTTACACAAGTGCAATCTGGATCTAAATAAAATGTTTTGTTTAAAGTTGAATTTGAATGGCGTTCGATAGTATTGATTGGTTCTTTCTTGATGATGTTCTAAGACAAATGAATTTTTGCACAACATGGAGACATTGGATAAGTGGATGTATTCGGTCAGCTCGCACCTCGATTCTCATAAATGGCTCGCCAACTGAAGAATTCCAAATGAAAAAAGGCCTAAGACAAGGGGATCCGCTTTCCCACTTTTTATTCATTGTTGCCATTGAAGCACTAAATGTGGCAATGAAAGAAGGTGTTGACTCAGGTATCTTTAAAGGGGTATCCTTAGTCGGGGATAATGTTATTATTTCACATTTACAATATGCGGATGATGCACTATTTTTCGGTGAATGGTCGGTTGATAATGCTTCTAATCTTATACGCATACACAATTGGCTAAGAGTAAGTTTTATGGTGTTAATGTTTCGACCAATGAAATCTCAACATTTTCCTCTCTTTTGTCATGTACTCCGGGCTTCTTTCCTTTTAAATATCTTGGCATGCCGGTTGGGGACCGAATGACTTCTATCAATGCGTGGGGAGATGTGGTGGATAAGTTCACATCTAAACTTAATGCCTGGAAAGCCAATCTCTTATCTATCGGGGTTAGATTGACCCCTAATAAAGTTGTATTTAACAGCCTGCCGATTTGTTTAATGTCTTTTAATAAAGTCCCAAGTGCTATTATTGATTCTCTTGAAGCAATTAGAAGAAAGTTTTTGTGGAATACATTCGATAAAAAAGGTATTACTTGGGTCAACTAGGATCAAACAAGGGCCACGATCCAGAAAGGCGGTTTAGGAATTGGTAGTCTGAAATCCAAAAACCTAAGTCTTTTAGGAAAGTGGTGGTGGAGATTTAGATGTGAGCCGGAGGTGTTATGGGCCAAAGTCATACGTGCAGTTTACAGGCCTGATAGTGGACTAAGTTTCATTGGCAATAGCAATAGATTTTCGCCAACTTGGAAACAAATTAGAAACAGTGGTCTCTATCTAGAAAAGATGGGCATCCCTTTTGTTGGTTCGTTCACTAAAAGGTAGGATGCGGGAATGATACACGCTTTTGGCTCGATAAATGGCTACTTCATGGGGAAAATAGTTTCAACATTACCTTCCCGAGGCTATTCACACTTGAATCTAATAAGAAGGCCACGGTGGCCATGAGTGTACATAATTCATCTAATGGTTTAGTTAGGATTTGGTGTTGGAGCACGGTTATTACAGGAAGAACTAGTGATGAACTCGTTACTCTTGAAGGTATCATTGTAGTCGTCGCTCCATTATCTCTGTTGCCGGATTCTTGATCTTGGACGTTACATGGCTCTGGTAATTTTTCTGTCAAAGATTTATCTATTTTATGTGATTGGGTTGCTGCTCAGTCCAAACGTTATTCAAGGAACTTGCCCTGATTGCTGGATTAAATTGGTTCTGAAAAAAGTGAATTTATTTATTTGGCGTCTATGTATGGATCTTATCCCGACCCAGTCCAATTTATCGAAGCGTGAGGTCTCTTTAATGATAGATAAGTGTCCTTTTTATGAAACTGTGATGGAGGATATTGATCATTTATTCAATAATTGTGGTTTGTCTAAGCCATTATGGCGTGGGTTTTTGAGTTTGTGGGGTATTTCAAGCCTGATTTCTGTGGGGGTTATAAACTCAATCACTGATCCCTGTTTAGACATGGGTTCTAATGATTTAAATATGGCATGTCTTGTGGCCCGGTATGTTCTTCTATGGGCTACTTGGAAGTGGAGAAATAAGTCAATCCACGCCCCGGTAGAAAGGAGAAACACGATCATTAATGAAGACATTCTCGAAGAGGTTAAAAATCCTCTCGCATTTATGGATAGCAAGTAGAAAAGGCAAAATTCCGAGAGATTATTCGACGTGGAGGACGAATCTGAGATCATCTCAAGTGTAATTGTATTCGTTCCTAATGGGTGTTTTGGTGTTTGTAGTTTTTGGCGTTCTTAAATGTTGGTGTCTGTAGTTTGTAATTAGTTGGAGTGTATGTGGTGAATGTATGTAATTGGGTGTATGTACTTAGTTGTGATACTCTAATCCGTCACTTGCGGACTGGTGTATTGTAACTTGCCTTTTGAAGGTTTTTTATTTATAAAACATAGCCTTTCATAAAAAGATTATAATCGAGTTATTTATAGTAATTAGTTAAGAAGAATCTAGACTTTATTTACGGATATTTAGGTCTAGGGTTTTGCTATAAATACGAACCATGACCTCATTTGTTAAAGCACGTTTTTCTGGATACTCGACTTACGATCACTCTGAAAACATCTTACGGTAACAAGTATGTTCCTTGAACATACACCCTACGAAATCACCCGTTAGCCATTGTTACGGTTAAACCAACAATGGTGGACTACTTTTGATCACTCTTTCGTAGATCATCATCTCAATATGGGTTATTCATGATAAATCGGACTGGAGAGTTAAAACCACTTAGTCCTTAAACGCATACACATTGCAATAGCCTTTCCTTGTGAAAGATTTATGTTCGATCACTACTCTATCATAGATAAATCAATATGATGGAATACACGACTTCACTTCCTGAAAACATGATTTGCATGTTACAATCATTGGTACAGAGTATGCATGTGGGATTTGTAAACCACATTATGTTCTCTAAGACCACTTATATGCATCTGAGTTATAAAATTTATAAAAATGAAATATACAGAAATAAAGATTAAAACACAACTAGGCAAGTGTACCTAATCTTATAGTAGTACACTAAATGGTGAAGTCTCGGGTATCGTACACATGACAAATATATAATTGTAATTCATGATTGTTGATGTGTGAACAGTATAACTTTAGATTATTACAGGAGACTACTACTAAACAATTATCACACAAATAAGCAACTAGTCCTAATAGTGTAGTAGAGCTAATAAAAAGTCCAAGTTCGTTCCATCGAGAGCGGTTAAATTGAGATTCCAAAACACTAATAATTATCCTAAGTAAATGGGGGGTTTTGATAGAGTTTTGATTAAACCAATCTTGCAAATGTAAGTAAACTAAACGAGAATATCAATAAGAGAAACGGTGTCAACTTGAATGATCCACTCGTTGATATGGATTTCCCCTCACAACTATTACCGATTAATGTCCAAAGTCATATTGTTTTATTTCAATTTCACATTTTCCATTAAACTTTAACCAATTGAAGTTCATTAACTCACATAGATTCCCTTCGAAAGATCAAACTATGTTGAGAAAACCGTTGAGATTTGGTTTGAATTAAATTCACATAAACTAGCTAACATGACTATATTAACCCAAAAGACCCATTTGAATCACCAATTAAATCAAAGACACAATCACTTGAAATCTGTTTTTAATTGTCTAGATCACTAAGTGTTGAAGCACTAATAGTATTTCAAATCAATTCACAAAGACAAGATCTACAATCAGTGTAACCAAATTAAGTCTAACTAAAATATCATAATGGATCTCTTAACCAAACTCAACAATCAATTCTTTCAAACATTAATTTCATAAAATTAAGGTAAACTTAATCACCAAGTTTCATAATCAAGTGAACATAAACAAATCTAGCCTAACATATGTAGATAAACAAGAACAAAATCAAAGAAATAACAAGCATTCAACATTATAATCAAAATTGAGATGAACTAGTACCAAAATGGAAAGGAAATTACAAGAAATAGAATGGATGATGAAAATCTATCACCAATCTTCATTAATCTTCAACGAGCAACATCAATTAAGCTTTGATCTTGAAGGAACCGTGAAAATCACCCTTTTAGGGTTTCATTTCGTGCCCCAATTGTTGCCCTCTTGGATTCTCTTATCCTCTTCCTTTTATAGTGGGTAAAAAAAAAGTGTTGATTAAACTTTATGGTGCGCCACACCAAAAAGGTGGTGCTCCACACCATAACACTGACAATTAGGTATGCCGCACCTAGACGTGATTGCCCTGCACCATAACAAGTAAATATCTACTGACTTTGAAGGATCTTTTTCTAGCTTTAAGGTGCTCCGTACCAAAAAGGTGGTGTTCCGCATCATAACACCGATCTACACGGTTTTCTTCATTTTTGCACTTTGACTCAAAACTTGACTAATTTTATACCAATTTGCATCTTTTGACTTCATTTATCCTTGAACCAACTTAATACCACTAAATCATCACTTTCATCCAATAAACACTTCAAATCGCATGGAATGGAGGCAGATATTGTGAGATAAAACATGTGTGAATTGAGAAATATCAATTGTTAAACCCGAAGTTAATTAATTAACTAAAAGAATAAGGGAGGTGATATTCACACACCAAAAATTAATCCATACACACTTTTTAGCACAAAATTTACAGTTATATCCCTAAGTTTATCTAGAGAGTTCAACCTCCATAATTATAAATTAAGGGTATAAAGTAAGTTTGTGTGTACGTATCAATTCTTGGTGTGTGATTATCATCTCCCAAAGAATAAAAGCAAGTTACAATTTGGAAGTTGTCGCTTAACGACCGGCCGACAAGTAAATAAATATTTTTGTATTTTGAATAAGATTGAAATTAAAGACAAGTAACAATAAGATAGGACATAATATAGACAATGAGAGAAATATGTTCATCTAGACTTTTAATCCTCATTGTTCGATGTATTTGAATTAAGACCAAATTAATTATCTATGTACGTGAACTACCTAGTCGGTTCACCTTTAGTTACTTGGTGCAAACACACAATCAAGATTACAGGGTGCAAAGATCCTTGTTGTTGGGAAATTATGGTCTCACTAATTCCCACCACCCAGCCCAACAATAATAGTAAAGAAATAAGAACAATACACAACACAAGATTTAACGTGGAAACTCCAAAACAGGAGAAAAACTACCGGCCCCCAAAGAGAGAAATACACTATATCACAAATTGTTACAATGATATAGACGACTCTCTTAAGCCAACTACACTCTCCAAAATATTTAACTAATACAACTTTGAAATAAGGATAAGAAAGAAAGAAAGAAATAATCAAATACTTAAAGTGTATTGATTGGTGCAAATTGGAATGAAGACTTAGCCCTCCTTTTATAGCCAAGTCACCTACCTCCAACTTTCTCCTCCCACCTATGTGGGATAACATCATTCACAAAGTAACCATATCAATTTTTCTATCAAAAAATAAAACCAACAAATCTCCACCTTTTTGATAGAAAAAGATAACCATACTTTAACATTATAAGGATAACCGATATAGATGCTTCCTCGACGACAACTTCAAGATCCTCATCTTCATGCCGATGACATTATCTCTCAAGAGACAAAACTTGCATCTTTACCGAACATTGTCTAAACCGACAATCATTGTCATCACAGACAATCATAACTCTTAACAAAAATTATCATACTCCACCATTAAGAGTATAGCACTTAGAATATCACATTCCAAGCATTTCACCTCGGCATATGTTGTTGAACAACCAGCTGAAACTTTATGGTGCAACTTCCCTGTTTGGCTTTCCCGAAAGTCCCATCAGCTACAACATCAGTTTCCACCACACAACCTGCATCAATGCCAAACCAATGCCCATGTGTAATTGTGGAACCACTAATGAACATCCCTTTCCACGGTAGCGCGGACACACCATGAGGATGGTGTGACTTTAGAGGAATTCATCACTCTCCGTAACAACGGAGACATCATTAGCGCCTTTAGAGCCATTTACTGAATTAGCTCCGCCTGGACAATTAACCCTTACATGCCCAGTCTTCCTGCACCTCTAGCATACCAGATTCTTCCCAGAGTTTCTCTTTCGCCTATCTGAACACAACACTATCGTATCTCCTGATGACGAGACCCCGTTACCTTCCAGTCTTTTCTCCTCGGATAGGAGCTTGCTAGTAACGTCTTCAAACTTCAGAGTTTTCTTCCCATACATCAAAATAAGTTTCATGTGCTCATAAGACGATGACAAAGATAATATCAACCTCAAAGCTTTATCTTCATCATCCACTTAAATTCCAATAGCTTCAAGTTCCGAAACAATACCATTCAAAATGCTCAGATGATCTGAAATCTTTGAACCCCCATCCATACGCAAAGTATGAAATTATTCTTTAAGACACAACCGATTTGAGATGCCCTTGCCCTGGTACAACTGCTCTAGTTTAACCGAAAGCTCCTTTGCTGTTGATAACCCGTGCACATTTGCAAGCACGTTCTTTGCAAGACATAAACGAATCGCACTTGCTGCCCTCAAATCCATATCATCTCATTCTTCTTCCCCGAACTTACTGCTAGAATCACTGCCGGGAACAAAGGTGGGTTTACCTTTCAATGTCTTGTGTAACCCGGACTGAATCAACACATCCTTGACTTGAACCTGCCATAAGCCAAAATTGATCATCCCATCAAATTTCCCTACATCAAACCTCATTGGACTGAACTTCGACATCGTATCCGTATCCTATAAACAACACTTTCTCTGATTTTGCTCACGTTTCGAATAGCCAAAAGATGTAGCAGGTAGCCAGGACCCTTTAAATCGGAAATCCACAACTCGCCACTAACAAATCCAACTATTACTACGAATCAGAAAAAATATTGTCTAACCAGATACCCTATACGATCAATAGAACTCGTTTCTGATGTGGACGATCCACTCCCGTGGCAACCACATAGCATACTCAGACTCCTATAACCGAGACCCCCGTCAAACCTGACGCTCTGATACCAGTTGTTGGGAAATTACGGTCTCACTAATTCCCACCACCCAGCCCAACAATAATAGTAAAGAAATAAGAACAATACACAACACAAGATTTAACGTGGAAACTCCAAAACAGGAGAAAAACCACCGGCCCCCAAAGAGAGAAATACACTATATCACAAATTGTTACAATGATATAAATGACTCTCTTAAGCCAACTACACTCTCCAAAATATTTAACTAATACAACTCTCAAACAAGGATAAGAAAGAAAGAAATGATCAAATACTTAAAGTGTATTGATTGGTGCAAATTGGAATGAAGACTTAGTCCTCCTTTTATAACCAAGTCACCTACCTCCAACTTTCTCCTCCCACCTATGATAGATAACATCATTCACAAAGTAACCATATCAATTTTTCTATCAAAAAATAAAACCAACACTTGTCACCTAAGACCTCAAGATTGTGACTAAACAATTCAAATGATTCAAAGACTCAAATTGTGACCCTACTCTCATAGTCGTCAACATTCATACCAGCTCTCACTGCACATGATTTACCCCCTACATCAACTAGTCGGTTGAATTTAATTTACTACCGTCTCCGCTCAAGTAAAAAATAATTAACCAAAATTAATAACTGTATATAAATGAACTCCCATTATATTAAACAAATACACAATCAATTGAATCGTACAAACAAGTTTCAGTAAGAAGCGTTCATTTGTTCAAGATCGGAATCATCGTACGAAGAACAATTAACCAAAATAAGTTTAAATCCAACACCAAAACTATTAGTATAAACAAACATAATAGAATTAGCCAAAATTCGTTTGACCAACATAAATCAAACTAATAATCAATCGAGAAATTATAATTTTCAAGAATTAATCGCAATAAAGTATGAATCTTGGATAATTGTGTGATCGAGACTTGATCGAGACTCGAATTAAGCGGATATTACCACAGTGGCGTAGTCAGAATTTCGACTTAATGGTGTCATAGAGTAATACTAAAATCTATCGAGTAACTAATTTTTTTTATGATTCAATACAATATTTAAGGAAAAACCAAGTTCTTGTGAAGTGTTGGTTAAAAACTTATGTAACATCAAATCATCACACTAAATAGTAAATACTGAGACATCTATAAAGAAAACTTTACCTAATTTTTTTTTTTTTTTTTTTTACCTAAAAATTACTATTAAAATCTTACAAAATAATCAGATATTAGTATAAGTTCTTAATAATTATTATTTTACTTTTATTAATAGAAAGTTAGAGTGGTGGCCAGGAATATAAGATAGATGGAGATGGAGATGGAGATGGAGATAAAGATATACGAGTCCCTTTACATTATAGTAGTCTAAATTAAATATTTAAGTTTACTGATAACTAAAAATGAAATCACTACAATTAATTTTGTTATTGGGTCATTAATAGTGAATGGAAAAGTTATTTTTTCACAAAGACATATTACCAAACAATCATTCAAAGTTATGTATTTGGTGTATGCTTGAAGAAGAAATGATAGAGCATCTTTTATTACATTGTAAGTGGTCTTTCAACATTTGGGCCGAACTATTTCGTTGGTGGAACATTAGATGGGTTATTCCAAGATCGGTCGAAGAATTTTCGTTCGATTGGTATCATGGTATGGGTATTAACGCCTCGAAATTTTGGAAAATGATTGGTCGGTTAGCCCGAAATGACATCGTTTTTAATGGCAAGTTCACTTGTCGTTCTCTCATAGTGCGCAACATCAAGCTAAAAGTCTTCTTATGGGCTACGAATCTTAAGTTTTGTAACGAGTTTCAATCCTATGTATGGGATCAAAATCCGTTTTTCTTATGTTTATAGGCCTTCGTTTTGCCTTCTTTGTTTACTTTCTTCTTCGAGTTTAGCTCCATCTTTGTAATTTTGGTAAGTGTCTTCATTGTTTTGATGAAGCGCTTTATTTTCTTTTATAAAATCATCGCCTTTATTAAAAAAAAAAAAAAAGTGAATGGACAGGATAACTATTCATACAATTAATTTGTTAGTGGGTCATTAATTGAGAGTGTGCCAAATAAGTGGTGTCAAAATGACAAAATGATTTTGTAACAACTGAAAAGCCCATAATATTAACACTACACTTTCAATTTTAATGGTGTCAATTGCACCCGGTAGTTCTCAAGTGGCTCCGCCACTGTATTACCACCAAACTAGTGTAAAAGTGTACAAAATTGGCTATTTCAACCAATTTTAGTGTTGGACTCTAACATGACAAATTTGTGAAATGATTTTAGATGTATGACTATAACGCCCAGGTTGTGAGAGAAAGTAGTGCAATAGAAAAATTCTTGGCGCACGTCCTACCTACATGAAGAAAGGTAGAAAAAGGAACGAAAGTGAGAAAATGTATGATGAATGCCCATATTTTGTCCGTTAAAATATATTGATTATCTCACTACCACTCCATCGCGAATGCCCTACTAGGAGCGTTATGGTATATGCAAAAAGAGCATTAGCTCAGACCCCGTTACAAATAGTATATTGACTTAATATGGTGTAGAGCAACTACTTCTCATGTGATACGTGTCCAGCCATTGCACTACCATATTTAAGATAGATCATCCTCAACATAAGTAACTAGTATGTGTGTAGTTAATATGGTTAGCGATATTTGGGGTTTACAGAGAAATTCGAATCATGACACTTCATTGAATAAAACATGAAAATGTTCTCAAAAACGTGTAGACCGGCAGAGACACATGAGTTCTTTATTGCCTATGACAACTCACCTAACTCGCTCTATAAGAGTATGATGCTTATAAAATACTTCCACCGGATACTCTATGAGTGGCATGAAAATGTTTTTTGACCAGATAAAGGAAAACTTTCAATCGAGTTACAGACACGAAATTTGCTCAAATTTGTATTAGTTTTAATTTTTATGTATAAATCAAGATATCATTTAATTTATGGTTGGAGCTTATTTACACAATTATGCAATTATTTCCTTTGTCGATATAAGTTCTCATAAGGAAGTAACCATATGTTTTATTGCACATTACTTTTTTACAATATTAAAACGTATTTGTCTTGATGAGCAATTTTAAAAATTAAAAATCAATATATATATATATATATATATATATATATATATATATATATATATATATATATATATATATATATATATATACACACACACTAGGTTTTTTGAGTCTGTTGCACATGTGTGTAAAAATCTGTGCAAAAATATGATTTGCAGTTCATATTGGTATGTAAATAGCGATACTAAAAAAATTAGGAAAAATATAAGAATTATTTAAGACCTCGTAGTGTTGAAAAATTTTAAAAATTGTGCGTTGCACGGTGGATAAAATAATCGTGTAAAATTAATTGATTTTTTCAAACAATTATTCTTTTAAGTTTAAGAGCTCGTGGTGTCGACAAATTGTAAAAATTCTTTTGAGTTTAAGAGCTCGTGGTGTTGACAAATTTAAAAGTGGTTTTGGGTGGTGTTATTAACTTAATGTCAAAAAAAAAATCTCACCATTAATATCTTTTTAATTATATATAAATTATTATATACTATGTAATATTTAGAGAAAATATGAGTACATTGAAAATTTGTCATGGAACGTAACGTTAGTCCTTTATTTATAAAGTAAACCTTTTTGTCTTTTATCGTCACATAATACAGTTAAAAGGATCGTGGCCTGCTAATAGTACCTCCTTGTGTGAGCTGACCCGACAAAAGTAAAAGTGTTTTGTCGGACCTAATCCTTGTCTGCCATGTGTCTTCTACCAGCTACAGCGTCGCCTGACATGCACACATATCCGTAGCACTAGAACAGAATCCGCGCTAAGTTCGCGATTGGGCGCCTACTCCTTTTTAGCGCGCTATGTGTGGCTTAGTATGGTGATGCTGTTTGATGAGCTACACGAGCTAATCGGGTATGCGATCATTAAGTCCCCCCGGTTCAATAGTATGCGCGAGAATCGCGCATGGTGTTGAACTCAACTTATGACCATCGTCTTCTTTCCTTGCGCCAAACACTTTCATTTTCCTTATTATCCTCATTTAAATAATACTTTGTCATGTTACATTAAATGCATGGAAATTCCGGTGGCGTTTGTCAGTTTGCTGCAGTGACAACGCTGTCACTTCAGCCGCCTTCGGTTACTTTGCTTTTTTCTCTTTCCTGCTTTTCGACACGTGGCTCCATCTCCATCGTTTATTTCTTAACCGCCCTTTTTCAACTTCTCTTTAGATGCTTCCCATATTTTTCCTCCCCTATAAATACTTCATTACTTCTTCTCCAACTTTTTACCTCCTTTGTTTTCTCTGATCCAGCGCGAATCTTCTCTGCTTATCCCTTAGTGCTCTCCGGTTCAACTTTAAGTATTTCAGGTGAGTGCGTGTTTAGTTTCTTTTGTTTTCGGTATTTTTATTTTGTTGTTTATATATGGCGTCTACTTCTACTGGTGAGCCTCCGAACTGTGGTAGAGTTAGGTCCGTTATTACTGAGCGCGCAATCGCAAAATTGATAGACTGGTACCTACCTATGCGCGACCTACACCCTAGTTCACCTCTTCCTGATCAGCGCGCGGATGCCGTCATTGCCGATAAGGTTACCGTGTATCGGCAAGTTATGGTGGAAGGGAACTTGCGCTACCCTTCGACTCCTTTTGTCATGGAGGTTCTTAGCCATTTCAACATTGGTATTTGTCAATTACATCCGTATAACGCTTGCTGTATTACACTCTCCGAGATGATTAGTAATCATTACCAATTTCCTCCCACGTTAGCCTTATTTAAAAACGTGTTCTCGTACCGCAAAAGCCAACAAAGTTGGTACACTTTCAATGACAAGGTTAACTTTTTGATTCATTTGAAAGCTGGCGTCCGCAAGAAGTGGAAAAATTCATTCTTCTATATTGATAATTCCTTCATTCCTCTTGCTCATGCGAATATCCGCGCATGGCATATAAAAGCTACTGATGCGCGGCTGAACGTTAAACCCAAGCTTTCCCCGGTCGAGGAGGAAAGGCTTGAATATTCTATCAACCGTAAACTCCCAATTTTCCATTATAGTAGCGATATCTTGCGGATTGCTAACATGTGTCCTTATCCGTCCGTCCTGCCAATTATCAAAGACGACCACGATAATGGTAGGCGGCAGATGGGCGCTAACTTTACACTTATTTCCTTTATATTTCTTTCTTCTAACTTGTGTTATTTGTTGCAGCCATGTGTCTAGACAGACTTCTTGGATCTCGCAACATCAAAAGCGTTTATACTGAGATGTCGAACACCGAGGATGAAAGCGAGTGTCGCGCGGATGCTGACCCTTTGGTCCAAGGCGGCGGCTCTGGTGGTGGTGACCAACATGAGAGTCATGCTGATGACGACTCTTGAAGGGTTGATGGTGAGGGGCCCAAGGTGATGTAGCCCCAACTGAGAGCGGGCACAAGCGAAAGCGCGCCAAAAAGGCGAAAGGTAGTCTTTTGTCTTGTTTATGTTGTGTTCTTGCACTGTTGATGATGCGACCGATTTTATCCTTTATATGCAGAGACTCGTTTGGTGTTCCACGGCATGACCGAGTTGTTGTCAGTGTCGGAGAAGGCGGCGGCCTCTCAATACAGCTTCTTGGGGGATTTCACTTTCCCCAATTACTTCACGCATCTATCACCTGAAGCGTTGTGCGCTTCGATGTTCAGATGACCATTTTAAACTTGATGCATTCTCAATTTCATCTCCATGAGGTGAAAGCTCGTCTTGATGGCGCTGGTTCGTCCGTGTCAGGCACACTATCTGCCGATGAGGCTCATGACCGCATCGTATATCTGAAGGGACAGCTTGAGGATGCGGAAAAAGCGCGTCTTGAGGTAGCCGCTACTGCATCTGCCCTTGCCTCCGAGAAGGCATCGCTGGCTGCTAGGGCTGAAGAGTTGACCGAAAAGGTGAACTCTTTGGAGTCTGAAAAACATACACTGGCGAAAGAGCGCGAGGATTTGGCTGGCCGGTTGACTACCTGCAAGGGTGACCGTGATGCAACGGTACGCCAATTTCAGGTTCTGAATGAGGGGCTTCCTTCGCTGGTCGCTCGCGCATGTGATTCTAAATATGTGAGCGACCTGTTTGTGGATGTCGTGGTTGCTTTCAAGGCAGATGAGAGGTTTGTTTTTTGGGAGAAGATCAAGCCTCATGTCCAGCCTTCTGCAACCTTAGATGCTATTCTTACTGCAGACGTGGATCCTCAGGCACCTCAAAAAAGCGAGGAGATTGCACCTACTATAACGAACATCATGGTCTCCTCGTTAATTGCTCTGTCTAAGGACCCCACCGCTGATGCTCAGCGATTATTAATAGAAAATTTGTAATTTTTGTTTTTCCGTACTTTTATAATGACTTTTGATTAATGGAATATTAATCTTTTATGCTTTGTTATATTGTTGATACCGTTTACATTGTATCTTGATTTATGAGCGCGTATATGGTTGTTTACTTTAGGCAAATTCTTACATCATAAGTGTGTATAACTTGCCTGTTTTGCCCAGGCAGCGGTTGAAGTATGCTCGTACAATTTATAAATTATGCGCTATTCTTTTAGTTTGTGAACGGTCGTGAGTAATTCTTCTTTAGGTTATGATTTCGCTGCATATCATTTCTGTTCGACCAGTTGTATGGGTTTTCTCATAGCTATTTGTGATCAAGTGCGTGAGATCACTTTTTAACATGTTATTTTGTTTGGCTAAGTTACTTGTTGATATTAATCATGATTATACACAAGGCATGTCAATACTTAACTTATCATATACATTGTTGTGCACATAATATATACTTAAGTTATGTGTCCGTGTGTGCGCATTGGGAGTCTTCTAAGTGCGCCAACACTTAGAATTGAGGTCAGGCGCAACCAACGCCGTCATTTATAGTCATGACTTGCAGATCTCAAGTTCTGCAGGGGCGGGTTAGGTCAATCCAATGACTCTTAACCATCCGGTTATGATAAACTAGCATGTCGCCAAACAGGCTTCTGCCGCACGGGTTCCGGAGAAAGCAACCCTTGAGGAGTGTGCTGCCTAAAGGATTGTGCGCACCAATGTCAAGTTATAGAACTAATTTACATATAATGGCACAAAGATTATAGTAGACAATAACTTGGAGACAATATTTAAACACAGATAGATAAGTTTTGCGCGTAAAGCGCTTACAGACATTGTTATATCAGTACAAACTCCAAACATGCGCTAGACTAGGCACGCTTAAAAACAAACATCCAAGCGATTCACCAATAATAAGAATAGCCATCATGATCATAACTGAAACCACATGCTCTCTCTCTCAACTTCTCATCCTTATATTCTTCAAATTCGTAGTCTATGTCGGCGATCTCGTCTCCCACGTCATTTGCAGCTCCCGAGGAACTGCCCCCATCTTTCTTCTCCTTCGTTGCGGCTTGAATACTTCGGATCTGTGAACACCAGCCAAAGTGTGTTACAAAATCAATGAATGCGCGAGTCTGCATGTTAAGTGCATTCTAATACGCGTGTTATGTTTCGGGTTATGTAAGATTGTGCTCATTTTAATAAGGTAAGCGCGCAGACTGGTTGCGCATTTTATAGTGTGTCACCCGGCTAAGTATTTAAGAACTGATTTTATTTTCAAGTAATCATGCGCGATCTGTATCTTCAATTCCAAAATAGTTCCCATACGACTCACCTGATCCGTACGGTTCACCACAAGAGTGACCAGTGACTCGTACGAGTCACTTCTCAACCGTACGTATCATCACAATCAAAACATAAGTTCCCATACCACTAACCCGTACGGTACACTACACGGTTGTCTATCTCAATAGTACGAGTGAATGCTCACTCGTGCGAGTGATGAAGAAAAGTAAAAACAACTATATAGACGGGTTTCAACCCAAAATGCACAACATCAAACATTAATACATACTCTAAATCAATACATAGAATCATTTATTCACTATATGATAAGTCTATATCATAAATTCAATCAATAACGACACTCAATGTGTGCAAAACAAGATATACACTCTAAAACCCCTTTTTTCTGACCAAAATAAAGTTTGATCCAGCTTCTTAAAACTTTATCATTGGAAAGTAGACCTCAATACGATTCTAACGATAGTTTATTCATCAAAAATGGAGTTACGGTTTGAAAGTTATGACATTTTCTATTTTACCAAAAGCTGACAAGTGCTCAACCGCGTGGTTGAGCCTTTAACCGTACGGTTGAGCCCTCAACCGAGTGGTTGAGTCCTCAAAAGCTTACTCAACCACGTGGTTGAGCTGTCAAAAGTATGGGAGCTGATGAACAGCTCCAGCTCGCTGTTTTCGTACTTTTTGACCTCGAATCATGATTTTTGCTCAATCTGATCATGAAACTCGCTTACAAACATCATATAACAAATATATAACATATATCTAACATCAATTGAGCATTTCTAACACATAATCATAAGATTCAAGCTCATATTCATCAAAAACCCATTTATACACAAAAACCCAAATTCTATGAATTAAAGCACGAAATCAAGCAAACAAACCTGGATAAATGCTTACAATGATGCTAAGAATCAGTCACTAAAGCCTCTTGATTCAATTCAATTTATCACTTGGATTAGATTAGGGTTTGAGATGGTGTAAAGTTAGGTACGAGCTTGTTTGGGAATTTTGAAGAAATGGATGGAAATATCCAGGAGTTACATAATTAAATGAGTTATAAACCCATACCCCATTACACACGGGTATTTATCAGTTATCTTATATCTTTCGTACTTCGTTAGGCCTAACGGAGTCCAAATTAAACAAACGAACCTGTTCTGTGACCCTTGTCACAAACTGGTCTTAACCAAACAATCATATAATCAAAACATACTATTATTAACATAACTTTTAATAACACTTAATGGAAAAATAGTCTATTTCAACTAGGCCCGATCACAGGATGTTACAGTAACCGTCGCGCCGTTTGTTTCCGGAACCACGATAGCCCGAGTACTTTGTAGTATCTTCCTCAGCGCGCATGTGCTAATGTTTCAGGAAGACGCTTCTTAAGCCTTTGCCACAGTGTCAAGTGACATTCTCGAAAAATTCCGTGTATGAAATATGATACTTTTTGTGATTCCGCTAAATCAGGGATCTTGGCGACCTCCTGGCAGTACCCGTCTATGAACTGTCCCAATGATTCTCCGCGCTCGTGTTTGATGTCGTGTCATTCCACTTGTGTCCTCCGAGTTGCGCGCATGTTGTGGAAATTGAGCAAGAAGCGCGTTCGAAGGTCATCAAAGCAACTGCAGGTAGGTGCGAGGAGGTTATTGAACCATTAACGGGCCACACCTTAAGCAGCGGAGGAAACTCCATACATTTTGTTTCATCAGCCCAGCGCTGATTCCGCGCTATTCCCTCGTACTTTTTTAAAAAAATTGTCCGGGTCCGAGAACCCATCGTAGTATCCCAAAGCGAGCGGTATCACAGGTAGTGGCGTTGAAACATGGTTCAGTATATGGGTCGCGAATTTCTCCCCAGTATGAGCAGTTTCAAAGGAAGGTTTGATAGGTACACCCTTCATTCCTGCGTACAGGTTCTTGATCATGAGCTCAGCCTTTCCAGATTGTTCGAATTTATGCACCATGTTATCCGGCGCGGCGTTCATCAATGCGGAAATCAGATTGGCCTGGTGGCTAGCGCGCTGCTCGCGCGTCTAAGCAGGTGACTCAGCAAGGGCCTGTTTCCCTGTAGACGAAGTTCCTTTGCACAAAAGTGGTAGCGCTAGACCTTGGGGTTGTCGGAGAAGCGTCCCGTCATGGCGAGGGCGAAGGCCTCGCGCTCGGGGTATCGAAATGACTACCCGCGTGACTAGGGCTGTTGCGTGCGGTCTCAGGCGCTGGGTAAGCGGGGGTGAATCCCACATTCGTAGTATTTGAAGCCTATGGTATGGGTCGGATCGCTTTAGGGGTCTTGAAGGGAGATGCCGGCGTGTTAAGAGGAGACGTCGGGGTGCTCTTCGGGGGCGCGTTATCAGAGGTTCCCGCGGGTCCTTTGATAGCGGGTTTGGGTCTCGCAGGTGAGGTAGCTCGCGCTTGCACAGGCTTGGGTACCTCTGGCTTGCTTGCCATTTCAATACATGTCACTGTATTAAAAAGAAACAAGCGAGCTATTAGCGGACATATAGAAAAAAGATCAATTCAAAACCTTTTAAGGGTTCGATCCATGCTTGACATCAATGAAGGGGGATTTAAGGGTCAATTGAGTTTAACACTCCGGTCCGGAATACCGTGAATAACCCCTTACGGGATGAGGATCTTAGCAGAGGTGGTTAAACATAGACCCACCATCGACGGGTTGCCCAGTTAGCGATGGCTCGCGCTAGGTTATAGGGTTTATACTCATGGAACGTTACCTGTAGATCAAGGATAAGTCTAGTGATATGCTGTGAGTCCGGTAGCGCGGTTAGAGTTGCGCTGTTAGAGGGGCGCTATTATGTGAGATGCTAAAAATAGTATATGTGTAGAAGTGGAATGAGTATTCAACCCCTTCTTTCTGTGGATCGAGTCCTTTATTTATAGGGTAAACATTTTTGTCTTTTATCGCCACATAATACAGTTAAAAGGATCGTGGCCTACTAATAGTACCTCCTTGTGTGAGCTGACCCAACAAAAGTAAAAAGTGTTTTGTCGTACCTGATCCTTGTCTGCCATGTGTCTTCTGCCAGCTACAGCGTCGCCTGACATGCACACGTATCCATAGCGCTAGAACAGAATTCGCGCTAAGTTCGCGATTGGGCGCCTACTCCTTTTTAGCGCGCTATGCGTGGCTTAGTATGGTGATGCTGTTTGATGCGTTACATGAGCTAATCAGGTATGCGTATCATTATTAAGGGTAGGAGATAACTCAGAGAACTCACAAACTAAATTTAATATGTGTGCAGATTAAACTCAATTTGTATGAAGTTAAAAGTAACGTTTTTGTCACATGACAAGGTTTTTGAGTTCATAAACATAAGCATTTATATCCTTTGTTGTACAAATCTTAACTATCATTTAATCGTACATATAAATCATTTATGGATCAATATAACATATAAAGAATGAGATTAATTTCATTCTTACTTACGAGTATTATCTCTTGAAAAATATTTTTTAAAAATCATCGAGCGACCATAAATATTTCTTATGTAGGCTAATGCTCTCTCATATGGTTACACATATAAAATTATCAATTCTACAAGAAAAAAACGCTCGGAACACATAAAAACAGCATTAAAAGCATGTTCTAATATATTTACCCGTTCAACGTGCTCCGTCAAGAACAACAAATAAATTACATATCATTCCGCCTAACATTTTGTGTAATCCCTGAAGGCAGATTTCTATGCTTAAGCCCTAAAATGTGCACATGAGCAGCACACATGCCACATCTGTAACGACCCTGGATTTTCCAACGTATATTTATTAATATTTATTATTAATACTTGCGCTTCAATAAATGTATTTTTATACATTTACTTGTTATCGTAATTGACTTTACATGTCCCGACTTGTCTTTGTGACACACGTACTTTTCACGAATAATATTTAGAATATTATTTACGTTCATGGTTAATTATTATTAATCATTTTTAATTAGCTAATGTTACTAGTTAATTACTTGGGCTTTGTTTATTTAATTGTTACTTACTTACATGGACTCATGTTAATGGACTTGGAAGCCCACCCTACTTTCTTAATGGACTAGTTAGCCCATTATTATGCAACTATTTCATTAAGACAAAACTAGATTAATTAGTGATATGAGGAGACTTGTTACAAGTGTACTTACACCTCTTTCCCATGCCATTTAACTTTAATACCATTCTAAGCTTACACCCTTCCCCCATGCATGAAAGTTAGTTTTTGACCTTGCCTCTTTTGCCCTTGAAACCGTCGGCCAACTAGGGGATGGAGGGAGTTCATTTTCAATTTTTTTTGTTACTTATTCACTAGCATTCTTTCATTTTACACACACTCCATATTTACACTTTCATTTCTCTCACTTTTTCTCTCAAACCTTGTAAGTAACAAGACTTTATTTCCTTTCTTTTTTTCTTCCTTAAAACCGAAATCTTCATCATCATTCTTACTAGTTTGTAGTTTATTGTGGTTTGTTGTTGTTAAAGATCATGTTCTATAACTTGTATCTTCATGTAATCTTGGTTACTTCCATCTTTTGTTTGATGAAGAACCAAGAACAAGAATCTAAACTTGTTAGTTTATGGTTCTACACTTAAATGTTATAAGATTTAAAGTTCATAAACTTTATAATCATACTTGTGTTCATGTTTTGTAGACTTAAATTCTTAAGATCCAAGCATGACTTGAATCTTCTTAAGTATGAAACAAACATGAACATAATACTTGTAACTTTAGTTTATTTCTTTCTTTTGTAAGTACTTCAAGTTGTGATGTTGTTAAATTTAGTCAAGTATTACTAGTTAAGCTTGATCTCATATTTCTTGAAACTAAAGTTAACTTTATAAGTTCAAGAACATGGAAGTATAACTTTTGTGACGATCACTCCAAATCCATATAGACGAACACGTCATTCATCGATTTCATTGCGAGGTATTTGACCTCTATATGATACGTTTTGTAAACATTGCATTCTTTTGAAAAGGCACACCATAAATGAATATTTAAATCAAAGGTTTTCGATATCTGATGATTTCTACATATAGACAATCACCGTAAATAATAGTTTACAATAGTACTTCCGTTGACAATGCAGTCAAAATAAGATACATGGTGATGATTTGGTGAATGCAACGTTTCCTTGAAAAATATGCCATGTAAGACTCCATGCACATAGCTTGTCTAACATATAAGCAAACAGCGGAAGACATCTAGGGAACCTGAGAATAAACATGCTAGCAAGTGTCAACACAAAGGTTGGTGAGTTCATAGTTTTAATGTTTTGCATAATCTGTACGTAAAGGTGGATCACAAGATTTCAGTTGTTTCATCCAGAAACGTTTATCAAAATATTCTACAAGATTGAGCACCCTGGTAACTAAGCTTTAACGTCTATATAATAAGTACCCCTGTTTTAACATACATGCAACCAACATGTACAATACACGCAAACCAACGTGTACTAACCTCAAATAGCATACGTCTGTTTTATAGTTCAGGCTAGGGTTTCTATACCTGGAACAGACGAGGATGTCAAGCCCTATGGATCCATATACTACTACTCGCACCCACCAGTTCTTACAACCGGGAGTTACTAATTACCAAAGCTAAGGGATTTTCGGTTCAAACTCAGTATAGAATTTAGTATGTACTTGTGTCCATTGTTTTTAAAATAAAGTGCATGTATTCTCAGCCCAAAAATATAGATTGCAAAAGCAATTAAAAAGGGAGCAAATGAAACTCACCTTAGCAGCATATAAAGTCGTTCACCAAAATGTGACCGAAACTCGGATTACCAAATAACCGTAGATCTCAACCTAGAGAACATATGTTGGTCAATAAATGTCTATTAAGCTAGGTCATGTCATAGTGTATCACAATCCTAATGCTCGAGATCGACATAAAAAAGTTATCCAAAGTCGTTTCAAAAAGTCAATTTTGACTATAGTTCAACAGAACGAGACGTGCCTTATATATGGATTCATTTACTCGGTTGGTAATATTCAAAAATCCAATTTATCAATCTTACAAACAAGTTGTTTAAATATTAATTGCAGATTCAAAAGCAATTCCAATTAACGTCAATCATAATTCAGTTGACCATATCTTTTAATTCGTTCATCGAAATTACTCGATTTCTAAATGAAAAGTTATTGATTTTTCTCCAGCTTTCCAAAAACATGTATATCATATACCTTTTACCAGTAATATATGTATTTAATTCGTGATTTATCATAAACAGTCTAACGATAAAAATTAGCATACAAGCATGCATAAATATATATACTCGAGCACTAGACATGGATACACAATTAATATATAAAAGATAAGATATGAATGCTCACGAATCAATATTGTGATTCAATATTGCAGGAAAGTACGTAGACGCAACAGAGATGATAAACACTAGGTTTGATTTGCCAATAATACCCACGTACATTACCTATAACCTCCATAGCTATAACCCATAATTTCTTAGCTCTATCCCGCTTGAAAACCCTTTTTGAAAGTGACATTCTCATGACTTCGTCGTAGTATTTTATGTATAATAATACTACTAATAATAATCATTAATAATGATAATATTAATCTTAATAATAATAATAATAATAATAATAATAATAATAATAATAATAATAATAATAATAATAATAATAATAATAATAATAATATATAATTGAGAGATGAGATCGAGAGAGATTAGCAAATGAAACTGGTACCAGACTTCGTGTTTTATAGCATCTGAATTGTCCAGCCTTCCCATGCGATCGCATGGGACTCAAGGCATATAGCCATGCGATCGTATGGCTCTGTTTGCCAGCCCACATTCTTTTGTTTTGTAGTTCGTCGACGTATTAAATAAATATATAATATATATATAATTTATATTAATTAATTATATATTATATTATATTCTCGTGCCTAGTTAACTCGTAATTTTTGTTCCGATAAGTCGTACGTTGTCACTCGACTTATGTCCCGCTTCCGGTTTCTCGAACGCATTTTCGTACGTTTAGAAAACTTGCATTTTACGTTACGCGACGTGTACCTTTATCAAAAATTAAACTTAATCATTGATAAACTATGTCACTCGAAGTGTAGCTTTAATCAATTAAGTGTTTTGGTTATTTGCTTCTATAAATCATCGTCTCGTAGTATATACATATACACATTTTCATTTTGAAATAGTGTTTTACTGTAGCAAAGTTACTGTAGCAAAGTTTTTTTACTGTAGCAAATAATGATTTTTGAAAACACTGTAGCTTTTCGGGTACTGTAGCAATTCGAAAATGCTGTAGCAAATTAGTGTTTTACTGGTTCATCTTAAACGTTTTAGTTAACTTATCTAAATATCAATGGAATCAATAATCGAATGTTACTATCGTTTACTAAATAACTTGAAATCATATATATATATATATATATATATATATATATATATATATATATATATATATATTGTTCGTGAATCTTCGAGAACAGTCAAAGAATAATTGATTACATGAATATAGTTCCAAAACTTTGAGACTCAACATTACAGACTTTGCTTATCGTGTCGAAAACATTAAATCATTTAAAGATAAAGTTTAAATTTGGTCAAAAATTTCCGGGTCGTCACAACTTTTTAGTTATAACTTCATACATTTGTGTTGGATCTAAGTTTCTATAGCTTATGGTCTTCCAAATTTGTTGTAAACAAGAGCTTATAAGCTTATATACATTTTACAAGTTGAAAATCTAAGTTTCATAACTTATGATTTCATTAAAGTGAAGATCCAAGTTCTATAACTTAGGATCTAACTTAAGAACACTAGATCTAGACTTTCTAGTCTAGGATCTTTAAGATCTAACTAAGATCTAAGTTCTACAACTTAAGATCTTGTTATTTAGTTTACTTTCAAGTTTGTAGCTTAATCAAGGTTGGAGATCTCGGATCTCGGGGAAATCTCGTTTGAACATTTTTTGAGAGATCTCGGCATATCGGAAAAATCTCGGGGAGATCTCGGGCGTTGACTTACGTTGACTTTGTACTTTTTATAATATAAATATTTGAAAATAAATAAATATATATACATTTTTACGAGATTTTACAAGTCAATCGAAGAAATGAGCGAGAAAATCCAAGATTTTATGAGAAAATTCGAGAAATGAGTGACAAATTTTGAGAAATCGTGTCTTTGACCAGTTTTGACCCCGTTGACCGATAAATCTCGGGAGATGGACATTTCGTCTCAGCAACCTTCCAAAAATGAGATCTCGGGGAGATCTCAAGGAGAAATAAGGAGATTTACAACACTGAGCTTAATATTACTATTAGAACTCATGTATGTGTCGGATCTAAGATCTTGATGTAACTTTGGTTCATCAACCTACTTACAACCCTTAATTGAGTCGTGCTACATATCTTAGACTTACACTAGTTTTATGATGGTCAAAACTTGGTTAAGATGATGCAAACACATCAACAAGTTGTACACTTGAAGCTATACGCATCAAGGATAAGAACCGTGATGAGCATCAAGCACCAAGAACCCACCGGAGCACCTTACCTACTGTTTTCTGGCTCAGATCATTAACCTGGGCTACTGGAAAAGTTGATTTCCAGCTAGTTCGTTTTGAGTAGATGATTTTCTGTTTAGACCTCGTCTTAATCCGAGTTACGGTTTAGGATTTATGGCCATCCGAAAGTCACTACACCCTTTTAACGTTGTGCTGAAATTTCTGACCTACTCGCACTTAAACCGTCACCACGGTCAAACAAAGACGATTTTGGTTCTGAAAATTGGTCAGCCTCTAGGGGACTCATATACGGAGCCATGGCCACTGGTCGCACCTCATTTCAGTTTTTATAGTGGTCGTGGCGACTGAACGAAGTCAGCCTTTATTTCAAACTCTATTCTTGATTGAAACTTACTTTACACTTTTTGATTAATGATGAATGATGATGATACTTAAGACCTAATTTACATACTTTTAAAGCTTTGGGAACGATTTACTGACTTAGTAACTTTTAACTTAGTTTGAGGACCTTTCGGACCAACCACTTGCTTACTATTCCCGCGTATCGACTTTTACTACTTTCCACTGTGAGTTATAGCATCCCTTTTTACTTTAACAATTTTGGGACTGAGAATATATGCATATTTTATGTTTTACATATTAGGCACGAGTACTTAAACTTTATATATGTGTGGGTTATACAACGGCATAAACTTTCCCCTTAGCTCGGTAACGTTTAGTCATTGGTCTTTGAACCGGTGAACGCGAATCTTAGATATGGATCCATAGGGTTTGACATCCCCACTCGGGCTAGTAGCGCTAGCATTTAACGGGTGTTTAATACTTCCTAAACTTACGCACTCGCCAAGTGTACTTTTAGGGGGTGTTATTTACGTTAAGTTAGTTACCAAGTGCCCACGGTTATACATATACTTTTCATACTGTTTTGAAACACTGAAATCTCGTGGCCTACCTTACATTACTGTTATACTTAAACTATAGCTCACCAACCTTTGTGTTGACGTTTTTAAGCATGTTTTTCTCAGATGCTTAAGGTTTGGTTGCTTCCGCTGTAGTTGTCATGCTTTGTAGACTCCCGCTGCTTGTGTTAGAGATGTCTTCGCATGAAACGTTTATCTTGCATTCACAAACTTTATTATTTTTGAACAATGTATTCGTAACGACCATTGGGTCACGTACTATTATTAATTGCTTCTATTCATAGAAGCACACTATCGGTTGTAAAACTTTTAATGTTGGTTAAGACATCACTCCGTTTTATGAATGCAAACTTATTTTAAAACAGCATATAGTGTTTGACCTTGTAATGATCCTGTTGTTGATAATCCGTACCCGTTAATTTTGTACGGGGCATCACAACATCACTCTTTAGCATAAAGTCGGTTAGGTAAATCCCGCATAAATCAATCAATAGCAGCATGACCCATGTCTCCAAATATCACGGAACACTCATGCCTATAAATAGGCCACCTGGGCCATCACTTTACAATTAATTGGACTTATGACAGTGAACAAACTTTCTCTCTCACATAGTATTTTCTCACTCTAGAACTCGAACACTTAGCCGCAAAGCGTTAGTTGGACCAACTAATAATTTGGCTCTATAAGTTTGATAAGCCACCCAACGGCATTCTGGCCGTAAACCCGGGTCTGCAGGGATCCGTTCCGAGGAAAAACCTCAATCGGCAATCTACCTCATCACACTAAGTAGTTCTAGTATTGTACTGATACTTGTTAGCCGCTAACCGGAAATAGGTATCAACATAGGCCGATCAACTACGTGAAAACACTTTGAAGGACATGCGCGGTACACTAACAGAAAGACAAACAGCCGCGACAGTGTTGGCAATTAATGAACCTGACAAGACTTCTTGCAATTAAAAATCTCCCGAAATCACCACCAAAAGATAAACAGCTATCATGAAATATTATCATGCACATCTCGAAATGATATCACATATCAAACGTAGACTCATCATTGTCCTGATTTCTTAATAAGCATTTCGACTTTTCGTATATTGCATCCTTTATACACAAGAAACTAATTTGAAATTTCTACTATTTAGCTATATTATAATCGTATATATTTCTTTTAAAAAAGGGGGATGATTCTAACACACCCTTTTTTGATCCTCACACACCTATTTTAACCTTTTACTCTTCTAATAATACTCTATTTCTTTAAATTGGTGTGTGAGGATCAAAAAAGTGTGTGTGAGAATCATCCCCCTTTAAAAAAGTATTGATTATGGTCTTTAGCTATATTATAATCATATACATCTCTTTTATTTATTATATCGTTTTACAGTGAGTAACATCTTCTTTTGGTATTTTTTTTTTTTTAACTTAAACCCGTAAATTTTGTGGGTCTTAAGCAAGTATAGAGTTAAAAAGAAACGCTTTTGTCATAAGACAATGTTTTTGAATTCATAAACGTAAGCATTTTTATCTTTCATTATGCAAATCTTAATTATTATGTAATTGTATTGATTAATGATCAATATAACATAACAATAGTTATAAAGGAATGAGATGAATTTCATTCTTACTTACGAGCATTACATAATCTGATGAAGTGCAGATGAACATTTTATTTTGTAAAACAATAATTAAATTTTACACCATGAAGGATACAAATAGTCTCCATGAGTACATTAGAACCATCATGCTATCTCATACTAGAGCATACAGCTGACATCACACAAAAAAATGACATACCCGATACATGAATATACAATCAAAGACAAAAGGTGGCAATTCTTGCCCAACTAGAGGAAAATGGAGGGTAATGAAACTGATACAGTAGCATTATAGCTGCCGAGGCAGTAGCCAAACTTCAGTGAACCCCAACTTTACACGACCAAACTTCCCCGATTTGTGAGACGAGTATGCCAATCGATACGCCTTCCTTTAATTCTCCTCAATATCAATTCAAAGATTTTCATTTGAATTTGGTTTAACGCTACTAGGACATATCAAGTTTTGTTTTTGAAAATCATGTGATTCTGATTCTTCCGTATTAGATACACACATGACCACTTAACCACTTGCCATATCTTTATCCCAAAATTGGTAATTGGATGTACTAAGTTACCACAAAACGATTTTCCAACGCTTAAGTTTGATGTTAATCCCAACCCCACCATTTAAAGACTATTTCAAATATCATAAGCGTGTTTACATAAAATTAACGCGTGATCCACAGTTTCTAAATCCTCATCACAAAGGGACATCTCACAGAATGTAAATCAATTCCACGTTTGTAAAGTTGGGTACGTACCGGGAGCCTATGAGTTTTTGCACGCCATATGAAAACTCAATCTTTTTGGAGATGGACATTGTAGCGACCCGACAAAATCGTCATTGACGGCGCCGTCTACTTAGGTCTCGTTACGTGGTCATAAGTCTTTAAAATAACGTTTGACCAAAGATATGTCGCATTCATTTCAAATGTAAGAGTGTTTCAAAGTTTACAAGAATTGTTCAACCAAAAGTTACGTTACTAAGTTATAAGTACGATTGAAACCTATGCGACACAATTTTAGATAAAGTCAAAAGACGCTCCACGTATGCATGTATACTCGACATCCAAGCAAGTATCAAAAGTAATGAGCGGAAGCATGTATCACAAAACGTTCAAGGACCTGAGAAAAACATAGAAATCTGTCAACGAAAACGTTGGTGAAATCATAGATTTAAGTAAGTAAGTACAAATGAACCACAAGATTTATATCATTGAAATAATAGTAAACCATTCTAAAATTTGTATCACGAGCACCCAATTATCAAGGCTTAACTTTCCATCCATAGAACACCATCACAATAGTGTTAGAACATACACTGTTTCTCGAAAATATATTTCATCCGAATAACGGTAGCGAACCGTCCGAATGAGGGTTTGTCAAACCCATATGGCCATATAACATAAGTTCTCGCTTACACCCGGCAAGTGTAACTAATGATAATCGAATTGAGAATTTTGTTCTAAACTCGTATGTAGAATGTTTGTTTTTCTGTACTTGTGTTCACTTAGTAAAAAGAAACGTTTATGTTTTCTCATCCCAAATGTAAGTTCAAAAGTGTAAAAGTGGGACTATGATCTCACCTTGAGTGCACGTATGTAAAAGTACTTCAACAAGTAAACGTGTACAAGAACGAACGCTAGTCTTGACCTAAACAAATAGGTTTGTATCAATATCAGTAAACATGGTCGGTCAAAGTGTTCAATTAGTCTTATGGCTCGTTACGACTCGATTACTATAGCATGTGAGTCAAGTTGTCACATTTCATGCAAGATACAAGTATAAAAGCATGTTAGAACGATTGCACAAACATTTGGTTAAGTTTGATTAAAAGTCAACTTGGTCAAGTCAAAGTCAACGAAAAAGTCAACACGTTCGGGTCGGGTCCCGAACTATTTTTCTGAGGTTTTTATTCATATATAAGCATTTTAGAACAAGTTAAATGTGAATCGGAGGTGCGTAGTATAGCAAACATTTTTCAAAATTTGACCATGTAGGTCAGAAGCCAAACACGGCAAATGCCGCGCCACGACCAAGGAGGGCCGCGCCGCGACACTTAACGTGGTCTGGTGCCTGGTCAGTTTCAATTGTTCAAATCTAAATTAAATCTTCAATTTAGCACAATTCACAAATCGTAAACACTTACGACACGTATCTTATATCGTTGGAAAGGTAATTTGACAAGGAACACAACTAAACACGTTTCATCAATCAAAAACATCATTTGCAATAATCGAAATTTCCAAATTAAATGATCAATTAATTCTCATCATAAATGCTTCAATTTCATAAATGAATAATTATGATTCGGGAAATAAATGCACATATATGATACGCCGTTTCGTAGATAATTACGCATACAATGTAATTAAACACTTACAAACAACATTGCAAAGCATTCAATGCATCAATGGTTCATTTTACTCCTATCAAACCCTAACCCAAATTCACAAATTTAACAATTTTACTTATGAAGCTAATCCATGTCAACCTACATATCAAATTGAAGCTAGTGATGTTAGGAACACATTTAATACAAGCATTTATAACATCTAACAACATTTAACCAAGTAAAACTCAAAATCAAAGACACACTTTTCAAGTTCATGCTAGTTACAATTAAACAATGAGATCAAGCATATAAATCATATATTCATGTTAGACTTGAGCCATAGACAATAATTAACAACTTTATAAGTTAAAAACATCAAGAACACAAAATCTAGTGATTTTAGAAAGTTACCCAAATGAGATGTAATCGGTATGGATTCGAAGAGGAAGATGCAAGGATTCCGAATATGTAATTTGTTTGGATTGATGCTTGCTCGATTTGATTTAGATGATGAATCTTTGTATTGGAGATTTAGAGAAAATGGTGAAAGTATGAAAAGAAAAGGGAAATGAAAATGGATAAACAAATGGATGAGGAAGAGTGTTGACTCTTTGACCTAGTCACCTCTTTGCTCTTTTGACAATCTTAGTCCCTCAACTTTGGAAACGGAGGCGTGAATTACCTAAACGAGAAAATTTTAAAACGCGTGTCAACGGGAGATGTTATAAATATATAACGGACTTTAAAATAGTTAAACGGAAAGTAAACAGAAATTAAGATCTCTATAATTAAATACGGTGATCTGCTTCGATTACTCTGTCTGATATTTCCATTATAAATTAAACTCTTCCGTTTCATTATTCTCACCATTCTTATACTTTCTTTCTTAGTTCATACATCCAAAAGATTGTGAAAATGCTTAATCCAGTTCTAATTCTTGTCCTTATCCTTACTATCGCAACAATTTTTCTCCTTTTCCAACTTCCACCAGAGGAATCTGCTTATTTCTAAGTAGGCGTAGTAGTCGTTGTTTCTTCCTCGAGATCTTGCGTTTCCGAATCCGCGAATAAATGAGGGTATTTCTTTTGCATTTGATCTTGTCTTTCCCAAGTAAACTCGAGTCCCCTTTTGGCATTCCAACGGACCTTAACAATAGGGATTCGGCTTTGTTTTAACATTTTGACGGTGGAGTCCACAATTTCAACCGGTTCCTCCACAAAATGAAGCTTGTCATCAATAGTAAGTTCATTGAGAGGGATGACGATATCGGGTTCGGCAAGACACTTTTTCAAGTTGGATAAGTTCGGCTCCGGTGATTTGTGTGTCGCCTACTTCGGCCCAACAAAGAGGTGAACGGCATTATCGGCCATATAAAGCTTCAAATGGTGCAGCGTTAATACTCGCGTGATAACTATTATTGTAGGAGAATTTGGGAGAGGCAAGTGCTTATCCCAAGCTTTACCAAAGTCGATAACACAAGCTCGTAGCATGTCTTCCAAAGTTTGAATTGTGCGTTCGCTTTGTCCGTCGGTTTGTGGATGATATGCGGTGCTCATGTCTAAACGCGTTCCCAACGCTTCTTGTAAAGTACGCCAAAATCTAGAAACAAAACGGCCATCTCGGTCGGAGATAATCGATAAGGGTACACCGTGACGGGCTACTATTTCTTTAATGTAAAGTTGTGCGAGTTTCTCCATGTTGTCGGTTTCCTTCATGGCTAGGAAGTGCGCGGATTTGGTGAGGCGGTCAACAATAACGCAAATAGTATCATAACCGCCCACCGTCTTTGGTAGTTTGGTGATAAAATCCATCGTTATCCTTTCCCACTTCCATTATCGGATCTCGGGTTGTTGAAGTAGTCCGGATGGTCTTTGATGTTCGGCTTTGACTTTGGAGCAAGTTAGGCATTTTCCAACATAAGTAGCGACGTCCCTTTTTATGTTCAGCCATCAATATTATTCTTTGAGGTCGTGGTACATCTTATTGGCGCCGGGGTGAATTGAGTATCATGACTTGTGGGCTTCATCTAGAATGAGGTTTCGTAAATCCCCATAACTAGGCACCCAAATCCTTCCGGTGAAATATCGGAGTCCGATCTCCTTAACTTCGAATCGAGAGGTGAGGACGTTCAAGTGTTCGAGAGAGATGTTTTCATCCTTGAGAGCCTCGTCTTGGGCTACACGAATTTGACTATTGAGGTTGGTGTGAATGGTGATGTTTAAAGCTCGGACACGAAGAGGCACCGCTCTTTCCTTACGACTTAAGGCATCGGCCACTACGTTTGCCTTCCCGGGATGGTAACGAAGCTCGCAATCATAATCGTTTAAATTTTCAATCCACCGGCGTTGTCTCATGTTTAGTTGCTTTTGGTCGAAGATGTGTTGGAGGCTTTTGTGATCGGTGAAGATAGTACTCTTGGTTCCATAAAGATAGTGTCTCCACATTTTAAGTGCAAAGACAACGGCTCCGAGTTCAAGATCATGTGTGGTGTAGTTCCGTTCATGAATTTTTAGTTGTCGAGAGGCATAAGCAATGACTTTCTTTCGTTGCATCAATACACACCCAAAACCATGTTTTGAGGCATTGGAATATACAACAAAATCATCATTGCCTTCGGGAAGAGACAAGATAGGAGCCGTGGTTAGCTTTGTCTTCAAGACTTGAAACGCGGATTCTTGCTCGGTCGCCCAAATGAATTTCTTTCCCTTGTGAGTCAACGTGGTTAAAGGACGTGCAAACAAAGAGAAGTTTTCAATGAATCTACGATAGTACCCAGCGAGACCCAAGAATTGACGTATGTGAGTAGGAGTAGTAGGAGTCTCCCATTTGCTAATGGCTTCGATTTTTGAGGGATCGACCTTAATACCTTGATCGCTTACAACATGACCAAGAAATTGAACTTCCCTCAACCAAAATTCACACTTGGAGAATTTGGCGTAGAGTCGTTCTTGTCTAAGGAGTTCGAGTACGAGTCGGAGGTGTTGTTCGTGTTCTTCTTCGCTTTTAGAATAGACCAAGATGTCATTAATGAACACAATAACGAATTTATCTAGATACGGTTTGCACATGCGGTTCATAAGGTCCATGAACACTGCCGGTGCGTTAGTGAGACCAAATGGCATAACAAGAAATTCATAACTACCATAACGAGTCCGGAAAGCGGTTTTGGAGACATCTTCCCCCTTAACCCTTAATTGATGATAACCCGAGCGGAGATCGATTTTCGAATATACACGAGATCCTTGTAGTTGATCAAAGAGGTCATCGATGCGAGGAAGAGGATATCGGTTATTAACCGTCAATTTATTTAGTTTACGATAATCAATACACATTCGTAGGGATCCATCTTTCTTCTTAAAGAACAAAAACGGAGCGCCCCATGGTGAATGGCTAGGTTGGATAAAACCACAGTTAAGTAGTTCTTGGATTTGACTTTGTAATTCTTGCATTTCGGATAGAGCAAGTCTATACGGTGCACGTGCTACGGGTGCGGCTCGCGAAATAAGATCAATTTGGAATTCAACCGGTCTATGAGGTGGAAGACCCGGCAATTCGTAGGGAAATACATCGGAAAAGTCACTAACAATTGGCACATCATCGATATGCTTCTCAACGGACTCGACTTTCTTAACGTGGGCAAGGATCGCAAAACAACCCTTACGGAGTAGTTTTCTAACTTTAAGGCACGAGACGAGGTTGAGTCAGGTGTAACTCTTATCGCCATAAACAATCAAGGGTTCACCATTCTCGATAGGAATTCGGATTGCGTTAAGATCACAAAGGATGTGGGATTTCATTTTTGCTAACCAATTCATACCGATTATTACATCGAAGCTTCCTAGTTCCATGGGTATCAAGTCAATTTCAAACTCATTACCCAAAATGTTTAACGTACACCCCCGGTAATATGTGTCGGCACTCAATAGTTTCCCGTTGGCCACTTCAATGGTATAAGTGGTATCTAGTGGAAGTGGTGGAGTGCTAAAAGAATGAGTCAAAGTCTTGGATAAAAAAACTCTTATCGGCACCCGAATCGAATAAGCAAGAAACATAAGAATTGTTGAGAAGAAACATACCCGTGACTAGTTCATTGTCATCTCGGGCTTCCTCGGTGTTAATGTTGAAAGCTCGGTCGTGCGTATTGGGGTTATCTTTCTTCTTCGGGCATGCATTTCTATAATGGCCCATTTGGCCACATTCGTAACAAGTGACCGTCTTTGGTGCATTGGGCCCCTTTCGAGCGATGGGGGCGACACTTTTACATTCATTGGCCTTATGACCAACTCCTTGGCACCGATGGAAAATTAGCTTGCCACATTCACCAAAGTGATGCTTGTTGCATTTGTTGCAAAGAGGAAGGTTTCCGGCATAACCCTTCTTGCCGTCGGAAGTGAAAGGCTTCTTGGAAAAGTTGTTGTTGCTTGATTTGGGGGCTTCCCATTTTCTTTTGTTGTTACCTGACTTATCCTCGGCTTTAGGTGCCGGCACTACAATATCGTCCACCGTTTCTATCAATTTGCGGGCCATGTTCAAAGTTTCTTGATGATTAGTGGGTTTGGATGACATTACTCCGTGTGTGATGTTCTTTAGAAGACCATCCATGTAAAGTTCAACCCTTAAAGATTCGGGGTTCACAAGGTTTGGGCACATCAAGGCTAGTTCGAAAAATCGTTGATTATAGGCCTTGAGATCGTTTCCGACCACTTTCAAAGTTCTTAGCTCTTGTTCGAGCCTCTGGGTTTCTTCACGAGGGAAATATTCAACGATCATCTTTTCCCGTAAGTCGGCCCAAGAGAGGGCATAAGCTTCATCGATACCCACCGATTGTACATAGGTGTTCCACCATGTGAGGGCGACACCGGCGAAAATGTGAATGGAGTATTTGACCTTATCTTGGTCCCGACAACCGCTTATGCTAAAAACGGCCTCCGTTTGTTCGAACCATCGAGTGAGAGTAACCGGTCACCCTGTCCCATCAAAAGTATGAGGTTTGCACCCCATGAAAGCTTTATACGAGCATCCCTCGTTTGAATTACCGGCTCCATTATTGTTGTTGTTGTGGTTGTTGTTATTGTTGTTGTTGTTGGAAGACTGACCTGCCATAGCCGCATCCACAGTGGTGGCTATCATCCATTGAAGGGCTTGTTCGGGAGTCTCATGGTGTGGCACACGACGAGGAGGCATTGTTCCTTCAAAACACAAGAATACCGTTGATTAGTATTTTTAATAATACTAATCATGATATGGAATAAGGATAGAGAGAAAATTTTCCTCGACTCGCCTTAAATTCTTTATGTCATAATGTCGAAACGTTCATATGAGTCACCGTAATATAATCCCGGAAATTATATTACCCTGATTCATATGGGCATTCGACATTATTTCGTATAGTCAAGGTGGCGTGTCAATCAAATTAGACAACGTGAGATTAAGATGAAATAAGAGTAGATATGAGAGGAAACGTTCGAGTATAAATGCACAAGTAGTTAAGTAATTCCTACTTCAAGTCTATATGTCGGTTGTAGTCTAGACTCACTAATGTACCCTATGACTCGGGGTTGACACCAATGAACTCTAAATCCCTACAACCAACGCTCTGATACCATCTGTAGCGACCCGACAAAATCGTCATTGACGGCGCCGTCTACTTAGGTCCCGTTACGTGGTCATAAGTCTTTAAAATAACGTTTGACCAAAGATATGTCGCATTCATTTCAAATGTAAGAGTGTTTCAAAGTTTACAAGAATTGTTCAACCAAAAGTTACGTTACTAAGTTATAAGTATAATTGAAACCTATGCGATACAATTTTGGATAAAGTCAAAAGATGCTCCACGTATGTATGTATACTCGACATCCAAGAAAGAATCAAAAATAATGAGCGGAAGCATGTATCACAAAACGTTCAAGGACCTGAGAAAAACATAGAAATCTGTCAACGAAAACGTTGGTGAAATCATAGGTTTAAGTAAGTAAGTACAAATGAACCACAAGATTTATATCATTGAAATAATAGTAAACCATTCTAAAATTTGTATCACGAGCACCCAATTATCAAGGCTTAACTTTCCATCCATAGAACCCCATCACAATAGTGTTAGAACATACACTGTTTCTCGAAAATATATTTCATCCGAATAACGGTAGTGAACCGTCCGAATGAGGGTTTGTCAAACCCATATGGCCATATAACATAAGTTCTCGCTTACACCCGGCAAGTGTAACTAATGATAATCGAATTGAGGATTTTGTTCTAAACTCGTATGTAGAATGTTTGTTTTCCTGTACTTGTGTTCACTTAGTAAAAAGAAACGTTTATGTTTTCTCATCCCAAATGTAAGTTCAAAAGTGTAAAAGTGGAACTATGATCTCACCTTGAGTGCACGTATGTAAAAGTACTTCAACAAGTAAACGTGTGCAAGAACGAACACTAGTCTTGACCTAACAAATAGGTTTGTATTAATATCGGTAAACATGGTCGATCAAAGTGTTCAATTAGTCCTATGGCTCGTTACGACTCGATTACTATAGCATGTGAGTCAAGTTGTCACGTTTCATGCAAGATACAAGTATAAAAGCATGTTAGAAGGATTGCACAAACATTTGGTTAAGTTTGATTAAAAGTCAACTTGGTCAAGTCAAAGTCAACGAAAAAGTCAACACGTTCGGGTCGGGTCCCGAACTATTTTTCTGAGGTTTTTATTCATATATAAGCATGTTAGAACAAGTTACATATAAATCGGAGGTGCGTAGTATAGCAAACATTTTTCGAAATTTGACCATGTAGGTCAGAAGCCAAACACGGCAAATGTCGCGCCGCGACCAAGGAGGGCCGCGCCGCGACACTTAACATGGTCTGGTGTCTGGTCAGTTTCAATTGTCCAAGTCTAAATTAAATCTTCAATTTAGCACAATTCACAAACCGTAAACACTTACGACACGTATCTTATATCGTTGGAAAGGTAATTTGACAAGGAACACAACTAAACACGTTTCATCATTCAAAAACATCATTTGAAATAATCGAAATTTCCAAATTAAATGATCAATTAATTCTCATCATAAATGCTTCAATTTCATAAATGCATAATTATGATTCGGGAAATAAATGCACACATATGATACGCCGTTTCGTAGATAATTACGCATACAATGTAATTAAACACTTACAAACAATATTGCAAAGCATTCAATGCATCAAAGGTTCATTTTACTTCTATCAAACCCTAACCCAAATTCACAAATTTAACAATTTTACTTATGAAGCTAATCCATGTCAACCTACATATCAAATTGAAGCTAGTGATGTTAGGAACACATTTAATACATGCATTTATAACATCTAACAACATTTAAGCAACCAAAACTCAAAATCTTACACACACTTTTCAAGTTCATGCTAGTTACATTCAAACAACGAGATCAAGCATATAAATCATATATTCATGTTAGACTTGAGTCATAGACACTAATTAACAACTTTATAAGTTAAAAACATCAAGAACACAAAATCTAGTGATTTTAGAAAGTTACCCAAATGAGATGTAATCGGTATGGATTCGAATAGGAAGATGCAAGGATTCCGAATATGTAATTTGTTTGGATTGATGCTTGCTCGATTTGATTTAGATGATGAATCTTTGTATTGGAGATTTAGAGAAAATGGTGAAAGTATGAAAAGAAAAGGGAAATGAAAATAGATAAATGAATGGATGAGGAAGAGTGTTGACTCTTTGACCTAGTCACCTCTTTGCTCTTTTGACAATCTTAGTCCCTCAACTTTGGAAACGGGTGCGTGAATTACCTAAACGAGAAAATTTTAAAACACGTGTCAACGGGAGATGTTATAAATAAATAACGGACTTTAAAATAGTTAAACGGAAAGTAAACGAAAAAAGGCGGGATGTTACAGACATAACTTATAATATATATATATATATATATATATATATATATATATATATATATATATATATATATATATATATATATATATATATATATATATATATATATATATATATATATATATATATATATATAGTGGTAGGATCAAGAGGGAAGTAACCATTCGGGGGGAAGCGGGGGGAAGCAAAAACTTTTTTTTTTCTTCGTTTTTTGAAAAAACTTTGTTCACGAACATTATAGATGAGATGAAAATATGAACATTTAGTAGAGACACTTTGTGATAAATGTTTTTATTTTGGCGGAAAAACACTCGAAGAAGTAATATATAACAATTATCGTGTTTTTCGAGCGTATTTTGAGGTTTTAGCTATTGGGGTTTAGATATTAGGGTTTAGATATTAGGGTTTATAGGGTTTAGATATTAGGTTTTAGAAATTTAGGGTTTAGAGTTTAGATTTAGGGTTTAGATTTAGGATTTAGATTGAGTTTTTAACACGAACGGTTTAGAGTTTAGGGTTTAGGATTTAGGGTTTAGGGTTTAGGGTTTTGTGTTTTGGGTTTATGGAATAAACCCAAAACACCAAACCCTAAACCCTAAACTCTAAATCGAGCTAAATTTTACTTCACAAAACATGAAGAAAAAAAACGTTCATATTCTTCACGAACAATATTATCTTGAATGTTATTTTTGTCGATCGTTTTCCCGCCTAAATAATAACATTCATCACAAAGTGTCTCTTCTAAATGTTCATATTTTCGTGTGATCTTGATGCCGGAAAAAAAAATTCAAAAAAAACAGAAAAAAAATTTTGCTTCCCCCCGTTTCCCCCCGATTGGTTACTTCCCCATTGATCCTGCCCCTATATATATATATATAAAGTCAAAAGTTTAAACAAGAACAAAAAAATGGCGATAACTGTGAGAACCATTAAATTACAAGGATTTTCACATGTGAGTATTTTGAATCACATATACATGTTAATGGAGAGTAAGATTGAACAAAAAATATTTTGATAAAACCTATAATTTAACTATATAATCAAATATATAATTTCTCCTTCACATGTGCAGATGTGTTTGTGTGACAAGCGAACATTTCATATAATTCACAACTGAACATGTAATATATGATTGTAAACATTTTTTGGGCAATGACATATACATTAGATAAGACTTATATGCAATTTGTTAAATATAAATGCATATAAACCATGTAATTAAAGGGTTCTCACCATTCTGTGGTTCTCGTTTAAACCTGCATATATATATATATATATATATATATATATATATATATATATATATATATATATATATATATATGTGTGTGTGTGTGTGTGTGTGTGTGTATATGCATATATGTATATATATGTGTGTGTATGTATATATATATATATATATGTGTGTGTGTGTGTGTGTATGTATATATATACATGTATGTATATATGTACATGTATGTATATACACACACACACACACACACACACACACACACACACACACACACATATACATGTTACAAAGAGTAGCATTTTTATTTTATTTTTTGCGAAAACTAATTACATTTTACCATAAGGAACAACTTCATCAAAAAGATGAAGCCCCAAATACAAGAACCAACAAGACCGGCCGAGCTCAACTAACACATACAACTAGAAAACTCGAGCTCAAAACGCTAAACCAAATGACAAAACATACAAAAAACTAGTAAGTGAAAACAAAGAGGGCAAGGGAGGCAATAAAGAGGACCCCAAATTGAATATCCGGGAAAAGATCAGAATCCATCTCTATGCCGATCAAAGCAAGACGGAGGCAATCCATCGAAATCAAATTTAAATATCTTTCACAAACTCGCTAAAATGGTTCAATACAGCTCTTTGAATCACCTTATTCTTTATTGGCTTCCTCGGCTAGGTCGAAGGTTTTGGAGGGTCCGGAGAATCGATGAGAATAACCTCCACTTTGTAACCTTCGATTCCTTTCATTACTTCATCAAAGAAACAAGAAGTGGAAGCTGGTGAACGGTTAGAATCCACGGTGTCCTTGTCCTTAACAACAGGATTCTTTTCATAAATCTTAACGAGCGTGTTAGCGACGGAAGCAAAATCTAACGAACCCTTATCAACATCACAAGGCCCTCCTGGTGCCAAACACGACTGGCTCGGAATCACCATGACCAAAACCCGAACAAATACCCTTTTAGAACCCCCATCTAAAATGTCCACATCAACTAACAAACTAATTATCCGAATCTAACAGGGAAGGAGAAATGAAACTGACGATCCGAATGTGAATGTCCTTAAAGAGTCAAGATTTCAATGACCCGGGAGAAACCAAGCCCACTAAACACAAATTGACATTGGATGGATGAAAATTATTTTTAGCCAACATAAATTTCTATTATGAAAATTATTTTAAACTTTGAGTAAGTAGTAAATTTGTAACTCTTTGAATTACGGATGTTTGAGCTTTGAATCAATCATATTGGAGTAGTATGTCTATGACCATAATGGTGAATTTTCGCCGACTTATCAATAAATTAATTTAGAAGAGTTATATGGTTCAAACCGTACTAACAATATCTTAGGATTTCAGAGAAAAGCGTCATAGATGGTCATGGAAAATAACATGTTTAACATGCGTATATTGAAGAATATTTAAATGAATCCTAAAATTAAGTTGAGATTGAAGGGACAAGTCTCATCCCTTAGATTGATTTTAATCAATGGCTCAGATAAAAAGTTACAATATATCAGTATTTTGGGCGGAGGGGCATTTTTGTCCATTCAGCAACAATTATACTTTACACCTACACTCTGGAAGTTCATTCGATCGATCTCATTCTTCACACACAAACACACACAGTTACGATACACTAGGGTTTCTTCAACGACAACAATATTCCTATGATCCACAACAATCAAACATGCCATCAACAATCATCAACAACAATCAATGGGAAAGTTTCAGATCCTAACATTGCGATTTGATCATGAATTTTGAAGGTCAAAGTTAATTATAAAAAGTCAAACGAATCTTCAATGATCAAATTCGGAAGTTGTAGGTTGTTTCAGGCTATGAATTCGATCAACAAGTGTTAGGAACATGATTTCAAACAATTTTCATGAAGGAATCAACATAAAAACCGCGTTGATTTCAATTTCGAATTTTATGTTCATATGAAGGATATGTTGTAACACCCTAGGCAAATCCCACATCGCCCACATACATGAGTGATCATGGGATTATAAGGTAATACTCATGCTTAAATGACACAACGCGTTTTGGGATCACAGGCTGAGTAAAAGTGCGAGTACGTTATGGTTAAGCGTACTCGGGCGAGAGCACTACCAGGATGGGTAACCTCCTGGGAAAGTGCTTATCGTGTGTGGTCGCCAAGAAAAAGCCGTGCGCCTGCGGGCAAAGCGGACAATATTGTGGTCATGTTAAGCTTTGGTGTTACAGAATGGTAACAGAGCCACTCATGTGCCGTTGGGGGTGGTGGGGCAAACCTCATCGAGGACGATGAGTCCCTGAGGGGGGGTGAATGTAACACCCTAGGCAAATCCCACATCGCCCACATACATGAGTGATCATGGGATTATAAGGTAATACCCACGCTTAAATGACACAACGCGTTTTGGGATCACAGGCTGAGTAAAAGTGCGAGTACGTTATGGTTAACCGTGCTCGGGCGAGAGCACTACCAGGATGGGTAACCTCCTGGGAAAGTGCTTATCGTGTGTGGTCGCCTAGAAAAAGCCGTGCGCCTGCGGGCAAAGCGGACAATATTGTGGTCATGTTAAGCTGGGGTGTTACATATGCGCTACTGTTCTTCAGAATAAACCTGATGTTTGTTGTTGTTTTGGTCTTGATCCTTCACAAAAGATACTAATCGATGCTACATGAATCATCTGCAATTGATTTGGAGTCTTAATTCAATCAATTGTGATTTTTGACAAAATTCAGAATTCGGGTTGCAGGAAAATTAGGGGCTCTGTTCTTAAAGTCACAGTACAATTCGATAGAAGCCAATCACATGTTATTGTAAAAACTTCAGATTGTATTTAGTTAAAGTAATCTCTTATGGTTTAACATATATGTCTTTTAGTACCTAATTTAACTTTTGTTTGATATATGATTGAAGAAATTGAACCTGTTTTGCACGTCCCCAATTGTTAAGCTATCATATATCTATAACTAAATTGGTGAATGAAAAACTTTTTATCCTGTATCTGCAGGTGGGCAAGCATAGCAATAACTACTGTTGCTGTTAATACGCTGTTAGTTCCGCTCATGATTAAGAGAGTCAAGGATTTCCTAAAATTTCAAGTGAGTTCTACTACATCCGTTATGTAATCGATTGATTGTTGATTACATTAATTTCAAAGTAGGTTGTTATTTATATACATGAATGATCACATCAGCAAATATTGTACAGATTATGAAACAAAGGCTTGAAGAAGAGTCGCAAGATGAGGTATGAACATCTACTTTGTAAGCGTGTGAAACTATCTATGTACTAAGTTTTGTAAGTATTTCTTTAACGCCATTGTCAGGGAATTGATAACTCAGAAGATCAGAAGATTGCATTTAGAATGTAAGCAATTTTTTATGTTTCTTATTGCGATAGGTAGGTTTTTTTCTAACATCTGCTCAACACCATGATTATAGGGTTGTTTTCGTTTGTGGAATGACGTCAACGTTCGTGTCCCTCTTTTCGTTACTTATTATTATGCTGTAATAAGTTTTCAAATCATGTGATTATACCATTTAATTAAATCACATGTGATTACAGCATTCAATCACATGTGATTATATCTTTTATTCAATCACATGTGATTACAGCATTCAATCACATGTGATTAGAGCATTCATTCACATGTGATTATATCTTTAAATCAAATGTCTAAACTAAAATAAGGTTATGTTAGGTTATCATTTAATCATATTTACTTTTCTGATTTATTTTTCCAGCAATATGTCTTTAGTGAGCATCTCAAACTGCATAAGCATCATCTAGCAAGAATGATTGAAAAACTAAAGCCTCATAAAATAAAACTGCCATGGATGACCACGGATAATGTCGTAGATTGTGGTGTTATTGCCATGTATCACTTGAAGTAGGTGTAAATCCACGACTGAGAGTGATTGGACTGAGGAATTGGCGGTTGAATTATCTGAGCAAAAAAATTAGCTTCGGAAGTTGAGAGTCTGGTATGCATCGAAGATATTAACGCATACTCTAAACAAACATGCTGACATGATGGTTCGAAATGCAAAAGTATTCAACAAATTTCATCGGAAGACTATAGGGATGTTGTCGTTGTGCATAAAAATCAAGAGTGAGTCGTGTTGAAAAATTAAAAGAGGTTGTCGCTGTTGCACAAGAAAATGTGTTTAATCAAAAAAACTCAAGATCGTATTTTAGTTGAAGTTACTTGTTATATTTTAAATATACATTGTTACACGATATTGTTTGTTGCATGTTGTGATGATGACGAGTGTCGTCTGTTACAGAATGTTTTTAAAGTGAAGGTGGTGTATTTGTAATGATTAAATATACACGTATGTTTTTGTTGGATAGAAAATGACATGCTAGTGGTTTAGATTTTAATTTATGTATTCTTTTTTTAATCAATTATTGGTTTTGGGTTTATTTTGTTGATTGTTTGATGGTTGATTGAATTTATTAAACAGCTACAGGTTACAATCATATATAATGCTACATTACAATCACTTGTGATTTATGCATTACAATCATATGTGATTTACCTTTCTAGTCACTTGTGATTAAGCATTTCGGTCGCTTGTACATGCCAATAACTTGCGATTCTACATAACAATTAGTTGTAATTTTGCATAACAATCACTTGTGATTTTGCATAACAATCACAGTGCATTCAATATAATCACTTGCAATTTTACTTATGCCAATCACTTGTGATTCTTTTGTCAATCACTTATGATTCTGCATTTATGATTCATAAGCCAGTACATGTGATTCTATCAAAACAATCAAATATGATTTTCATAATCCAACACATGGGTTATAAGCATTAATCCAGTACATTTCATGGTAACATCAGAATCCACAATTGTATGAAAATAGAAATAAAAAATAAAAAATGAATCTTTCACTAATAAAGCAGTAACATCATATTACAGTAGCATCATGTTGTTGTTGTTGTTTTGCCTTTCGTTTTCTGTCACAAGTCCTGAAATTGTGATCCGTATCTCCACATTTACTGCAAAAATTCTTTCTCTTTTTGTTTTCCTTCATTGCCTTCTCTTTTGGTGTATCGAAAACTGTCCAAAAAAAGACAATCACACAATCACATGTGATTTTTAACTAATCACATGTGATTATGAAGATCCATTTGTTAATCTGATGATACATCAATGAATCATTATATATGTAGACGAGTATTATTAAGGTAAAGTGGCAATTTCAACCCATTTGTTATAAACAATGTGACTTATATTTGAATTATGTTTAATCTCTAAGAGGTCAAAGAAGGAAAAATTAATATATTTATTTACCTTATTAGGCTTGCCCATCCTTTTCACTTCACCCTCAAGTTTTTCATAACCAGCTGCTAACGTACCTAACGACAAAGAAAGGCCACAATTGGTTGATATAATCAGGACTAAAACCATAAAACTGAAATAAAAATAAAGAAAACTTACGGTAGTTATAAACACTACACTGAACATGAAGCCATATAACATCATATTAGAGCAAAACACAGTGTATCATAAGCTTAGGTACATAACGTACATATTCCGCTTATATTAAAAAATGACATGTTTACCAGGAATAGTATGTGTTGCTCCAACCTCAACTTCACCCTCAAGTTTTACAACCGTTGGCTTATCCAATCACATAAATCATTAACACAATGTTGGCTCACCAATCGCATGTTATTGGATTATCAAATCACATGTGATTGGCTTATCAAATCACATGTGATTGGCTTATCCAACCCCATAGATCATATACACAACTTTTGATTAACATTCTGTGAAACAATAATAAAAAATGAAAAATGTTTCTCTCATTAAGTAACCAAACTGAGTAACAGTAACATCAACAACCTGTACCTTATCACCAGAAGCATTCTCTTTCACATCTTGTGGAACCATTGACCAAAGCTTATCGACATTAATCCTACACAAGCCAAACAATTTCTAGATCATGAGTTCAACCAGTGCATCAGTTTCGCACCTAATATTAAGAACTGTTTGGACCCGCATTTTTTACTCTGATCATTATGCCTTTAACAATTTATTAGAATCAAATAATCATATGTTTGAAGTTGGGTAAGTTGCGTAATATTTTTATGGTATTAAGTCAAGGCGTAAGGTTAATCTGAGTTCTATTTAACCCTTAATACTCCATTTTCTGCAACAACTATTACTTGATTCTCCAAATTATATTATATGGGCCATAAAATATAAGATCACAATCAATCATGACAAACAACCTATATCTTAGTATTATGACTTCAAAATTTCAAATAGCTAAAATCAGTGTTAGAGAAAATCTAAACACCAAACAAGTCTTGCTAAGGAAAAAGATTTTCGATTATGAATAAATTCTGTTGATGATCAACAAAGCTAGAAGCCAATCATTATAATTTAATAACAGCACAATACAGTAGGCAAAAACATTACCTGCACAGGTAATCCAACTCTATGTCTGGTCCTGATATCAAGTATTATATTCGGATTTCTGTCCCAATTTATCTCTAACTCCAATGTTATACCTTCCTCTCCATCTTCAATAATTGAAGCTCCTAAAACACATAATCAGGTGTATGTGAAATTTTCTTAAGATCGGAATCCTTCTATCCAACCACTATAAACAGTGAACTGAAAGCAATCACTTGTGATTGAAGACGAATCAAATTACATACCTGTAGTGTTATCGTTAATTTCTTCATCACTGATCTAGTATTCTGGCTCCATTGCTTCGTATTCTGGTTCCATTGCTTCGTATTCTGGTTCCATTGCTTCGTATTCTGGTTCCATTGATTAATTGATTGTACAATTGATTAGCCGGAGTGAAACGAATGTCAAACAATTCGCCGGAGTGAAACGAATATCAAGCAAATCGCCGGAGTGAATGAAGATTACGTGATCGAACGTTGTGATTAAGCAATTTGTCGGAAGTTTTAAAGCAATTGGAGTGAACGATTCGTAGGGTTTAGGGTTTTAATCGCCATCGTCGTTCTCAGACCGATCCGTAATCTGAGACCTGTAATGTGTTTTTGTTTAAAATATGTAAAATGATGATATTACCTTCCTTTGTTATTTGTTGTGTTAATCTTGTTCATTGATCTCATTTGATCCAAGTGCTGAAAATGATCCCTTGGATTTTAACCTTTTCTTTGGTTTCTTTGGATTACAACTCTGCGTATATTTAAGTAAAAATATTTCTCTTTCTCGAATGACCTAAAAAGGGAAACTCTTATTCTTTTTGCTCATTTACATATTACATTTAGATAAAAAAAAATTTCCCTCTAAAATCATGTTCAAGCTACTACTGACACTGCATGTATGTACAATAAGACCACTCCTTATAGTCAATTACCCGCTAGTTATTCGTCATTACCCGTAATGAACTATAGGCACGGATTAGTTAACCGCCTTAGTTACCCGTCTTCACCATGGATTTGGCGAAAGCTATAAACTAAAAGTCGGTCCCATTTGCTGAAAAAGTGCATGTTTTAAAGGGATACTTGTATATTAATTAATATTTTTATGTCATTTAAAATTTAAAATAAATATAAAAAGAAATAAATTAATGACGTGACAGTTAAAATGAAGATGTTTTAGTCATGATAGACAGTGTTTAGTTATATGTGGCGCTGATGTGGCATGTTAAGTTGATGAATTGTTTAGTTACGATAGAGAGTGGTCTAAAAAGTAGATAAATAAATACATGATACTCGTATATAACGTCTTAAATTTTTACATTAAGAAGTTATAAAAGTTTATAAAAATATTACTAATTATTTATATATAATTACTCTTATGGAATAAAATCAAATATCGATATTGAAGTTTACATTTATTTGATGATAGCAAATAGTAACTCGTAAAAAATATGAGCGATGTTTGATGCTCATTTAACATTGGAACATGGATCCTATTTTTGTACATCGGGTTAGTGTTATTTTAATTTAAATTCTAAACATTTATGTCGTGTACGATTGTACTAAATGAAAGAAGAATAAAATTCACATAACGTATGTTATATTAACAACCCCTTTGAACGTAACCCCATTAGGCATTTGTGCTTACGTGTGCTAAAACGACCCTCAGAGACCCAAGAGATGCACGAGTCGAGTGCACGTTACAACTGGAGTGACAAACGCTCCTCACAAGCTAAATCAGTGGACTAACCGGGTATCTCAACGTTTCAATTAAAAAAATCATGTTGGGAGATAATAGTTAGTTACCACTTTGAGCTTATAAGGGACTCATAGTATTTTTCTCTATCCGATGTGGGATGGACTGTTACAAACTCTCCACTTAAATTCCTGACATCCTCGTTAGTCTGAATCATAATCTCAAGATCACCCATGTCTACGGCGTCTAAACTCATCGCCATCATTGAGGTTTGCCCCATCATCCCGAACGGCAGATGAGAGGATATGATACTAACTGAAACGACCCTCAGATCATTCCCAAGAAATGAACGAGTTGTGTGCCCGTCATAACTCAAGAGACAATCGCCTCTCACTTGTTAAAACAGTGGACTAACTAGGTATCTTAAGGATCGAACTAAAAACTATATGGAGATAATAGTTAGTCACCTCTTTGAGCTTATAAGGGACTCACAATATATTTCTTTATCCGATATGGGAAGGATTATTACATGTACATATCTGTAAATGATATGAAGTTCCATCTACATATTGCGAGTAAACTATAGTTCGGCTGTGAATACCAACGTTTGAGGTGATAATAATGGATCCCATATTTATGAAGTCAATTTAATTTGCACTTGATTCTTTCGATTTGGCTCGTGCTCTTGCCCTTGTTCTTACTGTGTGCGCGGAGACTCATGCCTCAATTGATTCTGAGTCGAAGATGGAAGCTCCTTCGAGTTTTCCCACTCCCGAAGTTTGAAATAGATGGTTTGGCTAATGATCTTGAGGTTTTGAAGAGTAATCGACGTTCGTCTTGCGTTAGTAAAGTGTGCGAGTTGGAATGCGAAAAATATAAAAAAATTGTCAACGACAACTTCTTGGCTCATTCAGCATCGATTGGCATGTTTTCGGGGTCCCGAGTTCAAACAAAAAGAGTGCTTTTGGTGCCGATTCGAGTGCCCATAAGAACTTGGTCTTCTTTTATATTGACATCCCCGATTGTCCTATTTTTATTTTTGATGTTGAGGGTGTTGTCGATGGAGTTGAGCAAGTTGAGAATTGCTAGGATCTTGTAACGGGTCCACTGGATTCGGACGTTTGAATAAGGCGTGTTTAACATAAGGTAAAAAGGTTGGTGTTATTGATTTTCCAAATTGTCCCAGGATGATGTATTGTCTCCAGTCGACTAGCATTTTGTGGATCATGGTCAGCTAAAAAAAGACAAAGTGGATTTTAATGTGTTTGTGAGTAACTAGAGGGAGGGGGTGAATAGTTACTTAATACGATTTTTAAAACTTTTTCGATGATCAATAAGATTTGAACAATACTTGATCACCTTAATCAACTCAAACCAATGTGTGTGTGTTTATGTTTGTAATAATGCGGAATGTAAAGTAAAGAACATAAACATAATGATTTATAGTGGTTCGAGTGGATGTTAACTAATCCACCTTAATCCACTCCCCGATTCACTAATAGGGATTTCTTGCTTCACTAAGCACCTTTCTCCAAATCCGGTGGAGATCCCATTTACAAGCCTTGTACTTCTTCTTAGACAACAAACCTAATCCTTCTATCCCTTTGAAGGATCACCTCCAACTTAGATTAACTTGTCTTCACCTTGGACAAGTACTAATCCCCAATGAGATTAATCAACTCCCTAGTTCCCTTCAAGGAAGATGATAGCTAAGTTAGCATATACTTCTAATTACTAAGTAAAAAGACTCACCCTTTTTCAGTGATAACAATCCTAAGACAATTCTAAGGATTAATACAACACTATGCAAACTTACAAAGATAAGAATTTGAAAGTAAGTTTACAAACACCCCTTTTATAATCTATGAGATTATAAAACTTTTCTTGCTTATCACAAACATATGTATGAATGTTATGTTCTTGTGATTCTCTGATGATTTTGAGTTGTAGCATGCAAGAAGTCCAAGTCTTCAAAGTTTTCCAAGCCTTGCTATTTATATGGAGAGATAAAAAGGCCAGCCATGTCTGAGGCTTGACCTACGGTCGACCGTGGGTCGACCGCACACGGTTCAGTCCAAAATATATATCTGTTGTATAGCCGTTTGAATCAGTTTTGAACATCACTCTTTGGACACTTTATGTGATGACCCGGAAATTTCCGACCAAATTTAAACTTAATCTTTACATAATTTCGACACGATAAGCAAAGTTTGTTAAGTTGAATCTCAAAAATCTTAAAATGTGTTCATACATTCCTTTGACTTCGACCAATCCCAACGATTCACGAACAATTGATTGTAAATAAATATGTGTATATATGTGTGTGTGTGTGTATATATATATATATATATATATATATATATATATGTAAGTACATAAAATATAAATGAAACATTAAAATTAAATATGTGAATTAAGTTATAAGATAATTAAGTTATAATTAAAATGAATATATACACAGATATATGATTTCTATAATCATTATTATTAGTACAACTATTATTAATAGACATTATTATTATTAATGTTATTAGTATTCTATTAATATTAATATTGGTATTAGTATTATATTAATATCATTATCAATGTTATTATTAATATTACTATGAATATTATCATTAAGAACTATTATTATCAGTATTATTATTATTTATTTGTCATTCTTATTAATAAATTATTATTAATGTTATTAGTATTACTATTTTTTTTATATATAATATTATTGATATTTTTTTATCATTATCATAAATTGTATTATTATTATTTATATATTTATTATTAGTACTAATATTATTATTAATACAGGTATATATTTATTAATACAAATTATAAACCAGATACATATACTTATACATACACCAAGTACGGATATATATATATATATATATATATATATATATATATATATATATATATATATATATACGTATACGTATAGATAATACAGACGTATAAATGCACATATATATATATAATTACAAAAACAATTAAATACAAAAATCTGTTAGAAAGCAATATCTGATCTGCTTAAATTGTCGGTCCAATTGGAATTCTCAATCACGATCCCGAATCAAGAAAATTGTGTATTATATATCTGGATTATGCTTTTGAGAAGGAGTTAAACAAATAAATACAAAATCAGTTTTCGTTCACTATCTACTTTTAATCTTTTGTTTCCTGATTTGAAGTTGATGTCGAGACACATTGTTCCATTTAATTCATTCAGGAATTGGTTATCGAAACATCCAAATTTTTATCAATCACGAACACTTTCCACATCCCTTACTCGATCGAGAGTAAAAACAGAAATCATAAAATCAAGCTTATCCCTCTCTTTTTCAACAAACCCACCATCGAATGATCCCAATACACCACCGGCATCCTCAATTTCCTCGTTAATTACCAACTTACCTTTATTTCCTTTTCATTGTGTAAGAACACACTTCTTCTTCTTCTTTTCTGTTTCACCACAAACCGGCCACCATATAAATCACCAACCACGAGCCACCCTCGGTTGTGCTACTGTTTTCCTAGTTCAACCGTCATCTGAACCATCATTAAACTGCTCGCTAACTGCTGCTATCGTTTGCTCCTGTTCACGCATGCTACCACCCACAACCACTGCATCTCTTCCTCTCTCTCTCTCTCTCTCTCTCTCTCTCTCTCTCTCTCTCTCTCTCTCTCTCTCTCTCTCTCTCTTTTCATCTTCAACCTCAAAACACCATCATCTTCGCGTGTTATATTTTCTTTCTTTCTTCTATCGACAGCCGCAAGTCACCACCACCACCACAAATGAGAACCGTTTAGTTCCTGAAAACAAATAATTATGTTCAAAGATTGAACTTATCAAACTGCAACTACCATACTTCAATATCGATGCTAAACTGCTACTGCTAAGTGTATTCTTCTGTTCTCGCTGTATTACACAAGCCGCCTGTTTCACTTCTTTTCCTTCTTCTCGATTTAAACTATTCTGGTCACCAATTACAAATTGTTAACCTCGTTTTTTTTTTCTACTCAACCCACCAACCACTACTGCTTTTGGTTTTCTATTTTATAAACAATAATGTAGCTTTATGATAGTGGATGTTGAGGTAATGATGAGGAGATCATAAAGTGTGCAAAAAGATAAGAAGGTGATTGATTAGCTATAAACCGTTAGGTATTATCCATCTGGAATCCATCGAACACATATATTTTTTTTTTGGTCTTTTTCCTATCGTGGCCAATTAAACCTTCAACCAAAACCCAACAATCCTTTTTGGGTCATTTAAATCTGTATTAGGTTTGGGCCGTGATTTTTGGCCTGATAACTATTATAATCTTTTCTTGGGCCTGTAACATAAATACCACAAGCCTGATCCACTAGCAATCAGGCCTACAAACCCTTCCTACTCTTGCTCGATCTCTTTTGGATACAGTAGCGATAACACGTAATTTTGGTGATGGAAGGATAAAGCTGATATGCATGATGATTTATGTATGATAAGTTGATGATGACGAGTGATGATGATTGATGATAAATAACATTATTCCTCAAGAAAGACAAGCTTTTAGTTGCAGTTGTCCTATTTACAAGTAATATTCGTTTAAATAATAAAAACGAACATATATTTCATAGCATTATTCCTCAAGAAAGACAAGCTTTTAGTTGCAGTTGTCCTATTTACAAGTAATATTCGTTTAAATAATAAAAGGTAAAGACAAAAGACAGATTCGAAGAATTGAAGACGCAAACGACCAAAAAGCTCAAAAGTACAAAATACAATCAAAGTGGTTCCAATTATTGATGAGAAACGTCTCAAAATTACAAGAATACAAGATTCGAAACACAAAATACAAGATATTAAATTGTACGCTTGGACGTTCGAAAATCCGGAACCGGGACCAGAGTCATCTCTCAACGCTCGACGCAACGGACTAAAAATTACAAGTCAACTATGCACATGAATATAATATAATATATAATTAATTCTTAAAATTAATATATATATTATATTATATTATATAATCCGTCGGCAAGCTAGGAGCCAAACTTGTGTGAGCTGGAATCCACAGCTCCGCACTCGCGGAGCTTTGAAGACCAAAAAGGCCGCACTCGCGGAGCCCAAAAAGTCAGAAATCCACATTTAAAAGGCCGAGCATTCGGCCGAATTTTACACATCTTTTTCTCATTCATCATACATAAAATATATATATATATATATATATATATATATATATATATATATATATATATATATATATATATATATATATATATATATATATATTTATATTTTAATTTTAATTTTAATTTTAAATCCTAATAATAAGGGTATGTTAGCGAATGTTGTAAGGATGCAAGTCGAAATTCTGTCCGTGTAACGCTACACTATTTTTAATCATTGTAAGTTATGTTCAACCTTTTTACATTAATGTCTCGTAGCTAAGTTATTATTATGCTTATTTAAAACGAAGTAATCATGATGTTGGGCTAATTACTAAAATTGGGTAATTGGGCTTTGTATCATAATTGGGGTTTGGACAAAAGAACGACACTTGTGGAAATTAGACTATGGGCTATTAATGGGCTTTATATTTATTTAACTAAATGATAGTTTGTTAATTTTAATATAAAGATTTACAATTGGACATACCTATAAATAACCATATACACTCGATCGGACACGATGGGCGGGATATTTATATGTACGAATAATCGTTCATTTAACCGGACATGGGAATGGATTAATAGTCGATGGAATTATTAAAACAGGGGTGAAATTATATACAAGGACACTTGGCATAATTGATAACAAAGTATTAAAACCTTGGGTTACACGCAGTCGATATCCTTGTGTAATTATTAAACAAAGTATTAAGACCTTGTTACAGTTTAAGTCCCCAATTAGTTGGAATATTTGACTTCGGGTATAAGGATAATTTGACGAGGACACTCACACTTTATATTTATGACTGATGGACTGTTATGGACAAAAACCAGACGGACATATTAAATAATCCAGGACAAAGGACAATTAACCCATGGGAATAAACTAAAATCAACACGTCAAACATCATGATTACGGAAGTTTAAATAAGCATAATTCCTTTATTTTCATATTTAATTGCACTTCTAATTATCGCACTTTTATTTATTGTCATTATATTTAATTGCACTTTTAATTATCGCACTTTTTAATTATCGCAATTTTATTTCATCGCACTTTTATTTATTGCAATTTCATTATCGTTATTTACTTTACGCTTTAAATTAAGTCTTTTATTTATTTAATATTTTACATTAGGTTTTAACTGCGACTAAAGTTTTAAAATCGACAAACCGGTCATTAAACGGTAAAAACCCCCTTTTATAATAATAATATTACTTATATATATTTGTATTTTTATAAATTAAAACTAACATAGCGTTAAGCTTTGTTTAAAAGATTCCTTGTGGAACGAACCGGACTTACTAAAAACTACACTACTGTATGATTAGGTACACTGCCTATAAGTGTTGTAGCAAGGTTTAAGTATATCCATTCTATAAATAAATAAATATCTTGTGTAAAGTTGTATCGTATTTAATAGTATTTCATTGTAAAATATAAGCTATTTCATATACACCTTGCACGACATCAAGTATTTTTGGCGCCGCTGCCGGGGAACTTAAACGCCGAAAGCGCAACGCTAATGATATAAAAAAAATAATAATAATAATATAATTTTGTAAAAGTTTTTATTAAGTCTTTCAAGTAAAAATATAAGTTTTTAAAAAAATATATAAAAAGTATAAAAATACAAAAAGAGTTTGTTAAAAAAATATAGAAAGTTAAAAAGTATTTTTATTTTTGAGTTTAAATATAAGTATTTTATTGTTTTATATAAATATTTATTTATATTTATATATATATTTTATATTTATAGAAAAACAGAAATTTAAAAAAAAAATGAACCTGTAAAAATCGACCCCTTTCTCAGCTGAAATTGAACCCTCCGCGACTCGTGGAGGTTTTGAACTGGGACTATCCGCACTCGCGGAGTTCTTCTGACAGGCCACAGTCAACCCTAAAACAGCATTAATTACGGAGTATATATTATTATTATTATTAATTAAACCCTAATTAGGGTATTATTATTATTATTATATAATTTAGTTTTTATTATTATTTTGTATTATTTAATTTAAATAGTTTAAATAATTTATAAAATTAATAATTTTATAAAATAAATAATATAAAAATAATATTTTTATAAAAATTGTACTTTTTACAACTTTTAGTATATTTTTATATTTTGTCTTTTTTTTATACGTTTTAGCGTAATATTTGTATTTTTCGCTCGTTTTTAGTTTTAATCCATAGTTTTTGCCATAGTTATTTTTATTTCTAGATTTTTAGGCTTTGCCGTAAAATTCCTTAAGTGCTTTTTCTTTAGACTAAGATTTAGGTGCTTTAAAATTTTGCGACGCCTTTTTAAGTTTTAGTACCTTTTTAAGTTATTGCCATTTGGGATATAGTATTTCTTTTAAGCTTTAATATTTTTAGACACAACTTTTAATTTTTAAGTTTTTAGTTCCTTTTTAAGTTTCGACGCGCTACTTTCTTATTTTTATTTTTCGACGCCTTTTACCTATGTATCAATTATCACTCCAATTAGTAATCTCAATTTGCAATTTTAATTTTAAGTTAGTGATAATAATAAGGTTGGGTTAGTCGAGTGTTTTAAAAGTTTTATAAGTCACTCTTTTTCTTTCTTATTTCTCCAATTTTTATACCGACGCGCTCTTTTTCTTTCTTATTTCTCGCAATTCTAGTTTTAGGACATAGATTTTTATTCTATTTCTTTTCTAAAATTTCTTAAAATTACGAAAATTTATTTTAAGTGGTTAAATTGATAGACATCAAAATTTTCTGGTTCGTAGTAATAGTTGGATTTGTACGTGGACCGGGTTATTGGAGCCAAACAGTACTCAATTATATTGAGACCAAACGAATCCTGCCCCTCTGCTGCATCTTTTGGCTATTCGAAACGTGGGCAAAATCAGAAAAGTCTATTAATTGGATAACTTATATAATTTTTTCTTTCTTTTTAAAACACTAATAGGATATTCAGTGAATGCACCGAGCAAAACGTTCACCACCTTTTGTACGTTCACCTCCGGTAACTCGATCAAGACATCTAGCAAATATTGTCGCCGTTGATTTTTCTTTAGAATCGTCATCCAGTCGACCAAGTACTCCAATTTAAATTTCCGATAATCCATTTTTTGAACCCGACCTCACAATTGAGAATCCGGAGAATATTCAGGGATGATTCATAGATCCTGAACCATTAATTTTTCCTCCGGAACCACCAATCATTCAAACAGAGATTGTTGAGGAACGAACCATTAAATCAAAATCCTCTAGTGATTCAGATTCAACAAATTCAATCATGGAGAATCTGGAACCTTTAAGTATGGAAGACCGAATGAGAGCTAAACGCACTGGCCAAGGTCACGCAATTACTCATACAGACATTAATGCGCCAGATTATGAAATCAAAAGACAAATTCTACACATGGTGACTAATCAATGCCAATTTAGTGGTACGCCGAAGGAAGATCCAAATGAACATCTTCGTACCTTTAATAGGATCTGCACTCTATTTAAAATAAGAGAAGTTGAAGATGAACAGATATATCTCATGTTATTTCCCTGGACTTTAAAGGGAGAAGCCAAAGATTGGTTGGAATCGTTACCTGAAGGGGCGATTGATACATGGGACGTTTTAGTTGAAAATTTTCTTAAACAATTCTTTCCGGCATCCAAAGCCGTAAGACTTCAAGGAGAAATTGTTACGTTCACACAGAAGCCAAATGAAATTCTATATGAGGCGTGGACAAGATTTGGAAAGTTATTGAGAGGATGTCCGCAACATGGTTTAGACACTTGTCAAATAGTACAAATATTCTACCAAGGATGCGACATCACTACAAGGAAAGACATAGACATAGCAGTTGGTGGTTCTATTATGAAGAAAACAGAAACTGATGCTTACAAAATTATTGATAACACTGCTTCCCACTCACATGAGTGGCACCAAGAAAAAGATATCGTTAGATCATCTAAAGCAGCTAGAGCCGATTCTAGCCATGACTTAGATTCCATTTCCGCAAAGATAGATGCTGTCGAGAGACGAATGGAAAAGATGACTAAGGATATACACTCAATACGAATTAGTTGTGAGCAGTGTGGAGGACCACATTTGATAAAAGATTGTCTCAGTATTGAACTAACAATGGAACAAAGAGAGAATGTTTCATATCTAAACCAAAGGCCTGAAAATAATTATCAGAATAATTATCAACCGTCAAGACTGATTTACAATCAAAACCAGAATTATAACCGAAATATTCCATACAACAACCAACAAGGTCCTAGTAATCAACAAGTATCCAATAATACTTACAATCAGCAAAGACCTAATTTTCAAAACAAACCACCACAAACCGATGATAAAAAGCCGAATTTAGAAGATATGATGACGAAGCTAGTTGACTCTCAAACTCAATTTTTCACATCTCAGAAGCAAACCAATGAACAAAATGCTCAAGCATTTAGAAATCAACAAGCTTCTATTCAAAATCTGGAACAAGAAGTAAGTAACCTAGCAATGTTAATAGGTGAAAGAAAACCGGGAAGTCTACCTAGTGATACAAATGCTAACCCCCGGAATGAAACAGCTAAAGCTATTACCACAAGAAGTCGTACAACACTTAAACCACCTGAAATACCTGTAATTTCTGATGAAGCTATTCCTACTCCACAAGAACCACAACCTGAACAAGATAAGGAAAAAGAACCGGTAGTTGAAAAGGTTAATGAAGATAACACAGTTAAGGCTAAACCTTATGTTAAACCATACCAACCACCACTTCCTTACCCGAGTAAAATGAGAAAAGAGAGACTTGAAGCCGAGCAATCCAAATTCTTGGATATGTTTAAACAGATAAATGTAAATCTTCCTTTCATTGATGTAATTTCAGGAATGCCTAGATATGCTAAATTTCTGAAAGATCTAATCTCAAATAGAAAGAAAATGGAAGAAATCTCGGTCGTTACTATGAATGCTAATTGTTCAGCAGTGCTGTTGAATAAGATACCAGAAAAATTATCTGATCCAGGAAGTTTCACAATTCCATGTTTTCTAGGTAGTCTTAGTTCAATAGAAGCATTGGCAGACTTAGGTGCTAGTATAAATTTAATGCCGTATTCACTATACACTAAACTAGACCTTGGAGAATTGAAACCAACACGAATAAGCATACAACTAGCCGATAGATCAGTAAAATATCCTAGAGGGATAATGGAGAACATGCTAGTTAAAGTTGGTACTTTAGTATTTCCAGTAGATTTTGTTGTTCTGGACATGGAAGAAGATTCTCAAGTTCCTCTCATATTAGGAAGACCATTCTTAAACACGGCTAAAGCAATGATAGACGTGTTCGGTAAGAAACTTACCCTAAGTATAGAGGACGAGAGTGTTACCATTTCTGTTGATAGAGCAATGCAACAACCGCAATCTGCAGATGATACATGTTATTATATTCAAACTATAGAATCACATGCAGAATTGTTAGAAGAATTTCCAGAATTACAAGGAACAGAAGAATGTTCTTTAGGAGAAGGAACTGAACCAATTGATGAAACTGAAATGTTAGCTACACTTATGGCTAATGGATATGAACCAACAACAGAAGAAATTCAAATGCTAAAAGAAGAAGACAGATATCGATATAAATCATCGATAGAAGAACCTCCGACATTAGAGTTAAAGCCACTTCCAAACCATTTGGAATACGCTTATTTACATGGTGAATCTGAATTACCTGTAATAATATCGTCTTCCCTTACTGAAAATGAAAAATCTCAACTCATTTCTATGCTAAAAGCTCATAAACCAGCTATTGCATTGAAGATTCATGATATTAAAGGAATAAGTCCTTCGTATTGCACACATAAAATCCTTATGGAAGAAGGTCATAAAACATATGTGCAACGCCAACGAAGACTAAATCCTAATATGCAAGATGTTGTGAAGAAAGAAATTATTAAACTGCTAGATGCAGGTTTAATTTATCCAATTTCTGATAGTCCATGGGTAAGCCCAGTTCAATGCGTGCCTAAGAAGGGTGGCATGACTGTCTTTACAAATGAGAAAAATGAGCTTATTCCTACTAGGACTGTAACAGGATGGCGTGTATGTATTGATTATAGAAAATTAAATGACGCCACCAGAAAAGATCACTTTCCCTTACCTTTCATTGATCAAATGTTGGAAAGATTAGCCGGAAATAGTTACTATTATTTTCTTGATAGTTTTTCCGGATACTTTCAAATTCCAATAGCACCCGAGGATCAAGAGAAAACCACATTCACGTGCCCTTATGGTACTTTTGCTTACAAACGCATGCCATTTGGACTTTGCAACGCCCCTGCAACCTTTCAAAGGTGCATGATGGCAATTTTTCACGACATGATAGAAGAATGCATGGAAGTTTTCATGGATGACTTTTCAGTCTTCGGTGATACATTTGAATCATGTCTAGTTAATCTTGAACTAATGCTTATTAGATGCGAACAATCAAATCTAGTACTTAATTGGGAGAAATGTCATTTCATGGTTAAAGAAGGCATCGTTCTTGGACATAAAATTTCAAAGGAAGGAATTGAAGTGGATAGAGCTAAAGTAGATGTAATTACTAAACTTCCACATCCCACCAATGTTAGAGGAGTTAGGAGTTTTCTAGGGCATGCCAGTTTTTACCGACGTTTCATAAAAGATTTTTCTAAAATTGCCACTTGTGATGACCCGAAAATTTTTGACTTATTTAAACCAATTCTCTATACGATTTATTATTTTAACACGCTAAACAAAGTCTGTTAGACTGAGTCTCAAAATTTTAGAACTGTTTCATATATACAATTACCTTTGATTACTCTCGACGATTCATGAACAATTATATGTATGTATATATATATGTACAAGTAAAAACCCTATTTGCTACAGTAAAACACTATTTGCTACAGTAAACCACTATTTGCTACAGTAAAACACTATTTGCTACAGTGAAACACTATTTGCTACAGTGAAACCGTATTTTGCTACAGTGCTACAGTGAAATTCGGGTTTTAAATCACTTTAAGCTAAGGAAATATTGGGTATTGTTCGGGGTATTGTTCTTGAATCCAAGGCCAACCATACAGTCGTCTACCATCATTACGTCTACGAAATTTGCCTACAATATTGAGTCTCAATATTGAACTGTGAGTTTATAGTCTCCCTTTTTAAATACTTTAAATATTTTTGGGCTGAGAATATATGCAATTTATTTTAAACGCGATAAGACACAAGTACATACTAAATTCTACACTGAGTTAAACCGAAAATCCCTTAGCTTTGGTAACTAGTAGCTGCCAGTACATAGGATATGGACTGGTGGGCGCGAATAATTGTATATGGATCCATAGGGCTTGACATCCCCGTCCGAGCTAGAGCACTAGCCTTTTAACGGACGTATGTTATTTGAGTTTAAGACACGTTGGTTTGCGTGTATTAAAACGAATGGGGTAATTATCACTATAGCGTTAAGTTTAATTACCAGGGTGCTCTGTTACGTAGAATCTATTGATAAACTTTTGATGAAATCTTGTGGTCTATCTTTATATATGTTTATGACTCGAGCAATTAAACCTATAACTCACCAACATTCGTGTTGACTTTTTAGCATGTTTTATTCTCAGGTCCTTAGAATGCTTCCGCTGTGATGTGCTTGTTGCCTGCATGGAGTCTCTCATGCTTTGTACAAAGTTTATTGCATTCAAAATAAAACTGCGTTGTGTAATAAATAATTGGACTGTGATGTCAACCTGTAAATTAAAGACTTATGTATTTCGGGGTTTTGCTTATACCTAAGCACTCGCCCACATGTTTATAACTTTCTATGTTTAGAAAGTTACTTATTTTAATGAATGCAATATTTTATCAAAACGTATCATATAGAGGTCAAAACCTCACTGTGGAATCAATGATTAATGTGCCGCGTCAATAGCGATTTTGACGGGTCGTTACAGTTGGTATCAGAGCTTGAGGTCATAGGGAACCAGAAATTACATTATTGTGTTTAACTGGTAATTGTTAGGATGCATTAGTGAGTCTGGACTATGACCATATCTGTTTTTCCTGATTTTTGCTTATTATTTGGTCAAAAACATTATATGTGATATATTTATATGCTAACGTAATTGTTGTTTCAATTATGTGATAGATGACTTCTTCTAATCCTATCATTTTGTACGACTCGGAATCGGACACTGAATCTATTCTATCCACAACTGAAAAGGGCGTTCCAATACCTATTAAAGAAGAAATTGTGTTAGCCGGGGAATCTCAACTCCCGGTAAACCCAGAGGAGGTTCCAGCTCCACCCAGCTTTAGTTTTCCGGAGCCACAATATCGTTGGCATGGACCCATGATCCCTGGAGTAAAAGAGGATCGTCCATTTCTAAACAAATATGGACATTGGTCCAGATATACCGCCGACGGGCGGGTTGTGCCGATTACGCCTGGCAGATTTCGGTTCATGACCACCGGTACATATTCTTGCAGTTCGTCATCATATTCTCCTACACATGACTCAGACAGTTCGTCATCAGACGAGATCAGTAAGGAGGAGGATTTCGCTAATGAAATAAAAGAGATCACTAAGGAGAAATTCCAACTTGCTATAGATAATAAAAACAACCACAATAATAAAATGTCCTTAATTATTAAAAAGGAACAGGACCATTCGATCCGTAACCACCCTTATTGTATTAAACCCACTGAGGCAACGGGTACCTCAAAACCCCAACTAAAAATAAAATACACTGCCAGAATGTCTGTCGGACCATGTGCACACAAACAATTGGCAGAGAGAACCAAATGGGAAGAAGTTTCTGATAGTTCTGAATGAACGACCTCGCAACCATAAATCTTCCATGCGCTATTTTATTGCTTATGTGTGCTACTCTATCTTGTTATATAAAATAAGCATATGTAAAATATCAGTATTGTATGGTATTGTATTATTTTGGTTTATTAATAATAAATGCATGGAATGATTATTTGTATTATTACTACTTCTTATTATTATTATTATTACATAATAATGTAGTAACTCGCTATAATTTTTTATAGTGGAATATTATTAGGATTTTAGTAGTTAATTCCTTGTACTAGCTATTATGTATGAACTTAACGGGTAGGTAATACCCTAGAAATAATTATAAAATGCTAATAAGAAGAAAAGGCTTTTATAATAATTGGTTCATATTATTAATATGCTACGATTAACTATTGACAACTCATTTTACCTATAATATTCTATATGATTAAATTATATCTGTTGTGTTTATTGAAGAAACATGTCTCAAATGTCGGATGCTGAGTTTGAGCAACTAGTCGAGAAACGTGTGAATGAAAGAATTGCTGCAACCGAAGCAGCAAAAGCAACAGCCGAAGCAGCAGCCAAAGCAGCAGCCTTAAACACAAACTCACGAAACGGATGCTCATACAAAACTTTTCAAGGATGCAAACCACAGACGTTTAGTGGAACCGAGGGACCAGTCGGTCTAACCCGATGGTTTGAAAAGATGGAGTCCGTTTTCAAAATCAGTAATTGTGCGAACGGAGACAAGTCAAAGTATGCTTCGTGCACGTTGCAAGATGGTGCACTTACTTGGTGGAACAATTATGCTAAAGCAGAAGGAATAGATACGGCATATGATATCTCTTGGGAAGAACTGAAAAAGATGCTAATCGAGGAGTACTGTCCTCGAAACGAGATCAGAAAAATGGAATCTGAGTTACGTAATCTGAAGGTTATCGGCGCGAATCTCAATAACTATGAAAAGCGTTTCATGGAACTAGCCTTGTTGTGTCCCGAATTGGTGCCAAACGAGAAGCGAAAGATAGAAATGTATATTGACGGTTTATCGATCAATATCAAAGGAAATGTTACATCGTCCAAACCAAATACGATGCAGGAAGCCATGACAATGGCACACCAACTCATGGACCAGATCACAGAGAGTTCGATTAAGGCACCAATTACCGAAGTCAAGACAACTGAAGGAAAGAGGAAATGGGAAGACTATAAGGGCAAAAGTACTCACCTGAAGAAACAAGAAACTTTTAAAGGTAAACAAGATGGGGCAACTGCAAGTCCAAACTATAAGGGACCTCATCCATTCTGCAAAAGATGTTACACACATCATGCAGGCTATTGCCAAGTGGTCTGTGATAAGTGCAACAAGAAAGGACATGTGGCGAAAGATTGTTATGCCACCGTTTCTGAAGTAAAGACAAAACTGACCGATGTCAAGAAATGTTTTGGGTGCGGGAAGTCTGGTCACTTTATAAATCAATGCCCTGATAAGGAGAAGAACAAAGAACCCGCACGTGGGAGGGCATTTAATGTTAGTGCCAGTAAAGCACGTGAGGATCCTAATCTTGTCACGGGTACGTTTACCGTTAATAATCAACTAGCTTCTATTATGTTTGATACGGGTGCTGATAGAAGTTATATGTGTAAAGACTTTAGTTTTAAACTAAAATGTGCATCATTACCTCTAGACGATAAATATACTATTGAATTAGCTAATGGTAAACTGATAAAAGCCGATAAAATTTGCCATGGTTGCGAAATGAATCTCGCTGGTGAAACCTTCAAAATCGATTTGATACCCGTAGAATTAGGAAGTTTTGACGTAATCGTTGGCATGGACTGGATGTCCAAAACAAGAGCGGAAGTTGTTTGCGCTGAGAAAGCAATTCGCATCCCTCGTAAGGATGAAACGTCATTAATGATTTATGGGGAGAAGAGCAACTCAAAGCTGAACTTTATCAGCTGTATGAAGGCCCAGAAACTTATAAGAAAAGGTTGTTATGCTATTTTGGCACATGTAAAGAAGATCGATACTGAAGAAAGAAGCATTAATGACATGCCGGTTGTAAGAGAATATCCCGGAGTATTTCCAGAAGAATTACCGGGGCTACCTCCACACAGATGTGTAGAATTCCAGATTGATCTCATATCAGGAGCTGCACCTGTAGCCCGATCTCCATATAGACTTGCACCTTCAGAAATGCAAGAATTACAAGACCAGTTGCAAGAATTATCGGACCGTGGATTTATTCGTCCTAGTTTTTCACCTTGGGGTGCTCCTATTCTGTTCGTCAAGAAGAAGGATGGATCTATGAGAATGTGCATAGATTACCGAGAATTAAACAAATTAACGATCAAGAATCGGTACCCATTACCGAGGATTGATGATTTGTTTGATCAATTGCAAGGATCAAGTGTTTATTCCAAGATTGATCTACGCTCCGGATATCATCAGCTGAGAGTGAAGGAAGAAGATGTTCCTAAAACCGCGTTCAGAACCCGTTACGGTCACTATGAATTTCTAGTCATGCCTTTTGGATTGACTAATGCTCCAGCAGTATTCATGGATCTAATGAATCGCATCTGTAGACCGTATTTAGACAAATTTGTCATTGTTTTTATCGACGACATATTGATTTACTCGAAGAATAAGGAAGAACATGAGCAACACTTAAGACTGGTACTAGAGATACTCAAGAAAGAAGAATTGTACGCAAAATTTTCGAAGTGTGATTTCTGGTTACAAGAAGTACAATTTTTGGGACATGTTGTCAGTAAACATGGAATTAAAGTTGACCCTGCCAAGATCGAAGCCATTAGTAAATGGGAAACACCGAAGACTCCAACACAAATCCGCCAATTCTTAGGTCTTGCTGGTTACTACCGAAGATTCATTCAAGATTTCTCTAGAATCGCCAAACCCTTAACTTCATTGACTCAAAAGGGAAAGAAGTATGATTGGTCCACGGAACAGGAATCCTCATTCCAGTTATTAAAGAAGAAGTTAACGTCTGCACCCATTTTGTCATTACCGGAAGGAAATGATGATTTCGTGATCTATTGTGATGCTTCACGCCAAGGTTTAGGATGTGTATTAATGCAACGCACAAAAGTTATCGCATATGCCTCACGACAACTAAAAATTCATGAAAAGAACTATACGACACACGATTTGGAACTTGGAGCTGTAGTTTTTGCACTCAAAATATGGAGACACTATCTATATGGCACCAAGTGTACAGTGTACACCGACCATAAGAGTCTTCAGCATATTTTTGATCAAAAACAACTCAATATGAGACAACGTCGCTGGGTAGAGCTGTTAAACGATTACGATTGTGAAATCCGTTACCACCCCGGAAAGGCTAATGTTGTAGCTGATGCCCTAAGTCGAAAAGAAAGAGTAAAACCTCTTAGGGTCCGAGCTTTGAATATTACAATTTGTACCGATCTCACAAAGCAAATTCAAGCAGCACAGTTAGAAGCTTTAAAAGAAGAAAACGAAAAAGGCGAAATGAGCAAAGGGTTAGAAAAACAACTTGAAGTAAAAGCCGATGGAACCCTGTATTTTGCTGGTAGGATATGGGTACCAAAACATGGTAACCTAAGGCAACTAGTACTGGATGAAGCACACAAAACGAGGTACTCAATTCACCCAGGAAACGGGAAAATGTACCACGATCTCAAGAAGTTTTATTGGTGGCCTAATATGAAGACAGAAATTGCTACTTATGTAAGCAAATGTTTGACGTGTGCAAAGGTCAAAGCTGAGCACCAAAAGCCGTCAGGATTACTGCAACAACCGGAAATTCCGCAGTGGAAATGGGAAAGAATAACCATGGATTTCATTACGAAATTGCCAAGGACTACAAGTAGTCATGATACTATTTGGGTGATAGTTGATCGTCTAACTAAATCAGCTCACTTTCTACCAATAAAGGAGACAGACAGTATGGAGAAATTAGCACGCCTATATTTGAAGGAAGTAGTTTCCAGGCATGGTGTACCCATCTCTATCATATCTGATCGCGACACTCGATTCACATCACGTTTCTGGCAGTCATTACAAAAAGCATTGGGAACTCGATTAGATATGAGCACCGCTTATCACCCACAGACAGATGGTCAAAGTGAAAGAACAATACAAACATTGGAAGACATGTTACGGGCATGCGTGATTGACTTTGGAACCAGTTGGGATCGACACTTACCGTTGGCAGAATTTTCATACAATAACAGCTATCATACGAGCATCAACGCAGCGCCATTTGAAGCACTTTACGGTAGAAAGTGCAGATCTCCTATATGTTGGAGTGAAGTAGGAGAAAGACAACTTACTGGACCAGAAATTATTCACGAAACCACCGAAAAGATCATTCAAATACAACAGCGATTGAAAACGGCCATGAGTCGCCAAAAGAGTTATGCTGATGTAAGAAGAAAACCGCTAGAATTTCAAGTGGGCGACAAAGTCATGTTGAAAGTGTCACCCTGGAAAGGCGTTGTACGATTCGGTAAAAGAGGAAAGCTAAGTCCTAGGTACGTAGGACCCTTTGAAATCACCGAAAGAATTGGAACAGTTGCTTATCGATTAAAGCTACCGCAAGAACTTAGTAGTGTTCACAACACATTTCACATGTCAAATTTGAAGAAATGTTTAGCTGAAGAGGATGTCGTAATTCCTCTTGACGAAATACGAATCAATGATAAACTCCATTTTATCGAAGAACCTGTTGAAATCATGGACCGTGAGGTCAAACAATTAAAACAAAGCAAAATACCGATAGTTAGGGTTCGTTGGAACGCAAGACGAGGACCCGAGTTTACTTGGGAACGTGAAGATCAGATGAAGCAAAAGTATCCACATTTGTTCACTGATATCGCTCATGAAACAGGTACTACTCAAAATTTCGGGACGAAATTTTCTTTAAGGGGGAGGTACTGTGATGACCCGAAAATTTTTGACTTATTTAAACCAATTCTCTATACGATTTATTATTTTAACACGCTAAACAAAGTCTGTTAGACTGAGTCTCAAAATTTTAGAACTGTTTCATATATCCAATTACCTTTGATTACTCTCGACGATTCATGAACAATTATATGTATGTATATATATATGTACAAGTAAAAACCCTATTTGCTACAGTAAAACACTATTTGCTACAGTAAACCACTATTTGCTACAGTAAAACACTATTTGCTACAGTGAAACACTATTTGCTACAGTGAAACCGTATTTTGCTACAGTGCTACAGTGAAAAACGACTTTGCTACAGTGATTTGCTACAGTAAACACTATTTGCTACAGTAAACACTATTTGCTACAGTACACTATTTGTTGCTGTAAAACACTATGAGCCTAGGTCTGCTGGTTCTGAGAGATCACAAGCTGGTACTGATTCTACTGATATTGATCAGCAACCTTCTGTTGCTGCTCACTCATCTGAACCAGCTGATGATCAAGATGCTGTGTGTTCTACAACCAGCTATTTGATGAACCAGCATCTGATTGAGCAGATTATTTGCTACAGTAAAACACTATTTGCTACAGTAACACTATTTGATGTCGACAAACTACCAAACAAAAACAGAAAAGGCGGCCATGCGATCGCATGGCAAAAACACTGAAAACTCATGCGATCGCATGAGCTACAGTAAACGAAAAAGTAATATAAATACGCCTGTTTTGCTCGACGAATTATCACATATTTTTTTCTTCAGTAATAAAAATTTATATTTAAATTATAATTATAATTTTAAATTTAAGTTTAATAATAATAAAGTATATTCGAGGGTGTTTTAATTCGGGTTTTAAATCACTTTAAGCTAAGGAAATATTGGGTATTGTTCGGGGTATTGTTCTTGAATCCAAGGCCAACCATACAGTCGTCTACCATCATTACGTCTACGCAATTTGCCTACAATATTGAGTCTCAATATTGAACTGTGAGTTTATAGTCTCCCTTTTTAAATACTTTAAATATTTTTGGGCTGAGAATATATGCAATTTATTTTAAACGCGATAAGACACAAGTACATACTAAATTCTACACTGAGTTAAACCGAAAATCCCTTAGCTTTGGTAACTAGTAGCTGCCAGTACATAGGATATGGACTGGTGGGCGCGAATAATTGTATATGGATCCATAGGGCTTGACATCCCCGTCCGAGCTAGAGCACTAGCCTTTTAACGGACGTATGTTATTTGAGTTTAAGACACGTTGGTTTGCGTGTATTAAAACGAATGGGGTAATTATCACTATAGCGTTAAGTTTAGTTACCAGGGTGCTCTGTTACGTAGAATCTATTGATAAACTTTTGATGAAATCTTGTGGTCTATCTTTATATATGTTTATGACTCGAGCAATTAAACCTATAACTCACCAACATTCGTGTTGACTTTTTAGCATGTTTTATTCTCAGGTCCTTAGAATGCTTCCGCTGTGATGTGCTTGTTGCCTGCATGGAGTCTCTCATGCTTTGTACAAAGTTTATTGCATTCAAAATAAAACTGCGTTGTGTAATAAATAATTGGACTGTGATGTCAACCTGTAAATTAAAGACTTATGTATTTCGGGGTTTTGCTTATACCTAAGCACTCGCCCACATGTTTATAACTTTCTATGTTTAGAAAGTTACTTATTTTAATGAATGCAATATTTTATCAAAACGTATCATATAGAGGTCAAAACCTCACTGTGGAATCAATGATTAATGTGCCGCGTCAATAGCGATTTTGACGGGTCGTTACACCACTCCTATGAATAAACTCCTAGAAAAGGATGCTCCATTCATCTTTTCAGATGAATGTATCAAATCTTTTAATATTTTTAAAGAAAAACTCACTAATATGATAACTCCAAATTGGAATCTACCATTTGAACTAATGTGCGATGCAAGTGATTTTGCAATGGGCGCCGTTTTAAGACAAAGGATTGAAAAACGATTGCAACCTATATATTATGCTAGTAAGACGTTACAAGGAGCACAAAAAATTATACAACTACTGAAAAAGAACTCCTTGCTATTGTCTTTGCTTTTGACAAATTTCGATCATATCTCGTTCTAGCTAAAACGGTGGTCTATACCGACCATTCTGCTCTTAGATACCTATTTTCGAAACAAGATGCTAAACCAAGATTAATCCGTTGGATCTTACTCTTACAAGAGTTCGATATTGAAATCCGAGATAAAAGAGGAGCAGAAAATCTCGCCGCTGATCATCTTTCTCATCTTGAAAATCCCGAATTAGAAGTTCTAAATGAATCGGCCATACAAGACAACTTTCCTGATGAATATCTATTGAAGATAGATTATAATGAAATTTCATGGTTTGCAGACTATGCAAACTATTTAGTATGTGGATTCCTTGAAAAAGGATTGTCGTACCAAAAACGAAAGAAATTCTTTAGTGATATAAAACACTATTTCTGGGAAGATCCACATTTGTTTAAAAGTTGTCCCGATGGAATAATACGCCGATGTGTATTCGAAGAGGAAGCTAGTAAAATCTTAAACCATTGTCACACAGGACCAATACGAGGGCATTATGGGCCTCAACTAACAGCAAGAAAAGTTTATGATGCTGGATTCTATTGGCCTACAATTTACAAAGACGCACACCTTCTTTGCAAATCCTGTGATGCTTGTCAAAGGGCCGGAAAAATAAGTCAACGTGATGAAATGCCACAAAATGTCATTCAAGTATGTGAAGTATTTGACATTTGGGGTATTGACTTTATGGGTCCATTTCCAAAATCTCATAATAATCTATATATTCTCGTTGCCATTGATTATGTATCTAAATGGGCGGAAGCACAAGCTCTCCCAACTAATGATGCACGAGTTGTAGTCAACTTTTTAAAACGTCTTTTTGCAAGGTTTGGAACACCGAAAGCTTTAATAAGTGATTGGGGTACTCATTTTTGTAATAATCAACTTGAGAAAGTTCTCAAAAGATATGGAGTAACTCATAAAATCTTCACTGCTTATCATCTACAAATAAGTGGACAAGTTGAAAATACCAACCGAGCTTTAAAACGTATTCTAGAGAAAACCGTAGGATCAAATCCGAAGGAATGGTCCATTAAATTAGAGGATGCACTCTGGGCTTTTAGAACAGCCTATAAAACTCCAATTGGAACCACACCTTTTAAACTCGTTTACGGAAAAGCATGTCATCTTCCAGTAGAAATTGAACACAAAGCATTTTGGGCTTTGAAGACATGTAATCTTGATTTACATGAAGCTGGACGTCTACGGTTAAGTCAATTAAACGAATTAGAAGAATTAAGACAAGAAGCATATGAAAATTCGTTAATCTATAAAGAAAGAACGAAGAAATGGCATGATAAAGGAATCAGAAGTTCAAAAGAATTTAAAGAAGGAGACAGAGTTCTTCTTTTCAATTCACGATTCAAGCTATTTCCTGGAAAATTGAAATCAAGATGGTCTGGACCATTCATAGTCAAAAGAGTTTTCCCATACGGAACAATAGAATTGATAAATTCAAATGGGATTGAATTTAAGGTTAATGGTCACAGAGTTAAACATTACATAGATAGTCCGATGGAAGTTGACAACGAAGTTAATCACAATTTCAACACCACAGCTAACTAAGTGTGGGGAAAATCAAGTCTTTAAAGGATAATATGTATTTCTGTTAGAGTTAGATTTTCTGTTTTCGTGTAGTTCTCGAAAATGGAACCCGAATGGTCTTTCCCTAGCAGACCCTAAAGAACTAGTCTTCTCCCTCCATTCTGAATTTTTATTTTTTTTATGTTTTTTGAAATGAAGACTTCCTGTGAATTAAACCATGGTCTAATGCTACACGCTTTGATCACTAAACGTAATAATGACTCACTTCCAAGTGAATTGGTATCATTAATAAGAGGTAAATTGGACGGAGTAAGAAAAGAATCCAGATGCGAAAATAATAAGTTACAATTTGGTAAAGGAAAATCAAAATCCGCAGCGAAAAGAAGAGCACGACACCTTGAAATATGTCACAAATGCGGAAAATGGTCACACGAAGGAAAATGTTCGACGAATCAGACATATTCCAATACCAAATTCGTTACTTTATGCAGAGATGGACCGTTCATATGTTTAGAAGAAAAAACGTTAAATGCTCGAGGTTACGCCTATGTAGCCATGGAAAATCAATTAGTCCGACTATCTTATGAATGGGCTAGAGCATATCACTAAGAAATATATTTCACAGGTAAGTTTGTACAGTTTTTATTTTTATTTTAATTTTTAACCTTTTGATAATAAACGCTAATTTGTTCGCTATAAAGTATTAAATTGGTATTCGATAAAATTAGGTCTTGCGACCGAAATTATTGATATCATACAAAAATTTATTACATCACTGCGAAATTTAACGTTTATTCTTCAGGTATAAATATCTTTAATCAATCAACCCAAAATATTTCAAAAATTCGTCATGAGTTAAATTAGGTCATGGTACCGAAATTACTTTACCGAAAAGAGGGGCGTATATTTTTGATAATATTTGATTGATCAAAGTGGGATAAAAGACCAAAAAAATTTTTAATTATATTTTTACTTTGTTTTTAAAATTAATATTAAAATAATATTGTAACTTTTTAAATTAATATAAATTTAAAATTGTAAATATTTGAAAAACTAATATTTTTAATATAAGTTTGTATGTATAAAAACAAAAATATAATATAAGTTTGGTGTGAATTTTTAATTTTAATAATATGAATTTTTAATTTAAGTTTGGTGTGATTATAAAAACAAAAATTTACTTTATTTCGCTAAGTTAAAAATATGATTTTTAAAATTCGTCGTAAGTTGAAGACTAGGTCTTTGAACCGAAATTGCTTTACCCAAGGGAGGGACGAGAACTTTTATTATCATTATTTTTAATCTTATTGAATTAAAGTATGCCAAAAACATTAAAAAACCCAAAAATCTTTGCTTTTAAAACTGCGCTTTAAATTGACAAATTTTAAATTTTTGTCGAGGGATGGACTAGGACAACGATCCGAAACACCCTCGCTCCTAAAGGAAAACAAAATTTTTAGAATTTAAATAATTAAATGTTTTTTAAAAAAAGTTATAAGGTTTTATATAATAAAAAAAATGAAAAACAAATGTGATGAAACAACAAGACGGAATGAACAAATGATGTGCACCATTTATCATTCAGCAAACAAACGCCAATATGTTTGGAAACTTTGGAAAAATTTAATTATTTTTTCTACGCTAATCACCTTCAATAATTTAAATTGTTACTGATTTCTTGCAAATGAGGGCATTGCAAGATCTTAAGTGTGGGAAGAGGTTAAATTCTTTCGGATTTTTAAAATTTTTAACTTATACACTTGGTTACCATTAAAAATACTAGTAACGCAGTAGTTGTATTAGAATTTAGTGCTCTCTGATAACAAAGAACAGCCCTAGTCTTATATACTGACTACCCAATTCTAGTAAAAAAATTTCAAAATTTTCAATTAAATGAATTCAAAATCATGTTTATACATATTTATGAACGATAAAACTAGGTGTTAACACCGAAATTATTGTTACCTCGGAAAGGACATAAATTGAGAAACAACCAAAATGTTAGAATTCATTTAAAATGGAATAGAGGACAATAAAAAGGCAAATAAAAGAAAATAAAAGCCAAGTGTGGGAAAATTTATCAAGTTATCTTAAACATATGTCACATATTTCTGTAACAAATAACTGAAGATACTTTTGCTTTGGACTAAAATAAAAAGTTTTACCCGATTTACTGTAAGAAAGATGGATCTACACGATGAATCAATTCCATCATAAAAAGGAAATAAAGTCTTCCGAAAAAGAAACGCCCTTCTTGATTTAGGTCATGAAGTTGTCGTCCAGACCAGCTGTAGGTTGACGAAAAATCTATAAAAGTCATCTCTAAAATCAGCAGGAAATCCACGGACCTCAGCATCAAACAGGGTCGCCAAGTGGTCAGACTTATCCTAACCATGAGAGGATCTGTCTCGTAAAATGAGGAGGACGCCGTGCAAATTAGCTGGATAAGACTAATGAATCAGATCCCCAGAAAGGATAATCTCCTTAAAGATCAAAAATCAGCTTTTAAGACTGATATTACTCAATCCTAGAGATTGACCTTAAAGATTGAGAATTACAAACTCATGGAATTCGATGATATCTAAACTCGAGCTTGAACGAGAAAATATTTTGATCAAAATTACAAACCGATTTGTTTTCTGAAAACCCATTTTCAATGCGTTCATTACCATTGAACGTAAAATCCTAGGAATTCACCTGGAATTCATTAGGTCACCTGAACCAAATCGGGTGTCAACCGTAAGAACGGTGGTTGCATAGCATGGTCAAAGACAGGACCTTATGCCAGACCGAAAAATTATAAGGGTGAGCTTTACTATTGCTCCTACAAAGGATAGTAATTGCTTCCGACACGTTATAGACCATAATTAAAAGCATGTCAGGGGACATTGCCTGAACAGTTGCTTGTTCAACGCTTTCCTTTACAACCGGACGGTAGTTTACCGAAAGGTAATATACGGAGCAAGTATACTGGACGTGTTGCTTTTCCAATACAAGGTTAGCAAGTGGGTGACACAAAACCACAAGTTTTGAGCTAAAATTTACAAATCTAAAACCCACCAAACCCACAAAAACAATTTGCAAACATCGGTGAAGGGTTATTCCGGAAAACTTATCTAGGGTAAAAACTAGATTGAATTTTCAAAAGATCAAATGTTTTCATAAAGATCCAATTTCCTTAATGGATCTAAATTTTCATAAGTCATGTGAGACTGTAAACCACATCGTTACTACCATTGTTTATACCGCCATAAAGAAATCACTGATGTACAAAGTGTGAAGAATAAAGAAGTGATTCTTGTATATTCAAGACTATATTGCTTGAGGACAAGCAACGCTCAAGTGTGGGAATATTTGATAATGCTAAAAACGAACATATATTTCATAGCATTATTCCTCAAGAAAGACAAGCTTTTAGTTGCAGTTGTCCTATTTACAAGTAATATTCGTTTAAATAATAAAAGGTAAAGACAAAAGACAGATTCGACGAATTGAAGACGCAAACGACCAAAAAGCTCAAAAGTACAAAATACAATCAAAGTGGTTCCAATTATTGATGAGAAACGTCTCAAAATTACAAGAGTACAAGATTCGAAACACAAAATACAAGATATTAATTTGTACGCTTGGACGTTCGAAAATCCGGAACCGGGACCAGAGTCATCTCTCAACGCTCGACGCAACGGAGTAAAAATTACAAGTCAACTATGCACATGAATATAATATAATATATAATTAATTCTTAAAATTAATATATATATTATATTATATTATATAATCCGTCAGCAAGCTAGGAGCCAAACTTGTGTGAGCTGGAATCCACAGCTCCGCACTCGCGGAGCTTCGAAGACCAAAAAGGCCGCACTCGCGGAGCCCAAAAAGTCAGAAATCCACCTTTAAAAGGCCGAGCATTCGGCAGAATTTTACACATCTTTTTCTCATTCATCATACGTAAAATATATATATATATATATATATATATATATATATATATATATATATATATATATATATATATATATATATATATATATATTTTAATTTTAATTTTAATTTTAAATCCTAATAATAAGGGTATGTTAGCAAATGTTGTAAGGGTGTAAGTCGAAATTCTGTCCGTGTAACGCTACGCTATTTTTAATCATTGTAAGTTATGTTCAACCTTTTTACATTAATGTCTCGTAGCTAAGTTATTATTATGCTTATTTAAAACGAAGTAATCATGATGTTGGGCTAATTACTAAAATTGGGTAATTGGGCTTTGTATCATAATTGGGGTTTGAACAAAAGAACGACACTTGTGGAAATTAGACTATGGGCTATTAATGGGCTTTATATTTGTTTAACTAAATGATAGTTTGTTAATTTTAATATAAAGATTTACAATTGGACATACCTATAAATAACCATATACACTCGATCAGACACGATGGGCGGGATATTTATATGTACGAATAATCGTTCATTTAACCGGACACGGGAATGGATTAATAGTCTATGGAATTATTAAAACAGGGGGTCAAATTATGTACAAGGACACTTGGCATAATTGATAACAAAGTATTAAAACCTTGGGTTACACGCAGTCGATATCCTTGTGTAATTATTAAACAAAGTATTAAGACCTTGTTACAGTTTAAGTCCCCAATTAATTGGAATATTTGACTTCGGGTATAAGGATAATTTGACGAGGACTCTCGCACTTTATATTTATGACTGATGGACTGTTATGCACAAAAACCAGACGGACATATTAAATAATCCAGGACAAAGGACAATTAACCTATGGGAATAAACTAAAATCAACACGTCAAACATCATGATTACGGAAGTTTAAATAAGCATAATTCCTTTATTTTCATATTTAATTGCACTTCTAATTATCGCACTTTTATTTATTGTCATTATATTTAATTGCACTTTTAATTATCGCACTTTTTAATTATCGCAATTTTATTTCATCGCACTTTTATTTATTGCAATTTCATTATCGTTATTTACTTTACGCTTTAAATTAAGTCTTTTATTTATTTATTATTTTACATTAGGTTTTAACTGCGACTAAAGTTTTAAAATCGACAAACCGGTCATTAAACGGTAAAAATCCCCTTTTATAATAATAATATTACTTATATATATTTGTATTTTTATAAATTAAAACTAATATAGCGTTAAGCTTTGTTTAAAAGATTCCCTGTGGAACGAACCGGACTTACTAAAAACTACACTACTGTACGATTAGGTACACTGCCTATAAGTGTTGTAGCAAGGTTTAAGTATATCCATTCTATAAATAAATAAATATCTTGTGTAAAATTGTATCGTATTTAATAGTATTTCGTCGTAAAATATAAGCTATTTCATATACACCTCGCACGACATCAATGATGAAGAACACGGTTATGATTAGGTTGAAGATGACAATAAGATGATGATGATTCAATTATGATAATGATACGTGTTTGATTTTAGTTATAACGATAATGATGATGCGAATTTCAATGATGCCATATTATAATGATAGCAATTAGATGATAATAAATGATGATGAAGATCACGATTGATGGTAATAAAGAAATACGAGCAAGTGATTTTATGTTAAGATGACAATAGCATTTAAGGTTATAAGAATTAAAAAAAAAATTAAACAGAAATGAAATGATAGAGCAATGGTTCAGGAGGTTGTCTGTTAAACAGAAGGTCCTGGGTTCGAACCCAGGCGACTACCGTATTCTTTTTATTATCAAGAGAAGCTGTGGGCCGTGATCTGTTATGATTGTTGGGCTGTATATAGTATGATGATTGGGCCGAGACTAGAAATTCTGTTGGGCCGTGAGGATCCATGTAGTTGTTGGGCCGAAATAAATGGGTTAAATATAGATTAGGTGTAATTAAATTCAGGAAATAGGAAATGGAGTAATGGGTTGAGGGTGTTTGCGTTATCCGAGAGGTCTTGGGTTCGAGTCTCATTTGGAGCACTTCTTTTTACTAAAAGCTTTTGAGGGTATACACATTTATTATTATTTATCATTTATTTATTATTATTATGATTATAGTTATTATTATTTTTATTACGAAAATAACACAAACTATTATTATTATCATTAATATTAGTATTAGTATCAAGTTATTATTATTATTATTATTATTATTATTATTATTATTATTATTATTATTATTATTATTAATATTAATATTAATATTATTATTATCATTATTAGTGAAAGTACGATTTTTATAGATATTATTGTTATTATTATTATTATTACTATTATTATTATCGTTATCATTTTTATCAAAAATATCATTAATACTAAGGATTTTCATTTTCATTAAAGTTATCATTATTACTAAAATTATCATTTAAGATTATTATTATTATTATTATCAATATTAGTATTATTATTATCATTATTATTATTATTTTCATATTAACAATATTATTATTACAAACTAAATATATAAGGTATACATAATTTAAGATATATATATATATATATATATATATATATATATATATATATATATATATATATATATATATATATATATATATATATATATATATATAAATTTATTCGATTACAATTATGTGTGTTAATAAATATAAATAAATGATATAGGTTCGTGAATCCGAGGCCAACCCTATACTTGTTCAATGATGTTATATGTATTTTTACTGCGAAATACAGTATGGTGAGTTCATTTGCTCCCTTTTACTCTTTACATTTTTAGGACTGAGAATACATGCGCTGTTTTTACAACTGCGTTATTAAATTCTTTTGAAATATATTTGAACTGCGAATACATGAAATGCTTTTATAAATGTTTGACGAGATAGACACAAGCAAAACATTCCTCGAATGAATTATTATGCAGACAGATGTTCTGTGGATTAACATTGAATTATGTGGACATGATAATTGCCACCATTGAAATATGTATACATGATAATTGCCACCATTGAAATATGTGGACATGATAATTGTCACCGTTGAATTATGTGGACATGATAATTGCTACCGTTGAATTATGTGGACATGATAATTGCCACCATTGAATTATGTGGACATGATAATTGCCACCATTGAATTATGTGGACATGATAATTGCCACCAACTGATATAAATGTTATGTATCGAGAGAATGATTTTATACACAGGTTATGTGTATGTTATTGTTGTGCACGAGATATGTGTACGGTTACTAAGATTTATGAAAGATGATTTCGTACACGAGAAAGGTGTACTGTATTTAAAAGATATCGCATGTACATTACAGGTGGGTGTAGGATTCGGGCCCATTTGTACCATGCAGCATTTAAATCTTGTGGTCTATCAAAATGATAAATTTTATTGTTTTATGATAAACTTATGAACTCACCAACCTTTTGGTTGACACTTTAAAGCATGTTTATTCTCAGGTGTGAAAGAAATCTTCCGCTATGCATTTGCTCATATTACATGGAGTCGTTCATGGCATATAGAGGTCAGAACCTCGCGATGGGACCAACTGTTGAAGACTTCGTCCAGATGGATTAGGACGGGTTGTTTCAGTTGGCATCAGAGCGGTGGTCTTAGCGAACCAGGTCTGCATTAGTGTGTCTAACTGATAAATCGTTAGGATGCATTAGTGAGTCTGGACTTCGACCGTGTCTGCATGTTAAAAGTTTTGCTTATCATTTTTAGTCGGGAATCATCTGCTTATCATCCTTAGAAAATTACCTGCTTATCATTCTTAGTCTAGACACATTTTACTGCATTGACTGCATGAATAGTGTATAGACAAAATTCATATCTTAGTGTATCTGCTAATTCACATCTTAGCTTATCTGTTACTGTAGACTTTATCTGACACGTTTCCTTAATTCCCTTCGTAATCTACGGGAGCTTCTGTACTATGTATAGGTATTCTATGTAATTAGAATATCATCCGATATCCGAAAATCATTTCATATCGAAAAATCCTTTATTCAATCATTCGAAATGGAACTCACAACTAGTTCAAGTCCCTCGGATTCCGATATGGAGTCCCACTCCAGCTCCGAAAGCAGCATCACCAGAACGAATCAATCAATCAGCCATCCCCAATTCATCTGATGGGTTCGTAATATACTAAATCATTGGAGACAAGAAGAAGGTGATCCCTTCCACCCACCACAATCACCTCTTGACGAAGAACCCGAAGCACTTACCGGCGAACCTATTTGTAATACCATCTTCTCTCTCATTTCTAGAGTAGCTCGACACAATTAGATTCTACCCACAATTCTAAACCTTATTCATCCACTCGTTCCGACAAACAATCATCCCGAAATAATGGAAGAAGTCAACGAGCTTCGCACCCGAGTTGTAGCCTTGAAAAATATGGTGCAAAATGTACCAGCTTCAGCAACATTACCGGCATCAACTGTACCACCAACAACAACATCCGCATCCCAAGCCTCAATTTCACAATCTGTCCCACGAACATCAACATCATACGCACCATAGATACCAAGGAGTACCAACAGCAATCCATAACTTCATTAATATTCTGCGAAGAATATGTGGATCCTAATAATTAACGATGAAGTATTGCTCGATAACTTCATTAATATTCTGCGAAAAATATGTGGTTCCTAATAATTTTAGAGATTACTTATTCTAGCTCAAACCGAAAATCAAATGAGTCTAATATTATATTGACTCATTAAATCCATGATTACATTTGAAGAAAATATATATCTATATATATTTTCATAAAGATTGTAATTAAAAATTCTTTTGTACAAACTGTTAATGGTGAAAATATTTTAACGGGTAGGTAATACCCGAGGAATATTTAAATTTCACATTAATAAGTTACACTGTACATTCTTCAATTCAGATTCAGCAGTCATTAACAACACTGCTCAAATTCACACATATACGTATCTGTTCACCAAAGAACAACTATTTTCATCCAAGTTCAATTTCATATTCGGATTTTGACCGATCAGAATCCAAGTCAAGATTTGACAAGTGGCATAATGAAGAAAATAATGAACAAAATAAAATTGATTAGTAACCAATTAATTAACTACGTAAAACTTTAAAACTATATAAACCAAATCCTAGCTAACTGTTCCTAGCTAACTGTGGACTAATCAACTGAGAACTACCAAAACAGTGGACAATTAAAATGAATTAAAATATTGATTATAACATATGAAACTAAACAATTCTTCAAGTTGCCACTTGATTTCATCTTAAACCTCATTTGTATCTTGACAATTCCAATTTGCGTTCAAACCTTTCATAACTCTTGAAAACACCTCAATTGAGAGAATGAATCAACCGCACTTCATCTACGAAATAAAAGATTGATACATATAGTTATGCACCTGAAAACACTCGGAACCTGAGAAAATGTTTAACAGATATCTGTGCTAGCTCCTTTGACGTTATTATTACCGAAAACAACTTTGCAACTCCTGTTCGAGTAGCCAAATTTGTCACAACTCCAGCAAGTCAACTTCAATTTTTTTAGTCGGATTAGCCTTATTATAACCTTAATGTATAAGCTTACCTTTCGTCATCGTTACCGGAGAACCGTTTATATTCCACCACATTATCAGTAAACTTATCAGCAACTTCATTACTCATTGGCTTAAGTCTCTCCGAAGAACCATTATATTTGTTCATTAAAACCCTATCATATACTCATCCATATCTTATAACGAGAATTGCCATACCAATTACAGGAAATCAGCAATCAGTATTTTGAATCTCGTAGCATTTCTACATCAACAGTTATATGTATACATATAACATTTATCTCATAGAATTATGAACTTTCATTCTGAAATTCTGAAAAGCACTCTGGCTTACGAATCAGATCTCTGAGTTCTGAAAAATGAATCGAGCAAACATGAAGGAGACCAAGGACAAATACAAGGACCAAACCCTGTATTTAAAGAATCCTGATGATTCTGTTTCTGATGAAATCTTTAGCGAATACCTTACTCCTTAACCGCTCTAAATCATCGTGAATAAATTTCTTCATCACAATTTGGTTCTAACATTCCAAGATATTATCGTATCTTTCATTGTAAATATCCTCAATATTTTTGAAGATATCTTCATAAATATTCTCGTCCAATATTAATTATCTCTCCACGCTATCTGTGCTATCTCATAAAAGGAAACTGTTTTAGTTTCTATATTCTATAAATTTTCGAATTTAAAATATGAATGTTTTTGAAGTAGTTTTGGAAGCTGATGCATGAGTTAGTATAATATAATGACACTTGATCAACGTGATTATATTACAATAATTCATGCTGAGTTTCTAATGAAATGTGATGATTCACAGTACCATCATCATGTGCCATGTTACACGACTCTTACATTCTATCTAATCTCCAAACATATCAAGAATATATCATCTTGATAGTTCTATCTTTTTCCTTGAATCCTGGTAATTTAACCAACCAAGATCGTGCTATAACAATCTCTCTCTTAGAACATTAACTATGTTCTTTCCGAATTTCATATCTACAAATTCTGGGCCATTATTCGCTTGACTTAGAGTCGGGAAGAGAATAAAAAGGCAAAAAGCTCCGAAATATAAGGGAGGATATAAAGCCCGATAAAAACACATAAATTACAAACCGTGTATATCAATGTTTATCGCAACATAAAGACACGGGAGAATTAAAAACACTATAACCCCAAGGTAGTAGTAAAAATGGATAAAATCCTCTGGTGGTAAATGAAAAAGAAGGATGACAGATATGAAAGTTAGGAGTATATCAAGAATCAGTACTGGATGAAGAATATTAATGAATGCTTTAAAGTATGAGTTGAGGGAGGAAGAATAGAAGGTGTGAGTTTTAAGGAAACGACGGGGGTGGATTTATAGTAAAATATCCGACAGAACAATCAAAACAGATGATCGCATTTAAAGCGGATCCTAATTCCCTTGATTACCGAAGAATCAAATCTTATTACGAAGATTTTCTCCAAATCTCTTGAATTTGGGAAATTAATCCTATCTACGTCAAAAGATATGACGAATCTATACCTACTCATTTCACTCTTTGGGGATAGCTTCACTTGAACTCTTCACAAAATCAAATGGTTTTATCCATATTACTCAATGATGATAAAACTCTATTTGTCAACTCATATTTGTCATGAAAACATTCTTATTGTTATCCATGACGACCTCTATCAAATTTCGGGGATGAAATTTCTTTAACGGGTAGGTACTGTGATGACCCGAAAATTTCCGACCAAATTTAAACTTAATCTTTACATAATTTCGATACGATAAGCAAAGTTTGTTAAGTTGAATCTCAAAAATTTTAAAATGTGTTCATACATTCATTTGACTTCGACCAATCCCAACGATTCACGAACAATTGATTGTAAATAAATATGTGTATATATGTGTGTGTGTGTGTGTGTATATATATATATATATATATATATATATATATATATATATATATATATATATATATATATATATATATATATATAAGTACATAAAATATAAATGAAACATTAAAATTAAATATGTGAATTAAGTTATAATTAAAATGAATATATACACAGATATATGATTTCTATAATCATTATTATTAGTACAACTATTATTAATATACATTATTATTATTAATGTTATTAGTATTCTATTAATATTAATAATGGTATTAGTATTATATTAATATCATTATCAATGTTATTATTAATATTACTATGAATATTATCATTAAGAATTATTATTATCAGTATTATTATTATTTATTTGTCATTCTTATTAATAAATTATTATTAATGTTATTAGTATTACTATTTTTTATATATATATAAGATTATTGATATTTTTTTTATCATTATCATAAATTGTATTATTATTATTTATATATTTATTATTAGTACTAATATTATTAATAATACAGGTATATATTTATTAATACAAATTATAAACCAGATACATATACTTATACATACACCAAGTACGGATATATATATATATATATATATATATATATATATATATATATATATATATATGTATATATATATATATATGTATAGATAATACAGACGTATAAATGCACATATATATAATTACAAAAACAATTAAATACAAAAATCTGTTAGAAAGCAATATCTGATCTGCTTAAATTTTCGGTCCAATTGGATTTCTCAATCACGATCCCGAATCAAGAAAATTGTGTATTATATATCTGGATTATGCTTTTGAGAAGGAGTTAAACAAATAAATACAAAATCAGTTTTCCTTCACTATCTACTTTTAATCTTTTGTTTCCTGATTTAAAGTTGATGTCGAGACACATTGTTCCATTTAATTCATTCAGGAATTGGTTATCGAAACATCCAAATTTTTATCAATCACGAACACTTTCCACATCCCTTGCTCGATCGAGAGTAAAAACAGAAATCATAAAATCAAGCTTATCCCTCTTTTTTTCAACAAACCCACCATCGAATGATCCCAATACACCACCGGCATCCTCAATTTCCTCGTCAATTACCAACTTACCTTTATTTCCTTTTCATTGTGTAAGAACACACTTCTTCTTCTTCTTTTCTGTTTCACCACAAACCGGCCACCATATAAATCACCAACCACGAGCCACCCTCGGTTGTGCTACTGTTTTCCTAGTTCAACCGTCATCCGAACCATCATTAAACTGCTCGCTAACTGCTGCTATCGTTTGCTCCTGTTCACGCATGCTACCACCCACAACCACCGCATCTCTTCCTCTCTCTCTCTCTTCATCTTCAACCTCAAAACAACATCATCTTCGCGTGCTATATTTTCTTTCTTTCTTCTATCGACAGCTGCAAGTCACCACCACCACCACAAATGAGAACCGTTTAGTTCCTGAAAACAAATAATTATGTTCAAAGATTGAACTTATCAAACTGCAACTACCATACTTCAATATCGATGCTAAACTGCTACTGCTAAGTGTATTCTTCTGTTCTCGCTGTATTACACAAGCCTCCTGTTTCACTTCTTTTCCTTCTTCTCAATTTAAACTATTCTGGTCACCAATTACAAATTGTTAACCTCGTTTTTTTTTCTACTCAACCCACCAACCACTACTGCTTTTGGTTTTCTATTTTATAAACATTAATGTAGCTTTATGATAGTGGATGTTGAGGTAATGATGAGGAGATCATAAAGTGTGCATAAAGAAAAGAAGGTGATTGATTAGCTATAAACCGTTAGGTATTATCCATCTGGAATCCATCGAACATATTTTTTTTTTTTGTTCTTTTTCCTATCGTGGCCAATTAAACCTTCATCCAAAACCCAACAATCCTTTTTGGGTCATTTAAATCTGTATTAGGTTTGGGCCGTGATTTTTGTCCTGATAACTATTATAATCTTTTCTTGGGCCTGTAACATAAATACCACAAGCCTGATCCACTAGCAATCAGGCCTACAAACCCTTCCTACTCCTGCTCGATCTCTTTTGGATACAGTAGCGATAACACGTAATTTTGGTGATGGAAAGATAAAGCTGATATGCATGATGATTTATGTATGATAAGTTGATGATGACGAGTGATGATGATTGATGATAAATAGTAAATAATTAGATGATGGTGTGATGATGAAGAACATGATTATGATTAGGTTGAAGATGACAATAAGATGATGATGATTCAATTATAATAATGATACGTGTTTGATTATAGTTATAACGATAATGATGATGCGAATTTCAATGATGCCATATTATAATGATAGCAATTAGATGATAATAAATGATGATGAAGATCACGATTGATGATGATAAAGAAATACGAGCAAGTGATTTTATGTTAAGATGACAATAGCATTTAAGGTTATAAGAATTAAACAAAAAATTTAAACAGAAATGAAATGATAGAGCAATGGTTCAGGAGGTTGTCTGTTAAACAGAAGGTCATGGGTTCGAACCCAGGCCACTACCGTATTCTTTTTATTATCAAGAGAAGCTGTGGGCCGTGATCTGTTATGATTGTTGGGCTGTATATAGTATGATGATTGGGCCGAGACTAGAAATTCTGTTGGGCCGTGAGGATCCATGTAGTTGTTGGGCCGAAATAAAAGGAAATTGGGTTAAATATAGATTAGGTGTAATTAAATTCAGGAAATCCGAAATGGAGTAATGGGTTGAGGGTGTTTGCGTTATTCGAGAGGTCTTGGGTTCGAATCTTGTTTGGAGCACTTCTTTTTACTAAAAGCTTTTGAGGGTATACACATTTATTATTATTTATCATTTATTTATTATTATTATTGAAATGTCCCGTTCATATTGATTATAAACTTTCCATATTAATTGATTTCGTTGCGAGGTTTTGACCTCTATATGAGACGTTTTTCAAACACTGCATTCATTTTTAAAACAACCATAACCTTTATTTTATCAATAAAGGTTTAAAAAAAACATTACGTAGATTATCAAATAATGATAATCTAAAATATACTATTTACACACGACCATTACATAATGGTTTACAATAGAAATATATTATATCGACATATGTTTCTTGAATGCAGTTTTTAAACAATATCATACAAACATGGACTCCAATTCTTGTCCTTATTTTAGTATGCAACAGTGGAAGCTCTTAGTATTCACCTGAGAATAAACATGCTTTAAACGTCAACAAAAATGTTGGTGAGTTATAGGTTTAACCTATATATATCAAATCATAACAATAGACAACAAGATTTCATATTTCAATACACATCCCATACATAGAGATAAAAATCATTTATATGGTGAACACCTGGTAACCGACATTAACAAGATGCATATATAAGAATATCCCCATCATTCCGGGACACCCTTCGGATATGATATAAATTTCGAAGTACTAAAGCATCTGGTACTTTGGATGGGGTTTGTTAGGCCCAATAGATCTATCTTTAGGATTCGCGTCAATTAGGGTGTCTGCTCCCTAATTCTTAGATTACCATACTTAATAAAAAGGGGCATATTCAATTTCAATAATTCAACCATAGAATGTAGTTTCACATACTTGTGTCTATTTTGTAAATCATTTATAAAACCTGCATGTATTCTCATCCCAAAAATATTAGATTTTAAAAGTGGGACTATAACTCACTTTCACAGATATTTCCTTCCTCGGAAATAAGACTTGGCCACGGATCGATTCACGAACCTATACAAATATGTACATATATATCAAAGTATGATCAAAATATAATTACAACCAATTTTATTATGTTTTAAAGATTTGAGTGTATTAAGTCAGCTGTCCTCGTTAATAACCTACAACTAGTTGTCCACAGTTAGATGTACAGAAATAAATCGATATATATTATCTTGAATCAATTCACGACCCAGTGTATACACGTCTCAGGCTAGATCACAACTCAAAGTACATATATTTTTGGAATCAACCTCTACCCTGTATAGCTAACTCCAACATTACTGCATATAGAGTGTCTATGGTTGTTCCAAATAATATATATACATGGGTCGATATGATATGTCAAAACATTTGCATACGTGTCTATGGTATCCCAAGATTACATAATATATTAGAATACATGTATAATACAATATAAGTTAGCTAGGATATGATTTGTATAGATTTGTTAAACATTTCCCGTAGCTAAAATAATCAAAAAATATCCAATCTTGTTTTACCCATAACTTCTTCATTTTAAATCCGTTTTGAGTGAATCCAATTGATATGGTTTCATATTGAACTTAAGTATGAATCTATACAGAAAAAGTATAAGTTTATAGTCGAAATTACAGGTTACAAGTCGTTTTTGTAAAGGTAGTCATTTCAGTCAAAAGAACGACGTCTAGATGACCATTTTGGAAAACATACTTCCACTTTGAGTTTAACCATGATTTTTGGATATAGTTTCATATTCATAAGAAAAATCATTTTCCCAGAAGAACAAATTTTAAATCAAAGTTTATCATAGTTTTTAATTAACTAACCCAAAACAGCCCGCGGTGTTACTACAACGGCGTATATCCGGTTTTACGGTGTTTTTCGTGTTTTCCGGTTTTAAATCATTAAGTTAGCATATCATATAGATATAGAACATGTGTTTAGTTGATTTTAAAAGTCAAGTTAGAAGGATTAACTTTTGTTTGCGAACAAGTTTAGAATTAACTAAACTATGTTCTAGTGATTACAAGTTTAAACCTTCGAATAAGATAGCTTTATATGTATGAATCGAATGATGTTATGAACATTATTACTACCTCAAGTTTTCTGGATAAAGCTACTGGAAATGAAAAAAATGGATCTAGCTTCAAAGGATCCTTGGATGGCTTGAAAGTTCTTGAAGCAGAATCATGACACGAAAACAAGTTCAAGTAAGAATTTCACTCAAAATAAGATTGTTATAGTTGTAGAAATTGAATCAAAGTTTGAATATGAATATTACCTTGAATTAAAAAGATAACCTACTATAAATAACAAAGGTTCCTTAATCTTAGATGATTACTTGGAATGGATTAGAAAGCTTGGAAGTAGATTTGCAAACTTGGAAGTATTCTTGATTTTTATGAAACTATACTTATGGAATTCATGAAGAACACTTAGAACTTGAAGATGTAACTTGAGAGAGATCAATTAGATGAATAAAATTGAAGAATGAAAGTGTTTGTAGGTGTTTTTGGTCGTTGGTATATGGATTAGATATAAAGGATATGTAATTTTGTTTTCATGTAAATAAGTCATGAATGATTACTAATATTTTTGTAATTTTATGAGATATTTCATGCTAGTTGCCAAATGATGGTTCCCATGGGCTACTAAGAGCTGATCATTAGAGTGTATATACCAATAGTACATACATCTAAAAGCTGTGTATTGTACGAGTACGAATACGGGTGCATATGAGTAGAATTGTTGATGAAACTGAATGAGGATGTAATTGTAAGCATTTTTGTTAAGTAGAAGTACTTTGATATGTGTCTTGAAGTCTTTCAAAAGCGTATGAATACATATTAAAACACTACATGTATATACATTTTAACTGAGTCGTTAAGTCATCGTTAGTCGTTACATGTAAATGTTGATTTGAAACCTTTAAGTTAACGATCTTGTTAAATGTTGTTAACCCAATGTTTATTATATCTAATGAGATGTTAAATTATTATATTATCATGATATTATGATATATTAATATATCTTAATATGATATATATACATTTAAATGTCGTTACAACGATAATCGTTACATATAAGTCTCGTTTCGTAATTCTTGAGTTAGTAGTCTTGTTTTTACATATGTAGTTCATTGTTAACACACTTAATGGTATATTTAAATATCATTTTATCATGTTAAATATAGTGTATCAATATCTTAATATGATACATATGTATTTAGTAGACGTTATCATAACGATAATCGTTATATATATCATTTCGAGTTTCTTAACTTAGTAATCTCATTTCTTATGTATATCACACATTGTTAATATACTTAGTGAGATACTTACTCATCATAATCTTATGTCAACCATATATATATGTCTATATATATACCACAACATGTAGTTTTTACAATTTTGTAACGTTCGTGAATCGCCGGTCAACTTGGGTGATCAATTGTCTATATGAAACTTATTTCATTTAATCAAGTCTTAACAAGTTTGATTGCTTAACATGTTGGAAACATTTAATCATGTAGATAACAATTTCATTTAATATATATAAACATTGAAAAGTTCGGGTCACTACAGTACCTACCCGTTAAATAAATTTCGTCCCGAAATTTTAAGCAGTTGAAGGTGTTGACGAATCTTCTGGAAATAGATGCGGGTATTTCTTCTTCATCTGATCTTCTCATTCCCAGGTGAACTCGGGTTCTCTACGAGCATTCCATCGAACCTTAACAATTGGTATCTTATTTTGCTTAAGTCTTTTAACCTCACGATCCATTATTTCGACGGGTTCTTCGATGAATTGAAGTTTTTCGTTGATATGGATTTCATCTAACGGAATAGTGAGATCTTCTTTAGCAAAATATTTCTTCAAATTCGAGACGTGAAAAGTGTTATGTACAGCCGCGAGTTGTTGAGGTAACTCAAGTCGGTAAGCTACTGGTCCGACACGATCAATAATCTTGAATGGTCCAATATACCTTGGATTTAATTTCTCTCGTTTGCCAAATCGAACAACGCCTTTCCAAGGTGCAACTTTAAGCATGACCATCTCTCCAATTTCAAATTCTATATCTTTTCTTTTAATGTCGGCGTAACTCTTTTGTCGACTTTGGGCGGTTTTCAACCGTTGTTGAATTTGAATGATTTTCTCGGTAGTTTCTTGTATTATCTCCGGACCCGTAATCTGTCTATCCCCCACTTCACTCCAACAAATTGGAGATCTGCACTTTCTACCATAAAGTGCTTCAAATGGCGCCATCTCAATGCTTGAATGGTAGCTGTTGTTGTAGGAAAATTCTGCTAACGGTATATGTCGATCCCAACTGTTTCCGAAATCAATAACACATGCTCGTAGCATGTCTTCAAGTGTTTGTATCATCCTTTCGCTCTGCCCATCAGTTTGTGGATGATAGGCAGTACTCATGTCTAGACGAGTTCCTAATGCTTGCTGTAATGTCTGCCAGAATCTTGAAATAAATCTGCCATCCTTATCAGAGATAATAGAGATTGGTATTCCATGTCTGGAGACGACTTCCTTCAAATACAGTCGTGCTAACTTTTCCATCTTGTCATCTTCTCTTATTGACAGGAAGTGTGCTGATTTGGTGAGACGATCAACTATTACCCAAATAGTATCAAAACCACTTGCAGTCCTTGGCAATTAAGTGATGAAATCCATGGTAATGTTTTCCCATTTCCATTCCAGAATTTCGGGTTGTTGAAGTAGACCTGATGGTTTCTGATGCTCCGCTTTGACCTTAGAACACGTTAAACATTTCTCTACGTATTTAGCAACATCAGCTTTCATAACTGGCCACCAAAAATATTTCTTGAGATCCTTGTACATCTTCCTCGTTTCAGGATGTATTGAGTATCTGGTTTTATGAGCTTCTCTAAGTACCATTTCTCTCATATCTCCAAATTTTGGTACCCAAATTCTTTCAGCCCTATACCGGGTTCCGTCTTCCCGAATATTAAGATGCTTCTCCGATCCTTTGGGTATTTCATCCTTTAAATTTCCTTCTTTTAAAACTCCTTGTTGCGCCTCCTTTATTTGAGTAGTAAGGTTATTGTGAATCATTATATTCATAGATTTTACTCGAATGGGTTCTCTGTCCTTTCTGCTCAAGGCGTCGGCTACCACATTTGCCTTCCCTGGGTGGTAACGAATCTCAAAGTCGTAATCATTCAACAATTCAATCCACCTACGCTGCCTCATATTCAGTTGTTTCTGATTAAATATGTGTTGAAGACTTTTGTGGTCGGTATATATAATACTTTTGACCCCATATAAGTAGCGCCTCCAAGTCTTTAATGCAAAAACAACCGCGCCTAATTCCAAATCATGCGTCGTATAATTCTGTTCGTGAATCTTCAATTGTCTAGATGCATAAGCAAATACTTTCATTCGTTGCATTAATACACAACCGAGACCTTGCTTTGAGGCATCACAATATATCACAAAATCATCATTCCCTTCAGGTAATGACAATATAGGTGCCGTAGTTAACTTTTTCTTTAACAATTGAAACGCTTTCTCTTGTTCATCTTTCCATTCAAATTTCTTCCCTTTATGCGTTAATGCAGTCAAGGATTTTGCTTTTCTGAAAAAGTCTTTGATGAACCTTCTGTAGTAACCAGCTAGTCCTAAAAACTGGCGTATGTGTTTCGGAGTTTTCGGGATTTCCCATTTTTTAACTGTTTCGATCTTTGCCGGGTCCACCTGGATACCTTCTTTGTTCACTATGTGACTGAGGAATTGAACTTCTTCCAACTAAAATGCACACTTTGAAAACTTAGCGTACAGTTTTTCTTTCCTCTATACTTCTAGCACTTTTCTCAAATGTTCTTCGTGCTCTTGATCATTCTTTGAGTAAATAAGTATGTCATCGATGAAAACAATGACAAACTTGTCAAGATATGGCCCACACACTCGGTTCATAAGGTCCATGAACACAGCTGGTGCGTTAGTCAATCTAAGCAGCATAACCATAAACTCGTAATGACCATAACGCGTCCTAAAAGCAGTTTTTGGAATATCATCCTCCTTTACTCGCATTTGATGATATCCAGAACGTAGATCGATTTTCGAATAAACCGACGAGCCTTGTAGTTGATCAAATAAGTCGTCAATTCTCGGCAGTGGATAACGGTTTTTGATGGTAAGTTTGTTCAACTCTCTGTAGTCAATACACAACCTAAATGTACCATCCTTCTTCTTGACAAACAAAACAGGAGCTCCCCATGGTGATGTGCTTGGTCGAATGAAACCACGTTCTAATAGTTCTTGCAGTTGACTTTGCAGTTCTTTCATATCGCTGGGTGCGAGTCTGTAAGGAGCACGAGCTATTGGTGCAGCTCCTGGTACAAGATCTATTTGAAATTCAACAGATCGATGTGGAGGTAGTCCCGGTAATTCTTTCGGAAATACATCGGGAAATTCTTTTGCGACGGGAACATCATTGATGCTCTTTTCTTCAGTTTGTACTTTCTCGACGTGTGCTAGAACAGCATAGCAACCTTTTCTTATTAATTTTTGTGCCTTCAAATTACTAATAAGATGTAGCTTCGTGTTGCCCTTTTCTCCGTACACCATTAAGGGTTTTTCTTTTTCTCGTATAATGCGAATTTCAATTTTGTAACAAACGATATCTGCTTTCACTTCTTTCAACCAGTCCATACCGATTATCACATTAAAACTCCCTAACTCTACTGGTATCAAGTCAATCTTAAATGTTTCGCTAACCAGTTTAATTTCTCGATTCCGACTTATATTATCTGCTGAAATTAATTTACCGTTTGCTAATTCGAGTAAAAATTTACTATCCAACGGCGTCAATGGACAACTTAATTTAGCACAAAAATCTCTACTCATATAGCTTCTATCCGCACCCGAATCAAATAAAACGTAAGCATATTTATTGTCAATAAGAAACGTACCCGTAACAAGCTCCGGGTCTTCCTGTGCCTCTGCTGCATTAATATTGAAAACTCTTCCACGGCCTTGTCCATTCGTGTTCTCCTGGTTCGGGCAATTTCTAATAATGTGGCCCGGTTTTCCACATTTATAACAAACTACATTGGCATAACTTGCTCCGACACTACTTGCTCCGCCATTACTCGTTCCGACACCATTTGTTCCTTTCGTTCTGTTAACCCCTGGTCCGTAGACCTCACACTTCGCCGCGCTATGACCATTTCTTTTACACTTGTTGCAAAATTTGGTGCAGAACCCCGAGTGATACTTATCACACCTTTGGCATAGCTGCTTTTGATTGTTGTTGTTGTTGCGGTTGTTATTGTTGTTGGGATGATTATTGTAGTTGTTGTTGTTGTTGTGCCGTTTGTTGTAGTTGCGATTGATGTTGCGATTGTTGGGATAGTTGTTGTTGTTTTGGTGACTCTTATCACCGTTTTCCTCCCACTTTCTTTTGACTAACTTCACGTTGGCCTCTTCGGCCGTCTGTTCTTTAATTCTTCCCTTAATCTGGTTCACTAGTTTGTGAGCCATTCTACATGCCTTTTGTATGGAGGCAGGCTCGTGTGAACTTATATCTTCTTGGATTCTCTCCGGTAACCCTTTCACAAACACGTCGATCTTCTCTTCCTTATCTTCGAACGCTCTCGGACACAATAGGCACAATTCTGTGAATCATCTTTCATACGAAGTAATATCGAATCCCTGTGTTCGTAACCCTCTAAGTTCTGACTTGAGCTTATTGACCTCGGTTCTGAGACGGTACTTCTCGTTCATCAAGTGCTTGAATGCTGACCACGGTAGCGCGTAAGCAGCATCTTGTCCCACTTGCTCTAGATAGGTATTCCACCATGTTAACGCAATACCTGTGAAGGTATGCATAGCGTACTTAACTTTGTCCTCTTCAGTACACTTACTTATGACAAACACCGATTCGACTTTCTCGGTCCACCGTTTCAATCTAATTGGTCCTTCGGTTCCATTAAATTCCAAAGGTTTGCAGGCAGTGAATTCTTTGTAGGAGCATCCTACACGATTTCTTGTGCCGTTAGCTGTATTGCTAGATTCAGAGTTATTGTTGGTATGTAACGCGGCCTGTACTGCGGCTATGTTTGAAGCAAGAAAGGCACGAAATTCCTCTTCGCTCATATTCAAGGTGTGTCGAGTAGTCGGTGTCATTTCCTTCAAAATAGTCAAATGAAACAATTTAATCATACAGAATATTAAGAGTAGTCAATAGTATCTCGTAGCATAATATGAACTCATTTATAAAAGCTTTTTCTTCATATTAGCATTTTATAAGTTTAAATTCGGGTACTACCTACCCGTTAAGTTCATACTTAGTAGCTAATATACAATTCAACTACTACAATTCCATATGAAAAACTGATTATAATAATATATCACATACAAATATTCTTCAAACTTACAACTTCGCTATATTACATATAACATGAAATATAGTACACTATGATACAGGACAGTTTTGAAGATAAATCTAGTTAATACGCAAGTTGTTCAGCAAAGGAAATAAAGACACGTAATTCATAAGTCCAGAAACAAGTCATGCATTCTGGTTTTACTAAGACGACTTCCCATCCTTGGTCTTGTAGAAAATAACCGTTATGACCATTAGCTAGGCAGCATGTTGTAATGTCGTCAAAAGGACGAGGGTTTCGTAATGTCCAACAGCCCCGTAATAATCTAAAAACCTTGTTTCTCACCCCAACTACTGAATCCGTCACTTGTGGGAAAGTTTTATTTAAAAGCTGCAATCTGATGTTCTTTTTCTCACTTTGGTAAGAAGCGAACATCACTAACCTGTAAGCATAACATGCTTCTTTATGTTGCATGTTAGAAGCTCTTTCTAATTCACGAAATCCTATGTTGGGATATGTTGAGTCAAAATAGGTTCTTAACCCGTAGCATAAAATTGCATTTGGATTCCCCGCATTTAACGCTTTAAAGAAAACACGGCGTAACTTAACGTCTCCCCAATGTGATATACCCCACCTATCAAAGGAAAGCCTTTTATAAACTAAGGCATTTCTGGAAAGTCTTTCAAATGTTTGACAAGTTAATTTCGCCATAACTAAATGTGCTGATGAATTATGACCGACTCTAGACAAGATTTCCTCAATCATATCCTCTGGTAGGTCTTCTAAAATATTCGGTTGTCTACCCTTAACGTCCATTTTGTTTTTATACTGTAAAATAGACAAGGATTAGATTCGTAATAACAAACAATACAAGCAATTTTTACATAGAACATAAAAGTACAAGCACACTACAATACATTTATTACACAACATGCTCACACCCCTCTAATTTTTACATAGAGCATAAAAAAACATTACGTAGATTATCAAATAATGATAATCTAAAATATACTGTTTACACACGACCATTACATAATGGTTTACAATAGAAATATATTATATCGACATATGTTTCTTGAATGCAGTTTTTAAACAATATCATACAAACATGGACTCCAATTCTTGTCCTTATTTTAGTATGCAACAGCGGAAGCTCTTAGTATTCACCTGAGAATAAACATGCTTTAAATGTCAACAAAAATGTTGGTGAGTTATAGGTTTAACCTATATATATCAAATCATAACAATAGACCACAAGATTTCATATTTCAATACACATCCTATACATAGAGATAAAAATCATTCATATGGTGAACACCCGGTAACCGACATTAACAAGATGCATATATAAGAATATCCCCATCATTCCGGGACACCCTTCAAATATGATATAAATTTCGAAGTACTAAAGCATCCGGTACTTTGGATGGGGTTTGTTAGGCCCAATAGATCTATCTTTAGGATTCACGTCAATTGGGGTGTCTGTTCCCTAATTCTTAGATTATCAAACTTAATAAAAAGTGGCATATTCGATTTCGATAATTCAACCATAGAATGTAGTTTCACGTACTTGTGTCTATTTTTTAAATCATTTATAAAACCTGCATGTATTCTCATCCCAAAAATATTAGATTTTAAAAGTGGGACTATAACTCACTTTCACAGATATTTCCTTCCTCGAAAATAAGACTTGGCCACGGATCGATTCACGAACCTATACAAATATGTACATATATATCAAAGTATGATCAAAATATAATTACAACCATTTTTATTATGTTTTAAAGATTTGAGTGTATTAAGTCAGCTGTCCTCGTTAGTAACCTACAACTAGTTGTCCACAGTTAGATGTACAGAAATAAATCGATATATATTATCTTGAATCAATCCACGACCCAGTGTATACACGTCTCAGGCTAGATCACAACTCACAGTATATATATTTTTGGAATTAACCTCAACCCTGTATAGCTAACTCCAACATTACTGCATATAGAGTGTCTATGGTTGTTCCAAATAATATATATACATGGGTCGATATGATATGTCAAAACATTTTCATACGTGTCTATGGTATCTCAAGATTACATAATATATTAGAATACATGTATAATACAATATAAGTTAGCTAGGATATGATTTGTATAGATTTGTTAAACATTTCCCGTAGCTAAAATAATCAAAAAATATCCAATCTTGTTTTACCCATAACTTCTTCATTTTAAATCCGTTTTGAGTGAATCCAATTGCTATGGTTTCATATTAAACTTAAGTTTATGAATCTATACAGAAAAATTATAAGTTTATAGTCGGAATTACAGGTTACAAGTCGTTTTTGTAAAGGTAGTCATTTCAGTCGAAAGAACGACGTCCAGATGACCATTTTGGAAAACATACTTCCACTTTGAGTTTAACCATGATTTTTGGATATAGTTTTATGTTCATAAGAAAAATCATTTTCCCAGAAGAACAACTTTTAAATCAAAGTTTATCATAGTTTTTAATTAACTAACCCAAAACAGCTCGCGGTGTTACTACAAAGGCGTATATCCGGTTTTATGGTGTTTTTCGTGTTTTCTGGTTTTAAATCATTAAGTTAGCATATCATATAGATATATAACATGTGTTTAGTTGATTTTAAAAGTCAAGTTAGAAGGATTAACTTTTGTTTGCGAACAAGTTTAGAATTAACTAAACTATGTTCTAGTGATTACAAGTTTAAACCTTCGAATAAGATAGCTTTATATGTATGAATCGAATGATGTTATGAACATCATTACTACCTCAAGTTTTATAAATGAAATGTTTTTATAAATGTTTGACGAGATAGACACAAGCAAAACATTCCTCGAATGAATTATTATGCAGACAGAAGTTCTGTGGATTAACATTGAATTATGTGGACATGATAATTGCCACCATTGAAATATGTGGACATGATAATTGCCACCGTTGAATTATGTGGACATGATAATTGCTACCGTTGAATTATGTGGACATGATAATTACCACCATTGAATTATGTGGACATGATAATTGCCACCATTGAATTATGTGGACATGATAATTGCCACCAATTGATATGAATCTTATGTATCGAGAGAATGATTTTATACACAGGTTATGTGTATGTTATTGTTGTGCACGAGATATGTGTACGGTTACTAAGATTTATGAAAGATGATTTCATACACGAGAAAGGTGTACTGTATTTAAAAGATATTGCATGTACATTACAGGTGGGTGTAGGATTCGGGCCCATTTGTACCATGCAGCATTTAAATCTTGTGGTCTATCAAAATGATAAATTTTATTGTTTTATGATAAACTTATGAACTCACCAACCTTTTGGTTGACACTTTAAAGCATGTTTATTCTCAGGTGTGAAAGAAATCTTTTGCTGTGCATTTGCTCATATTACATGGAGTCGTTCATGGCATATAGAGGTCAGAACCTCGCGATGGGACCAACTGTCGAAGACTTCGTCCAGATGGATTAGGACGGGTTGTTTCACTTTACTTCATTTAACACCTGTAAATGATACCCAACATCCTATACAAGTACTATATGCATTAAATGTCCATTTACCTTGAATGTATTGCCTTGATAGTGACTTATTATGCTCAAAGTGGAAAGTCTAACATGCTTGGATACAAGTCATGATAATTATTTGAGGCAATCTCAGTTTTATCATAATCCTTTATTTATAATTAACATATTTGTTAAATCTCTATTGGTTGATCAACATGTCATTGATGACACAAACCCACTTTAATCACAAAGCATGCTAGTATTCAAATTTGAACTTTTTTGTAATTAATTAAATGTGGTAATGATGTCTTGACAAATTAAGCAAGTAATAAAAATTAAGCATATTGCAAGACATCAAGTTAATCAAGTTTAAACTTATTCATAAACTTAATTTTCGACTTAAGCGAACCTATGTGTGTTAATGTTTCATTGTCTTTTAAGCTTACTAGATTATGACATTCTAAGTACTATCCAAGTAACACATGCATATATTGAAGTAGTCCAAATACTAGTTCCATCTTGTAACAATAGTCCAAATACTAGTTCCATCTTGTAACAATAGCAAGACAAGATTGATATATATACATATTAACTAACTACTTATCATTTAGCACTTAACACTTAGTCAAATAATACACATGTACTAATAGCAAGTAGTCAAGTAATATTCATGTAATGACTAGCAAGAGATCACTAAGTAATCTTAGAATTAAGCATATAGTGATAACATAGCATTAAACTAAGGCTATGTAAGTTTTACTTGCAAAGTGATATTTGCAATATTAATGTATAAGCATACATTAATATCTAACACATGTACAAGAAAAGAGCAACTCTTAGTTGGGACTTGGTGACCTTCCTAAGTATATCTGGATACATTTTAGATGTACATGTTTTCTTATAACACTTATGTGTTATCCTTAATCAAGGTTTAGTCGTCATTAATGTGTCATTAGGCGTGATTAACCAAGATTAGTGTTCTAGTGACCAAAACTCATTTGAAAATGAAGGAGGCAACTATCCTAAGCATGTTTGAACATGTTTCATAAAGTATAGATGCCCGGAAGTGGTCAAACATTTTTCGATCAAAATTCGGACTGTAGGTTTCTGCGGTCGATCCACAGTCAGCCGTGGAGTCGACCGTGCAACTCATATTTCGTAAATCTGGGTGCAAGTCTCCACGGTCTGACATGCGGTCGACCATGGTTTAGCCGTGTACTTCATTGTCCATTTTAAGCTTTCTTTGGTTTTGGTCATTTGGTAGAGCAAATGTGGATTAGTGAACTTGTTTATTTATGTCAAGATGTCTATCATCACCTTTAGCTATGTGCATATGTCATCATCAAAACACTTATTGTTATGAGTTAAGATTAGTGTAGTCATTAAACATAATCTCATGTTAACCCACATCCTCCCCCAACAGTGTTGATATGAAGATTGATAGAATAACGAGCAAAAAACTATGTTGAATATCCCGTGTAACAAGAAAGGGATCCGAAGGTAGCTCTTTTTCTAGCTTCTTTGACTCGATTATTAAAGACTACAAGCACGATCAGGCGGATGCTAGTCTCATCTTTCTAAGTCTTCTGCTAAGTAACTGTTTAGGTCACCAACCACACAACTTTTCCCACTAATGGTGGTAGAGAGTGACCAAATCGTAGAAAAACCCACTAAATCGCCAGAACCTCATGGATAAACAATAACCGAAAATGGAGAACGACCAGCGAGGGGGGAAATCATCCAAGCACTGTCAGAATCTCATGGATCTACCCAAGGGCGGATTTGAGGCGTGCAACATGTGCGTTCGCACTGTGGCTATAATCCAGATGAGCCTATAATCCAACAATATGTATTACTTGTGAAAAATATTGTTATGACTGATGCTGATACTTAATTTAATTTTTTAGTATTTGAACTTATTCTTACATATATTTAAAACTTCTGTATACAAAGGCTTATTTTTTATTAATCGAACATGACTCATATGAAAAATTAAAATTGACCGGACAGCCCTGAATCTACCATGAAGAAATAGACGAAGATGTATAACCTTTTACTATACGTACCACGTATGCTAACTTGAAACCGGAACAAACGTAAAGATTTAAGGTTGCATTAACTTCCTTTTTCGTGAAAATCTTAAACAAAAATTAATGACTTATTACGACTTCTAAGATACTTTCAATTAAGGAAAAGCTTAGAAGTCAAAATCGTGAATACGATAAATTTGAAGCGAGTCAAATATCTTTACGTCATTTTTGTATACGAAGTCAATCGATTTTTTAATGGATGACAAATAAGCTTTGATTTTTATGGAACTTCACATTATAATTTTAATAACTTTCAAGTAATAAATTCCAACATAGGTATCAATTATGGCTATATAAGTTATAACTTCAGCTAGTTTTGTTCATATCAGTGGCAGATATAGGATTAATAATCACTGATCACTAGTTAAAATCTCAAAAAAGTTTCTGCTATATGTTTTATTTCAATGATGTTACTAAAAATATTACACTATCAACTGGTGTCACTAGTTAAAAAATTCATAATTTTTTTTTACTACATCGTGTATTTAGTGGTGTCCTTTGCAACCACTCGGACTAAACTACATTTGCCTCTGGTTCATACACACCTTAATCTAAAGGTGACACTCGCAAGTCGTGATGCGAAATCCACTCAACCCATATTTACCTTGTTTTTTCCTACTTGTGTACCCACGGATATTCATTGACGAGTTTATGAATACACCGTATTTGAGAGGCACGAATATCCGCAAGTCCCGTGTAATTCTTTGAATTTCATATGACTCAATAATGATATGAAAATGATTATTTTTTATCATTATAACATTCAAATAAATATTTAATTTAATTTAATATTCAAAGATAATAAAGTTAATATTTATGAAATATTTACATCGCTAAAATTATCAATAACATATTAACTTTACATCAAGAAATTATACATTATACATATTACAAAAGGGAAAGCAAAATTACTGTAGAGCCAGCAAAATTACTGTAGAGCCGTGTGTTGACATATTGAGTTTTTTTTATATTTTAAGGCGAAACGTGAATTTCTAATAAAAAATCGATGACTTCAAAGCAATGAAGACAAACGGATAAGATTACAAATGGCATTCTTTTGAGTTAACTTTACATCACGTATTGACATATAGTGTTTTATTAAAAATAGCATTCTTTTGAGAGTACAAGTAATTAATGCCGAAATGCCTAATTAATACTGTATAACAAAGGCAAGATTGTCTACTCCATTTTTTTTTAAATCTCACCCATAACACTCTTTTTTATGTGTGTTTCAATTTGGCCGGTTCAAAATATTATTTTTCCTATTTCATCACTCTTTTTTACAATTTCTATTTTATGACTTTCCCTCCTGATTTACGCTTTACACTCTTTGAAATTCTGAATTTCTTTTTTCAGTTTAGCCCCCACGAATTTTTTATTTCTCCAATTTTCATTTTTTTTTTTAAAATGTGAGCTATCATACTCTTCCACATCATTTTATTAATTATTTTAACAATTTTTTTTAAATCTTTACACACATTCTGTCATATATAAAATTAGTTAGTATATGTCATAACCCGTCCTTAACCAAAAGAACGAGTTAGATAACGTATGATTTCATTGCGAGGTATTGACCTCTATATGCGACATTTTTAAAAGAACAACTGCATTTATTTTACATTACAAACCATAACTCTTATGTTAATACAAGCTTTGGACAATATAAAGATGATTATCGTTTAGCGATAATCTTAGACTTACAAACTTTACATGTGATGATAACAATACAATTTCTAGCATATTTTACATTACAATTCCTCGGATATGCAGTTTTATTTTTGACACAAATATGCATACTCAAGATCTTGCTTAAATTCAACATGTTGCAGCGGAAGCTTTTAATTATCACCTGAGAATAGACATGTTTAAAACGTCAACATAAAGTTGGTGAGATATAGGTTTAATGCCGGCAGCGATATAAATATAGACCACAAGATTTCATATGTAAACATTTTAATAAAAATATTCTAAGTGGTTGAGCACTTGGTAACCATACTTAACATTTAATCACGTCGCATATTCCCTTTATTATGAAATCTTACTACACCGTACCAAGTGTAGTCACGAAACGAAGTACTGTGCAACCGTTGAATACTGGTCGTCTAGTCCGGTTGGGGTTGTCAGGCCCGATAGATCTATCAACAGGATTCGCGTTTACAATACCGCTGTAAATAGTAGTTACCAAGCTACAGGGAAGTATGCCAGTGGTACAACTCAACGTAGAATATATTTTTCAGTTACTTGTGTCCATAACGTAAAACATAAAATGCATGTATTCTCATCCCGAAATATTTAGAGTTTAAAAGTGGGACTATATACTCACTTTTGCCTTGAAGATATATATATTTTGACTTGGTCTCCGGTTGATATCACGAACCTATCCATATATAATTTATCAATATATTTTCATTTAAAACAATCGTCACATATATATAAATATATATATATACTTATAATACTTTTAATGTCTTCTTAGTCCGTAGTTAGCAGTTCAATTTTAATGGTTCATATTTAGGTGTTTAGTAAATAAATAAAACCGCCATCGAAATAAATAAAACCCCATTGTATTCATATTGGTCGGGATTAATCTTGACCCACGGTACCGGTGTTGTCAAATGACGTGTTGCGTACATAAAGTACCGGTGTTGTCAAATGACGTGTTGCGTACAATCATGGGATCTTATGATTAATCTTCTCGTATTGTTTACGGGTGATCCTGAAATATATAAAATTAAATTATGAGTACATATATATAAAATATCATGTTATTTTAAAAAGATGTGATTTATTAAATTTTTCTCCAATTATTTTCGTGGCTAAACTAGTTTTGGATATCCGATCTTGTTTTGGTCATAGTTTCTTCGTTACAACTCCGTTTTCATTGGTTCAACTTGCCACTTCCTTGGATCGAGTCCTTCTTTAAGAATATGAACTGTAAATACCTTAGTTTGTATTCGAAATCACAGGTCATAGGTCAAACTTTAGTGAAACTCATGAAGTTGATCATTTTCCATCATGTAAACAACCTTAAATGATTATTTTTCTAAAAATACTTATACTTTGAGTTAAATCATGAAATTTTTATGTGTTAACATATTCATAGTAAATATCAATTTTCCAGAAAATAAGCCTCAAATTCAAAGTTCAAAATAGTTTTTAATTATCCAACCCAAAACAGCCCCCGGTTGCACTCCGACGTCGTAAATTCAGTTTTTAAGGTGTTCTTTGAAAAACCAAGTTTTACCTTGTTAAGTTAGCATATATTTATGATATATTACAGGTCTTGAAGTATTTTAAAAGTTAAGTTAGAAGGATCTATTTAGTTTGCAAACAAGTTTGAAAACATTCAAACTATGTTCTTGTTGTTAAAATTTTATACCATAAAATAAGATAGCTATATATATATGAATCGAATAAGGTTATGAACAAAGTTACTACCTCAAGTTACTTGGACAAGATTGCTGTAAAAGAGGAGTAAAAATCTAGAACCAAAAGAGTGATGGAGTTGGATGAAAGATTGAAAGTAAACTTGTGTTCTTGGAAGGATTCTTGAAGTGTTTTTGTAAGGGTTTTCTTATGGTGATTAAGTGATATTTTTGAAGCTAGATCTTCATGGTAACTTTGCTGAATTGATTAAGGGTTTAAGGCTTATAAGTGTGTGGGTGTTTAACTAAGAAATGAAGATAGAATTTGAATCAAATGATGATCCCCCCCCCCCCCCCCATGGTCTTAAAAACGTGAATCAAGGGAGACAAAGACAAGTTTTCATGTTGTATTTTTATGTAATTAGTCAAGCAATCATACAAAAGTAATTACCTTATACATAAGGCATGAACAAGGGCTGGTTGGTGGTGATTTGATGTGTATGTACCAATAGTAAATACGTATAGAAGCTAGGTATGATACGGGTACATATACTCTAGATATACGTATAGAAATCTTGTGAAAACGGAATGAGGATTCAAATATAGCTATCTTTTGTGAATATACTTATATTGTTTTATGTATTTAAATCCTTAAAAAGTGATTAAATACATTACTTATACGATATATGTATAAACATTATAGGTCATAAGTATTTATGTCAAATAACGTTACGTATGGTTATTGTTTTGAAAACTTAAGTTAGTAGCTTCAAAATATACTTATAACTTATTGTTATTAATACAAAATGAGATATTAAAACATCCATAAATCATGTTAAATATGTATATATACATATATATACACAAACGTATAATTATCATATGTTATATAGTTCGTGATATCATCGGTCAACTAGACGGTCAAACGTTGTGTAAAACTCTTTTCGAAAACATAAGTTTCAACAATTTGGATTGCTTATCATGTTGGTAAGGTTTAATTTATTTAAATATTAATCTTATAAGTATAAATTGATCGAAAAAGTCCGGGTCATTACAGTACCTACCCGTTAAATAAATTTCGTCCCGAAATTTTAAAATTGTACCTATTTTGCATCATCGGGAAACAAGTGTGGATACTTTTGTTTCATCTGATCCTCTCGTTCCCAAGTAAACTCAGGACCTCTTCGAGCATTCCAACGAACCTTAACGATCGGTATGTTGCTCTGCTTGAGTTGTTTAACTTCACGGTCCATGATTTCGACTGGTTCTTCTACGAATTGTAATTTCTCGTCAACTTGGATTTCTTCAAGAGGAATGGTGAGGTCTTCCTTTGCAAGACACTTCTTAAGGTTTGAGACGTGAAAGGTATTATGTACTCTGGCGAGTTGTTGCGGTAACTCGAGTCGATAAGCTACCGGTCAAATGCGTTCGATGATCTTGAACGGGCCTACATATCTTGGGTTCAGTTTACCTCTTTTACTGAAACGTATTACACCTTTCCAAGGTGACACCTTTAGCATAACCATGTCACCGATCTGAAACTCTAATGGTTTCCTTCGGACATCGGCGTAGCTCTTTTGGCGACTACGGGCTGTTTTCAACCTCTCCTTGATTTGTACTATCTTCTCAGTCGTTTCGTGTATGATCTCGGGACCAGTTAATTGTCGATCTCCTACTTCATTCCAACAAATAGGAGATCTACACTTCCTTCCATACAATGCTTCGAATGGCGCAGCTTTAATGCTCGCATGATAACTATTATTATACGAGAATTCTGCTAATAGTAGATATTTATCCCATCCGTTTCCAAAATCGATCACACATGCCCTGAGCATGTCTTCAAGAGTCTGAATCGTTCTTTCACTCTGCCCGTCGGTTTGCGGATGATATGCGGTGCTCATATCCAAACGAGTTCCTAGTGCCTCCTGTAGTGATTGCCAGAACTTTGAGGTAAATCTACTATCACGATCAGATATAATGGAAATAGGTATTCCATGCCTTGAAACAATTTCCTTTATATATAATCGTAATAGTTTCTCCATTCTATCCGTTTCCTTTATAGGCAAGAAATGTGCAGATTTGGTAAGACGATCAACAATTACCCAAATGGTATCGTATCCCCAGGCAGTCTTTGGTAACTTCGTGATGAAATCCATGGTGATACCATCCCATTTCCATTCTGGGATTTCTGGTTGTTGAAGTAACCCTGACGGCTTCTGGTGTTCTGCTTTGACTTTGGAACAAGTTAAACACTCCCCAACATATGTTGCAACGTCTGTCTTTAAATTAGGCCACCAATAATGTGTCTTAAGATCTTGATACATCTTTCCAACTCCAGGATGTATCGAGTATCTTGTCTTATGTGCCTCATTCAATATCAATTTCCTTAATCCTCCTAACTTTGGTACCCAAATACGATTTGAAAAATATCGAATTCCATCTTCCCGTATAACGAGTTGCTTCTCATACTTCTTCATTATTTCATTTCCTATATTTTCTTTAGTAAGTGCTTCTCGTTGAACTTCTTTGATTTGTGAGTTGAGATTCATGCGAATTTTTATGTTCATCGCTCGTACGCGAATTGGTTCTCGTTCCTTTCTGCTTAGTGCGTCAGCCACCACATTCGCTTTCCCGGGATGATAACGAATTTCACAATCATAGTCGTTTATTAACTCTACCCACCTACGTTGCCTCATGTTCAGCTGTTTCTGATCAAAAATATGTTGAAGGCTTTTATGATCAGTAAACACAGTGCATTTAACCCCATACAAGTAGTGTCTCCATATCTTCAATGCAAACACGACTGCTCCCAGTTCTAGATCATGCGTCGTATAATTCCGCTCGTGAATCTTCAATTGTCGGGATGCGTATGCAATAACTTTCTTCCGTTGCATAAGAACGCAACCAAAACCTTGTCGCGAAGCGTCACAATATATTTCAAAATCATCGTTCCCTTCTGGTAACGATAAAATAGGCGCCGTAGTCAACTTCTTTTTCAGTAATTGAAATGCACTCTCCTGCTCAGAAGTCCATTCATATTTCTTCCCTTTTTGCGTTAACGCTGTCAACGGCTTAGCTATTCGGGAAAAATCTTGAATAAACCTTCTATAATAACCGGCTAAACCCAAAAATTGGCGTATCTGCGTTGGTGTCTTAGGAGTCTCCCATTTTTCAATGGCTTCAATTTTTGCTGGATCAACCTGAATTCCTTTGCTACTAACAACGTGGTCAAGAAATTGCACTTCTTTAAACCAGAAAGCACATTTAGAAAATTTAGCATATAGCTGTTCTTTTCTCAACAACTCTAATATTAACCTTAAATGCTGCTCATGCTCTTGCTCACTCTTGGAATAGATAAGAATGTCATCAATGAAAACGATAACAAACTTATCTAAATACGGACTACAAACTCGATTCATAAGGTCCATGAATACAGCTGGCGCATTTGTTAACCCAAACGGCATGACCGAAAATTCGTAATGACCATAACGTGTCCGAAAAGCAGTTTTCGGTATATCTTCTTCTTTGACACGTAATTGATGATAGCCCGATCTTAGGTCAATTTTCGAGTACACACATGATCCTTGGAGTTGATCAAATAAGTCGTCAATTCTCGGTAGTGGATACCGATTCTTGATAGTTAACTTATTTAATTCACGATAATCTATACACATCCTAAAAGATCCATCTTTCTTTTTAACAAATAGAATCGGAGCTCCCCACGGTGAAGTACTTGGTCGTATGAATCCACGATCCAGTAATTCTTTTAACTGACTCTGAAGTTCTTTTAACTCGGACGGTGCAAGTCTATATGGAGCACGGGCAACTGGTGCAGCTCCTGGTACTAAATCTATTTGAAATTCTACAGATCTAAATGGAGGTAATCCCGGCAACTCTTCAGGAAAAACTTCAGGAAAATCTCTTGCCACAGGCACGTCGTTGATGCACTTCTCTTTTTCTTTCTTTTCGACTTTATTAACATGTGCTACAATAGCATAACATCCCTTTTCTAAACACTTCTTGGCTTTCAAAAAGCTAATGAGTTTTAGCTTTGAGTTACCCTTCTCTCCATAAATCATCACCGGCATTTTATCCTTACAAGGAATGCGAATTGCCTTCTTGGCACACACAACTTCAGCTCCTACTTTGGACATCCAGTCCATGCCGACTATTACATCAAAACTTTCTAATTCTACGGGTATTAAGTCAATTTTAAATGTTTTTCCGGCTAAATTTATTTTACAATCACGGCAAATTTTATCGGCTTTAATTAGTTTACCATTAGCTAACTCAATCATGTACTTAACATCTAGAGGTAATGATGAACAATTCAATTTAGCGTAAAAGCCTCTACTCACGTAACTTCTATCGGCACCAGTATCAAATATAATAGATGCGGATAAGTTATTAATGGTAAACGTACCAGTAACAAGCTCCGGGTCTTCACACGCCTCTCTAGCATTAATAACAAATGCTCTTCCACGTGCAGATCCATTATTCTTCTCTGGATTCGGACACTGGCTCTTATAGTGACCTTGTTTTCCACACCCATAACAAGAAATGGTAGCCAAAGCAGTTCTATTTGCATTGGTGGCAGGAGTCTTGGTACCATTTGTATTTGTAACGAGAGCCCTACAATCTTCAGCAAGATGACCCTTTCAATTACATTTGTTGCATACCACATTACAGTAACCAGAGTGATGTTTGTGGCATCGGTTGCATAAAAGATTTTGTCCTTTATAACCAAAGCTTAAACCACTACCCGCACCTCGCGTGATTTCTTGTTTCTTAAAAGATTGTTGTTGGTTACCCCGATCATAATTTCCATTCCACTTTCTTTTGTTACCTGATACCTTCACATCAGTATTGGATGCTTTCTTATCCATGATGACCTGATCCATTAGCTCGTTTGCCATGGTTATAGCTTCATGAATTGTCTTAGGTTTCGATGTTGTAACGTTTCCCTTGACCTTTTTGGGCAAACCATCTTTGTATATTTCAATCTTCCGTTCTTCGGTTGGAACCAATTCAGGACATAGCAAAACTAATTCCATGAATCGCTGATTGTAGTTGGTGATTTCAGTACCAACAACCTTCAGACTTCGTAATTCATCTTCCAACTTCCTAACCTCGTTCCTTGGACAATACTCGTTGATTAACATTGTTTTGAATTCTTCCCATGGAGTATCATAAGCTACATCTCCTCCTACAGCCTTCACATAATTTTTCCACCACGTGAGTGCACTATCTTGTAAAGTGCACGATGCATACTTGGTCATGTCCTTTTCAACACAACCACTGATTTTAAACACAGTCTCCATCTTTTCTATCCATCGGGTTAAACCGATCGGTCCTTTTGTTCCACTGAATGATGAGGGCTTGCAAGCTTGAAAAGTCTTGTAGGTGCATCCTACACGAGGATTTGGGTTAACTGCAGCAGCTCTTGCAGCTTCGACCCATAACATTCTGTCGTTCACTCGCTGGTTGATGAATTCCTCTACTTCTTGTTCCGTCATTCGATTCAATCGCACCATATTCTTCTATAAGAATGAAAAGAAAATAATTATTCACATGGAATATTATAGATGTAGTGTATATTTACAGTACATTATAGCTTGTTAATAATATGAACCAGGTATTATTATAAAAGCCTTTTCTTCTTATTAGCATTTTATAATTATATCTAGGGTAGTACCTACCCGTTAATGTTCATACTTAATAGCTTAGTACAGAACCAATTACTACCATCTAAATAATACTTAACCATGGAAAATTATTGCATTTCATACTTCACTATTTTACATATGCTTATCTTACATCGAACATTAAGCAAACCACACTAATAATATTATACAAAACATTATATGATCCCATGGTTTAATACGGCAGCGCATCGTTTGGTCTATTTTCTAGGACGTTTAGGTTCAAGGAATGGCCTAACGCTTATCCTAGCTGTCTGCCTATATTTTGGCTGTGGGGCTGAAGAACTAGATGCCGGGATAGAACGAATAGGAATAGCAGGAATAGGGGTGGTAGTGTCTAGTGGAGTTGGTGCCACATCATCCTCTTCGAGATTTGAATTTTCTAATTCATTAGCCTTTCGTTTCTTTCCTAGTTCGAACTTGTCTTTCGTAATTTCCTGTATTTCTTCCTCGGGTTCACTTTCCTCCTCTGGTTCACTTTCCTCCTCGGGTTCACTTTCCGGGTTCCCTATAGTTGGTTCATCCGGAATTTGTGAGTCTTCCCCAAAGATATCATTTTCGTCATCGGATAGGTTAATGACTGGAACACCATCTGAAGATTCTGGTTCGGAGTCGCTGAATGTGATAACAAGTTTTGAGCCTGACATCTATCACACAACAACTAACCCATTAGTACTACATAATATTTACATATAAATTTTAACCAACAATGATAAGCAATGGTTTTTAAATCAGACCCGGTCAAAGTCCAGACTTACTAATGTATCCTAACGACTTATCAGTTAGACACACTAATGCAAACCTGGTTCGCTAAGACCACCACTCTGATACCACATGTCATAACCCGTCCTTAACCATAAGAACGAGTTAGATAACGTATGATTTCATTGCGAGGTATTGACCTCTATATGCGACATTTTTAAAAGAACAACTGCATTTATTTTACATTACAAACCATAACTCTTATGTTAATACAAGCTTTAGACAATATAAAGATGATTATCGTTTAGCGATAATCTTAGACTTACAAACTTTACATGTGATGATAACAATACGATTTCTAGCATATTTTACATTACAATTCCTCGGATATGCAGTTTTATTTTTGACACAAATATGCATACTCAAGATCTTGCTTAAATTCAACATGTTGCAGCGGAAGCTTTTAGTTATCACCTGAGAATAGACATGTTTAAAACGTCAACATAAAGTTGGTGAGATATAGGTTTAATGCCGGCAGCGATATAAATATAGACCACAAGATTTCATATGTAAACATTTTAATAAAAATATTCTAAGTGGTTGAGCACTTGGTAACCATACTTAACATTTAATCACGTCGCATATTCCCTTTATTATGAAATCTTACTACACCGTACCAAGTGTAGTCACGAAACGAAGTACTGTGCAACCGTTGAATACTGGTCGTCCAGTCCGGTTGGGGTTGTCAGGCCCGATAGATCTATCAACAGGATTCGCGTTTACAATACCGCTGTAAATAGTAGTTACCAAGCTACAGGGAAGTATGCCAGTGGTACAACTTAACGTAGAATATATTTTTCAGTTACTTGTGTCCATAACGTAAAACATAAAATGCATGTATTCTCATCCCGAAATATTTAGAGTTTAAAAGTGGGACTATATACTCACTTTTGCCTTGAAGATATATATATTTTGACTTGGTCTCCGGTTGATATCACGAACCTATCCATATATAATTTATCAATATATTTTCATTTAAAACAATCGTCACATATATATATACTTATAATACTTTTAATGTCTTCTTAGTCCGTAGTTAGCAGTTCAATTTTAATGGTTCATATTTAGGTGTTTAGTAAATAAATAAAACCCCAATCGAAATAAATAAAACCCCATTGTATTCATATTGGTCGGGATTAATCTTGACCCAAGGTACCGGTGTTGTCAAATGACGTGTTGCGTACATAAAGTACCGGTGTTGTCAAATGACGTGTTGCGTACAATCATGGGATCTTATGATTAATCTTCTCGTATTGTTTACGGGTGATCCTGAAATATATAAAATTAAATTATGAGTACATATATATAAAATATCATGTTATTTTAAAAAGATGTGATTTATTAAATTTTTCTCCAATTATTTTCGTGGCTAAACTAGTTTTGGATATCCGATCTTGTTTTGGTCATAGTTTCTTCGTTACAACTCCGTTTTCGTTGGTTCAACTTGCCACTTCCTTGGATCGAGTCCTTCTTTAAGAATATGAACTGTAAATACCTTAGTTTGTATTCGAAATCACAGGTCATAGGTCAAACTTTAGTGAAACTCATGAAGTTGATCATTTTCCATCATGTAAACAACCTTAAATGATTATTTTTCTAAAAATACTTATACTTTGAGTTAAATCATGAAATTTTTATGTGTTAACATATTCATAGTAAATATCAATTTTCCAGAAAATAAGCCTCCAATTCAAAGTTCAAAATAGTTTTTAATTATCCAACCCAAAACAGCCCCCGGTTGCACTCCGACGTCGTAGATTCAGTTTTTAAGGTGTTCTTTGAAAAACCAAGTTTTACCTTGTTAAGTTAGCATATATTTATGATATATTACAGGTCTTGAAGTATTTTAAAAGTTAAGTTAGAAGGATCTATTTAGTTTGCAAACAAGTTTGAAAACATTCAAACTATGTTCTTGTTGTTAAAATTTTATACCATAAAATAAGATAGCTATATATATATGAATCGAATAAGGTTATGAACAAAGTTACTACCTCAAGTTACTTGGACAAGATTGCTGTAAAAGAGGAGTAAAAATCTAGAACCAAAAGAGTGATGGAGTTGGATGAAAGATTGAAAGTAAACTTGTGTTCTTGGAAGGATTCTTGAAGTGTTTTTGTAAGGGTTTTCTTATGGTGATTAAGTGATGTTTTTGAAGCTAGATCTTCATGGTAACTTTGCTGAATTGATTAAGGGTTTAAGTATTATAAGTGTGTGGGTGTTTAACTAAGAAATGAAGATAGAATTTGAATCAAATGATGATCCCCCCCCCCCATGGTCTTAAAAACGTGAATCAAGGGAGACAAAGACAAGTTTTCATGTTGTATTTTTATGTAATTAGTCAAGCAATCATACAAAAGTAATTACCTTATACATAAGGCATGAACAAGGGCTGGTTGGTGGTGATTTGATGTGTATGTACCAATAGTAAATACGTATAGAAGCTAGGTATGATACGGGTACATATACTCTAGATATACGTATAGAAATCTTGTGAAAACGGAACGAGGATTCAAATATAGCTATCTTTTGTGAATATACTTATATTGTTTTATGTATTTAAATCCTTAAAAAGTGATTAAATACATTACTTATACGATATATGTATAAACATTATAGGTCATAAGTATTTATGTCAAATAACGTTACGTCTGGTTATTGTTTTGAAAACTTAAGTTAGTAGTTTCAAAATATACTTATAACTTATTGTTATTAATACAAAATGAGATATTAAAACATCCATAAATCATGTTAAATATGTATATATACATATATATACACAAACGTATAATTATCATATGTTATATAGTTCGTGATATCATCGGTCAACTAGACGGTCAAACGTTGTGTAAAACTCTTTTCGAAAACATAAGTTTCAACAATTTGGATTGCTTATCATGTTGGTAAGGTTTAATTTATGTAAATATTAATCTTATAAGTATAAATTGATCGAAAAAGTCCGGGTCATTACAGTATATAATTAAAAGAAAAGAAACGAATCTGATGTACGTTTTGTCCACAATTGTAAGAAGTATTTGATACGTTAAAAAGTATTATTGTCTCTTGGATTATGTTACGTACATTAACGTTTAAACATTTTATTGAGAATATGTAGTTATGTACGACAAAAAGATTTCTACACGCGTCAGAGCGGTTGCCGCTACAACGCGCAGCTGACCACCTGTTTGTCGAAGAACAAATATTTAAAAGATTAAAATTCTAATTTATAAAATTTTCATCAGATCATGACCGTAGTTGACTTTTAGACACAGTTTATCAAAGTGTATGTGCTAAGTAACATAATTTACTCATTTGAAAGTTCTAACAAGTTTTTTTGACGAATGAATCTTGTAATATGTGAATTTGTGGATTTAAATCAAATACACCATAAAGCATCCAGAGGATCGACAATTTATATGTTTTAAAATATAAAAGAGTGTGACAACTGACATTGTCTTTCTAAATCAAGTAGTTTAAATTGTTAATTATATGATTTATGTTAATTGTAGGGTGAATGGTAAGCTATCTTGTGTTGGAGCGTTTCTTGTAAATTTTATAATATGGTAACAAAGTCTCTCTCTCTTTCTCAAATTGTATTTTGTTTATTTCCGTAATTCAGTTAGTTCATATGGCTTGATGGGTAACGATGTACGCTGTTAGTTCATACGGCTTGATGGTGATTTTAAGGTAATTTCATAATTTAATTTTCATATTGTTATTCTATTAGCTGTTCAACATTACAAGCGTGTGTGGTAAATTGGGTTTGGGTCAACATGAGGAATTTTATGTTTAAGAACAAATGGGTCGGTTATGTGCCGTGTCAAACTTTTATATCCTTTTTGTAGCTTGAATATGCAAGTAACTCATTTATCAACTGTCGTGGCGTAACAGTTATCAACTGACCATGATGTCGGGGATGACGAAATCAGAAAAGAGGTCAAAACAATTTTTCCCGATGATTCTCATATTTTTGTGCATACATGGGGAGTCTGGAGGTTAAATGGCATTATTCAGGTACTAATTTTTTACATATGCGTTTTGTAACTTTTCGTCATTGAAGGTCTATGATTGATTTTTTTATTCGATTTTACGTTATTAAAACTGATATGAAGTTCTATAATTGATTTTCAGTCTCATCTCTTTTTTTTATATATTTGTGATTTTTTTTTTTTGCACAACTTGTGTTGGTGACATACAATTCGATTAACAAGAAAAATGTCGACATGAAGGCAATCGTTGATATCATCTCATCAGTTTATCTGTAAGTTTCAAATTTCTTATAATGATTAATGCATTAAGCTATGTCATATTGTATACCGGATGGTTCGGTTTTGAAACGAACCATTGTCAATATTGCATATATAATTATAAATCTGAGCGGGTTATTACTACTGAGCGGGTTCATCTTCATCTATTGCAGGTAAGGTGTGACGATCGCTCCAAATCCATTTGGCCGAATACGTCATTCATTGATTTCATTGCGAGGTATTTGACCTGTGACGATCGCTCCAAATCCATATGGACAATACGTCATTCATTGATTTCATTGCGAGGTATTTGACCTCTATATGATACGTTTTGTAAACATTGCATTCTTTTGAAAAGGCACACCATAAATGAATATTTAAATCAAAGGTTTTTAACATCTGATGATTTCTACATATAGACAATCACTGTAAATAATAGTTTACAATAGTACTTCCGTTGACAGTACAGTCAAAATAAGATACATGGTGATGATTTGGTGAATGCAACGTTTCCTTGAAAAATATGCCATGTATGACTCCATGCACATAACTTGTCTAACATATAAGCAAACAGCGGAAGACTTCTAGAAACCTGAGAATAAACATGCTTCAAGTGTCAACACAAAGGTTGGTGAGTTCATAGTTTTAATATTACACATAATCCGTATATCAATGTGGATTTACAAAAGTTCAGTTGTTTTATTCAAAACGTTTATCAATAGGTTTTACATAAAAGGTGGATCACAAGATTTCAGTTGTTTCATCCGAAACGTTTATCAATCGGTTCTACAAAATTGAGCACCCTGGTAACTAAACTTTAATGTTTATATAATTTGTACCCTTTGTATAATCATCTTAATAATATACGCAAACCAACGTGTACGCTTCTCAAATAGCATACGTCCGTTAAAAGGCTAGCGCTCTAGCTCGGACGGGGATATCAAGCCCTATGGATCCATATACTACTACTCGCGCCCACCAGTTCTTATAACCGGCGGTTACTAGTTACCAAAGCTACGGGATTTTCGGTTCAAACTCAGTGTAGAATTTAGTATGTACTTGTATCCATTGCGTTTAAAATAAAGTGCATGTATTCTCAGCCCAAAAATATATGTTGCAAAAGCAATTAAAAAGGGATCAATGAAACTCACGCATATAGATATTGTAAAACAGTTATTAAATCATTTGCATGTATTCTCAGCCCAAAAATGTAGAGAGTAAAAGGGATCTCATGAAACTCACACAAAATCAGTTTTAGTATTTGTATCCATTTAGTAAAACAGTTTATAAAACTGCGCATGTATTCTCAGCCCAAAAATATAATTTGAAAAAGGGATCATATGAAACTCACACATATAAATATTGTATATCGGTTAATAAAACATTTGCATGTATTCTCAGCCCAAAAACGTAGAGAGTAAAAGGGATCTCATGAAACTCACTGTTTAATATTGATATACAATATTGCAGGAAAGTACGTAGACGCATCGGAGATGATAAACACGAGGTTTGCTTCACAAAAATATCCCCGAACATTACCCATAACCTCCTTGGTAATAACTCATATTTTCCTTAGCTCTAGCTCGCTTGGAAACTCGTTTTGAAAATTACTTGGACAGCACTTCGTCTTAATATTTTATGTACATTATTATTTTTGTATTGCAAAAATAATAACACTAATAATAAAAATAATAAGATTAATAATAATCTTATTAATAATAATAATAACCATAATAATAATAATAATAATAATAATAATAATAATAATAATAATAATAATAATAATAATAATAATAATAATAATAATAATAATAATAATAATAATAATAATAATAAATATTATACGGAGTAATATATATTTGAGTATGTGTGTGTGATTTTTCATTCGAGCAAAACACCTGAATTTATAGTACCTGGCCTGAAATCTGGAGTCATGCGACTCGCATGGAAATGGCCTTCTGGCCATGCGACTCGCATGAGGACCAGGGACAGCTCACATTGTTTTGTAATTTAGCTCGTCGACATAATTAATTATTAATATAATATATATAATTTAAATAATTAATTATATATTATATTAAATTCACGTGCATAGTTGACTTGTAATTTTTGTTCCGATAAGTCGTACGTCATCACTCGACTTATGTCCCGGTTCTGGTTTTTCGAATGTCCTTTCGTACGCTGAGAAAACTTGCATTTTACGTTTCGTGACACGTACCTTTGTCAAAATATAGCCTTAAGTTATCCATAAACTATACCACTCATAGTATATCTTAAACTTTTGAGTATTTTGGTCATTTACTTCTATAAATCATCATCTCGTTATTTGCTAAAAATACATTTTAAAATAGTGTTTTACTGTAGCAAAGTTATTGTAGCAAAGTCAAATGTTACTGTAGCAATTCACTGTAGCAAATAGTGATTTTCGAAAACACTGTAGCATTTTGAGTAATGTGGCAATTTGAAAACATTGTAGCAAATTAGTGTTTAACTGGTTCATCTTAAACGCTTTAGTTAACTTATCTAAATATCAATTGAATCAATAAACGAATGTTACTATCGTTTATTATATATATGTATATATCTTTTTAATATACATAAATCAGTTTTTAAATACACATTGGACGTTATTTATAAATAAATTTTAATAATAAATATTTCAACTTATCATATACATTCAAATAGATATTTAAACCAATAAGTTTAATGTATGGTATCATGCAATTAAAACTTTGTTACGTTTTCAAGTTATAGTATATATATGTATCTATTTACATATAATGGTTCGCGAATCGTTGAGAACAACCGAAGGGTAATTGAATAGTTCAAAATTTTGAGATTCAACTTCATAGGCTTTGCTTATCGTGTCGAAATCATTAATCATTTAAGATTAAGTTTAAATTTAGTCGAAATTTCCGGGTCATCACAGTACCTACCCGTTAAAGAAATTTCGTCCCGAAATTTGAGTGAGGTCGTCATGGCTAACAATAAAAATGTTTTCATGCCGTATATGTGTAGATAAATAGAGTTTTATCACCGTTAAATAATATGGATAAAACAATCCGATTTTTCGAAGCGTATGAGAGAAGTTATCGTAAAAGAGTGAAATGAAGAATAGAGATTCGTCTTAACTCTTGACGTATTAACGATTGATTTCCATAATTTAAGGAATAGAAAATCTTCATAATCTAAATAAGATTTGATTCTTCGGAATTTAAGGAAATTAAGATTTCTTTTGATTAAATGCGTAATTTGCTTCGATTGCTATGTTTGATATTTCGCTATAAATTGACCTCTTCCGTTTCATTATTTTCATCACTCTTACATCTTCTTCCTCATTTCCTATTTTCAAAAGATTGTAAAAAAATGCTTCATCCAGTTCTGATTCTTGATATACTCCTAACTTTCATATCTGTCATTCTTCTTTTTCATCTACCACCGGAGGAAGTTATTTTCTTCTACCATTACCTTGGGGTTATAGTATTTTTCATTCTCCCGTGTCTTTATATTGCTATACGCATTGATATACACGGTTTGTAATTTCTGGGTAGTTGTTGGGTTTTATATCTTCTTATATTTCGATGTCTCTGCTTTTGTCTTTCCATAATTATTGACATCCACAGTTAATACTCTCTCCAATTTACTTATATATACTCTCATTGATATTTTGAAGCTTCATGCTTTTGTTTTATCTTCCCGACTTTAAATCAAGCGAATAATGGTCCAGAATTCGTAGGTATGAATTTCAGAATAAACATAATTAATGTTCTACGAAAGAAACGGTAATGGCACAATCTGACTTGTCAAATTACCAGAATATCCGGAAAAGACCGAATCATCAAGAAATATATTTTCTTGATATATTTAGAGATTATATAGAATGAAAGAGTTATGTAACATGGTTTATGATGAGGGTGTGATCTGTGAACCTTTGTCACGTTCCATTAGAAACTCAACATGACTTACTGTAATATAATCACGTTGATCAAGTGTCATTATATTATACTAACTCATGCTTCAGTTCCCAACATTACTTCAAAACATCCATTTTTTCAAATTTTTTTAGATTTTAGAAATTAAAATAGTTTCTTTTATGATGTAACACAGATAGCGCGAAGAGGTAATGATTTCAGATAAGAATGGTTTAAAAAAATATCTTCAGAAATATGGAGGATATTTATAATGGGAGATACGATGATATCTTAGAATATTTAAGATAAGATGATGATGAAGAATATTGTCCGCAAAGGTTTTAGTGTAAGGAGCAAGGTTTTCTTTAATGATTTCAGCAGACTCTGAATCATTTGGATTCTTTGAAGGTAGATTTAGTCTTTGTGATTTGTCCACAGCCTCCTTCATGGTCTGCTCAATCCGTTTTTCAATTCCAAACCTTCTCTTTTTCTCTGCTTTACCACCATACTATTCTTTATCATCAAACTTTTGACTGTTAAGGTCGTTTACAGTTTTTGCTGCTTCATCAGCATTGTTCCAATTTCAGAGAACTAGTTTCATAGTTTGGGGTGTTTTTCAAAAACTTCACATTCGAAGTATGTAATTCGAGGAGGTAGACGTTATATGTACACATATAACTGTTGGCGTAGACGTGCTGCAAGATTTCAAAATACTGATTGCAAATTCCCGATAGTTGGAATGGCAACTATTGTTACAAGATGTGGATGAGTACATGATAGGGTTTCAATGTATATATAGTGATTTCCGGAGAGTTTCAAATAGCAGAGTGACGGAGTCGCTGGTACATTTACTGCTAATATGATGGGATATAAAAGGTTCCCCGGTAACAACAATAGAAAGGGTAATCCTATATGTCAAGGTTTAATTAAGGCTTATCCAAATGAAGTTGACTTGCTGAAGTTGTGACAAAACTGGATACTTGAAAAGGAATTGTAAGATTATTTTCAGTAATAATAATGCCGAAGGATTTATCACAGATACGTGTTAAAGTTTTACTTAGGTTTCGAGAGCTTTCCAGATGTATGATTATAAGTACAAATCTTTCTTCTCGTAGATATCGTGTAGTTGGTTTGTCTTCTCGTTTGTTCATTAGTTGAAGTGTTTCCAAGAATTTCGATGGGTTTGAACGCAAAATATAATCATATGATGTTCTAGTACTGTTCTGAATTCAAAGCATGGGTTTCGAAGCATGGTTTTGAAAGATGTAGGAATCTAAGAGTGATGTTTTTCGTTTAATCTTGACTTGGATTCTGATCTATCGAAATCAGAATATGAAATTGAATGAAAATGGTTATTCTGCGATGAACAGATACGTATATCTATAGGTTTGAGCAGTATAGTTAATGATTGCTGAATCAGAATTGAAGAATGTATAGTGTAACATATTAATTGCGAACTTATATATCAAAGTTATAATAAGGCTTATTCGAATGAATAATTGAAGTTGATTTGTTGGAGCTGTGACAAAACTGTCTATGTTGAAAAGGGTTTGAAAAGTTATTTTTGCTAATAAATGTCAAATGGTCTGACACGATTACGTGTTAAACTGTGACTTTGGTTTCGAGAGTTTTTCAGGTGCATAACTGTGAGTAACATGTGGTTGGATCATCATCTCGATGGTTCATTGTTTGAAGTGTTTTTCAGAAATTTCGGACGGTTTGAATACATATTGTAATCGTTAATATACATATGATGTTCTAGCACAGTTTTGAAATCAAAGTATAGCTTTGAAAGATGTAGGGATCTAAAAGTGATGATATCGGGTATATCTCGACTTGGATTCTGATATGTTAAAATCAGAATATGTAATTGATTTTGAATGAGTATGGTTGTTTTGATTTCTATGAAAGAATGTTTCTCGTTATGAAAGTAGTTGATGATTGGTTGAATCAGAATCGAAAAATGTAACATGTTAATTGTGAATTTATATATCTCTAGGGTATTACCTACCCGTTAAAATATTCTCATCATTAACAGTTTGTACAAAAGGATTTTCAATTACAATCTTTATGAAAATATATGTATGTATATTTCCTTCAGATGTAATATAGATTTAATGAGTTATTAAACTCATTTGATTTTCGGTTGGAACTAGAAACGAATAATCTCTTCTATATTAAAGATTACATAATCGTCGCAGGATATTTCTCCAATGAAGTTATGAATTAATACTTCATCGTTTATGGTTATTAGTATTCTTCGGTGTCTACGGTGCGTATGAGGTTGATACTCGTGGGACAGATTGTGAGGTTAAGGTTTACGGTGCGGATGTTGTTGTTGGTGGTGCTGGTACTGTTATTGGTTGTGCTGCTGGTTCTGGTGGTGCTACCGGTGCTGCCTGTGATGCCTGCAAATTGTGCATCATATTCTCCAAAGCCACAACTCGAGCGCAAAGCTCGTTAACTTCTTCTATTATTCCGGGATGATTGGCGGTTGGTACGAGAGGATGAATAAAGTTTAAAATTCTAGTTATCATATAATCGTTGCGAAATATCCTGGAAATTAGGGTAAAGATAGTGTTTCGAACGGGTTCGCCGGTAAGTGCCTCAGGTTCCTCACCAAGAGGTGAATTCGGTTGGTGGAAAGGATCGCCTTCCTCTTGTCTCCATTGATTAAGTTGATTACGAACCCATCCCCAATTCATCCAGAATTGGTGATGACTGATTGGTTGATTCATTCCGGTTACACTGCTTTCGGAACTCAGGTGGAAATTCATATCGGAATCCGAAGAACTCGAATTACTTGCAGAATTCATCTTACACGGTTAGATAAATAATTTTCGATGTGAAATGATTTTCGGATATCGGATGATATTTTAATTACATAGAATACCTTTATATAGTACAAAGGATCCGTAAATTATGGAGAAACTTTCGGAAACTGTCAAGTAAAGGTAACAGTAACAGATACGCTAAGATATTCATTTTGTCTATACACTAGTCATGCAATCCATGCAATAAGGTGTGTCTAGACTACAAATGATAAGCAGGTAATTTTCCACACAAGGAATGATAAGCAGGTAATTTCTAACAAAAAAATTATAAGCAACAACTTTTATCATGCAGACATGGTCGAAGTCCAGACTCACTAATGTATCCTAACAATAACCGGTTAGACACACTAATGCAAATTCTGGTTCGCTAAGACCAACGCTCTGATACCAACTGTGACGATCGCTCCAAATCCATATGGACAATACGTCATTCATTGATTTCATTGCGAGGTATTTGACCTCTATATGATACGTTTTGTAAACATTGCATTCTTTTGAAAAGGCACACCATAAATGAATATTTAAATCAAAGGTTTTTAACATCTGATGATTTCTACATATAGACAATCACTGTAAATAATAGTTTACAATAGTACTTCCGTTGACAGTACAGTCAAAATAAGATACATGGTGATGATTTGGTGAATGCAACGTTTCCTTGAAAAATATGCCATGTATGACTCCATGCACATAACTTGTCTAACATATAAGCAAACAGCGGAAGACTTCTAGAAACCTGAGAATAAACATGCTTCAAGTGTCAATACAAAGGTTGGTGAGTTCATAGTTTTAATATTACACATAATCCGTATATCAATGTGGATTTACAAAAGTTCAGTTGTTTTATTCAAAACGTTTATCAATAGGTTTTACATAAAAGGTGGATCACAAGATTTCAGTTGTTTCATCCGAAACGTTTATCAATCGGTTCTACAAAATTGAGCACCCTGGTAACTAAACTTTAATGTTTATATAATTTGTACCCTTTGTATAATCATCTTAATAATATACGCAAACCAACGTGTACGCTTCTCAAATAGCATACGTCCGTTAAAAGGCTAGCGCTCTAGCTCGGACGGGGATATCAAGCCCTATGGATCCATATACTACTACTCGCGCCCACCAGTTCTTATAACCGGCGGTTACTAGTTACCAAAGCTAAGGGATTTTTGGTTCAAACTCAGTGTAGAATTTAGTATGTACTTGTATCCATTGCGTTTAAAATAAAGTGCATGTATTCTCAGCCCAAAAATATATGTTGCAAAAGCAATTAAAAAGGGATCAATGAAACTCACGCATATAGATATTGTAAAACAGTTATTAAATCATTTGCATGTATTCTCAGCCCAAAAACGTAGAGAGTAAAAGGGATCTCATGAAACTCACACAAAATCAGTTTTAGTATTTGTATCCATTTAGTAAAACAGTTTATAAAACTGCGCATGTATTCTCAGCCCAAAAATATAATTTGAAAAAGGGATCATATGAAACTCACACATATAAATATTGTATATCGGTTAATAAAACATTTGCATGTATTCTCAGCCCAAAAACGTAGAGAGTAAAAGGGATCTCATGAAACTCACTGTTTAATATTGATATACAATATTGCAGGAAAGTACGTAGACGCATCGGAGATGATAAACACGAGGTTTGCTTCACAAAAATATCCCCGAACATTACCCATAACCTCCTTGGTAATAACCCATATTTTCCTTAGCTCTAGCTCGCTTGGAAACTCGTTTTGAAAATTACTTGGACAGCACTTCGTCTTAATATTTTATGTACATTATTATTTTTGTATTGCAAAAATAATAACACTAATAATAAAAATAATAAGATTAATAATAATCTTATTAATAATAATAATAACCATAATAATAATAATAATAATAATAATAATAATAAATATTATACGGAGTAATATATATTTGAGTATGTGTGTGTGATTTTTCATTCGAACAAAACACCTGAATTTATAGTACCTGGCCTGAAATCTGGAGTCATGCGACTCGCATGGAAATGGCCTTCTGGCCATGCGACTCGCATGAGGACCAGGGACAGCTCACATTGTTTTGTAATTTAGCTCGTCGACATAATTAATTATTAATATAATATATATAATTTAAATAATTAATTATATATTATATTAAATTCACGTGCATAGTTGACTTGTAATTTTTGTTCCGATAAGTCGTACGTCATCACTCGACTTATGTCCCGGTTCTGGTTTTTCGAATGTCCTTTCGTACGCTGAGAAAACTTGCATTTTACGTTTCGTGACACGTACCTTTGTCAAAATATAGCCTTAAGTTATCCATAAACTATACCACTCATAGTATATCTTAAACTTTTGAGTATTTTGGTCATTTACTTCTATAAATCATCATCTCGTTATTTGCTAAAAATACATTTTAAAATAGTTACTGTAGCAATTCACTGTAGCAAATAGTGATTTTCGAAAACACTGTAGCATTTTGAGTAATGTGGCAATTTGAAAACACTGTAGCAAATTAGTGTTTAACTGGTTCATCTTAAACGCTTTAGTTAACTTATCTAAATATCAATTGAATCAATAAACGAATGTTACTATCGTTTATTATATATATGTATATATCTTTTTAATATACATAAATCAGTTTTTAAATACACATTGGACGTTATTTATAAATAAATTTTAATAATAAATATTTCAACTTATCATATACATTCAAATAGATATTTAAACCAATAAGTTTAATGTATGGTATCATGCAATTAAAACTTTGTTACGTTTTCAAGTTATAGTATATATATGTATCTATTTACATATAATGGTTCGCGAATCGTTGAGAACAACCGAAGGGTAATTGAATAGTTCAAAATTTTGAGATTCAACTTCATAGGCTTTGCTTATCGTGTCGAAATCATTAATCATTTAAGATTAAGTTTAAATTTAGTCGAAATTTCCGGGTCATCACATGACCTCTATATGATACGTTTTATAAACATTGCATTCTTTTGAAAAGGCACACCATAAATGAATATTAAATCAAAGGTTTTCGACATCTGATGATTTCTACATATAAACAATTACCTTATATAATAGTTTACAATAGTACTTCCATTGACAATGCAGTCTAAATAAGGTACATGGTGATGAATTGGTGAATGCAACGTTTTCTTGAAAAATATGCCATGTAAGATTCCATGCACATAGCTTGTCTATCATATAAGCAAACAGCGGAAGACTTCTAGGGAACCTGAGAATAAACATGCTAACAAGTGTCAACACAAAGGTTGGTGAGTTCATAGTTTTAGTGTTTCGCATAATCTGCATATAAAAGTGGATAACAAGATTTCAGTTGTTTCATCCAGAAACGTTTATCAAAATATTCTACGAAATTGAGCACCCTGGTAACTAAACTTAACGTATATATAATTTATACCCTTTGTATAATCATCTTAATAATACACGCAAACCAACGTGTATGCTTCTCAAATAGCATACGTCCGTTAAAAGGCTAGTGCTCTAGCTCGGACGGGGATATCAAGCCCTATGGATCCATATACTACTACTCGCGCCCACCAGTTCTTATAACTGGCAGTTACTAGTTACCAAAGCTAAGGGATTTTCGGTTTAAACTCAGTGTAGAATTTAGTATGTACTTGTATCCATTACGTTTAAAATAAATTGCATGTATTCTCAGCCCAAAAATATAGATTGCAAAAGCAATTAAAAAGGGAGTAAATGAAACTCACGCATATAAATATTGTATATCGGTTAATAAAGCATTTGCATGTATTCTCAGCCCAAAAATGTAGAGAGTAAAAGGGATCATATGAAACTCACCTTAGCAGCACATAAAGTTGTTCATCGTAATGTGACAGAAACTCGGATTACCAAATAATCGTAGATCTCAACGTATCAATATTGTGATACAATATTTCAGAAAAGTACGTAGACGCAACAGAGATGATAAACACTAGGTTTGACTCACAAATATACCCCCGAACATTACCCATAACCTCCTTGGCAATAACCCATAATTTCCTTAGCTCTATCCCGCTTGAAAACCATTTTGAAAGTGACACGCTCATAACCTCGTCGTAGTATTTTATGTATAATACTAATTAATAATATTAATAATAATATTAATCTTAATAATAATAATAATAATAATAATAATAATAATAATAATATAAATAATAATAATACAGAGATAGATAGTAGATATGTGTGCTGAAATGAAATGAAATCGCTCGAATTTATAGATGTGGCCTGATTCTGATGCCCATGCGATCGCATGGGTTTTATGCCTATTTGCCATGCGATCGCATGGCCGTCAGATCCAGCTCACATATTTTTTGTAATTTTGTTTGTCGACATAATTTAATATAATATATATAATATATTTAATTTAAATAATTAATTATATATTATATTAAATTCACATGCATAGTTGACTTGTAATTTTTGTTCCGATAAGTCGTACGTCATCACTCGACTTATGTCCCGGTTCCGGTTTTTCGAGTGTCCCTTCGTACGTTGAGAAAACTTGTACATTACGTTTCGCGACTCGTACCTTTGTCAAAATATAGTCTTAAATTATTCCTAAACTATACCACTCAAAGTATATCTTAAACTTTCGAGTATTTTGGTCATTTACTTCTATAAATCATCGTCTCGTTATTTGTTATTATATATATAATAACATATTATTTTATGACCAAGTTAATATTATATTTAAATATATATATTCAATATTTAATAAACACGTTTTTAAAATACATAACACAGGTTATTCATATATCTAATTCCAACAGTTAATATTCCTTATTATTGTATGTGTCCAAGTTACGTTATTTAAACAAACACTTTATCATTTGTTCCGAATACCGTTAAAAATGAATAATTTCTCAAATCAACGTGGACCTCTCAATAGAGACCCGTAATGATATCATAATCCTTAAGAGACTCAGTAAATGTCTTTTACTTGAATCGTTTGGTATAATCTTTTAACTCCGTAGTTAAATATATCAATCAGGTAATCAATCAAATAAGATTAATGCACAGTATCATATACCCGACACTTAGTTACGTTTTCAAGTTATAGTATATGTATCTATTTACATATAATTATTCGTGCATCATCGTGAATAAACGAAAGGTAATTGAATAGTTCAAGAATTTTGAGATTCAGTTTAACAGACTTTGCTTATCGTATCGAAATCATATAAGATTAAGTTTAAATTTGGTCGAAAATTTTCGGGTCATCACAGTACCGACCCGTTAAAGAAATTTAATAAAAATGTTTTCATGACGTATATGAGTTGATAATTAGAGTTTTATCACCGTTGAATAATATGGATAACACAATCCAATTACTCGAAGCGTATGAGAGAAGTTATAGTAATCAAGTGAAATGGAGAATAGAGATGCATCTTATCTCTTGATGTAGTAACGATTGATTTCCAGATTTTAAGGAATAGAAAATCTTCATAATTTAAATAAGATTTGATTTTTTTCGGAATTTGCGGAAATTAGGATTTTCTTTGATTAAATGCGTAATCTACCTCTATTGCTGCGTCCGATATTTTGCTATAAATTGACCTCTTCCGTTTCATTATTTTCACTACTCCTACATCTTCTTCCTCATTTCATACTTTCAAAAGATTGTGAAATGCTTCATCCAGTTCTGATTCTTGATATTTTCCTGGCTATCGTATCCTTTATTCTTCTTTTTCATCTGCCACCAGAGGAAGTTATTTTCTTCTACTATTGCCTTGGGGTTATAGTGTTTTTCATTCTCTCGTGTCTTTATATTGCTATACGCATTGATATACACGGTTTGTAATTTCGGGGTTGTTATAGGGCTTTATATTCTCCATTATTTTTCGCAGCTTCATGCTTTCGTTTTCTCTTCCCGACCTTAAGTCAAGCGGATAATGGTCCAGAATTCGTAGGTATGAAGTTTCAGATGAACATAACTAATGTTCTAAGAAAGAAATGGTAATAGCACAATCTGACTTGTCAAATTACCAGAATACCTCAAAAAAGACCGAATCATTAAGAAAATATTTTCTTGATATTTTTAGAGATTATATAGAATGAAAGAGTTATGTAACATGGTTCATGATGAGGGTATGATATGTGAACCTTTATCACGTTCCATTAGAAACTCAGCATGACTTACTGTAATATAATCACGTTGATCAAGTGTCATTATATTATATTAACTCATGCTTCAATTCCCAACATTACTTCAAAACATTTATATTTTAAACTTGAAAGTTTCAGAATTTAGAAACTAAAATAGTTTCTTTTATGGTGTAACACAGATATCGTAAAGAGAAAATTGATTTTCGATAAGAATGATTATGAAATTATCTCCAAAAATATGGAGGATATTTATAATGAAAGATACGATGATATCTTAGAATTTCTAATATCAGAGGATGATGAAGAATATTGTCCGCAAGGGTTTAGATTCGGAAGCAAGGTATTCGTTAATGGCTTCAACAGATACTGAATCATTTGGATTCTTTGAAGACAGGTTTCGTCCTTGTGATTTATCCACAGCCTCTTTCATACTTTGCTCAATCCGTTTTCCAGTTCCAAACTTTCTCTTTTTCTCAGCTTTACCACCATACTATTCTTTATCATCAAACTTTTGACTGTTAAGGTCGTTTACAGTTTTTGCTGCTTCATCAACATTTTTCCAAAATTCGAAGAACTAGTTTCGTAGTTTGGGGTGTTTTTCGGAAACTTCACATTCAAAGTATGTAAGTCCAAGAGGTAGACGTCATATGTACACATATAACTGTTGGCGTAGACGTGCTACAAGATTTCAAAATACTGATTGCTAATTCCTGATAGTTGGTATAGCAATTGCCGTTACAAGATGTGGATGAGTACATGATACGGTTTCAATGAGTATAAGGATTTTTCGGAAGGTCAAAGATCAATGAAGTTGTTGGTAAATTTACTGCTAATGTGGTGGAACATGAAAGGTTCCCCAGTAACAAAAACGTATATGCCAAAGTTACAAGTCTGAAAGGTCGTCGTTGACTGGTTGAACGGTTGATAATACTGGATACTTTTGGAAAGGAATTGCAAGGTTATTTTCAGTAATAACAATGCTAAAGGATCTTTCACATTTTTGAAGTCAAAGTATAGCTTTGAAAGATGTAGAGATCTAAGAATGATGTCACCCGTTAAATCTTGACTTGGATTCTGATCCGTCAATATCAGAATATGTAATTGAATTTTTATGGAAACGATTGTATATCGATGTGAGCATAGTTAATAATTTTTGAATCAAAGTTGAAGAATGTACAGTGTAACATATTAATTGTGAACTTAAATATTTCCCGAGAATTACCTACCCGTTAAAGATTTCACAAGTAATATTTTGTACAAAAGAATTTTTATTACCGTCTTTATGAAAATATATGTATGTATATTTTCTTCAGATGTAATACAGATTTGATGAGTTAATATCATATTAAGCTCATTTGATTTTCGGCTTGACTTAGAAATGATTAATCTCTAAAACATTAAAGATTACATAATCTTTGCGGAGTTTTTCACTAGTGAAATCAATACTTCATTATTTATTCTTGTTGATATTCCTCGGTGAAGAATGTTGATGCTCGTGGAATTTTTGTGAACCTTACAAGGTACAGATGATGTTTTCTGGAAGGTTTCGAGTATATCGAAATTGAAAATGTAAAATCAATTATGTAATTGATTAATACACTTGTTTTATTATGAAATGGAATTCATTGAGTTGAAACAGATATTGTAGTTAACAATGGTTAAGTTGTTAAGGAAGGATGTACATCATTGCATATTAGTAATATGAACTAACCGAGTAGTACCTACCAGTTAAGATTCACATGTAATAGCTTAGTACGAAAAGATTTATTTTGATTTCAAAATTCATATATATTAAATATACATAAAATTTCTTCAGGGGAAATGAGTTAATACTTCATCGGTTATTGTTGCTGGTATTTCTTGGTAACTACGGTGCGTATGACGTTGATGCTCGTGGAACAGATTGTGAAGTTGAGGTTTGCGATGCGGATGTTGTTGGTGGTGGTAATGGTACTGTTGGTGTTGTTGTCGGTGGTACTGTTGTTGCCGGAGATTCTGCTGGTGCTTGTAACCTTTGCACCATATTCTCCAAAGCCACTACCCGAGCGCGAAGCTCGTTGACTTCTTCTACTATACCGGGATGATTGGCGGTTCGGACGAGCGGATGAATAAGATCCAGAATTTGAGAGAGTATATGATCATGACGAGATATTCTGGAGATGAGAGAGAAAATGGTATTACGAACAGGTTCGCCGGTAAGTGCTTCAGGTTCTTCGCCAAGAGGGCAATGTGGTGGATGGAAGGGATCGCCTTCTTCTTGTCTCCAATAATTAAGTAGGCTACGAACCCATCCCCAATTCATCCAGAATAGATGATGGCTAATTGGTTGATCCATTCCGGTTACACTTTCTTCAGAGTTCAGGTGAATATCCATATCGGAATAGCTGTCAGAGTTTAAGGAATTTGAACTAGATACGGGATCCATCTTGTATAATTAGGGAGATGATTTTTTTTATATGAATTAGATTATAGAATTTAGTTTGGTATTCTTCAATACATAATTTACATATGTATATATAATACCAAATTCCATAAATCACGGAGAAATTTTTAGAAGATGTCAGGAAAAGTTTACAGTAACAGATACGCTAAGATATGAATTTTGTCTATACACTATTCATGCAATCAATGCAGTAAAACGTGTCTAGACTAGGAATGATAAGCAGGTAATTTCTGACAAAAAATGATAAGCAAAACTTTTGACATGCAGACACGGTCGAAGTCCAGACTTACTAATGCATCCTAACAACTATCAGTTAGACACACTTATGCAAGACCTGGTTCACTAGGACCAACGCTCTGATACCAACTGTGACGATCGCTTCAAATCCATTTGGCCGAATACGTCATTCATTGATTTCATTGCGAGGTATTTGACCTCTATATGATACGTTTTATAAACATTGCATTCTTTTGAAAAGGCACACCATAAATGAATATTAAATCAAAGGTTTTCGACATCTGATGATTTCTACATATAAACAATTACCTTATACAATAGTTTACAATAGTACTTCCATTGACAATGCAGTCTAAATAAGGTACATGGTGATGAATTGGTGAATGCAACGTTTTCTTGAAAAATATGCCATGTAAGATTCCATGCACATAGCTTGTCTATCATATAAGCAAACAGCGGAAGACTTCTAGGGAACCTGAGAATAAACATGCTAACAAGTGTCAACACAAAGGTTGGTGAGTTCATAGTTTTAGTGTTTCGCATAATCTGCATATAAAAGTGGATAACAAGATTTCAGTTGTTTCATCCAGAAACGTTTATCAAAATATTCTACGAAATTGAGCACCCTGGTAACTAAACTTAACGTATATATAATTTATACCCTTTGTATAATCATCTTAATAATACACGCAAACCAACGTGTATGCTTCTCAAATAGCATACGTCCGTTAAAAGGCTAGTGCTCTAGCTCGGACGGGGATATCAAGCCCTATGGATCCATATACTACTACTCGCGCCCACCAGTTCTTATAACTGGCAGTTACTAGTTACCAAAGCTAAGGGATTTTCGGTTTAAACTCAGTGTAGAATTTAGTATGTACTTGTATCCATTACGTTTAAAATAAATTGCATGTATTCTCAGCCCAAAAATATAGATTGCAAAAGCAATTAAAAAGGGAGTAAATGAAACTCACGCATATAAATATTGTATATCGGTTAATAAAGCATTTGCATGTATTCTCAGCCCAAAAATGTAGAGAGTAAAAGGGATCATATGAAACTCACCTTAGCAGCACATAAAGTTGTTCATCGTAATGTGACAGAAACTCGGATTACCAAATAATCGTAGATCTCAACGTATCAATATTGTGATACAATATTTCAGAAAAGTACGTAGACGCAACAGAGATGATAAACACTAGGTTTGACTCACAAATATACCCCCGAACATTACCCATAACCTCCTTGGCAATAACCCATAATTTCCTTAGCTCTATCCCGCTTGAAAACCATTTTGAAAGTGACAAGCTCATAACCTCGTCGTAGTATTTTATGTATAATACTAATTAATAATATTAATAATAATATTAATCTTAATAAAAATAATAATAATAATAATAATAATAATATAAATAATAATAATACAGAGATAGATAGTAGATATTTGTGCTGAAATGAAATGAAATCGCTCGAATTTATAGATGTGGCCTGATTCTGATGCCCATGCGATCGCATGGGTTTTATGCCTATTTGCCATGCGATCGCATGGCCGTCAGATCCAGCTCACATATTTTTTGTAATTTTGTTTGTCGACATAATTTAATATAATATATATAATATATTTAATTTAAATAATTAATTATATATTATATTAAATTCACATGCATAGTTGACTTGTAATTTTTGTTCCGATAAGTCGTACGTCATCACTCGACTTATGTCCCGGTTCCGGTTTTTCGAGTGTCCCTTCGTACGTTGAGAAAACTTGTACATTACGTTTCGCGACTCGTACCTTTGTCAAAATATAGTCTTAAATTATTTCTAAACTATACCACTCAAAGTATATCTTAAACTTTCGAGTATTTTGGTCATTTACTTCTATAAATCATCGTCTCGTTATTTGTTATTATATATATAATAACATATTGTTTTATGACCAAGTTAATATTATATTTAAATATATATATTCAATATTTAATAAACACGTTTTTAAAATACATAACACAGGTTATTCATATATCTAATTCCAACAGTTAATATTCCTTATTATTGTATGTGTCCAAGTTACGTTATTTAAACAAACACTTTATCATTTGTTCCGAATACCGTTAAAAATGAATAATTTCTCAAATCAACGTGGACCTCTCAATAGAGACCCGTAATGATATCATAATCCTTAAGAGACTCAGTAAATGTCTTTTACTTGAATCGTTTGGTATAATCTTTTAACTCCGTAGTTAAATATATCAATCAGGTAATCAATCAAATAAGATTAATGCACAGTATCATATACCCAACACTTAGTTACGTTTTCAAGTTATAGTATATGTATCTATTTACATATAATTATTCGTGCATCATCGTGAATAAACGAAAGGTAATTGAATAGTTCAAGAATTTTGAGATTCAGTTTAACAGACTTTGCTTATCGTATCGAAATCATATAAGATTAAGTTTAAATTTGGTCGAAAATTTTCGGGTCATCACATAAGGACATTGTGTACATTTCTTTTTTACATTTTATATTTAGTTATTATTAATCCGTGTCACTTTACGGTTGATTTTGTAGTTATGTCTGCTGATTACATTGCAACATAGCAGTTGTCCTCTCTGCGATCAGCTGCGCTACAGTATTTGCAACCTGCAGACTCACCAGTGGCCGATGGTATATCGCTTTCGCTTTGCGTTCGTCTGCTAGAGATAGGAAAACTGAAAGGAATGTGAAACAATCCGATGAGGTTTGCATTCAGAATGCAAGTGAAGCCAATGACCCCGTGACTGCATCTTCTGCGTCATTTCGACAAGTATCTCTATAAAAACATGTCACGACATCGTAATCGTATAGGCATTGTTCAAGGCATATCTCTGTGGTTTGGTGGTCGTCAGATGCTGTGGGAACGTCTACAAGTCATGTAGTCTCGATTCCTTCATCGTCCACGTATCATGAATTTTTGACTTCCAACGAAGGTACTTCTATTATTTTTTGATCTGTTTGTTGTGCGGTTTAGGTAATTCTATTGTATTTGTGTTATCATTTATTGTCCTTGTTGCTTACCTCTTTCAATTTTACCCGCAGTAACAATACGCCCTGCGGCGCAGGCTTCTGCGATTTTAACTGCAGCTGATTAGCCTATTCTGAACAATGAGGATCACTATCGCTTGATTACCTAATTTTTACCGGTTTCTGTTGGGCCTCAGCTGTATGTTCCATATTTTAATGGGCCTTCATCCTTTGAGAGTGGGCCAGTCGCACCTTTTAACACGCCCAACCGAGGTCACAAGCTTCAACATCAACTATCAGGTGAACTCTGATCATTAGTCTAAATGGCTCTTTAATTGTCTAAATGCGCTTTAGGATTGATAAACTTCAACTTAAATGGTTAAGGTCACAAATGGGGTTGGTGAGTCAAGAGCCTGCTCTATTTGCGAGACTATAAAAGAGAACATACTTTTCGGCAAGGAAGATGCAACGATCGAACAAGTGATTTAAACCACAAAGGCATCAAATGCTCATTGCTTCATCTTACAATTACCACAAGGCTATGACACCCAGGTCTGCTTTCCATCTTTCTATAGCTTTGTTAATCTATAGGTGTCAATATGGGTGATTTGAGCCCAAATTCATTAGCTTCGAAAAACATAGTCATAGTCATCCCAATAATTTAGAAGTTTCAGTCTGATACAAAAAAGATGAGCCATTATAAACATTAAACTTTTCAATACACATAAATTAATTTTTTTAAGGTCTATATTTAGTGAACTAACTAATTACAATTTGAACTTTTTGTCCGTTATTACCCCTATAAATAAATTGAAAATTGTATAGGCATTTCAAAATTTGAGCCATGTTCGGTTGTATACTTTGTATATGTACGTTGTTTATGTTTGTTTTTTGTTTTTTTCCATTTGCAATTCAGGTTTCGTTTCCTGCCGAATTCGGTATTCACTGTAATTAAGTAGCCTCTTTATCAACATTGTCTTTCTTTATTTTCATTAATTGTAAGTCCTGCTTCATTTTTTGTCATCCTTACTTTTATTAAGATATGCATATTTGATATCTTTAGTTGTGTGATTATAATACCTACATATTAACTATATTGCTCTTTTAATTTGCACATATAACGTCAAGTTCAAAGATGCAAAGAAAAATAGGTTTGTTGAGCATAGTTTTAGTGTTGTTGGTGAAAGTATTCGTTTTTTGAGGCACCATTTGTCACTGCAAGATAGATGTCTAGAAGGCATATATAAGATCGTTATATAACATCGTTATTTCATATATAATTTAAAAAACCAATACTGTTTGCGGAAGAGTCCTCGTGCAACGCACGGGCTCATAAATATTATTTTTCCTATTTCGTCACTCTTTTTTACAATTTCTATTTTATGACTTTCCCTCCTGATTTACGCTTTACACTCTTTGAAATTCTGAATTTCTTTTTTCAGTTTAGCCCCCACGAATTTTTTATTTCTCCAATTTTCATTTTTTTTTTTAAATGTGAGCTATCATACTCTTCCACATCATTTTATTAATTATTTTAACAATTTTTTTTAAATCTTTACACACATTCTGTCATATATAAAATTAGTTAGTATATAATTAAAAGAAAAGAAACGAATCTGATGTACGTTTTGTCCACAATTGTAAGAAGTATTTGATACGTTAAAAAGTATTATTGTCTCTTGGATTATGTTACGTACATTAACGTTTAAACATTTTATTGAGAATATGTAGTTATGTACGACAAAAAGATTTCTACACGCGTCAGAGCGGTTGCCACTACAACGCGCAGCTGACCACCTGTTTGTCGAAGAACAAATATTTAAAAGATTAAAATTCTAATTTATAAAATTTTCAATATTGTTGTTCACTTGTTCAGAAATGTTATACCCCACTTATAACTAATAAATAAATAGTAATAATTGTAATAACATTCTCACAGGTAAATCAAATGTTTCTCATGAATTGTTAATCAAATTCTACTTGCGACGGAGGGTGAATACCCGTAACCCACTCATGCGTGAATTTTTTCCTCGTTCCTTCAATAGTAACATATTTTTTTATGAACGGAGATATTAACATCAAATGTTTTCATTTGTCACCCACGCACGCACATTAAGAGAAAATCCAATTCGCGATGATGTTGACAGTACCATCGGAGGTTGGGAAGACCTCCATGAGAAATCGAATTGATGTTGACAATACAATCAAAAGTTGGGAACTCCATTCTTAGAGTGAGAAGCGAACATGGGTTGGCAATACCCAAGTTAGATTTAACTCCTATACCACTCAAGTCAAGCTTTGATGGTAGTAAAGTTATTATTATTTGTAATGTATTATTTTTCCGCCTTAATTTAATTATTCTCAAATAAAAAACATTGTAAAAAATTAATTATTACATTGATTTTTTTGGTTTTACAATTTATCAGTTTACTTTTACCTAATTTTCTTTTATTTTACATATACAAACTAAGGGTAAAGTGTAAAATAATTTTACTTTATTATTTTTATTTATTTATTTAACGACGAAATTTTATTAAACTACTACCTCACTAACGAAAAATTAGGAAGGGGTGCAACGAAAGAAAAATAGATGTTTATAAACTATTAGGTGTTGTTTTTATCTAATTATGTAAAGAATAAAATAATTTTATTATTTTTAGCTATTTATGATAATAAATTATTAGGTGTTGTTTACTTATTAAAATATTTTTACGTGAAGATTTGCGGACTATGTATGTAAAAAATATGCGGGTTATAGGTCTGTATGCTGAATAGTGTGCTTGTTTTTATGTATGTAAAATAACTTAATATTGTCTGTAGCATTTAGAAACATATTTCTAAGTCTGCGAGTTTGCAGATAGAATAAGAAATTATAGTATTTTATATTTTCAGAAAAATAAACAGTTTGTGATAAAAAAATATTTACAGACTCATAAAGATAAAGATAAGACATAATAAGATTTGTAGATTAAAAAACAAATATAAAATCTTAATTTGAGAGAGTATAAAATAGAAAAAGTTAAATTAAGACGGATAAAATATATAGTTTAGTTAGGAGGAGCAGCAAAAAGATATTGGTGACAGGTGAGATAGAAGGAAGAGAGTGGTGCGAATGAAGGCCAGATCTCCAAGTCTGAAAAGAGGACAAAAAGGTGGGTGCGGTTTGGGGAAGTGTGAAGATGGTGGCCTCTTCCGACAACACCCACTCCTCATTTTTGCCTTTTGGTTACATTGTTTTATTTATCGCCTCTTTTAACCTATCTTTTTTTTTATTATTATTATTATTTATTATTTATATTTATATTTATATTAATTTTATTTTATACTTCCTAACACATACTCCATCACCCACGAATCTAGTGTTTCTAGAAAAAAAAACATATTGAAAAAATAATTGTTACATATATTTTTTTTATTAGTTTTCATGTCTTATCTATTACTTTTTATTTATCTTTTTTGTCTTACATGTATAAAGTAGAGCAGCAAAAAAGACTTTATCACGTTAAATGAAGTGGACAATTAATCTGTAACATTCTGAAAAATAAATAACGAACAATAAATATGAGACTAAGAGAGTATAAAATAATATCACACTCATTTATTTATCCAAAATCTATAATAATTATAATTTATAAACCACATTATAAAAGGCATGAAGGTGGATGGCAAGAATAACACATTGGGCTCTTCTTCTCCAATGGGTAAATGGGTGATCAAGCAACCCAACTTTATTTCGGTGGTTTCGTTTTGTTAGTTGTTTTGTTTGTTATTATGATTGTTTAGTTTATCTTGTGTATTGTCGCGGTCTTTTCAGGGCTTAGTAGTTAGCTTCTCAACTTATGATTAGTTTGGTTAGGTTTGTTTTGCGATGTTTAGTTTTTGTTTTTGTTTTCTTGAGCCAAGTCGTTTTTTGCTTGTATATTTGTTTTGCTCTTTTCTTTTCTTTTTTGCGATGTTTAGTTTCGTAATCGGTTTTTTTCGCCAGAAAAAAACGAACATTGTAAAATTAATTTACATAAATGGTTGATATTTCGACATTGACTGTCTACATCACAGTAACTATAATGTCTAATCCTTCATGTATGATGTATGATGTATTCATACATTCATATCATACGAAATTACTCTTTGCGTCCCATAAAAACAGTCCTCTGATTGTTTAGATATGTTTGTTTGGTTGAATCGGTTGTTGCTTTGGATCATGACATGTCTTGTTTGTTCTTTTAGTTGAATATAAAGTTATCGTTATTTAAAAAAATAATTTAATAATGTTATCATGAAGAGTAACTAAAAAATTGATTGCTATATTTAATGTTAAATTTTAATAATAAAGGAGACATAATTGAAACTTAAGTAAGTTTTTTATTGTTATTTAGAGTATGGTACAATAATTATGTGACAAACAAAAAATATTAAGGTGAACAATTTTTATGAAACGAAAGTAGTAATTTCCACTAGTCCTTTTGACTTTAACATGACTATCAAATCCTAACTAATAAAAGTGGTTTATGGTTGTGTTTGAATATAATTTTTCCGAGCTTAAGTTTATGAGCTAGAAGTAAAGCTGGAGCGTATTTTTAAAGCTAGTAGATGGAGCTTATTATTTTATATAAGTGTGTGGTAAATTAGTTGAACTTCTTTTTCAATTCATAAGGTCTACTTTTTTATAAACTACCTATGAGGATTTTACTTTTAAAAAGTTATGATTTTCATATGCTCTACTGTGACGATCGCTCCAAATTCATATGGACGAACACGTCATTCATTGATTTCATTGCGAGGTATTTGACCTCTATGTGATACGTTTTGTAACATTGCATTCGTTTGAAAAGGTATTTCATAAATGAATATATAAATTCTAGGTTTTTAACATCTGATGATTTCTACGTATAGACAATCACCATTTAAATGGTTTACAATAATACATCTGTTGACAATACAGTCAAAATAAGATACATGGTAATGGTTTGGTGAATGCAAGTTTCTTGTATATAGCATGTATGACTCCAAGCACATATCTTGTATCACGTATAAGCAAACAGCGGAAGACTTCTAGAATCCTGAGAATAAACATGCTTCAAGTGTCAACACAAAGGTTGGTGAGTTCATAGTTTTAATATTACACATAATCCGTATATCAATGTGGATTACAAAAGTTCAGTTGTTTTATTCAAAACGTTTATCAATAGGTTTTACATAAAAGGTGGATCACAAGATTTCAGTTGTTTCATCCGAAACGTTTATCAATCGGTTCTACAAATTTGAGCACCCTGGTAACTAAACTTTAATGCTTATATTATTTGTACCCTTTGTATAATCATCTTAATAATACACGCAAACCAACGTGTACGCTTCTCAAATAGCATACGTCCGTTAAAAGGCTAGTGCTCTAGCTCGGACGGGGATATCAAGCCCTATGGATCCATATACTACTACTCGCGCCCACCAGTTCTTATAACTGGCAGTTAACAGTTACCAAAGCTAAGGGATTTTCGGTTCAAACTCAGTGTAGAATTTAGTATTTACTTGTATCCATTGCGTTTAAAATAAAGTTCATGTATTCTCAGCCCAAAAATATATATTGCAAAAGCAATTAAAAAGGGATCAATGAAACTCACACATATAAATATTGTAAATCAGTTTATAAAGCATTTGCATGTATTCTCAGCCCAAAAATGTAGAGAGTAAAAGGGATAATATGAAACTCACTGTTTAATATTGATATACAATATTGCAGGAAAGCACGTAGACGCATCGGAGATAATAAACACGAGGTTTGATTCACAAAAATACCCCCGAACATTACCCATAACCTCCTTGGCAATAACCCATATTTTCCTTAGCTCTAGCTCGCTCGGAAACTCGTTTTGAAAATTACTTGGACAGTACTCCGTCGTAATATTTTATGTACATTATTATTTTTGTATTGCAAAAATAATAATACTAATAATAAGATTAATAAGATTAATAATAATAATAATAATAATAATAATAATAATAATAATAATAATAATAATAATAATAATAATAATAATAATAATAAATATTATACGGAGTAATATATATTTGTGTATGTGTGTTTTGATTTTTTCATTCGAGCAAAACACCTGAATTTATAGTACCTGGCCTGGAATCTGGAGTCATGCGACTCGCATGGAAATGGCCATCTGGCCATGCGACTCGCATGAGGACCAGGGACAGCTCACATTGTTTTGGCTCCTAGCTTGTCGACATAATATAAAATAAATATAAATATATAAATAATTAATATAATTATTTATATATTATATTTTATTCTTGTGCATAGTAGACTAGATATTTTTGGTCCGTTGCGTCGGGCGTTTCTTCTTGACTCGGGTCCCGGTTCCGGATTTTCAGACGTCCTTGCGTACTATTTTATATCGTGTACTTTACGTTTCGTGAATCGTACCTTTGTCAAAATATAGTCTTAAATCATCCATAAAATATACCACTGTAGCAAAGTTACTGTAGCAAAGTCAATTTTTACTGCAGCAATTCACTGTAGCAAAGTCAATTTCACTGTAGCAAATAGTGATTTTCAAAAACACTGTAGCATTTTGAGTAATGTGGCAATTTGAAAACACTGTAACAAATTATTGTTTAACTGGTTCATCTTAAACGCTTTAGTTAACTTATCTAAATATCAATTGAATCAATAAACGAATGTTACTATCGTTTATTATATATATGTATATATCTTTTTAATATACATAAATCAGTTTTTAAATACACATTGGAAGTTATTTATAAATAAATTTTAATAATAAATATTTCAACTTATCATATACATTCAAATAGATATTTAAACCAATAAGTTTAATGTACGGTATCAAACAATTAATACATTGTTACCTTTTCATGTTATAGTATATATGTATCTATTTACATATAATTGTTCGCGAATCGTCGAAAACAACCGAAGGGTATTTAAATATATAAAAGTAATTCAAAAATTTTGAGATTCAGTTTTACAGACTTTGCTTATCGTGTCGGAAATGTTAATCATACAAAGATTAAGTTTAAATTTAGTCGAAATTTCTGGGTCATCACATCTACTCTTTATATTTACCAAACAAAACTTATACCTTTAAACTTATTAAAATAATAATCTCGAGCTCTTATAAACTCCAAAAGGACGATACGCCAAACACACTCTATTGTGGTGAAAAGTGTTAGCGAACTCATTTCATACAAACATTTATAATATCCTTTTGCTTTTAAAAAACTTTCTTTATTAACTTTGATTTTAATTACTCTGTATATCTGTTTTTGTGTTATATACTGTAATATTTTACGAAAAATACAATAAATATATTTGATTTTAAAGATATATCCATTGATATATAACTTTTATCAAGTATGATTTAATAAAAAATAAATTAAAGATAAAGTTTAAAAAAGAGAAAATTGCGCGGTTGGTTTCTATGGTTTACATGAAATGATGTGTTTGGTCCATGAACTACATTTTCAGGGTTGTTGATCCCTGTGGTTTACATGACGTGTGTGGGTAGTCCCTATCATGAACGACTGTTTAAAAAATCTTTTAACTTCAGTCATGTGCCACACATGTGAGAGTATTTTTGACTTTTAACATATTCTTTTTGTCATGTTTCATTCTTTTCCTTTCCACTTTTCTTTCCCTTTCTCATTATCTTTCACCATATTAACTAAAAAACTGTATCATCTAAACAAATACTGAGTAAACAACAAAAACCGTTGATAAAAAACCCTTAATTTTGGTTCACTTTAGCGCAGATCAAAAATCCATTTGTGTTCAAGAACAAAAGAGCAGATCTTGATTAAAGAATAAAAAACGCAGATTTAAAATATAAAAAACGCATATCTGAAGCATAAAAAAGCGCAGATATGAGTTCTTATGAATGGTCTGCATTTTCAGATCTTACACCATTGCCACACCACTGTCATCGTTCAGATCTTTCAATGCTAAAAGGGCTAAGCTCAATAAGATTAATACATGGACTAATAATAATATAGTCTAACACTTTCACTTGCATATCGTCATCCTTCTTTTTTCGGCATCACCAAATTGAAGATTAACAATGGAAGAGTTGTCGGAATCATCCAAGTTTGATATGTACCGTAATCAGAGTATATAAAAAAATTGGAGTTCGGAAGATGAACAATAGAAGCCTCGATTAGCGCTGAATGATAAAAATTGGAGTTTGATAAAACTGAATGATTTAGCGCTGAATGGTTCAGAGCCTCTGAATAAAGTTTATTCTGAATGAAAATAAGTTGTTTGATAATCATTTTAAAATGAACGATATAAACTGAGTAAAATTACCCTATTAACATGTTATATGAATTAAAAATACAATATACTTGTTGGTTAAATGTTCTGGATATGATTTGAAAAGAATATTACACTAGAATTAGGCTCTTAATGGTTAAGAGAGTGTTTCAAGTCTGAATGGTTCAGAATTGAATTCTGAATCACTCAACACCATATGTCATTCAGAGGTCAGAAACAAACACGCTGAATCATTCTATTAAGAGGCAAACAAACGCACCCTTAGTATCTTTGATATGTACTGCAATTCTCTCTTAAAAAATGGGATAAAGAAAGACACTGAAATAAAAATTACTACTATAATCATGCTAGATTGAAAAAATATAAGCAAAGTGGATACATATACATACACTAAATAAATAACAATCAAAATCTGTCTATAAATGTGACGACCCGGAAATTTCCGACCAAATTTAAACTTAATTTATTATGAATTCGACATGATAAGCAAAGTCTATTTAATTGAATCTCAAAATCTTGAACTGTTTACATGGATACACTTAAACCTTGACCATCCTCGACGATTCACGAACAATTATTTGTAAATAGATATGCATACATTTATATATATAATAATATGAAATATTATACATTGTAATTGTTAGAATTAATTATGTAAAATAATAATAATATATAATAATTAGTAATCTATATATATAATTAAAGTAGATAGAATATATATATATATTATATATTATATATATATATATATATATATATATATATATATATATATATATATATATATATATATATATATATATATATAGGGTTTTGAAGTTATTTAGTAAACAACGGTAACGCTCAATTGTAATTCGATTAATAGTAGACGAGTTAAAAAGGAACTTATGTGATTTTAAAATAAACGGTGATCCGAAAATGATTAATATAAATTTTAGGCTTATTTAAAATGTATTTAGGAACTAGTTGTTGAATTTTAAAACTTTTTATATTTTACTTGGGGTTGGGAGTGAATAATTAATGTAATTTTTATTTAATAGTTAATGATCAAATTTTATACCATAATGACCAAAATAAATAAATATAGTTAATTTAAAAATATCGGATTTTTCTGAACACTTTTATCCGCCACTGATTTCGCACGATACACAGTCCGTGAAAACTATCAGCAGATAAACAAACAAATCTGTGGATGCTAACTATATGAAAAAGTTTTCATTTTCCTTTTGAATATTAAATATTAATATTATATTATTATATTTGATAGATTAGAGTTCACGGAGTATATAGTTATATATATACACTTTGCATATTAGGTAATTACATACCACCTTCACAAAATCAAACCCCACTTAGATGCTTTCTGTTTCCTTCTAAATCACCACTGCACATCTATCATTATTACTATCTTCTATTATTATAAGAACATATACAACATATGTATATATATCTATATACACACATATGCCTATATATGAACCACCATAACCCGTCACCCCTCAACGTCTGTTGAACCTCTCAACACCATCGCCACCTCTACACCACCGGCCACATCATCGCTGCCACCATCACCCTACCATGGCATCGACTACCACCACTTTGTTTCTATTTTCGAATGAGGTCAATCCATCACCACCCATAAGAACAAACACCCATTTCCTTTTCTTCTTCTCTTTGTGAACACCCGACACCATCGACAACCTTGAAATAACCTTCTTCACCGAACACCATCACGAACCACCATACTTACACCCACCACTCCATCACCTCAAACCCACTTCCACCATCGACAATCACCAACTCTCTCTCTTACTCTCTCTCTTTTATTTCTTTCCGAGAAAATCATCATACAACCACCACTTGCACCATAATTGAAACCTCTCGACACCACTTGTTCGAGGGTAGTGAAACTGCTTCTACTTCCTATCGGCTCGAACTAGGTTGCTGTTCCATTTCAGTTTGGGTCCGGGAACATTCTACTAAACCCACCACCATATCAACACCCATCAACCACAACCTAATCAATTCATACCTGCAACTAAAACTACTGTTTCTAATCGATGTCCAGCTCCAAAAATTGATCATAATTGCTGTTCGAGAAACCAACCTGGACAGCCATCTGTTGTGCTGCTACTGTAGTTGTATTTTTTTTTCTGCTTTCGAATCAAACCAAACCATGGTAATTTTGATGATGAACGAGCTGCTACTCCTGATCGAGGGTTACGACTTGTTTCTCTTTCTGTTTCTGACTTACGACCTCACCACAAAACATATAACCTAACTACCTTTGGATTTATGTTGTATACGTGGACTTCTAATTTTCTATTGGGTCATTAATTACTTGTGTGGGCTTGTAATAATGGTTTTGGGCCGAGAGCCTGTTAGGTTAGTCTGTTGGGCCTAACAAATCAAAAAGGCTGATGAAATATGGTTGGGCGATTTCTTTTGGAAGAGGAAGAAGAAGCAGACATATAGTGTATATATTTATTTCGGTGAACTTAAAACAGAAAAGGAGAAGTAGAGTAGTTGGTTGGGTGTTATGTTGGTGAATAAGAGGTCTTGGGTTCAAGCCTAGGGAAGGGCAGTTATATTCATTTTTTTTTTTTTGGAACTTACTCTTTTGAGGTAGTTTATCATTATTATTATTATTATTATTATTATTATTATTATTATTATTATTATTATTATTATTATTATTATTATTATTATTATTATTATTATTAGTAACTTATGAATATAAATATGATTACACTATAATTATAATAATCACATTATTATATGAACCCGAATAAGATATTATCAATATAATCATTTTAAGATGATTTAAATAATTGGACGATTTTAATAAAGATATAGTATTATAAGATGTTTATGATTATTAAAAGATAAATATAAAAGTATTATGGTTATATATCATGAAGGTTATTATGATAAAAAGTTAATATAACAATTTTGATCATAAACTTAACGATAATATAAGGTACAAGTTATTTTACTAAATATAAATAATTATGGTTAATATTATGAACTGGAACTTAGAAAAGTCTATACATTATTGATAACGAGAGGAACTAGTAAAAGATAAACGAACATTAAGGCATAGCTATGATTAGAATTTTATTGTAATGAAAAAAAATAATGTAAAAATGATGTTATGAGTATTACTATTAATTCTATGAATATTGTAATTAATATCATTATTATCACTTTTATCATTAGTATTACCAATATTAGTATTATCATTAATTTCACAAACAAATGATTTTTCATATAAAAATATATTAATATATATAACTTAACTATATTTATATTTTTATATATGAAAATGGATATATTTAATTAAATAATGAAATATGTAAGTTATTAATATAAAAACTATATCAATAATAATAATATGTATATTTGTTAGATTACAAGTATATGTTTATATATATATATATATATATATATATATATATATATATATATATGAATGATATAGGTTCGTGAATCCGAGGTCAACCCTGCATTGTTCAATGTCGTCATATGTATTTTTACTACAAAATACAGTATTGTGAGTTTCATTACTCCCTTTTTAAACGCTTTTGCAATATATATTTTTGGGACTGAGAATACATGCGCTTTTATAAATGTTTTACGAAATAGACACAAGTAACCGAGACTACATTATATGGTTGAATGGATCGAAGCCGAATATGCCCCTTTTAGCCTGATAATCTAAGAATTAGGGAACATCACTAATTTTGAGAATTAGTGCACCCCTAATTGACGCGAATCCTAAAGATAGATATATGGGCTTAACAAACCCCATTCTGGAATTTGAAATGCTGTAGTACTTCGAAATTTATCATGTCCGATGGGTGTCCCGGAATGATGGGGATATTCTATATGCATCTTGTTAATATCGATTATCAGATGTTCAATCCATATGAATGATTTTTGTCTCTATGCTTGGGACGTATATTTATGAGAAATGAAAATCTTGTGGTCTATTAAAATGATGAAATGATCAATTACGATAAACTAATTAACTCACCAACCTTTTGGTTGACACTTGAACGCATGTTTATTCTCAGGTATGAAAGAAATCTTCCGCTGTGCATTTGTTCATATTAGAGATATTACTTGGAGTCATTCCTGACATATTTCAAAAGACGTTGCATTCGAGTCGTCGAGTTCATCAAGATTATTATTAAGTCAATTATAGTTGGATGTATTATGAAATGGTATGCATGCCGTCAACTTTCATTGTAGTGAAAGTTTGTCTTTTAAAAACGAATGCAATGTTTGTAAAATGTATCATATAGAGGTCAAGTACCTCGCGATGTAACCAAATGTAATGTATTCGTCCAGATGGATTATGACGGGTCGTTATAATAAAAGTATTAAATCGTGCACGTTTTAACCAATATGTAATATGAAAGCTTCCAAAAGCTCATATTCATCGACGGTTTTTTTTCCTATTTTTTTTTCTGTGTTGTTTGTATAGCGCAATTTCAATTACTATAGTTAAAAAGAAATAAAGTAACTACAGTTAAAAAGAAATAAAGTAAATTAGCACTCTATGTTTGAATACGTAACATACAAAATAATTATTCTTTTAACGGCAAAATTGAATTATAAACAACCTCTCTAAAAAGTAACTAGAAAAAGATCAAAAAGGTCACAATAGATTATAAAGCTATGAATTTAAAATAATAGACTTCTTACCTCTATGTAAAAGCTAAAAAGCAAAAACACAAATACTTTCTAACAACGATTCTAGTTTGAGCGGGGTAACATCATACAAGAAGCTATTTTTCAAATCACTGCGTAACCACGTAATAGCTGCAAATATAGAATAAACTTGTTCCTTGAAATCTATTGACCTATTCGAATCATCAAACCATTCCAATAAGTATGCATACGAAGTGAAATTAGGCATTGAAACTCTCACAACATTACCATGCGCCATACCATTCTAGCTGACTATGACAACCCGGAAATTTTTGACCAAATTTAAACTTTATCTTTAAATGATTTAACGTTTCCGACACGATAAGCAAAGTCTGTAAAACCAAAATCTCAAAATTTTTGAACTATTCAAGTACCCTTCGGTTGTTCTCAACGATTCGCGAACCATTATATGTAAATAGATACATATATATACTATAACTTGAAAATGTAACAAAGTTTTAATTGCATGATACCGTACATTAAACTTATTGGTTTATATATCTAATTGAATATATATGATTTCAAGTTATTTAGTAAATGATAGTAACATTCGATTATTGATTCGATTGATATTTAGATAAGTTAACTAAAACGTTTAAGATGAACCAGTAAAACACTAATTTGCTACAGTATTTTCGAATTACTACAGTACCCAAAAAGTTACAGTGTTTTCGAAAATCACTATTTGCTACAGTAAAAAACTTTGCTACAGTAAAACACTATTTCAAAATGAAAATGTATATATGTATATGTATATACTACGAGACGATGATTTATAGAAGTAAATGACCAAAACACTCGAAAGTTTAAGATATACTTTGAGTGGTGTAGTTTATGGATAATTTAAGGCTATATTTTGACAAATGTACGTGTCACGAAACGTAAAATGCAAGTTTTCTAAGCGTACGAAAATGCGTTCGAGAAACCAGAACCGGGACATAAGTCGAGTGACAACGTGCGACTTATCGGAACAAAAATTACAAGTTAACTAGGCACGAGAATATAATATAATATATAATTAATTAATATAAATTATATATTTATTTAATACGTCGACGAACTACAAAACAAAAGAATGTGGGCTGGCAAACAGAGCCATGCGATCGCATGGCTATATGCCTTGAGTCCCATGCGATCGCATGGGAAGGCTGGACAATTCAGATGCTATAAAACGCGAAGTCTGGTACCAGTTTCATTTGCTAATCTCTCTCGATCTCATCTCTCAATTATATATTATTATTATTATTATTAATATTATTATTATTATTATTATTATTATTATTATTATTATTATTATTATTATTATTATTATTATTATTATTATTATTATTATTATTATTAAGATTAATATTATTATTATTAATTATTATTATTAGTAGTATTATTATACATAAAATACTACGACGAAGTCATGAGCGTGTCACTTTCAAAATGGGTTTTCAAGCGGGATAGAGCTAAGGAAATTATGGGTTATAGCTATGGAGGTTATGGGTAATGTACGTGGGTATTATTGGCAAATCAAACCTAGTGTTTATCATCTATGTCGCGTCTACGTACTTTCCTGCAATATTGAATCACAATATTGATACGTGAGCATTCATATCTTATCTTTTATATATTAATTGTGTATCCATGTCTAGTGCTCGAGTATATATATTTATGCATGCTTGTATGCTAATTTTTATCGTTAGACAGTTTATGATGAATCACGAATTAAATACATATATTACTGATAAAAGGTATATGATATGCATGTTTTTGGAAAGCTGGTGAAAAATCAATAACTTTTCATTTAGAAATCGCGTAAATTCGATGAACGAATTAAAAGATATGATCAACTAAATTATGATTGACATTAATTGAAATTGCTTTTGAATCTGCAATTGATATTTAAACAACTTGTTTGTAAGACTGATAAATTGGATTTTTGAATATTACCAGCCGAGTAAATGAATCCTTATATAAGGCACGTCTTGTTTTGTTGAACCATTGTCAAAATTGACTGTTTTATCATGTTTTAAAGCCTTATAAAAACTATAGTCTAATTTTACAAGAATTGGGAAACTATGTGAAATGTTAAAATGTTTCGATTGCCATGATCATTCAACTATAGTATTAAGTCAGAATGACTTTTTGAAATGACTTTTGATAAACTTTTTTATGTTGATCTCGAGCATTAGGATTATGATACACTATGACCAGACCTAGCTTGATAGACATTTATTGACCAACATATGCTCTCTAGGTTGAGATCTACGGTTATTTGGTATTCCGAGTTTCGATCACATTTCGGTGAACAACTTTATGTGCTGCTAATGTGAGTTTCATTTGCTCCCTTTTTAATTGCTTTTGCAATCTATATTTTTGGCCTGAGAATACATGCACTTTATTTTTAAACACAATGGACACAAGTACATACTAAATTCTACACTGAGTTTGAACCGAAAATCCATTAGCTTTGGTAACTAGTAACTGCCGATCATAAGAACTGGTGGGCGCGAGTAGTTGTATATGGATCCATAGGGCTTGACATCCCCGTCTGTTCCAGGTATAGAAACCCTAGCCTGAACTAAAGAACAGACGTATGCTATTTGAGTTTAGTACACGTTGGATTGCGTGTATAGTACATGTTGGTTGCATGTATGTTAAAACAGGGGTACTTATTATAACGTTAAAGTTTAGTTACCAGGGTGCTCAATCTTGTAGAATATTTTGATAAACGTTTCTGGATGAAACAACTGAAATCTTGTGATCCACCTTTATGTACAGATTATGCAAAACATTAAAACTATGAACTCACCAACCTTTGTGTTGACACTTGTTAGCATGTTTATTCTCAGGTTCCCTAGAAGTCTTCCGCTGTTTGCTTATATGTTAGACAAGCTATGTGCATGGAGTCTTACGTGGCATATTTTTCAAGGAAACGTTGCATTCACCAAATCATCACCATGTATCTTATTTTGACTGCATTGTCAACGGAAGTACTGTTGTAAACTATTATTTATGGTGATTGTCTATATGTAGAAATCATCATATGTCGAAAACCTTTGATTTAAATATTCATTTATGGTGTGCCTTTTCAAAAGAATGCAATGTTTACAAAATGTATCATATAGAGGTCAAATACCTCGCAATGAAATCGATGAATGACGTGTTCGTCCATATGAATTTGGAGCGATCGTCACACCGATGAACAAAGGAAGAGAACATGCTCTAACGACTCAACTCCATTCAAGCAGGAAGCACTAAGTGATAGAGGTTATATAGATACCTTTAGCCAAAAGATTTAATTGTGTAGGCAATGATCAAAGAATGCTCGCCATAATAACACGTTGACCTTCTTTGGAGCAAATTAGGGCAATGTGTGCTTTTTTTTAATAGCAGTACGAGATCATCCAAGGGGGACTTAACCACTAAACCACCCACGTGTTCATCTCCAGCAGTTGCATAACCCGCCCCCAACTGCTACCTAGGAGAAAACCCGGCCCAATCCGAGGGCATCGGTAAAACCCCCTCCCCCACTGCCCTCGCAACGCGATGTGCGAAAGAAATACTTGGGTGAAATTAAAGGGTAAATGGGTAACCTTGTGTGCAATGCTGCACCACACGGGAGTCGAACTCCTGTCCTATCGCTAAGAGATGCAGACCACTACTACATGAGCTACAACACAAGGTTAGCATAATTTGTACTTTTGACTGTAAAGATACCAGAAGGCCCAAGTGACCAAGTCTATTCTTCGTTATTTGAGAGAGAAAGTTGCCCGACTTTTGAAATTAAAGTAGATAAGGCGCTACAATTACGAACAATAGTATCTAGTTGTTTCCATTGCCACACCCAATGATCAACAAACTTACAGTCCGGGTCTACATACATATAGAACAAACGATTGTATCGAACACATAAAAGATCATCACCGGACCAAACATCCTTCCAAAAAATGAACATATTTTCACTACCGATCTTGCAATGGATAGCTTGAAGAGGTTAATAATGTACTAACTTATTACTCATACATTGATCACCTCATTTTTTTTGGGTAAGCGAGGAAACCCTTCTATGAACGAGTACATTGACCCCCCCCCCCCCCCCCCATATAAGGTAAAATCTCAGGTAATCAAGCCCCCCGAGCGCGAGACCTGATACCGGGTGAATTGCGCATTATGCGCACCCTCAAGTCACACTCCCTTTTTGAACAATTTGACATAGCCATGAATTGAACCCGGTGGTGTGCTTCATTGGGCAACTCGGTGGCCACTCAGGCAAGCCTGCGTAATTAATCACCTCATTTCAGTTATGAAATTTGTTGACATATTTTCTTTAGCTTGCCAAGCAGTTGCTATCGATCACTGTATCTCACAATGAGTTGCGAAATTTCTATATTCAATTAAATTAATATATCGAATCCCGATAAGATAACTAATTTTAGGCATCAAAATGAACCTTTTGACTTCGGTAAAATAACGGTATCGTGTCGTTGTATAACGAATCTCAAATACGCCTAAAATTGAAACGACTGTACATATTCATTTAGTACCGGTTCAGTTAAAATTTTAAGTATCTGTAGTGATCCCTACTATGAATTGTGTATGTATAATAAATATACTGATTTTAATAGTCAAAATTGTTATAAAACAACGTCAATAATAAGTTTCTTCATTTAAGAAACATCTATTTTCATGTCCTAATTATTGGAGTAATAAAAATTTGATTATTTATATTGAATTTTGTAATTATGAAACTAACTTTTACCTTTACCCTAAAAGGGATAGTTAGCATTTAGCAAATTACTCAAAAAGATTAATGGAATTAAAATTACTTTTATTGGTGCACCATCAAAGTACATCATAAATTCATTATTAAATAAATAGATCATGAGACATTTTCACAAAGAATATATCACAACAGTCGTGCCCAACTATTAAAATAAGACATATCTTGATCATAATATATGTACAATATATGGTTGATTTGTCACCATTACCCACCTCATTTTTGTTGAATACTTTGAATCTTGAAATATGCGAATATCAAGTTCTTCTTGGACAAATATCTTGATCACAAGAATGAACACACAAAACATTTGTTTAACAAATAACTTTCGCATTTTTTTTTTTTTATATATATCTTCATTTTCTCCTTTGTTGTTCCATGTTTAGGGCATATACGAATAAATATTTTAAATCACCAAACCATCTATCTATCTATAAAAGTCGAGGTTTTATAAAAACACTATGATTACAAATTATATATAGGTTTCGATGGACATAACTAAAATATTTCATAAGTAAAGTATCAAAATATATTAATACTATAATTAATAATATTTTATTAAATGATACATGTGGTTTACATCGACTTAATTGTCCCTAATTTTTGTTTCAACTTTTCACTTTAACAACTTAACATGTTTACGTTTTACTAAAATAATGATCTCTCCTTTCCTAAAATGACTAGAATGCCATTATTTCTAGTAATTCTGAAATAGTTAGGATCTGAACTTTAGTCATTTTCGGTCGATGAGACTATTTTATAGCAAATGTATAACTTTAACATTAATTTTAATGGTAGGAAAAAACTATAGAGACCAATTCATAAATCAAGGAATCATTAATGCAATTTATTCTAATTACTCTAAAAAGTGATATTTTTTTTCTTCACAAAAAGTGATAATTTATCCTAATATACTATTCACAAAAGTGACTACTGTTATCTGTTAGAGTATTGTTTCCTTTGGAATCATTTGTTCTTTCACATAATTTTGGAGGGCATTTTAGTCATTTTACACCTTATCTCAACCACCTACTTTAAGCTGCTAGGTTTTTTTTTTTTTTTTTTCCATTTCAGTGCGTTGTTGTGGCTTCTCTGTGGCTTGGCGACTGCGATGTCGATGGAGGTGGTCTTCATCTCTACTGCCCATGGTTTTTAACCTAATGTCAGCTTGTAGTTCCGATTATTCCGATGATGTTGTTCATCTCTATTATTGTCGGTTGGCGATGGTGTTCAACCCTATTGCCACCGACTGTTATCGACGATGCTTTCAATAGTTAACTCATGTTCATCGATGGTTCCGATGGTTAACTCCTGTTCATCGATGATTCCCATGGTTAATTAATGTCCATTGACTGTTGTTATTGTGGTTAATTTTTGCCATTCACGTTTGCGAATCTGGGTTTCTTCGTTGCAATCGATGGTTGTTATTGGTCTTCTTCCCTTCATCGATATTGATGATGGTAACTTCCTGTTTGTTACTTGATGGTTTTTAGGGTTTCGTTTTAATACGATATAACGTTGTTATCTTATTTGTTAAACAAGATTATGTAACTCAAAATGTTTGATACTGTGATGTTAGATGATACTGTTGTAAATTGAATTTCAGAGTTGAGTTACACTTCAAAAATCAAAACATTTTTTCCTTGCTTATTGATTCGGTATAAGAATTGAAAGAGGCATTTACTGGTAGCATTGTTTTACTCTGTTTGTATGTATTCATGTTGCTATGTTGTGACAGTTCATCAACTGAGAATTGTTGATGCATTTGTTGTTGTAAGTATTTTGAATTTGAAAGGTTTTTGCATTTGTTCCTTTGTTGTCTATGATGAATCATGATATACAAATGTTTTCAAAGTGGTTTTAGTGAAAGTGATGTCTACTGTTTGTTTGCAGGACCATGTTGGTGGTGCAACCTTCCCGCCTTTATCTTAAGTGCACATAATTGGGTCAAATGTTGGCAAGGCACCACACGAGTTGCAGCCACGATGATTCGATGTGTTTGCTGTCACCATTATCCTAATATACTATTTTTAAGAATGACTATTGGTATATGTTGAGTTATTGTTACTAATGCTGACTGGCCTTTACTTACATTAGAAAAGGGTTTAGTCATAACTTGGCTTGACAACAAAATAGATGTAGCCAAGATGATCCATTTTCTGATGATTGGAAATATTGATTGTATCACCTAAATGGGCTATGATGATTAACATCTAGGGGATAAACAATTCAATAATGGTAAATGAGTTCGTTACTTGGCGAGGTAACGTAAGTTGCAGCCATGGCGGCTCATAATATATTGCTTACTTCATATACATGGCTGAGCCCTAGTATCTCTATATACTAAATCAAAGAGTGGGTACTTCTATCTGTTGACTTACTGTTTCCTTTGGAGTGTTTGTCCTTACACATAATTTTCGAGGGCCTTGAGGTCATTTTACATCCTATCTCAACCTCATACTTAAAGGTGCTGGAGTATTTTTCTAAGAAAATAGGGCTTTCATGACAAAAAAAGGTTGTGATGATAAACATGTGGCACATTTTGTATCTTGGCGGGGTAACCTACAGGTTGCAGCCATGTCATGGCGAGGTAACCTATAGGTTTCAGCCAAGTTGTGGCGAGGCAATCTACATGTTACAACCATCGTGCTTTATGTTCTGTAGATAGAACTTACACACATAACTGAGCCCGATTTTTTCTTAACTGTATATCATTTTAAACCAGTTTGTTTTATAACTTACTGTTATTTATTTACAGGATTGTACATTTCTCTTATAAGTTTTCTGATAATGCTAAAAACGAACATATATTTCATAGCATTATTCTTCAAGAAAGACAAGCTTTTAGTTGCAATTGTTCTATTTACAAGTGATATTCGTTTAAATAATAAAAGGTGAAGACAAAAGTCAGATTCGATGATTTGAAGACGCAAACGACCAAAAAGCTAAAAAGTACAAGTTACAATCCAAGTGGTTCAAATTATTGATGAGAAACGTCTAAAAATTACAAGAGTACAAGCCGCAAAACGCAAAGTACAAGATATTAAATTATACGAAAAGACGTTCGAAAATCCGGAACCGAGACATGAACCAACTATCAACGTGCGACTCAACGGGCCTGAAATTACAAGTCAACTATGCCAAGAATATAATATAATATATAATTAATTATATATATATATATATATATATATATATATATATATATATATATATATATATATATATATATATATATATATATATATATATATATATATATATATATATTATAAAATAATCAGCAGCCCACGTTTAATTCATTTGGTGAGCTGGTATCCAAAGCTCCGCGACTGCGGAGCTGTGAGGAACAAAACTATCGTGATCGCGGAGCTCGACAGTTAAAAATGGGCCTATAAAAGGCCACGAATTCAGCCGATGAACATACCCCTTTTTCTACTTCAATCTCTTAATCTATATTTATATATTTATATTTATAATTTTAATTTTAATTTAAGATTAATAATAAGGTTATTGTAGTGAATGTTTTAAGGTTTGTAAGTCGAAACCGTGTCAGTGTAACACTACGCGATAAATACTCATTGTAAGTTATGTTCAACCTTTTTAAATTAATGACTCGTAGCTAAGTTATTATTATGTTTATTTAAGCCGAAGTAATCGTGATGTTGGACTAAATATTAAAGACGGGGTTATTGGGCTTTGGACCATAATTGGGGTTTGAACAAAAGACCGACACTTGTGGAAATTGGACTATGGGCTATTAATGGGCTTTATATTAATTAAATGATATCTCGTTGATCTAATATAGAGATTTATAATTTGACGTATTTATATTTAACCACATACGCTTGACTGGGTACGGTGGGCGGGATATTTATAAATACTAATAATTATTCATTTGACCGGACACGGGGATGGATTAATAGTCACTGGACTCATTAAAACGGGGATGGATTACATTCAAGGGTAATTGGTTTAATTGTTAACAAAGTATTAAAACATTGGATTACACGCAGTCGATAACCTGGTGTATTCATTAAACAAAGTATTAAGACCTTGTTATGGTTTAAATCCCCAATTAGTTGGAATATTTGATTTTGGATATAAGGGTAATTTGACGAAGACTTTCGCACTTTATAATTATGACCAATGGACTATTATGGACAAAACCAGATGGACATATCGAATAATCGAGGACAAAGGACAATTAACCCATGGTAATAAATTAAAATCAACTCGTCAAACATCATGATTACGGAAGTTTAAATAAGCATAATTCCTTTATTTTATATCTCATCGCACTTTTATTTATTTTCATTTTATTTATCGTACTTTTATTTTATTGCACTTTTAATTATCGTACTTTTATTTTATCGCATTTTTATCGTCATTTACTTTACGCTTTAAAATAAGTTATTTTTATATTTAATATTTTGCATTAGGTTTTAACTGTGACTTAAGTTTTAAAATCGACAAACCGGTCATTAAACGGTAAAACCCCTCTTTTATAATAATAATAATAATAATAATAATAATAATAATAATAATAATAATAATAATAATAATAATAATAATACTACTTATATATTTATATTTATACAAATATAGTTAATAAAAATATAGCGTTAACTCAGCTGTATCCATGGGAACGAACCGGACTTACTAAAAACTACACTACTTTACGATTAGGTACACTGCCTATAAGTGTTGTAGCAAGGTTTAGGTATATTCCATTCAATAAATAAATAAATAACTTGTGTAAAATTGTAGCGTATTTAATAGTATTTCGTAGTAAAATATAATTTATTTCGTACTACACCTCGCACACATCAAGTATTTTTGGCGCCGCTATCAGGGAACATCACGCCGAAAGCGAAACGCTATAAAAAATTAGTTTTTAAGCTATTTTTGTAAAAATATAATTTTATATAAGTTTTAAAATATAAAAACATAAAAAAATATAAATATCAATATTTTTAAGTGTTTAAATTAAAAAATTTATATTTTTTTATTACTTTTGTTAAAAGTTATAAAAACTAATAAGTATTTTTTTATTTAAATTTTATTTTTTTTATAAGATTAAAATCAAAATATATATATATATATATATATATATATATATATATATATATATATATATATATATATATATATATATATATATATATATATATATCTGAACCTGCACGAATTTTGGCCTGCACGAAATCTGAGTCTGCAAACTCCGCAGTCGCGGAGCCTTTTAGGCATAAATCAACCGCAGTCACGGAGCCGTCTGACAGGCTGAACCTTTTACGCATTAATTACTGATTAGGGTTTTAATAAATTAATTATTATTATTAACCTAATTAGGTTTTGATTTATTTAATTAGTATTTAGTTTTAGTTTTAGTTTTATTTAGTAATATTAAGTTTATTAATTATTATTAAATATATAAAATTAATACTTTTATAAAATAATAATATAAAAATAATATTTTTATAAAAATAAGTAATTATATCATTTTTTATATCTTTTTATATATTGTATATTTTTAAAGTTTAATTCGTAATTTGTAATTTATCGTTCGTAATTAGTTTTAAACTTAGTTTTTGCCATAGAAACTTTTATATTTCTAGATTTTTAGGCTTTGCCGTAAAATCACTTAAGTGCTTTTTCTTTAGATTAAGATTTAGACGCTTCAGAATTTTTACGACGTCGCTTATTGCTTTAATATTTAATAGATTTTAGTGCCTATTTAAGTTATTGCCGTTTTGGATTTAAAATTCCTTTTAAGCTTTAATACTTTTAGACGCAAGTTTTATTTTTTAGTTTTTAGACTTTTAAGTTTCGAGGCTTTACTTTCTTATTAATATTTTTCTTTCGACCTTTTATTTTTCGACGTTTTTCGACACACTCTTTTTCTTTCTCATTTCTACGCTCTAGTTTTTAGGACATAGACTTTTTATCTTCTTCAAATTTTGACAAAAAACTATTTTAAGCGGTTAAATTGATAGACATCCAAAATTTTCTGGTTCGTAGTAATAGTTGGATTTGTTAGTGGCGAGTTGTGGGCTTCCGAATTAAAGGGTCCTGGCTACCTGCTGCGTCTATTGGCTATTCGAAATGTGGGCAAAATCAGAAAAGTCTATTAATTTGATAACTTATATAATTTTTATCTTTATAACTAATAGGATATTCAGTGAATGCACCGATTAAAACGTTCACCACCTTTCATACGTTCACCACCTGTAACTCGATCAAGACATCTAGCCAATATTGTCGTCGTTGATTTTTCTTTAGAATCATCATCTAGTCGACCAAGTACTCCAATTCAAATTTCCGATAATCCATTTTTTGAACCCGACCTCACAATTGAGAACCCGGAGGATATTCAAGGACAATTCAGAGATCCTGAACCACTAATCATTCCTCCTGAACCACAAATCATACAACCAGAGATTGTCGAGGAAGAAACCATTAAATCAGAATCCTCTAGTGATTCAGATTCAACAAATTCAATCATGGATAATCAAGAACCTCTAAGTATGAAAGATCGAATGAGAGCTACACGCACTGGACAAGGTTATGCAATTACTCAACCAGATATTAATGCGCCAGATTATGAAATCAAAGAACAAATCCTACACATGGTAACTAATCAATGCCAATTTAGTGGTACGCCAAAAGAAGATCTAAACGAACATCTTCAAACATTTAATAGGATCTGTACTTTATTTAAAATCAGAGAAGTTGAGGATGAACAGATCTATCTCATGTTATTTCCCTGGACTTTAAATGGAGAAGGTAAAGATTGGTTAGAATCGTTACCTGAAGGAGCGATTGATACATGGGATGTCTTAGTTGAGAAATTTCTTAAAAGATTCTTTCCGGCATCTAAAGCCGTAAGACTTCAAGGAGAAATTGTTACGTTCACGCAAAAGCCAAATGAAACTCTATATGAGGCGTGGACAAGATTCGAAAAATTGTTGAGAGGATGTCCTCAGCACGGTTTAGATACTTATCAAATAGTGCAAATATTCTACCAAGGATGCGATGTTGCTACACGAAAAGACATCGACACAGCAGCTGGTGGTTCCATTATGAAGAAAACCGCAACTGAAGCTCACAAAATCATTGATAACACAGCATCTCACTCACATGAGTGGCATCAAGAAAAAGATATTTTTCGTTCATCTAAAGCAGCTAGAGCCGATTCTAGCCATGACTTTGATTCCATTTTCGCAAGGTTAGATGCTTTCGAGAGACGAATGAAAAAGATGACTAAAGATATTCACGCAATACGAATTAGTTGTGAGCAGTGTGGAGGACCACATTTGACAAAAGATTGTCTCAGTATTGAACAAACAATGGAACAAAGAGAGAATGTTTCATATATGAACCAAAGGCCTGGAAATAATTATCAAAATAATTATCAACCGCCAAGACCAAACTACAATCAAAATCAGAATTATAACCAAAATGTTCCATACAACAACCAACAAGGTCCTAGCAATCAACAAGTATCTAATAATACTTACAACCAGCAAAGACCTATTTTTCCAAATAAACCACCACAAACCGATGATAAAAAGCCAAATTTAGAAGATATGATGTCGAAGATAGTTGAATCTCAAACACAGTTTTTCACATCTCAGAAACAAACTAATGAACAAAATGCTCAAGCATTTAGAAATCAACAAGCTTCAATCCAAAATCTGGAACAAGAAGTAAGTAACCTAGCAAGGTTGATAGGTGAAAGAAATTCGGGGAGTCTACCTAGCGTTACAAATGCTAACCCCCGAAATGAAACAGCTAAAGCCATTACCACAAGAAGTGGTATTACACTTAAACCACCTGAAATGCCTGTAATTTCTGATGAAGCTATTCCTACTACACAGGCACCACAACCCGAGCAAGAGAAGGAAACAGAACCGGTAGTTGAAAAGGTTAATGAAGATAGCACAGCTAAGGTAAAGCCTTATGTTAAACCATACCAACCACCGCTTCCTTACCCTAGTAAAATGAGAAAAGAAAGACTTGAAGCTAAGCAATCCAAATTCTTGGATATGTTTAAACAAATAAATGTAAATCTTCCTTTCATTGATGTGATTTCAGGAATGCCAAGATATGCTAAATTCTTGAAAGATCTAATCACAAATAGAAAGAAAATGGAAGAACTCTCGGCTGTTCATAATGTTAAAAACGAACATATATTTCATAGCATTATCCCTCAAGAAAGACAAGCTTTTAGTTGCAATTGTTCTATTTACAAGTGATATTCGTTTAAATATTAAAAGGTGAAGATGAAAGGCAGATTCGACGAATTGAAGACGCAAACGACCAAAAAGTTAAAAAGTACAAAGTACAATCAAAGAGGTTCAAATTATTGATGAGAAACGTCTCAAAAATACAAGAGTACGAGCCGCAAAATACAAAGTTCAAATTATTAAATCGTACAAAAGGACGTTTGAAAATTCGGAACCGAGACATGAACCAACTTTCAACGTACGACGCAACGGACCAAAAATTACAAGTCAACTATGCACAAGAATATAATATAATATATAATTAATTATATATATTATTATATATTATATATTTACGCAGCCCACGTTTTGGATCATAATGTGAGCTGTATTTCAGACCTCCGCACTCGCGGAGTTTAGAAGAACAAAAGCTCCGCACTCGCGGAGCTGCACAGTAAATTGTGGGCCTATAAAAGCCATCGAATTCTGCACGAAATTTACACATCTTTTTCTAATTCACTCTCTATCTCTCAATATATATATTTATATTTATAATTAATAATTTTAATTTTAATTTAATTTTAATAATAAGGGTATGTTAGCGAATGTTTTAAGTGTGTAAGTCGAAATTCTGTCCATGTAACGCTACGCTATTATTAATCATTGTAAGTTATGTTCAACCTTTTTAAATTAATGTCTCGTAGCTAAGTTATTATTATGCTTATTTAATGTCGAAGTAATCGTGATGTTGGGCTAAATATTAGAATTGGGTAATTGGGCTTTTTGTACCATAATTGGGGTTTGGATAAAAGAACGATACTTGTGGAAATTAGAATATGGGCTATTAATGAGCTTTATATTAACTAAACGATACCTCGTTAATTTAATATAAAGGTTATAATTTGATGTATCTATAAATAACCACTTACGCTTAGTCGGGTACGGTGGGCGGGATATCTATAAATACCAATAATTGTTCATTTTATCGGACACAGAACTGGATTAATAGTTAATAGACTTGTTGAAACAGGGGTGGATTATATTCAAGGGTAATTGGTGTAATTGTTAACAAAGTAGTAAAACCTTGGACTACACGCAGTCGATAACCTGGTGTATTCATTAAACAAAGTATTAAGACCTTGTTACAATTCGAATCCCCAATTAGTTGGAATATTTAACTTCGGGTATAAGGATAATTTGACGAAGACTCTCGCACTTTATATTTATGACTGATGGACTATTATGGACAAAACCGTATGGACATATTGAATAATCCAGGACAAAGGACAATTAACCCATGGTAATAAACTAAAATCAACACGTCGAACATCATGATTATGGAAGTTTAAATAAGCATAATTCCTTTATTTCATATTTAATTGCACTTTTAATTATCGCACTTTAATTTATTGTCATTTTAATTATCGTACTTTTTAATTATCGCAATTTTATTTATTGTCATTTTATTTATCGCACTTTAATTTATCACACTTTAATTATTGTTATTTATTTTACGCTTTAAATTAAGTCTTTTATATATTTTACATTAGGTTTTAACTGCGACTTAAGTTTTTAAATCGACAAACTGGTCATTAAACGGTAAAAACCCCCTTTTATAATAATAATAATACTTCTTATATTTATATATATATTTATATACAAATATAGTTTTTAAAAATATAGCGTTAAACTTGGCTAGTTCCCTATGGACGAACCGGACTTACTAAAAACTACACTGCTGTACGATTAGGTACACTGCCTAGAAGTGTTGTAGCAAGGTTCAGGTATTTCCACTCTATAAATAAATAAATAACTTGTGTAAAATTGTATAGTATTTAATATTATTTCGTAGTAAAATATTATAGTATTTAGTACCCCTTCGCTTTAACATCAAGTATTTTTGGCGCCGCTGCCGGGGAACAACACTTAACGCCGAAGCGAGATGCTATTAAAAAAAATGTATATTTTTAGTTATAAAATACTAATAAGTGATTTTTATTTAAAATATAAGTTTTAGTTATATTATAAAACATTTTCTATAAAATTAAAACAGAAAATTAAAAACAAAACAAAAAAAGTAAAAAAAATAAAAAAAATAACTGAACCTGTAATATTTCGACCTGCACTTCAACTGGACCTGCATCCTCCGCTCTCGCAGAGTTTTTGAACAGCATATATCCGCACTCGCAGAGCAGTCTGACAGACTGAAACATAGTACGTAATTAATGCGAAATTCGGGTTAAATTATTTATTATTAATTATAATTAGGGTTTATATTTAATATTAATTAGTTAATTAATTTTGTATTTTTAAGTTTTATTTAGTTTTATTAATATATAAATTAATACTTTTATAAAATAAAAAAATAAAAAAATAATATTTTTATAAAAATTGTTTTTTTTACAACTTTAAGTTTTATTTTTATTTCGTACCTTTTTAATCGTTTATTCGTAATATTTATATTTTTCGCTCGTAATTAGTTTTAAGACTAGTATTTACCGTAGTTTATTTTTATTTTTAGATTCTTAGGCTTTGCCGTAAAATCCCTTAAGTGCTTTTTCTTTAGACTAAGATTTAGGTACTTTAGAATTTTGCGACGCTGTTTATAAATTTTAATTCCTTTTTAATTTTCGACGCGCTACTTTCTTATTATTATTTTTTCTCAACCTTTTATTTTTCGACGTTTTTCGACGCACTCTTTTTCTTTCTTATTTCTCGCCGCTCTAATTTTTAGGACTTAGAATTTTCTCTATTACTTCTCTAAAATTTCTTTAAATTTCGACGAAAAATTATTTTAAGCGGTTAAATTGATAGACATCAAAATTTTCTGCTTCGTAGTAATAGTTGGATTTGTTAGTGGCTGAGTTGTGAGCTTCCGATTTAAAGGGTTCTGGCTCCCTGCTACATCTTTTGGCTATTCGAAACGTGGGCAAAAGCAGAAAAGTATATTAATTGGATAACTTATATAATTTTTCTTTCTTTTTATAACTAATAGGATATTCTGTGAATGCACCGAGCAAAACGTTCACCACCTTTTATACGTTCACCACCTGTAACTTGATCAAGACATCTAGCCAATATTGTCGCCGTTGATTTTTCTTTAGAATCATCATCAATTCGACCAAGTACTCCAATTCAAATTTCCGATAATCCATTTTTTGAAACCGACCTCACAATTGAGAATCCGGAGGATATTCAAGGACAATTCAGAGATCCTGAACCATTAATCTTTCCTCCGGAACCACCAATCATTCAAACAGAGATTGTCGAGGAAGAAACCATTAAATCAGAATCCTCTAGTGATTCAGAATCAACCATTCCAATCATGGAAAATCTGGAACCTCTAAGCATGGAAGACCGAATGAGGGCTAAACGCACTGGACAAGGTCACGCAATTACTCAACCAGACATTAATGCACCAGATTATGAAATCAAAGGACAAATCCTACACATGGTAACTAATCAATGCCAATTTAGTGGTGCGCCGAAGGAAGATCCAAATGAACATCTTCGAACTTTTAATAGGATCTGTACATTATTTAAAATCCGAGAAGTGGAGGATGAACAGATCTATCTCATGTTATTTCCCTGGACTTTAAAGGGAGAAGCCAAAGATTGGTTAGAATCGTTACCTGAAGGGGCGATTGATACATGGGACGTTTTAGTTGAAAAATTTCTTAAACAATTTTTTCCGGCATCTAAAGCCGTGAGACTTCAAAGAGAAATTGTTACGTTCACACAAAAGCTAAACGAAACTCTATATGAAGTGTGGACAAGATTTGGAAAGTTATTGAGAGGATGTCCGCAACATGGTTTAGTCACTTATCAAATAGTACAAATATTCTACCAAGGATGCGACATCACTATAAGAAAAGACATCGATATAGCAGCTGGTGGTTCCATTATGAAGAAAACCGCAACTGAAGCTTACAAAATTATTGATAACACTGCTTCCCACTCACATGAGTGGCACCAAGAAAAAGATATTGTTAGATCATCTAAAGCAGCTAGAGCCGATTCTAGCCATGACTTTGATTCCATTTCCGCAAAGATAGATGCTGTCGAAAGACGAATGGAAAAGATGATTAAAGATATTCACTCAATACGAATTAGTTGTGAGCAGTGTGGAGGACCACATTTGACAAAAGATTGTCTCAGTATTGAACAAACAATGGAACAAAGAGAGAATGTTTCATACATGAACCAAAGGCCTGGAAATAATTATCAGAATAATTATCAACCGCCAAGACCAATCTACAATCAAAATCATAATTATAACCAAAATGTTCCATATAACAACCAACAAGGTCCTAGCAATCAACAAGTATCTAATAATACTTACAATCAGCAAAGACCTATTTTTCAAAATAAACCATCACAAACCGATGATAAAAAGCCAAATTTAGAAGACATGATGTCGAAGCTAGTTGAATCTCAAACTCAATTTTTCACATCTCAGAAACAAACTAATGAACAAAATGCCCAAGTATTTAGAAATCAACAAGATTCTATTCCAAATTTGGAACAAGAAGTAAGCAACCTAGAAAGGTTGATAGGTGAAAGAAAACCAGGAAGTCTACCTAGCGATACAAATGCTAACCCCCGGAATGAAACAGCTAAAGCCATTACCACAAGAAGTGGTATTACACTTAAACCACCTGAAATACCTGTAATTTCTGATGACTCTATTCCTACTCCACAAGAACAACAACCTGAGCAAGAAAAGGAAACACAACCGGTAGTTGAAAAGGTTAATGAAGATAACACAGTTAAGGCTAAAACTTATGTTAAACCATAGCAACCACCACTTCCTTACCCGAGTAAAATGAGAAAAGAAAGACTTGAAGCCGAGCAATCCAAATTCTTGGATATGTTTAAACAAATAAATGTCAATTTTCCTTTCATTGATGTAATTTCAGGAATGCCAAGATATGCTAAATTCTTGAAAGATCTAATCATAAATAGAAAGAAAATGGAAGAACTCTCGGCTGTTACTATGAATGCTAATTATTCTGCAGTGCTGTTGAATAAGATACCAGAAAAACTCTATGATCCAGGAAGTTTCACGATTCCATGTTTTTTGGGTAGTCTTAGTTCAATAGAAGCATTGGCAGACTTAGGTGCTAGTATAAATTTTATGCCATATTCACTATACGCTAAACTAGACCTTGGAGAATTGAAACCAACAAGAATAAGTATACAACTAGCCGATCGATCAGTAAAATATCCTAGAGGGATAATGGAGAACATGCTAGTTAAAGTTGGTACTTTAGTATTTCCAGTAGACTTTGTTATTCTGGACATGGAAGAAGATTCTCTAGTTCCTCTTATATTAGGAAGACCATTCTTAAACACGGCTAAAGCAATAATAGACGTGTTCGGTAAGCAATTGACCCTAAGTATAGAAGACGAGAGTGTTACCTTTTCTGTGGATAGAGCCATGCAACAACCGCAATCTGCAGATGATACATGTTATTATATTCAAACTATAGATTCACATGCAGAATTATTAGAAGAATTTCCAGAATTACAAGAAACAGGAGAATGTTCTTTAGGAGAAGGAACTGAACCAATTGATGAAACTGAAATGTTAGCTACACTTATGGCTAATGGATATGAACCAACAACAGAAGAAATTCAAATGCTAAAAGAAGAAGACAGATATCGATATAAATCATCGATAGAAGAACCACCGACATTAGAGTTAAAGCCACTTCCAAACCATTTGGAATATGCTTATTTACATGGTGAATCTGAATTACCTGTAATAATATCGTCTTCTCTTACGAAAAATGAAAAATATCAACTCATTTCTGTGCTAAAAGCTCATAAACCAGCTATTGCATGGAAAATTCATGATATTAAAGGAATAAGTCCTTCGTATTGCACACATAAAATCCTTATGGAAGAAGGTCATAAAACGTATGTGCAACGCCAACGAAGACTAAATCCGAATATGCAAGATGTTGTTAAGAAAGAAATTATTAAACTGTTTGATGCAGGTTTAATTTATCCAATCTCTGATAGTCCATGGGTAAACCCAGTTCAATGCGTACCTAAGAAGGGTGGCATGACTGTCATCACAAATGAGAAAAATGAGCTTATTCCTACTAGGACTGTAACAGGATGGGGTGTTTGTATAGATTATAGAAAATTAAATGAAGCCACCAGAAAAGATCACTTTCCCTTACCTTTCATTGATCAAATGTTGGAAAGATTAGCCGAAAATAGTTACTATTTTTTTCTTGACGATTTTTTCGGATATTTTCAAATTCCAATAGCACCCGAGGACCAAGAGAAAACAACTTTCACGTGCCCTTATGGTGCTTTTGCTTATAAACGCATGCCATTTGGACTTTGCAACGCCCCTGCAACCTTTCAAAGATGCATGATGGCGAATTTTCACGACATGATAGAAGAATGCATGGAAGTTTTCATGGATGACTTTTCAGTCTTCGGTGATATATTTGAATCATGTCTAGTCAATCTTGAACGAATGCTTATTAGATGCGAACAATCAAATCTAGTTCTTAATTGGGAGAAATGCCATTTCATGGTTAAAGAAGACATCGTTCTTGGTCATAAAATTTCAAAAGAAGGAATTGAAGTGGATAGAGCTAAAATAGACGTAATTGCTAAACTTCCACATCCCACCAATGTTAGAGGAGTTAGGAGTTTTCTAGGGCATGCCGGTTTTTACCGACGTTTCATAAAAGATTTTTCTAAAATTGCCACTCCTATGAATAAACTCCTAGAAAAGGATGCTCCATTTATCTTTTTGGATGAATGCATCAAATCTTTTAATATTGTTAAAGAAAAATTCACTAATGCGTCGATCATGATAACTCCAAATTGGAATCTACCTTTTGAACTTATGTGCGATGCAAGTGATTTTGCAATGGGAGCCGTTTTAGGACAAATGATTGAAAAATGATTTCAACCTATCTATTACGCTAGTAAGGCGTTACAAGGAGCATAAATGAATTACACAACTACTGAAAAAGAACTCCTTGCTATTGTCTTTGCTTTTGACAAATTTCTTTCATATCTCGTTCTAGCTAAAACGGTGGTCTATACTGACCATTCTGCTCTTAGATATCTATTTTCAAAACAAGATGCCAAACCAAGATTAATCCGTTGGATCTTACTCTTACAAGAGTTCGATATTGAAATTCGAGACAAAAAGGGAGCAGAAAATCTCGCAGCTGATCATCTTTCTCGTCTTGAAAATCCTGAATTAGAAGTTCTAAATGAATCGGCCATACAAGATAACTTTCCTGATAAATATCTATTTAAGATAGATTATAATGAAATTCTATGGTTTGCAGACTATGCAAACTACTTAGTATGTGGATACTTTGAAAAAGGGTTGTCGTACCAAAAACGAAAGAAATTCTTTAGTGATATAAAACACTATTTCTGGGAAGATCCACATTTGTTTAAAAGTTGTCCCAATGGAATAATACGCCGATGTGTATTCGGGGATGAAGCTAGTCAAATCTTAAACCATTGCCACACAGGACCAACAGGAGGGCATTATGGGCCTCAACTCACAGCAAGAAAAGTTTACGATGCTGGATTCTATTGGCCTACAATTTTCAAAGACGCACACCTTCTTTGCAAATCCTATGATGCTTGTCAAAGGGCCGGAAAAATAAGTTAACGTGATGAAATGCCACAAAATGTCATTCAAGTATGTGAAGTATTTGACGTTTGGGGTATTGACTTTATGGGTCCATTTCTAAAATCTCATAATAATCTCTACATTCTCGTTGCCATTAATTATGTATCTAAATGGACGGAAGCACAAGCTCTCCCAACTAACGATGCACGAGTTGTAGTCAACTTTTTAAAACGTCTTTTTGCAAGGTTTGGAACACCGAAAGCTTTAATAAGTGATCGGGGTACTCATTTCTGTAATAATCAACTTGAGAAAGTTCTTAAAAGATATGGAGTAACTCATAAAATCTCAATCGCTTATCATCCACAAACAAGTGGACAAGTTGAAAATACCAACCGAGCTTTAAAACGTATTCTAGAGAAAACTGTAGGATCAAATCCGAAAGAATGGTCCATGAAATTGGAGGATGCACTTTGGGCTTTTAGAACAGCCTACAAAACTCCAATTGGAACCACACCTTTTAAACTCGTTTACGGAAAAGTATGTCATCTTCCAGTAGAAATTTAACACAAAGCATTTTGGGCTTTGAAGGCATGTAATCTTGATTTACATGAAGCCGAACGTCTACGATTAAGTCAATTAAATGAATTAGAAGAATTAAGACTTGAGGCATATGAAAATTCCTTAATCTATAAGGAAAGAACGAAGAAATGACATGATAAAAGAATCAGAAGTTCAAAAGAATTTAAGGAAGGAGATAAAGTTCTTCTTTTCAATTCACGATTCAAGCTATTTCCTGGAAAATTGAAATCAAGATGGTCTGGACCATTTATAGTCAAAAGAGTTTTCCCGTTCGGAACAGTAGAATTAATAAATTCAAATGGGATTGAATTTAAGGTTAATGGTCACAGAGTTAAACATTACATAGATAGTCCAATGGAAGTTGAAGATGAAGTTAATCACAATTTCGACACCACAGCTAACTAAGTGTGGGAAGGTTCGAATCTTTTTAGGATAATATGTATTTCTGTTAGAGTTAGAAATTTTGTTTTCGTGTAGTTTCTGAGAATGGAATCCGAATGGTCTTTCCCTAGCAGACCCTAAAGAACTAGTCTTCTCCCTCCATTCTGAATTTTTATTTTTTTTAGGTTTTACGAGATGAAGAATTCCTTTGATTTGAACCATGGTCTAATGCTACATGCTATGATTACTAAACGTAATAATGACACCCTTCCGAGTGAACTGGTATCATTCATAAGAGGCAAAATGGACAAAGTAAGAAAAGAACTCAGAAAAGATCATCATAAGATATATTTTGGTAAAGGAAAATCAAAATCCGCAACAAAAAGAAGAGCACGACACCTTGAAAGATGTTACAAATGTGGAAAATGGTCACATGAATGTAAATGTTCGAACAACCAAACATATTCAAATACCGAATTTGTTACTCTATGCAGAGAAGGACCGTTCATATGTTTAGAAGAAAAGATATTGAAGAATCGAGGTTATGCTTATGTAGCTATGGAGAACCAAATCACACGACTCTCCTATGAGTCGGCTAAAGCAGGTCTCTGAGAATTCTTTCTCACAGGTAAGTATGTACAGTTTTATTTTATTTTATTTTATTGCTTTTAACCTTTTGATAATAAACGCTGAATCGTTCGCTATAAAGTATTAAATTGGTATTCAATAAAATTAGGTATGCGTAACCGAAATTATTGATATCATATAAAAATTTATTACATCACTGCAAAATTTACCGTTTATTCTTAAGGTATAAATATCTTTAATCAATCAATCCAAAATATTTCAGAAATTCGTCAGGAGTAAAACTAGGTAATATAGCCGAAATTACTTTACCGAAAAGAGGGGCATATATTTTTGATAATATTTGATTGATTAAAGTGGGATAAAAGACCAAAAAGATTTTTAATTTTATTTTTTTACCATGTTTTTAAAATTAATATATAAATATTAAATTAATATTGTAAACTTTTTAAAATCAATATATTTAAGTTTGTAAATATTTGAAAAAAAATTAATATTTTTAATATAAGTTTGTATGTATAAAAACAAAAATATAATATAAATTTGGTGTGAATTTTTAATATTAATAATATGAATTTTTAATTTTATGCATTTTAAATTTAAGTTTGGTGTGAATTTAAAAACAAAAATTTACTTTATTTTATTAAGTTAAAAATGTGATTTCTAAAAATTCGTCGTGAGTTGAAAACTAGGTCGTTGAACCGAAATTGCTTTACCCGAGGGCGGGACGAGAACTTTTATTATCATTATTTTTAATCTTATTGAATTAATGTATGCCAAAAACATTAAAAAACCCAAAAATCTCTGCTTTTAAAACAATCGCTTTAAAAATGACAAATTTTAAATTTTATCGAGGGACGGACTAGGTAAACATACCGAAACTACCTACAGTAAAAGGAAACAAAATTTTAAAAAATTATTCATTTAAATTTTTTAATTAATAAAGATTTTATAAAAAAATAATAATAATAAAAATATTATGTATGTTTGTAGTTTATCTTATGCACAAAACAGGGTAAAACAGCGCACTTTCAAAGACTGACATTAAGTTCAGCAAAAGCTACTAAATTTGACGACAAAACGAAAAATAAATGTGATGTAACAACAAGACAGAATGAACAAATGATATGCACCATTTATCATTCAACAAACAAACGTCAATATGATGGGAAACTTTGGTAAAATTTAATCATTTTTCTACGCTAATCACCCTCAATAATTTAAATTGTACTGATTTCTTGCAAATGAGGGCATTGCAAGATCTTAAGTGTGGGAAGAGCTTAAATTCTTTCGGATTTTTAAATTTTTTTGACTTATATACTTGGTTACCATTAAAAATACTAGTAATTCAGTAGTTGTATTAGAATCTAGTGCTCTCTGATAATAAAGAACAGCCCTAGTCTTATATACTGACTACCCACTTCTAGTAAAAATTTTAAAAATTTTCAACTAAATGAACTCAAAATCATGTTTATACATATTTATGAACGATAAAACTAGGTTTTAACACCGAAATTATTGTTACCTCGAAAAGGACATAAATTGAGAAACAACCCAAAATGCTTGAATTCATTTAAAAATGGAATAGAAGAGAATAAAAAGGCAAAGAAAGAAAAATAAAAGCCAAGTGTGGGAAAAATTTACCAAGTTATTTAGAACATATATCACATATTTTTGTACAAATAATTGAAAATACTTTTGTTTTGGACGATATTAATCAGTTTTACCCAGTTTATTGTAATTTAAAAGGAAGTAAAGTCTTCCGAGAGAAAAAGACACGCGCTTCTTGATTTAGGTCAGGAAGTTGTCGTCCAGACCCGTTGTAGAGTCTACGAAAAATCTTGAAAAGTTTTCTCAAAAATCAGCTGGAAATCCACGGACCTCAGCATCAAACAGGGTCGCCAAGTGGTCAGACTTATCCTAACCATGAGAGGATCTGTCTCGTACAATGGGGAGGGCGCCATGCAAATTAGCTTATAAGACTAATGAATCAGATCCCCAGAAAGGATAATCTCCTTAAAGATCAAAAATCAGCTTTTAAGACTGATATTACTCAATCCTTGAGATTGACTTTTAAAGATTGAGAATTAAAAACTCATGGAATTCGATGATATCTAAACTCGAGCTTGAACGAGAAAATATTTTGATCAAATTACAAACCGATTTGTTTTCTGAAAACCCATTTTTAATGCGTTCATTACCATTGAACGTAAAATTCTAGGAATTCACCTGGAATTCATTAGGTCACCTGAACCAAATCGGGTGTCAACCGTAAGAACGGTGGTTGCATAACATGGTCAAAGACAGGACCTTGTGCCAGACCGAAAAACTATAGGGTGATCTTTACTATTGCTCCTACAAAGGATAGTAATTGCATCCGACACGATATAGACCATAATCAAAAGCATGTCACAGGACATTGCCTTAACAGTTGCTTGTTCAACGCTTTCCTTTACAATCGGATGGTAGTTTACCGAAAGGTAATATACGGAGCAAGTAAACTGGACGTGTTGCTTTCCCAATACAAGGTTAGCAAGTGGGTAACACAAAACCATAAGTTTTGAGCTAAAATTTTCAAATCTGAAACCCACAAAAACATTTTGCAAACACCGGTGAAGGATTATTCTGGAAAAGTTATCTAGGGTAAAAGCTAGATTAAATTTTCAAAAGATCAAATGTTTTCATAAAGATCCAATTTCCTTAAGGATCTAAATTTTCATAGTCATGTGGGACTGTAAATCACATCGTTACTATCATTGTTCATACCGCCGTATTGAAATCACTGATGTACAAAGTGTGAAGAATAAAGAAGTGATTCTAGTATTTTTTTTTTCAAGACTATATTGCTTGAGGACAAGCAACGTTCAAGTGTGGGAATATTTGATAATGCTAAAAACGAACATATATTTCATAGCATTATCCCTCAAGAAAGACAAGCTTTTAGTTGCAATTGTTCTATTTACAAGTGATATTCGTTTAAATATTAAAATGTGAAGACAAAAGGCAGATCCGACGAATTGAAGACGCAAACGACCAAAAAGTTAAAAAGTACAAAGTACAATCAAAGAGGTTTAAATTATTGATGAGAAACGTCTCAAAAATACAAGAGTACGAGCCGCAAAACGCAAAGTTCAAATTATTAAATCGTACAAAAGGACGTTTGAAAATCCAGAACCGAGACATGAACCAACTTTCAACGTATGACGCAACGGACCAAAAATTACAAGTCAACTATGCACAAGAATATAATATAATATATAATTAATTATATATATTATTATATATTATATATTTACGCAGCCTACGTTTTGGATTATAATGTGAGCTGTATTTCAGACCTCCGCACTCGCGGAGTTTAGAAGAACAAAAGCTCCGCACTCGCGAAGCTGCACAGTAAATTGTGGGCCTATAAAAGCCATCGAATTCTGCACGAAATTTACACATCTTTTTCTAATTCACTCTCTATCTCTCAATATATATTTTTATATTTATAATTTATAATTTTAATTTTAATTTAATTTTAATAATAAGGGTATGTTAGCGAATGTTTTAAGTGTGTAAGTCGAAATTCTATCCGTGTAACGCTACGCTATTATAAATCATTGTAAGTTATGTTCAACCTTTTTAAATTAATGTCTCGTAGATAAGTTATTATTATGCTTATTTAATGCCGAAGTAATCGTGATGTTGGGCTAAATATTAAAATTGGGTAATTGGGCTTTTTGTACCATAATTGGGGTATGGATAAAAGAACGACACTTGTGAAAATTAGAATATGGACTATTAATGAGCTTTATATTAACTAAACGATACCTCGTTAATTTAATATAAAGGTTATAATTTGACGTATCTATAAATAACCACTTACGCTTAGTCGGGTACGGTGGGCGGGATATCTATAAATACCAATAATTGTTCATTTTACAGGACACTGAACTGGATTAATAGTTAATAGACTTGTTGAAACATGGGTGGATTACATTCAAGGTTAATTGGTGTAATTATTAACAAAGTAGTAAAACCTTGGACTACACGCAGTCAATAACCTGGTGTATCCATTAAACAAAGTATTAAGACCTTGTTACAATTCGAATCCCCAATTAGTTGGAATATTTGACTTCGGGTATAAGGATAATTTGACGAAGACTCTCGCACATTATATTTATGACTGATGGACTATTATGGACAAAACCGTATGGACATATTGAATAATCCAGGATAAAGGACAATTAACCCATGGTAATAAACTAAAATCAACACGTCGAACATCATGATTACAGAAGTTTAAATAAGCATAATTCCTTTATTTCATATTTAATTGCACTTTTAATTATCGCACTTTAATTTATTGTCATTTTAATTATGGTACTTTTTAATTATCGTAATTTTATTTATTGTCATTTTATTTATCGCACTTTAATTTATCACACTTTAATTATTGTTATTTACTTTACGCTTTAAATTAAGTCTTTTATATATTTTACATTAGGTTCTAACTGCGACTTAAGTTTTTAAATCGACAAACCGGCCATTAAACGGTAAAAACCCTCTTTTATAATAATAATAATACTTCTTATATTTATATATATATTTATATACAAATACAGTTTTTAAAAATATAGCGTTAAACTTGGCTAGTTCCCTATGGACGAACCAGACTTACTAAAAACTACACTGTTGTACGATTAGGTACACTGCCTATAAGTGTTGTAGCAAGGTTCAGGTATTTCCACTCTATAAATAAATAAATAACTTGTGTAAAATTGTATAGTATTTAATATTATTTTGTAGTAAAATATTATAGTATTTAGTACCCCTTCGCTTTAACATCAAGTATTTTTGGCGCCGCTGCCGGAGAACAACAATTAACGCCGAAGCGAGACGCTATTAAAAAAATATATATATTTTTAGTTATAAAATACTAATAAGTGATTTTTATTTAAAATATAAGTTTTAGTTATATTATAAAACATTTTCTATAAAATAAAAACAGAAAATTAAAAACAAAACAAAAAAGTAAAAAAAAAATAACTGAACCTGTACTATTTCGACTTGCACTTCAACTGAACCTGCATCCTCCGCACTCGCGGAGGCTTTGAACAGCATATATCCGCACTCGCGGAGCAGTCTGACAGACTGAAACATAGTACGTAATTAATGCGAAATTAGGGTTAAATTATTTCTTATTAATTATAATTAGGGTTTATATTTAATATTAATTAGTTAATTAAATTTGTATTTTTTAAGTTTTATTTAGTTTTATTAATATATAAATTAATACTTTTATAAAATAAAAAAATATAAAAATAATATTTTAATAAAAATTGTTTTTTTTACAACTTTAAGTTTTATTTTAATTTCGTACCTTTTTAATCGTTTATTCATAATATTTATATTTTTTGCTCGTAATTAGTTTTAAGACACTAGTATTTGCCGTAATTTATTTTTATTTTTAGATTCTTAGGCTTTGCCGTAAAATCCCTTAAGTGCTTTTTCTTTAGACTAAGATTTAGGTACTTTAGAATTTTGCGACGCTGTTTATAAATTTTAATTCCTTTTTAATTTTCGACGCGCTACTTTCTCTTTTTTATTTTTTCTCAACCTTTTATTTTTCGACGTTTTTCGACGCACTCTTTTTCTTTCTTATTTCTCGCCGCTCTAGTTTTTAGGACTTAGAACTTTCTCTATTACTTCTCTAAAATTTCTTTAAATTTCGATGAAAAATTATTTTAAGCGGTTAAATTGATAGACATCAAAATTTTCTGCTTCGTAGTAATAGTTGGATTTATTAGTGGCTGAGTTGTGAGCTTCCGATTTAAAGGGTTCTGGCTCCCTGCTACATCTTTTGGCTATTCGAAACGTGGGCAAAAACAGAAAAGTCTATTAATTGGATAACTTATATAATTTTTCTTTCTTTTTATAACTAATAGGATATTCTGTGAATGCACCGAGCAAAACGTTCACCACCTTTTATACGTTCACCACCTGTAACTCGATCAAGACATCTAGCCAATATTGTCGCCGTTGATTTTTCTTTAGAATCGTCATCAAGTCGACCAAGTACTCCAATTTAAATTTCCGATAATCCATTTTTGAACCCGACCTCACAATTGAGAATCGGGAGGATATTCAGGGACAATTCAGAGATCCTGAACCATTAATCTTTCCTCTGGAACCACCAATCATTCAAACAGAGATTGTCGAGGAAGAAACCATTAAATCAGAATCCTCTAGTGATTCAGAATCAACCATTCCAATCATGGAAAATCTGGAACCTCTAAGCATGGAAGACCGAATGAGGGCTAAACGCACTGGCCAAGGTCACGCAATTACTCAACCAGACATTAATGCGCCAGATTATGAAATCAAAGGACAAATCCTACACATGGTAACTAATCAATGCCAATTTAGTGGTGCGCCGAAGGAAGATCTAAATGAACATCTTCGAACTTTTAATAGGATCTGTACATTATTTAAAATCCGAGAAGTGGAGGATGAACAGATCTATCTCATGTTATTTCCCTGGACTTTAAAGGGAGAAGCCAAAGATTGGTTAGAATCGTTACCTGAAGGGGCAATTGATACATGGGACGTTTTAGTTGAAAAATTTCTTAAACAATTCTTTCCGGCATCTAAAGCAGTGAGACTTCAAGGAGAAATTGTTACGTTCACATAAAAGCCAAACGAAACTCTATATGAAGCGTGGACAAGATTTGGAAAGTTATTGAGAGGATGTCCGCAACATGGTTTAGACACTTATCAAATAGTACAAATATTCTACCAAGGATGCGACATCACTACAAGAAAAGACATCGATATAGCAGCTGGTGGTTCCATTATGAAGAAAATCGCAACTAAAGCTTACAAAATTTTTGATAACACTGCTTCCCACTCACATGAGTGGCACCAAGAAAAAGATATTGTTAGATCATCTAAAGCAGCTAGAGCCGATTCTAGCCATGACTTTGATTCCATTTCCGCAAAGATAGATGCTGTCGAAAGACGAATGGAAAAGATGACTAAAGATATTCACTCAATACGAATTAGTTGTGAGCAGTGTGGAGGACCACATTTGACAAAAGATTGTCTCAGTATTGAACAAACAATGGAACAAAGAGAGAATGTTTCATACATGAACCAAAGGCCTGGAAATAATTATCAGAATAATTATCAACAGCCAAGACCAATCTACAATCAAAATCAGAATTATAACCGAAATGTTCCATACAACAACCAACAAGGTCCTAGCAATCAACAAGTATCTAATAATACTTACAATCAGCAAAGACCTATTTTTCAAAATAAACCATCACAAACCGATGATAAAAAGCCAAATTTAGAAGACATGATGTTGAAGCTAGTTGAATCTCAAACTCAATTTTTCACATCTCAGAAAAAAACTAATGAACAAAATGCCCAAGCATTTAGAAATCAACAAGCTTCTATTCAAAATTTGGAACAAGAAGTAAGCAACCTAGCAAGGTTGATAGGTGAAAGAAAACCAGGAAGTGTACCTAGCGATACAAATGCTAACCCCCGGAATGAAACAGCTAAAGCCATTACCACAAGAAGTGGTATTACACTTAAACCACCTGAAATACCTGTAATTTCTGATGACTCTATTCCTACTCCACAAGAACAACAACCTGGGCAAGAAAAGGAAACACAACCGGTAGTTGAAAAGGTTAATGAAGATAACACAGTTAAGGCTAAAACTTATGTTAAACCATACCAACCACCACTTCCTTACCCGAGTAAAATGAGAAAAGAAAGACTTGAAGCCGAGCAATCCAAATTCTTGGATATGTTTAAACAAATAAATGTCAATCTTTCTTTCATTGATGTAATTTTAGGAATGCCAAGATATGCTAAATTCTTGAAAGATCAAATCACAAATAGAAAGAAAATGGAAGAACTCTCAGCTGTTACTATGAATGCTAATTATTCTGTAGTGCTGTTGAATAAGATATCAGAAAAACTCTATGATCCAGGAAGTTTCACGATTCCATGTTTTCTGGGTAGTCTTAGTTCAATAGAAGCATTGGCAGACTTAGGTGCTAGTATAAATTTAATGCCATATTCACTATACGCTAAACTAGACCTTGGAGAATTGAAACCAACAAGAATAAGTATACAACTAGCCGATCGATCAGTAAAATATCCTAGAGGGATAATGGAGAACATGCTAGTTAAAGTTGGTACTTTAGTATTTCCAGTAGACTTTGTTATTCTGGACATGGAAGAAGATTCTCGAGTTCCTCTTATATTAGGAAGACCATTCTTAAACACGGCTAAAGAAATAATAGACGTGTTTGGTAAGAAACTGACCCTAAGTATAGAGGACGAGAGTGTTACCTTTTCTGTTGATAGAGCCTTGCAACAACCGCAATCTGCAGACGATGCATGTTATTATATTCAAACCAGAGATTCACAAGAAGAATTGTTACAAGAATTTCCAGAATTACAAGGAACAGGAGAATGTTCTTTAGGAGAGGAACTGAACCAATTGATGAAGCTAAAATGTTAGCTACACTCATGGCTAATGAATATAAACAACAACAGAAGAACTTCAAATGTTAAAAGAAGAAGACAGATATCGATACAAATCATCGATAGAAAAACCACCGACATTAGAGTTAAAGCCACTTCCAAACCATTTGAAATACGCTTATTTACATGGTGAATTTGAATTACATGTAATAATATCGTCTTCTCTTACGGAAAATGAAAAATCTCAACTCATTTCTGTGCTAAAAGCTCATAAACCAGCTATTGCATGGAAGATTCATGACATTAAAGGTATAAGTCCTTCGTATTCCACACATAAAATCCTTATGGAAGAAGGTCATAAAACGTATGTGCAACGCCAACGAAGACTAAATCCTAATATGCAAGATGTTGTTAAGAAAGAAATTATTAAACTGCTCGATGCAGGTTTAATTTATCCAATCTCTGATAGTCCATAGGTAAGCCCAGTTCAATGTGTACCTAAGAAGGGTGGAATCACTGTCATCACAAATGAAAAAGATGAGCTTATTCCTACTAGGACTGTAACAGGATGGCGTGTTTGTATTGATTATAGAAAATTAAATGACGCCACCAGAAAAGATCACTTTCCATTACCTTTCATTGATCAAATGTTAGAAAGGTTAGCCGGAAACAGTTACTATTGTTTTCTTGACGGTTTCTCCGGATACTTTCAAATTCCAATCGCACCCGAGGACCAAGAGAAAACCACCTTCACGTGCCCTTATGGTACTTTTGCTTACAAACACATGCCATTTGGACTATGCAACGCCCCTGCAACCTTTCAAAGGTGCATGATGGCGATTTTTCACGACATGATAGAAGAATGCATGGAAGTTTTCATGGATGACTTTTCAGTCTTCGGTGATACTTTTGAAACATGTCTAGTTAATCTTGAACGAATGCTTATTAGATGCGAGCAATCAAATTTAGTACTTAATTGGGAGAAATGCCATTTCATGGTTAAAGAAGGCATCGTTCTTGATCATAAAATTTCAAAGGAAGGAATTGAAGTGGATAGAGCTAAAGTAGATGTAATTGCTAAGCTTCCACATCCAACTAATGTTAGAGGAGTTAGGAGTTTTCTAGGGCATGCCTGTTTTTACTGACGTTTTATAAAAGATTTTTCTAAAATTGCCACTCCTATGAATAAACTCCTTGAAAAGGATGCTCCATTCATCTTTTCGAATGAATGCATCAAATCTTTTAATATTCTTAAAGAAAAACTCACTAATGCGCCGATCATGATAACTCCAAATTGGAATCTACCATTTAAACTCATGTGCGATGCAAGTGATTTTGCAATGGGAGCCGTTTTAGGACAAAGGATTGAAAAACGATTTCAACCTATCTATTACGCTAGTAAGACGTTACATGGAGCACAAACGAATTACACAACTACTAAAAAAGAACTCCTTGCTATTGTCTTTGCTTTTGACAAATTTCGTTCATATCTCGTTCTACCAAAAACGGTGATCTATACTGATCATTCTGCTCTTAGATACCTATTTTCAAAACAAGATGCTAAATCACGATTAATCCGTTGAATCTTACTCTTACAAGAATTCGATATTGAAATCCGAGACAAAAAGGGGGCAGAAAATCTCGCCGCTGATCATCTTTCTCGTCTTGAAAATCCCGAATTAGAAGTTCTAAATGAATCGGCCATACAAGATAACTTTCCTGATGAATATCTATTGAAGATCGATTATAGTGAAATTCCATGGTTTGCAGACTATGCAAACTACTTAGTATGTGGATTCCTTAAAAAAGGGGTGTCGTACCAAAAACGAAAGAAATTTTTTAGTGATATAAAACACTATTTTTGGGAAGATCCACATTTATTCGAAAGTTGTCCCGATGGAATAATACGCCGATGCGTATTCGGAGATGAAGCTAGTCAAATCTTAAACCATTGTCACACAGGACCGACAGGTGTAGTGACCCGAACTTTTCCATGTTTATATATATATTAAATGAAATTGTTATTTACATGATTAAGTGTTTCCAACATGTTAAGCAATCAAACTTGTTAAGACTTGATTAATTGAAATAGGTTTCATATAGACAATTGACCACCCAAGTTGACCGGTGATTCACGAACGTTAAAACTTGTAAAAACTATACGATGACATATATATGGTTATATATATAGTTAACATGATTTTATTATAAGTATGTATCTCATTAGGTATTTTAACAATGAGTTATATACATAAAAATGAGACTATTAATTTAAGAAACTCGAAAACGATATATATAACGATTATCGTTATAACAACGTCTTACTAGGTACATATGAATCATATTAGGATATTGATACACTTGGTTAATTATGTTAAATGATAAGTAAATATATTATTAAGTGTATTAACAATGAAATACATATGTAAAAATAAGGCTACTAACTTAATGATTTCGAAACGAGACATATATGTAACGATTATCGTTGTAACGACATTTAACTGTATATATATCATCCTAAGATATATTATATATCATAATATCATGATAATATAACAATTTAACATCTCATTTGTTATAATAAACAATGGGTTAACAACATTCAACAAGATCGTTAACCTAAAGGTTTCAAAACAACATTTACATGTAACGACTAACAATGACTTAACGACTCAGTTAAAATGTATATACATGTAGTGTTTTAATATGTATTCATATACTTTTGAAAGACTTCAAGACAATTATCAAAATACTTCTACTTAACAAAAATGCTTACAATTACATCCTCGTTCAGTTTCATCAACAATTCTACTCGTATGCACCTGTATTCGTACTCGTACAATACACAGCTTTTAGATGTATGTACTATTGGTATATACACTCCAATTATCAGCTCTTAGCAGCCCATGTGAGTCACCTAACACATGTGGGAACCATCATTTGGCAACTAGCATGAAATATCTCATAAAATTACAAAAATATGAGTAATCATTCATGACTTATTTACATGAAAACAAAATTACATATCCTTTATATCTAATCCATACACTAACGACCAAAAACACCTACAAACACTTTCATTCTTCAATTTTCTTCATCTAATTGATCTCTCTCAAGTTCTATCTTCAAGTTCTAAGTGTTCTTCATAAATTCCAAAAGTTCTAGTTTCATAAATCAAGAATACTTCCAAGATTGCAAGTTTACTTCCAAGTTTTCTAAATCCATTCCAAGTAATCATCCAAGATCAAGAAACCTTTGTTACTTACAGTAGGTTATCTTTCTAGTACAAGGTAATAATCATATTCAAACTTTAATTCAATTTCTATAACTATAACAATCTTATTTCGAGTGAAAATCTTACTTGAAATTATTTTCGTGTCATGATTCTGCTTCAAGAACTTTCAAGCCATCCAAGGATCCTTTGTAATCACTAGAAAATCTTACTTGAAATTATTTTAGTTCATAACATCATTCGATTCGTACATATAAAGCTATCTTATTCGAAGGTTTAAACTTGTAATCACTAGAACATAGTTTAGTTAATTCTAAACTTGTTCGCAAATAAAAGTTAATCCTTCTAACTTGACTTTTAAAATCAAATAAACACATGTTCTATATCTATATGATATGCTAACTTAATGATTTAAAACCTGGAAACACGAAAAACATCGTAAAACCGGATTTACGCCGTCGTAGTAACACCGCGGGCTGTTTTGGGTTAGTTAATTAAAAACTATGATAAACTTTGATTTAAAAGTTGTTATTCTGGGAAAATGATTTTCATTATGAACATGAAACTATATCCAAAAATTATGGTTAAACTCAAAGTGGAAGTATGTTTTCTAAAATGGTCATCTAGACGTCGTTCTTTCGAATGAAATGACTACTTTTACAAAAACGACTTGTAACTTATTTTTCCGACTATAAACCTATACTTTTTCTGTTTAGATTCATAAAATAGAGTTCAATATGAAACCATAGCAATTTGATTCACTCAAAACGGATTTAAAATGAAGAAGTTATGGGTAAAACAAGATTGGATAATTTTTCTCATTTTAGCTACGTGAAAATTGGTAACAAATTTATTCCAACCATAACTTAATCAACTTGTATTGTATATTATGTAATCTTGAGATACCATAGACACGTATACAATGTTTTGACCTATCATGTCGACACATCTATATATATTTCGGAACAACCATAGACACTCTATATGTGAATGTTGGAGTTAGCTATACAGGGTTGAGGTTGATTCCAAAATATATATAGTTTGAGTTGTGATCAATACTGAGATACGTATACACTGGGTCGTGGATTGATTCAAGATAATATTTATCGATTTATTTCTGTACATCTAACTGTGGACAACTAGTTGTAGGTTACTAACGAGGACAGCTGACTTAATAAACTTAAAACATCAAAATATATTAAAAGTGTTGGAAATATATTTTGAACATACTTTGATATATATGTATATATTGTTATAGGTTCGTGAATCAACCAATGGCCAAGTCTTACTTCCCGACGAAGTAAAAATCTGTGAAAGTGAGTTATAGTCCCACTTTTAAAATCTAATATTTTTGGGCTGAGAATACATGCGCAATTTTTATAAATATTTTACGAAATAGACACAAGTAATCGAAACTACATTATATGGTTGAATGATCGAAATCGAATATGCCCCTTTTTATTAAGTCTGGTAATCTAAGAATTAGGGAACAGACACCCTAATTGACGCGAACTCTAAAGATAGATCTATTGGGCCTAACAAACCCTATCCAAAGTACCGGATGCTTTAGTACTTTGAAATTTATATCATATCCGAAGGGTGTCCCGGAATGATGGGGATATTCTTATATATGCATCTTGTTAATGTCGGTTATCAGGTGTTCACCATATGAATGATTTTTATCTCTATGTATGGGATGTGTATTGAAATATGAAATCTTGTGGTCTATTGTTACGATTTGATATATATAGGTTAAACCTATAACTCACCAACATTTTTGTTGACGTTTAAAGCATGTTTATTCTCAGGTGAATACTAAGAGCTTCCGCTGTTGCATACTAAAATAAGGACAAGATTTGGAGTCCATGTTTTGTTTGATATTGTGTAAAAACTGCATTCAAGAAACTGATTTCGATGTAACATATTTGTATTGTAAACCATTATGTAATGGTCGTGTGTAAACAGAATATTTTAGATTATCATTATTTGATAATCTACGTAAAGCTTTTTAAACCTTTATTTATGAAATAAAGGTTATGGTTTGTTTTAAAAATGAATGCAGTCTTTGAAAAACGTCTCATATAGAGGTCAAAACCTCGCAACGAAATCAATTAATATGGAACGTTTTTAATCAATAAGAACGGGACATTTCAGTTGGTATCCGAGCGTTGGTCTTAGAGAACCAGAAATTTGCATTAGTATGTCTTATCGAGTTTGTTAGGATGCATTAGTGAGTCTGGACTTCGACCGTGTTTTCTTTAAAAATGATTGCTTAACATTTTTGTTGGAAACTATATATTATTAACATGTATATATTATGTGATATATTAATCTCTTAACATGTTTGATATTGTGTGATAGATGTCTACCTCTAGCACAAATCCCATTGACTCACCTAATAATAACAAAGAGTCGAATATATATTGGACTGATTCACAAGTTCCCGAAGAAGAACCGGAAGAAGAATCAGAACCGGAAGAAGAATCAGAACCGGAAGAGGAGGAACCGGAGGAGGAAATAGAACCGGTGGGGGAAATAATAAAACGGTTAAGTAAAAGAAAATCCTCAACCAACCGACCAAGGTTAATTATGGTCAATGGTGTTTCCGCCAAGGAAGCAAAATATTGGGAGGATTACCAATTCTCCGATGAATCGAATTCCGACGAGAATTCCGATGATGTTATAGAAATTACCCCAACTGAATTTAAAAAGGCAAAAGAAAATAATAAGGGAAAGGGCATAAAAATAGAGAAATCTAATTCCAACCCCGATGAACTTTATATGTATCGTCAACCCCCGAAGCCCTTAAGTTGTAACAATGACCCGGGAACCTCTAAACCACCAGGTTTTTCTAAACCGTTGTGGAAAACTACAGCTCGTATTAGGGGTACATCATATATCCCTAGAAACTTGGCAAAACGAACCAAAACCAAAGAAGAAGAAACGAGCGAGTCGGAATAAGATAGTTGTATTCCTGTGGTGTAATATATGTAATATAGTGTGCTTATGCTTTATGATATATGTAAAAATTGCTTGTATTAATAAGTATTTTTTTTAATGAATCTAACTCTTGTCTATTTTATAGTATAAAAACATAAAATGGATAGACAACCCAATATTTTAAGAGACCTACCCGGAGACATGATTGATGAAATCTTGTCTAGAGTCGGTCAGAATTCTTCGGCACAACTATTTACGGCGAAATCAGTTTGTAAGACATTCGAAGAACGTTCCAAGAATGTCTTGGTTTATAAGAGACTTTCGTTTGAAAGATGGGGGATATCACATTGGGAAACCCATAAGTTACGATGTGTTTACTTTGACGCATATATTGCGGGGAACCCAAATGCTATTTTACGCAACGGGTTAAGAAATTATTTTGACTCAATGTATCCGAATATAGGACTTCATGATTTAGAAAAAGCGGCTAACATGCAACATAAAGAAGCATGCTATGCTTACGGGTTCGTAATGTTCGCTTCTCACTAAAGTGAGAAAAAGAACATCGGGCTACAACTATTAAACAAAACGTTCCCACAAGTGACGGAGTCGGTAATTGGGGTAAGAAATGAGGTTTTTAGGTTATTACGAGACAGTTGGTCATTACGTAACCCTCGTCCCTTTAACGACGTTACAACACGCTGTCTTATCAACGGCCATAACGGTTATGTTCCACAAGACCAAGGATGGGAAGTAGTCCTAGGTAAACCAGAATGCATGACTTGTTTCTGGACGTATGAATTACGTGTCTTTATTGCCTTTGCTGAACGACTTGTGTACTAGCTAGAATTATCTTCACAACTATCTTGTATCAAAGTTATTGTGTGCTATATTTCATGCTTTATGTAAAATAAGCGGTATTGTAAGTTTGTAAAATATTGTATAAAAGTTTGAACGCGAAATATTATTATACTCAGTTTTTCATATAGAATTGTACTAGTTGAATTGTATATTAGCTACTAAGTATGAACTTAACGGGAAGGTACTACCCGAATTTAAACTTATAAAACACTAATATGAAGAAAAAGCTTTTATAAATGAGTTCATATTATGCTACGAAATACTATTAACTACTCTTAATATTCTGTATGATTAACTTGTTCCATTTGACTATTTTGAAGGAAATGGCACCGACTACTCGACACACCATGAATATGAATGAAGAGAAATTCCGTACTTTTCTAGCTTCAAACATAGCTGCAGTACAGGCTGCGCTACATACCAACAATAACCTTGGATCTAGCAGTACAGGAAATCGTGTAGGATGCACCTAAAAAGAATTCACTGCCTGCAAACCTTTGGAATTTGATGGAACTGAAGGACCGATAGGATTGAAACAGTGGACCGAGAAGGTCGAATCGGTGTTTGCCATAAGTAAGTGTACTGAAGAGGACAAAGTGAAGTACGCTACGCATACCTTCACAGGTTCTGCGTTAACATGGTGGAATACCTATCTAGAGCAAGTGGGACAAGATGATGCGTACGCACTACCGTGGTCAGCATTCAAGCACTTGATGAACGAGAAGTACCGTCCCAGAACCGTGGTCAATAAACTCAAGACAGAACTTAGAGGGTTACGAACCCAAGGATTTGATATTACCACGTACGAAAGACGATTCACAGAATTGTGCCTATTGTGTCCGGGAGCGTTCGAAGATGAGGAAGAGAAGATTGACGCGTTTGTGAAAGGATTACCGGAAAGAATCCAAGAAGATATAAGTTCACACGAGCCCGCCTCCATACAACAGACATGTAGAATGGCTCACAAACTAGTGAACCAGATTGAGGAAAGAATTAAAGAACAGACGGTTGAAGAGGCCAATGTGAAGCAAGTCAAAAGAAAGTGGGAGGAAAACGGTGATAAGAATCACCAATACAACAACAACAGCAATTACAATAATAATCGTAACAATTATCCCAACAATCGCAACATCAATCGCAACTACAATAGACGGCCCAACAATAACAACAACAACAACAACAACAACAGCAACTACAACAATCATCCCAACAACAATAACAACCGCAACAACAACAATAATCAGAAGCAGCTATGCCAAAGGTGTGAAAAGTATCACTCGGGGTTCTGCACCAAATTTTGTAACAAGTGTAAAAGAAATGGTCATAGCACGGCGAAGTGTGAGGTCTACGGACCAGGAGTTAACAGAATGAAAGGAACAAATGGTGTCGGAACGAGTAATGGCTGAGCAAGTAGTGTCGGAGCAAGTTATGCCAATGTAGTTTGTTATAAATGTGGAAAACCGGGCTACATTATTAGAAATTGCCCGAACCAGGAGAACACGAATGGACAAGGCTGCGGAAGAGTTTTCAATATTAATGCGGCAGAGGCACAGGAAGACTCGGAGCTTGTTACGGGTACGTTTCTTATTGACAATAAATCTGCTTACGTTTTATTTGATTCGGGTGCGGATAGAAGCTATATGAGTAGAGATTTTTGTGCTAAATTAAGTTGTCCATTGACGCCGTTGGATAGTAAATTTTTACTCGAATTAGCAAACGGTAAATTAATTTCAGCAGATAATATATGCCGGAATCGAGAAATTAAACTGGGTAGCGAAATATTTAAGATTGATTTGATACCAGTAGAGTTAGGGAGTTTTGATGTAATAGTTGGCATGGACTGGCTGAAGAAGGTGAAAGCAGAGATCGTATGTTATAAAAATCCAATTCGCATTGTACGAGAAGAAGGAGAACCCTTAATGGTGTACGGAAAAAAGGGCAACATGAAGCTACATCTTATTAGTAATTTGAAGGCACAAAAACTAATAAGAAAAGGTTGCTATACTGTTCTAGCACACGTCGAGAAAGTACAAACTGAAGAAAAGAGCATCAATGATGTTCCCGTCGCAAAAGAATTTCCCGATGTATTTCCGAAAGAATTACCGGGACTACCTCCACATCGATCTGTTGAATTTCAAATAGATCTTGTACCAGGAGCTGCACCAATAGCTCGTGCTCCTTATAGACTCGCACCCAGCGAGATGAAAGAACTGCAAAGCCAACTGCAAGAACTATTAGAACGTGGTTTCATTCGACCAAGCACATCACCATGGGGAGCTCCTGTTTTGTTTGGCAAGAAGAAGGATGGTACATTTAGGTTGTGTATTGACTACAGAGAGTTGAACAAACTTACCATCAAAAACCGTTATCCACTGCCGAGAATTGACGACTTATTTGATCAACTACAAGGCTCGTCGGTTTATTCGAAGATCGATTTACGTTCTGGATATCATCAAATGCGAGTAAAGGAGGATGATATTCCAAAAACTGCTTTTAGGACGCGTTATGGTCATTACGAGTTTATGGTTATGCCGTTTGGATTGACTAACGCACCAGCTGTGTTCATGGACCTTATGTACCGAGTATGTGGGCCATATCTTGACAAGTTTGTCATTGTTTTTATCGATGACATACTTATTTACTCAAAGAATGATCAAGAGCACGAAGAACATTTGAGAAAAGTGCTAGAAGTATTGAGGAAAGAAAAACTGTACGCTAAGTTTTCAAAGTGTGCATTTTGGTTGGAAGAAGTTCAATTCCTCGGTCACATAGTGAACAAAGAAGGTATCCAGGTGGACCTGGCAAAGATCGAAATCGTTGAAAAGTGGGAAACCCCAAAAACTTCGAAGCATATACGTCAATTTTTAGGATTGGCTGGTTACTACAGAAGATTCATCCAAGATTTCTACAAAATAGCAAAACCCTTGACTGCATTAACGCATAAAGGAAAGAAATTTGAATGGAAGGATGAACAAGAGAAGGCGTTTCAATTATTGAAGAAAAAGCTAACTACGGCACCTATATTGTCATTGCCTGAAGGGAATGATGATTTTGTGATATATTGTGACGCATCAAAGCAAGGTCTCGGTTGTGTATTAATGTAACGGACGAAGGTGATTGCTTATGCGTCTAGACAATTGAAGATTCACGAGCAAAATTATACGACGCATGATTTGGAATTAGGCGCGGTTGTTTTTGCATTAAAGACTTGGAGGCACTACTTATATGGGGTCAAAAGTATTATATATACCGACCACAAAAGTCTTCAACACATATTTAATCAGAAACAACTAAATATGAGGCAGCGTAGGTGGATTGAATTGTTGAATGATTACGACTTTGAGATTCGTTACCACCCGGGGAAGGCAAATGTGGTAGCCGACGCCTTGAGTAGAAAAGACAGAGAACCCATTCGAGTAAAATCTATGAATATAATGATTCACACTAACCTTACTACTCAAATAAAGGAGGCGCAACAAGGAGTTTTAAAAGAGAGAAATTTAAAGGATGAAATACCCAAAGGATCGGAGAAGCATCTTAATATTCAGGAAGACGGAACCCGGTATAGGGCTGAAAGAATTTGGGTACCAAAATTTGGAGATATGAGAGAAATGGTACTTAGAGAAGCTCATAAAACCAGATATTCAATACATCCTGGAACGGGGAAAATGTACAAGGATCTTAAGAAACATTTTTGGTGGCCAGGTATGAAAGCCGATATTGCTAAATATGTAGGAGAATGTTTGACGTGTTCTAAGGTCAAAGCTGAACATCAGAAACCATCAGGTCTACTACAACAACCTGAAATACCGGAATGGAAATGGGAAAACATTACCATGGATTTCATTACTAAATTGCCAAGGACTGCAAGTGGTTATGATACTATTTGGGTAATAGTTGATCGTCTCACCAAGTCAGCACACTTCCTGCCAATAAGAGAAGATGAAAAGATGGAGAAGTTAGCACGACTGTATTTGAAGGAAGTCGTCTCCAGACATGGAATACCAATCTCTATTATCTCTGATAGGGATGGCAGATTTATTTCAAGATTCTGGCAGACATTACAGCAAGCATTGGGAACTCGTCTAGACATGAGTACTGCCTATCATCCACAAACTGATGGGCAGAGCAAAAGGACGATACAAACGCTTGAAGACATGCTACGAGCTTGTGTTATTGATTTCGGAAACAGTTGGGATCGACATCTACCGTTAGCAGAATTTTCCTACAACAACAGCTACCATTCAAGCATTGAGATGGCGCCGTTTGAAGCACTTTATGGTAGAAAGTGCAGGTCTCCGATTTATTGGAGTGAAGTGGGGGATAGACAGATTACGGGTCCGGAGATAATACAAGAAACTACCGAGAAAATCATCCAAATTCAACAAAGATTGAAAACCGCCCAGAGTCGACAAAAGAGCTACACGGACAGTAAAAGAAAAGATATAGAGTTTGAAATTGGAGAAATGGTCATGCTTAAGGTTTCACCTTGGAAAGGCGTTGTTCGATTTGGTAAACGAGGGAAACTAAATCCAAGGTACATTGGACCATTCAAGATTATAGATCGTGTCGGACCAGTAGCTTACCAACTGGAGCTACCTCAACAACTCGCGGCTGTACATAACACTTTTCACGTCTCAAATTTGAAGAAATGTTTTGCTAAAGAAGATCTCACTATTCTGTTGGACGAAATCCAAATCAATGAAAAACTTCAATTCATTGAAGAACCCGTCGAAATAATGGATCGTGAGGTTAAGAGACTTAAACAAAACAAGATACCGATTGTTAAAGTTCGATGGAATGCTCGTAGAGGACCCGAGTTCACCTGGGAGCGTGAAGATTAGATGAAGAAGAAATACCCGCATTTATTTCCAGAAGATACGTCAACACCTCCAACTGCTTAAAATTTTGGGACGAAATTTATTTAACGGGTAGGTACTGTAGTGACCTGAACTTTTCCATGTTTATATATATATTAAATAAAATTGTTGTTTACATGATTAAGTGTTTCCAACATGTTAAGAAATCAAACTTGTTAAGACTTGATTAATTGAAATAGGGTTCATATAGACAATTGACCACCCTAGTTGACCGGTGATTCACGAACGTTAAAACTTGTAAAAACTATACGATGACATATATATGGTTATATATGTAGTGACCCGAACTTTTCCATGTTTATATATATTAATTGAGATTGATATTTACATGATTAAATGTTTCCAACATGTTAAGCAATCAAACTTGTTAAGAGTTGATTAATTGAAATATGTTTCATATAGACAATTGACCACCCAAGTTGACCGGTGATTCACGAACGTTAAAACTTGTAAAAACTATACGATGACATATATATGGTTATATATATAGTTAACATGTTTTTATTATAAGTATGTATCTCATTAGGTATTTTAACAATGAGTTATATACATAAAAATGAGACTATTAATTTAAGAAACTCGAAAACGATATATATAACGATTATCGTAATAACAACGTCTTACTAGGTACATATGAATCATATTAAGATATTGATACACTTGATTAATTATGTTAAATGATAAGTAAATATATTATTAAGTGTATTAACAATGAAATACATATGTAAAAATAAGGCTACTAACTTAATGATTTCGAAACGAGACATATATGTAACGATTATCGTTGTAACGACATTTAACTGTATATACATCATACTAAGATATATTATATATCATAATATCATGATAATATAATAATTTAAAATCTCATTTGATATTATAAACATTGGGTTAACAACATTTAACAAGATCGTTAACCTAAAGGTTTCAAAACAACACTTACATGTAACGACTAACGATGACTTAACGACTCAGTTAAAATGTATATACATGTAGTGTTTTAATATGTATTTATACACTTTTGAAAGACTTCAATACACTTATCAAAATACTTCTACTTAACAAAAATGCTTACAATTACATCCTCGTTCAGTTTCATCAACAATTCTACTCGTATACACCCGTATTCGTACTCGTACAATACACAGCTTTTAGATGTATGTACTATTGGTATATACACTCCAATGATCAGCTCTTAGCAGCCCATGTGAGTCACCTAACACATGTGGGAACCATCATTTGGCAACTAGCATGAAATATCTCATAAAATTACAAAAATATGAGTAATCATTCATGACTTATTTACATGAAAACAAAATTACATATCCTTTATATCTAATCCATACACCAACGACCAAAAACACCTACAAACACTTTCATTCTTCAATTTTCTTCATCTAATTGATCTCTCTCAAGTTCTATCTTCAAGTTCTAAGTGTTCTTCATAAATTTCAAAAGTTCTAGTTTCATAAAATCAAGAATACTTTCAAGTTTGCTAGCTCACTTCCAATCTTGTAAGCTGATCATCCAACCTCAAGAAATCTTTGTTTCTTACAGTAGGTTATCATTCTAATACAAGGTAATAATCATATTCAAACTTTGGTTCAATTTCTATAACTATAACAATCTTATTTCAAGTGATGATCTTACTTGAACTTGTTTTCGTGTCATGATTCTGCTTCAAGAACTTCGAGCCATCCAAGGATCCGTTGAAGCTAGATCCATTTTTCTCTTTTCCAGTAGGTTTATCCAAGGAACTTAAGGTAGTAATGATGTTCATAACATCATTCGATTCATACATATAAAGCTATCTTATTCGAAGGTTTAAACTTGTAATCACTAGAACATAGTTTAGTTAATTCTAAACTTGTTCGCAAACAAAAGTTAATCCTTCTAACTTGACTTTTAAAATCAACTAAACACATGTTCTATATCTATATTATATGCTAACTTAATGATTTAAAACCTGGAAACACGAAAAACACCGTAAAACCGGATTTACGCCGTCGTAGTAACACCGCGGGCTGTTCTGGGTTAGTTAATTAAAAACTATGATAAACTTTGATTTAAAAGTTGTTATTCTGAGAAAATGATTTTTATTATGAACATGAAACTATATCCAAAAATTATGGTTAAACTCAAAGTGGAAGTATGTTTTCTAAAATGGTCATCTAGACGTCGTTCTTTCGACTGAAATGACTACCTTTACAAAAACGACTTGTAACTTATTTTTCCGACTATAAACCTATACTTTTCTGTTTAGATTCATAAAATAGAGTTCAATATGAAACCATAGCAATTTGATTCATTCAAAACGGATTTAAAATGAAGAAGTTATGGGTAAAACAAGATTGGATAATTTTTCTCATTTTAGCTACGTGAAAATTGGTAACAAATCTATTCCAACCATAACTTAATCAACTTGTATTGTATATTATGTAATCTTGAGATACCATAGACACGTATACAATGTTTCGACCTATCATGTCGACACATCTATATATATTTCGGAACAACCATAGACACTCTATATGTGAATGTTGGAGTTAGCTATACAGGGTTGAGGTTGATTCCAAAATATATATAGTTTGAGTTGTGATCAATACTGAGATACGTATACACTGGGTCGTGGATTGATTCAAGATAATATTTATTGATTTATTTCTGTACATCTAACTGTGGACAACTAGTTGTAGGTTACTAACGAGGACAGCTGACTTAATAAACTTAAAACATCAAAATATATTAAAAGTGTTGTAAATATATTTTGAACATACTTTAATATATATGTATATATTGTTATAGGTTCGTGAATCAACAGTGGCCAAGTCTTACTTCTCGACGAAGTAAAAATCTGTGAAAGTGAGTTATAGTCCCACTTTTAAAATCTAATATTTTTGGGATGAGAATACATGCAGGTTTTATAAATGATTTACAAAATAGACACAAGTACGTGAAACTACATTCTATGGTTGAATTATCGAAATCGAATATGCCCCTTTTTATTAAGTCTGGTAATCTAAGAATTAGGGAACAGACACCCTAATTGACGCGAATCCTAAAGATAGATCTATTGGGCTTAACAAACCCCATCCAAAGTACCGGATGCTTTAGTACTTCGAAATTTATATCATATCCGAAGGGTGTCCCGGAATGATGGGGATATTCTTATATATGCATCTTGTTAATGTCGGTTACCAGGTGTTCACCATATGAATGATTTTTATCTCTATGTATGGGATATGTATTGAAATATGAAATCTTGTGGTCTATTATTATGATTTGATATATATAGGTTAAACCTATAACTCACCAACATTTTTGTTGACGTTTTAAAGCATGTTTATTCTCAGGTGATTATTAAGAGCTTCCGCTGTCGCATACTTAAATAAGGACGAGATTTGGAGTCCATGCTTGTATGATATTGTGTAAAAACTGCATTCAAGAAACTTATTTTGTTGTAACATATTTGTATTGTAAACCATTATGTAATGGTCGTGTGTAAACAGGATATTTTAGATTATCATTATTTGATAATCTACGTAAAACTTTTAAACCTTTATTGATGAAATAAAGGTTATGGTTTGTTTTAAAATGAATGCAGTCTTTGAAAAACGTCTCATATAGAGGTCAAAACCTCGCAACGAAATCAATTAATATGGAACGTTTTTAATCAATAAGAACGGGACATTTCAGTTGGTATCCGAGCGTTGGTCTTAGAGAACCAGAAAATTTGCATTAGTGTGTCTTATCGAGTTTGTTAGGATGCATTAGTGAGTCTGGACTTCGACCGTGTTTTCTTTAAAAATGATTGCTTAACATTTTTGTTGGAAACGATATATTTTTAACATATGAATATTATGTGATATATTAATCTCTTAATGTGTTTGATATTATGTGATAGATGTCTACCTCTAGAACAAGTCCCATTGACTCACCTAATAATAATGAAGAGTCAAATTTAAATTGGAATGATTTGTGGACTGATTCACAAGTTCCCGAAGAGGAACCGGAAGAAGAGTCGGAACCGGAAGAAGAATCGGAACCGGAAGAAGAGTCGGAACCGGATGAAGAAATAGAACCGGTGGGGGAAATAATAAAACGGTTAAGTAAAAGAAAATCCTCAACCAACCGACCAAAGTTAATTATGGTCAATGGTGTTTCCGCCAAGGAAGCAAAATATTGGGAGGATTACCAATTCTCCGATGAATCGGATTCCGACGAGAATTCCGATGATGTTATAGAAATTACCCCAACTGAATTTAAAAAGGCAAAAGAAAATAATAAGGGAAAGGGCATAAAAATAGAGAAATCTAATTCCAACCCCGATGAACTTTATATGTATCGTCAACCCCCGAAGTCCTTAAGTTGTAACAATGACCCGGGAACCTCTAAACCACCAGGTTTTTCTAAACCAATGTGGACAACGACGGCTCGTATTAGGGGAACATCATATATCCCTAGAAACTTGGCAAAACGAACCAAAACCGAAGAAGAAGAAACGAGCGAGTCGGAATAAGATAGTTGTATTCGTGTGGTGTAATATATGTAATATAGTGTTCTTATGCTTTATGATATATGTAAAAATTGCTTGTATTAATAAGTATTTTTTTATGAAACTAACTCTTGTCTATTTTACAGTTTAAAAACACAAAATGGATAGACAACCCAATATTTTAAGAGACCTACCCGGAGACATGATTGATGAAATCTTGTCTAGAGTCGGCCAGAATTCTTCGGCACAACTATTTAAGGCGAGATCAGTTTGTAAGACATTCGAAGAACGTTCCAAGAATGTCTTGGTTTATAAGAGACTTTCGTTTGAAAGATGGGGGATATCACATTGGGAAACCCATAAGTTACGATGTGTTTACTTTGACGCATATATTGCGGGGAACCCAAATGCTATTTTACGCAACGGGTTAAGAAATTATTTTAACTCAATATATCCGAATATTGGACTTCGTGATTTAGAAAAAGCGGCTAACATGCAACATAAAGAAGCATGTTATGCTTACGGATTAGTAATGTTCGCTTCTCACCAAAGTGAGAACAAGAACATCGGGCTACAACTATTAAACAAAACGTTTCCACAAGTGACGGAGTCGGTAATTGGGGTAAGAAATGAGGTTTTTAGATTATTACGGGACTGTTGGACATTACGTAACCCTCGTCCCTTTGATGACGTTACAACACGCTGTCTTATCAACGGCCATAACGGTTATGTTGCACAAGACCAAGGATGGGAAGTAGTCCTAGTAAAACCAGAATGCATGACTTGTTTCTGGACGTATGAATTACGTGTCTTTATTGCCTTTGCCGAACGACTTGTGTACTAGCTAGAATTGTCTTCACAACTATCTTGTATCAAAGTTATTGTGTGCTATATTTCATGCTTTATGTAAAATAAGCGGTATTGTAAGTTTGTAAAATATTGTATAAAAGTTTGAACGCGAAATATTATTACAATCAGTTTTTCATATAGAATTGTAGTAGTTGAATTGTATATTAGCTACTAAGTATGAACATAACGGGTAGGTACTACCCGAATTTAAACTTATAAAACGCTAATATGAAGAAAAAGCTTTTATAAATGAGTTCATATTATGCTACGAAATACTATTAACTACTCTTAATATTCTGTATGATTAACTTGTTCCATTTAACTATTTTGAAGGAAATGGCACCGACTACTCGACACACCGTGAATATGAATGAAGAGGAATTCCGTACTTTTCTAGCTTCAAACATAGCCGCAGTACAGGCTGCGCTACATACCAACAATAACCTTGGATCTAGCAGTACAGGAAATCGTGTAGGATGCACCTACAAAGAATTCACTGCCTGCAAACCTTTGGAATTTGATGGAACCGAAGGACCGATTGGATTGAAACGGTGGACCGAGAAGGTTGAATCGGTGTTTGCCATAAGTAAGTGTACTGAAGAGGACAAAGTGAAGTACGCTACGCATACCTTCACAGGTTCTGCGTTAACATGGTGGAATACCTATCTAGAGCAAGTGGGACAAGACGATGCGTACGCACTACCGTGGTCAGCATTCAAGCACTTGATGAACGAGAAGTACCGTCCCAGAACCGAGGTCAATAAGCTCAAGACAGAACTTAGAGGGTTACGAACCCAAGGATTTTATATTACCACGTACGAAAGACGATTCACAGAATTGTGCCTATTGTGTCCGGGAGCATTCGAAGATGAGGAAGAGAAGATCGACGCATTTGTGAAAGGATTACCGGAAAGAATCCAAGAAGATATAAGTTCACACGAGCCCGCCTCAATACAACAGGCATGTAGAATGGCTCACAAACTAGTGAACCAGATTGAAGAAAGAATTAAAGAACAGACTGCTGAAGAGGCCAATGTGAAGCAAGTCAAAAGAAAGTGGGAGGAAAACGGTGATAAGAATCACCAATACAACAACAACAGCAATTACAACAATAATCGCAACAATTATCCCAACAATCGCAACATCAATCGCAACTACAACAAACGGCCCAACAATAACAACAACAACAACAGCAACAGCAACTACAACAATCATCCCAACAACAATAATAACCGCAACAACAACAACAATCAGAAGCAGCTATGCCAAAGGTGTGAAAAGTATCACTCGGGGTTCTGCACCAAATTTTGCAACAAGTGTAAAAGAAATGGTCATAGCGCGGCGAAGTGTGAGGTCTACGGACCAGGGGTTAATAGAACGAAAGGAACAAATGGTGTCGGAACGAGTAATGGCGGAGCAAGTAGTGTCGGAGCAAGTTATGCCAATGTAGTTTGTTATAAATGTGGAAAACCGGGCCACATTATTAGAAATTGCCCGAACCAGGAGAACACGAATGGACAAGGCCGCGGAAGAGTTTTCAATATTAATGCGGCAGAGGCACAGGAAGACCCGGAGCTTGTTACGGGTACGTTTCTTATTGACAATAAATCTGCTTACGTTTTATTTGATTCGGGTGCGGATAGAAGCTATATGAGGTGAGATTTTTGTGCTAAATTAAGTTGTCCATTGACGCCTTTGGATAGTAAATTTTTACTCGAATTAGCAAATGGTAAATTAATTTCAGCAGATAATATATGTCGGAATCGAGAAATTAAACTGGTTAGCAAAACATTTAAGATTGATTTGATACCAGTAGAGTTAGGGAGTTTTGATGTGATAATCGGTATGGACTGGTTGAAAGAAGTGAAAGCGGAGATCGTTTGTTACAAAAATGCAATTCGCATTATACGAGAAAAAGGAAAACCCTTAATGGTGTACGGAGAAAAGGGCAACACGAAGCTACATCTTATTAGTAATTTGAAGGCACAAAAACTAATAAGAAAAGGTTGCTATGCTGTTCTAGCACACGTCGAGAAAGTACAAACTGAAGAAAAGAGCATCAATGATGTTCCCATTGCAAAAGAATTTCCCGATGTATTTCCGAAAGAATTACCGGGATTACCCCCACATCGATCCGTTGAATTTCAAATAGATCTTGTACCAGGAGCTGCACCAATAGCTCGTGCTCCTTACAGACTCGCACCCAGCGAGATGAAAGAACTGCAAAGCCAATTACAAGAACTTTTAGAGCGTGGTTTCATTCGACCAAGCACATCACCGTGGGGAGCTCCTGTTTTGTTTGTCAAGAAGAAAGATGGTACATTCAGGTTGTGTATCGACTACCGAGAGTTGAACAAACTTACCATCAAGAACCGCTACCCACTACCGAGAATCGATGACTTATTTGATCAACTACAAGGCTCGTCTGTTTATTCAAAGATTGACTTACGTTCCGGGTATCATCAAATGCGGGTGAAAGAAGATGATATTCCAAAGACTGCTTTCAGAACACGTTACGGTCATTACGAGTTTATGGTCATGCCGTTTGGTTTAACTAATGCACCAGCTGTGTTCATGGACCTTATGAACCGAGTGTGTGGACCATACCTTGACAAGTTTGTCATTGTTTTCATTGATGACATACTTATTTACTCAAAGAATGACCAAGAACACGGTGAACATTTGAGAAAGGTGTTAGAAGTATTGAGGAAGGAAGAATTGTACGCTAAGTTTTCAAAGTGTGCATTTTGGTTGGAAGAAGTTCAATTCCTCGGTCACATAGTGAACAAAGAAGGTATTAAGGTGGATCCGGCAAAGATAGAAACTGTTGAAAAGTGGGAAACCCCGAAAACTCCGAAACACATACGCCAGTTTTTAGGACTAGCTGGTTACTACAGAAGGTTCATCCAAGACTTTTCCAGAATAGCAAAACCCTTGACTGCATTAACGCATAAAGGGAAGAAATTTGAATGGAATGATGAAAAAGAGAAAGCGTTTCAGTTATTAAAGAAAAAGCTAACTACGGCACCTATATTGTCATTGCCTGAAGGGAATGATGATTTTGTGATTTATTGTGATGCATCAAAGCAAGGTCTCGGTTGTGTATTAATGCAACGAACGAAGGTGATTGCTTATGCGTCTAGACAATTGAAGATTCACGAACAAAATTATACGACGCATGATTTGGAATTAGGCGCGGTTGTTTTTGCATTAAAGACTTGGAGGCACTACTTATATGGGGTCAAAAGTATTATATATACCGACCACAAAAGTCTTCAACACATATTTAATCAGAAACAACTGAATATGAGGCAGCGTAGGTGGATTGAATTATTGAATGATTACGACTTTGAGATTCGTTACCACCCGGGGAAGGCAAATGTGGTAGCCGATGCCTTGAGCAGGAAGGACAGAGAACCCATTTGAGTAAAATCTATGAATATAATGATTCATAATAACATTACTACTCAAATAAAGGAGGCGCAACAAGGAGTTTTAAAAGAGGGAAATTTAAAGGATGAAATACCCAAAGGATCGGAGAAGCATCTTAATATTCGGGAAGACGGAACCCGGTATAGGGCTGAAAGGATTTGGGTACCAAAATTTGGAGATATGAGAGAAATGGTACTTAGAGAAGCTCATAAAACCAGATACTCAATACATCCTGGAACGGGGAAGATGTACAAGGATCTCAAGAAACATTTTTGGTGGCCGGGTATGAAAGCCGATGTTGCTAAATACGTAGGAGAATGTTTGACGTGTTCTAAGGTCAAAGCTGAGCATCAGAAACCATCAGGTCTACTTCAACAACCCGAAATCCCAGAATGGAAATGGGAAAACATTACCATGGATTTCATCACTAAATTGCCAAGGACTGCAAGTGGTTTTGATACTATTTGGGTAATAGTTGATCGTCTCACCAAATCAGCACACTTCCTGCCAATAAGAGAAGATGACAAGATGGAGAAGTTAGCACGACTGTATTTGAAGGAAGTCATATCCAGACATGGAATACCAATCTCTATTATCTCTGATAGGGATGGCAGATTTATTTCAAGATTCTGGCAGACATTACAGCAAGCATTAGGAACTCGTCTAGACATGAGTACTGCCTATCATCCACGAACTGATGGGCAGAGCGAAAGGACGATACAAACGCTTGAAGACATGCTACGAGCATGTGTTATTGATTTCGGAAACAGTTGGGATCGACATCTACCGTTAGCAGAATTTTCCTACAACAACAGCTACCATTCAAGCATTGAGATGGCGCCGTTTGAAGCACTTTATGGTAGAAAGTGCAGGTCTCCAATTTGTTGGAGTGAATTGGGGGATAGACAGATTACGGGTCCGGAGATTATACAAGAAACTACCGAGAAGATCATCCAAATTCAACAACGGTTGAAAACCGCCCAAAGTCGACAAAAGAGCTACGCTGACATTAAAAGAAAAGATATAGAATTTGAAATTGGAGAGATGGTCATGCTTAAAGTTGCACCTTGGAAAGGCGTTGTTCGATTTGGTAAACGAGGGAAATTAAATCCAAGGTATATTGGACCATTCAAGATTATTGATCGTGTCGGACCAGTAGCTTACCGACTTGAGTTACCTCAATAACTCGCGGCTGTACATAACACTTTCCACGTCTCGAATTTAAAGAAATGTTTTGCTAAAGAAGATCTCACTATTCCGTTAGATGAAATCCAAATCAACGAAAAACTTCAATTCATCGAAGAACCCGTCGAAATAATGGATCGTGAGGTTAAAAGACTTAAGCAAAACAAGATACCAATAGTTAAGGTTCGATGGAATGCTCGTAGAGGACCCGAGTTCACCTGGGAGTGTGAAGATCAGATGAAGAAGAAATACCCGCATCTATTTCCAGAAGATTCGTCAACACCTTCAACAGCTTAAAATTTCGGGACGAAATTTATTTAACGGGTAGGTACTGTAGTGACCCGAACTTTTCCATGTTTATATATATTAATTGAGATTGATATTTACATGATTAAATGTTTCCAACATGTTAAGCAATCAAACTTGTTAAGACTTGATTAATTGAAATATGTTTCATATAGACAATTGACCACCCAAGTTGACCGGTGATTCACGAACGTTAAAACTTGTAAAAACTATACGATGACATATATATGGTTATATATATAGTTAACATGTTTTTATTATAAGTATGTATCTCATTAGGTATTTTAACAATGAGTTATATACATAAAAATGAGACTATTAATTTAAGAAACTCGAAAACGATATATATAACGATTATCGTTATAACAACGTCTTACTAGGTACATATGAATCATATTAAGATATTGATACACTTGATTAATTATGTTAAATGATAAGTAAATATATTATTAAGTGTATTAACAATGAAATACATATGTAAAAATAAGGCTACTAACTTAATGATTTCGAAACGAGACATATATGTAACGATTATCGTTGTAACGACATTTAACTGTATATACATCATACTAAGATATATTATATATCATAATATCATGATAATATAATAATTTAAAATCTCATTTGATATTATAAACATTGGGTTAACAACATTTAACAAGATCGTTAACCTAAAGGTTTCAAAACAACACTTACATGTAACGACTAACGATGACTTAACGACTCAGTTAAAATGTATATACATGTAGTGTTTTAATATGTATTTATACACTTTTGAAAGACTTCAATACACTTATCAAAATACTTCTACTTAACAAAAATGCTTACAATTACATCCTCGTTCAGTTTCATCAACAATTCTACTCGTATACACCCGTATTCGTACTCGTACAATACACAGCTTTTAGATGTATGTACTATTGGTATATACACTCCAATGATCAGCTCTTAGCAGCCCATGTGAGTCACCTAACACATGTGGGAACCATCATTTGGCAACTAGCATGAAATATCTCATAAAATTACAAAAATATGAGTAATCATTCATGACTTATTTACATGCAAACAAAATTACATATCCTTTATATCTAATCCATACACCAACGACCAAAAACACCTACAAACACTTTCATTCTTCAATTTTCTTCATCTAATTGATCTCTCTCAAGTTCTATCTTCAAGTTCTAAGTGTTCTTCATAAATTTCAAAAGTTCTAGTTTCATAAAATCAAGAATACTTTCAAGTTTGCTAGCTCACTTCCAATCTTGTAAGGTGATCATCCAACCTCAAGAAATCTTTGTTTCTTACAGTAGGTTATCATTCTAATACAAGGTAATAATCATATTCAAACTTTGGTTCAATTTCTATAACTATAACAATCTTATTTCAAGTGATGATCTTACTTGAACTTGTTTTCGTGTCAAGATTCTGCTTCAAGAACTTCGAGCCATCCAAGGATCCGTTGAAGCTAGATCCATTTTTCTCTTTTCCAGTAGGTTTATCCAAGGAACTTAAGGTAGTAATTATGTTCATAACATCATTCGATTCATACATATAAAGCTATCTTATTCGAAGGTTTAAACTTGTAATCACTAGAACATAGTTTAGTTAATTCTAAACTTGTTCGCAAACAAAAGTTAATCCTTCTAACTTGACTTTTAAAATCAACTAAACACATGTTCTATATCTATATGATATGCTAACTTAATGATTTAAAACCTGGAAACACGAAAAACACCGTAAAACCGGATTTACGCCGTCGTAGTAACACCGCGGGCTGTTCTGGGTTAGTTAATTAAAAACTATGATAAACTTTGATTTAAAAGTTGTTATTCTGAGAAAATGATTTTTATTATGAACATGAAACTATATCCAAAAATTATGGTTAAACTCAAAGTGGAAGTATGTTTTCTAAAATGGTCATCTAGACGTCGTTCTTTCGACTGAAATGACTACCTTTACAAAAACGACTTGTAACTTATTTTTCCGACTATAAACCTATACTTTTCTGTTTAGATTCATAAAATAGAGTTCAATATGAAACCATAGCAATTTGATTCATTCAAAACGGATTTAAAATGAAGAAGTTATGGGTAAAACAAGATTGGATAATTTTTCTCATTTTAGCTACGTGAAAATTGGTAACAAATCTATTCCAACCATAACTTAATCAACTTGTATTGTATATTATGTAATCTTGAGATACCATAGACACGTATACAATGTTTCGACCTATCATGTCGACACATCTATATATATTTCGGAACAACCATAGACACTCTATATGTGAATGTTGGAGTTAGCTATACAGGGTTGAGGTTGATTCCAAAATATATATAGTTTGAGTTGTGATCAATACTGAGATACGTATACACTGGGTCGTGGATTGATTCAAGATAATATTTATTGATTTATTTCTGTACATCTAACTGTGGACAACTAGTTGTAGGTTACTAACGAGGACAGCTGACTTAATAAACTTAAAACATCAAAATATATTAAAAGTGTTGTAAATATATTTTGAACATACTTTAATATATATGTATATATTGTTATAGGTTCGTGAATCAACAGTGGCCAAGTCTTACTTCTCGACGAAGTAAAAATCTGTGAAAGTGAGTTATAGTCCCACTTTTAAAATCTAATATTTTTGGGATGAGAATACATGCAGGTTTTATAAATGATTTACAAAATAGACACAAGTACGTGAAACTACATTCTATGGTTGAATTATCGAAATCGAATATGCCCCTTTTTATTAAGTCTGGTAATCTAAGAATTAGGGAACAGACACCCTAATTGACGCGAATCCTAAAGATAGATCTATTGGGCTTAACAAACCCCATCCAAAGTACCGGATGCTTTAGTACTTCGAAATTTATATCATATCCGAAGGGTGTCCCGGAATGATGGGGATATTCTTATATATGCATCTTGTTAATGTCGGTTACCAGGTGTTCACCATATGAATGATTTTTATCTCTATGTATGGGATATGTATTGAAATATGAAATCTTGTGGTCTATTATTATGATTTGATATATATAGGTTAAACCTATAACTCACCAACATTTTTGTTGACGTTTTAAAGCATGTTTATTCTCAGGTGATTATTAAGAGCTTCCGCTGTCGCATACTTAAATAAGGACGAGATTTGGAGTCCATGCTTGTATGATATTGTGTAAAAACTGCATTCAAGAAACTTATTTTGTTGTAACATATTTGTATTGTAAACCATTATGTAATGGTCGTGTGTAAACAGGATATTTTAGATTATCATTATTTGATAATCTACGTAAAACTTTTAAACCTTTATTGATGAAATAAAGGTTATGGTTTGTTTTAAAATGAATGCAGTCTTTGAAAAACGTCTCATATAGAGGTCAAAACCTCGCAACGAAATCAATTAATATGGAACGTTTTTAATCAATAAGAACGGGACATTTCAATATATATAGTTAACATGATTTTATTATAAGTATGTATCTCATTAGGTATTTTAACAATGAGTTATATACATAAAAATGAGACTATTAATTTAAGAAACTCGAAAACGATATATATAACGATTATCGTTATAACAACGTCTTACTAGGTACATATGAATCATATTAAGATATTGATACACTTGGTTAATTATGTTAAATGATAAGTAAATATATTATTAAGTGTATTAACAATGAAATACATATGTAAAAATAAGACTACTAACTTAATGATTTCGAAACGAGACATATATGTAACGATTATCGTTGTAACGACATTTAACTGTATATATATCATACTAAGATATATTATATATCATAATATCATGATAATATAACAATTTAACATCTCATTTGTTATAATAAACAATGGGTTAACAACATTCAACAAGATCGTTAACCTAAAGGTTTCAAAACAACATTTACATGTAACGACTAACAATGACTTAACGACTCAGTTAAAATGTATATACATGTAGTGTTTTAATATGTATTCATACACTTTTGAAAGACTTCAAGACACTTATCAAAATACTTCTACTTAACAAAAATGCTTACAATTACATCCTCGTTCAGTTTCATCAACAATTCTACTCGTATGCACCCGTATTCGTACTCGTACAATACACAGCTTTTAGATGTATGTACTATTGGTATATATACTCCAATGATTAGCTCTTAGCAGCCCATGTGAGTCACCTAACACATGTGGGAACCATAATTTGGCAACTAGCATGAAATATCTCATAAAATTACAAAAATATGAGTAATCATTCATGACTTATTTACATGAAAACAAAATTACATATCCTTTATATCTAATCCATACACCAACGACCAAAAACACCTACAAACACTTTCATTCTTCAATTTTCTTCATCTAATTGATCTCTCTCAAGTTCTATCTTCAAGTTCTAAGTGTTCTTCATAAATTCCAAAAGTTCTAGTTTCATAAAATCAAGAATACTTCCAAGATTGCAAGTTTACTTCCAAGTTTTCTAAATCCATTCCAAGTAATCATCCAAGATCAAGAAATCTTTGTTACTTACAGTAGGTTATCTTTCTAATACAAGGTAATAATCATATTCAACCTTTAATTCAATTTCTATAACTATAACAATCTTATTTCGAGTGGAAATCTTACTTGAAATTGTTTTCGTGTCATGATTCTGCTTCAAGAACTTTCAAGCCATCCAAGGATCATTTGAAGCTAGATCTATTTTTCTCATTTCCAGTAGGTATATCCAAGGAACTTGAGGTAGTAATTATGTTCATAACATCATTCGATTCATACATATAAAGCTATCTTATTCGAAGGTTTAAACTTGTAATCACTAGAACATAGTTTAGTTAATTCTAAACTTGTTCGCAAATAAAAGTTAATCCTTCTAACTTGACTTTTAAAATCAACTAAACACATGTTCTATATCTATATGATATGCTAACTTAATGATTTAAAACCTGGAAACACGAAAAACACCGTAAAACCGGATTTACGCCGTCGTAGTAACACCGCGGGCTGTTTTGGGTTAGTTAATTAAAAACTATGATAAACTTTGATTTAAAAGTTGTTATTCTGGGAAAATGATTTTTATTATGAACATGAAACTATATCCAAAAATTATGGTTAAACTCAAAGTGGAAGTATGTTTTCTAAAATGGTCATCTAGACGTCGTTCTTTCGACTGAAATGACTACCTTTACAAAAATGACTTGTACTTATTTTTCCGACAATAAACCTATACTTTTTCTGTTTAGATTCATAAAATAGAGTTCAATATAAAATCATAGCAATTTGATTCACTCAAAACGGATTTAAAATGAAGAAGTTATGGGTAAAACAAGATTGGATAATTTTTCTCATTTTAGCTACGTGAAAATTGGTAACAAATCTATTCCAACCATAACTTAATCAACTTGTATTGTATATTATGTAATCTTGAGATACCATAGACACGTATACAATGTTTCGACCTATCATGTCGACACATCTATATATATTTCGGAACAATCATAGACACTCTATATGTGAATGTTGGAGTTAGCTATACAGGGTTGAGGTTGATTCCAAAATATATATAGTTTGAGTTGTGATCAATACTGAGATACGTATACACTGGGTCGTGGATTGATTCAAGATAATATTTATCGATTTATTTCTGTACATCTAACTGTGGACAGCTGACTTAATAAACTTAAAACATCAAAATATATTAAAAGTGTTGTAAATATATTTTGAACATACTTTGATATATATGTATATATTGTTATAGGTTCGTGAATCAACCAGTGGCCAAGTCTTACTTTTTGACGAAGTAAAAATCTGTGAAAGTGAGTTATAGTCCCACTTTTAAAATCTAATATTTTTGGGCTGAGAATACATGCGCAATTTTTATAAATGTTTTACGAAATAGACACAAGTAATCGAAACTACATTATATGGTTGAATGATCAAAATCGAATATGCCCCTTTTTATTAAGTCTGGTAATCTAAGAATTAGGGAACAGACACCCTAATTGACGCGAACTCTAAAGGTAGATCTATAGGGCCTAACAAACCCCATCCAAAGTACCGGATGCTTTAGTACTTCGAAATTTATATCATATCCGAAGGGTGTCCCGGAATGATGGGGATATTCTTATATATGCATCTTGTTAATGTCGGTTACCAGGTGTTCACCATATGAATGATTTTTATCTCTATGTATGGGATGTGTATTGAAATATGAAATCTTGTGGTCTATTGTTACGATTTGATATATATAGGTTAAACCTATAACTCACCAACATTTTTGTTGACGTTTAAAGCATGTTTATTCTCAGGTGAATAATAAGAGCTTCCGGTGTTGCATACTAAAATAAGGACAAGATTTGGAGTCCATGTTTGTATGATATTGTGTAAAAACTGCATTCAAGAAACTGATTTCGATGTAACATATTTGTATTGTAAACCATTATGTAATGGTCGTGTGTAAACAGGATATTTTAGATTATCATTATTTGATAATCTACGTAAAGCTTTTTAAACCTTTATTTATGAAATAAAGGTTATGGTTTGTTTTAAAAATGAATGCAGTCTTTGAAAAACGTCTCATATAGAGGTCAAAATCTTGTAACGAAATCAATTAATATGGAACGTTTTTAATCAATAAGAACGGGACATTTCAACAGGAGGGCATTATGGGCCTCAACTCACAGCAAGAAAAGTTTATGACGCTGGATTCTATTGGTCTACAATTTTCAAAGACGCACACCTTCTTTGTAAATCCTGTGATGCTTGTCAAAGGGCCGGAAAAATAAGTCAACGTGATGAAATGCCACAAAATGTCATTCAAGTATGCGAAGTATTCGACGTTTGGGGTATTGACTTTATGGGTCCATTTCCAAAATCTCATAATAATCTCTACATTCTCGTTGCCATTGATTATGTATCTAAATGGGCGGAAGCACAAGCTCTCCCAACTAACGATGCACGAGTTGTAGTCAACTTCCTAAAACATCTTTTTGCTAGGTTCGGAACACCGAAAGCTTTAATAAGTGATCGGGGTACTCATTTCTGTAATAATCAACTTGAGAAAGTTCTAAAAAGATATGGAGTAACTCATAAAATCTCAACCGCTTATCATTCACAAACAAGTGGACAAGTTGAAAATACCAATCGAGCTTTAAAACGTATTCTAGAGAAAACTGTAGGATCGAATCCAAAGGAATGGTCCATGAAATTGGAGGATGCACTCTGGGCTTTTAGAACAACCTATAAAACTCCAATTGGTACCACACCTTTTAAACCGGTTTACAGAAAAGCATGTCAACTTCCAGTAGAAATTGAGCACAAAGCATTTTGGGCTTTGAAGACATGTAATCTTGATTTACATGAAGCTGGACATCTACGGTTAAGTCAATTAAATGAATTAGAAGAATTAAGACATGATGCATATGAGAATTCGTTAATCTATAAGGAAAGAACGAAGAAATGACATGATAAAAGAATCAGAAGTTCAAAAGAATTTAAGGAAGGAGACAGAGTCCTTCTTTTCAATTCACGATTCAAGCTATTTCCTGGAAAGTTGAAATCAAGATGGTCTGGACCATTCATAGTCAAAAGAGTTTTTCCAAACAGAACAATAGAGTTAATAAATTCAAATGGGATTGAATTTAAAGTCAATGGTCACAGAGTTAAACATTACATACATGATCCGATGAAAGTTGATAATGAAGTTAATCATAATTTTGACACCACAGCTAACTAAGTGTGGGGAGATTCAAATGTTTTAAAGGATAATATAATGCTGTCTAGAGTTAGATTTTTCTGTTTTTGTGTAGTTCTCAAAAATGGAATCCAAATTGTCTTTCCCTAGCAGACCCTAAAGAACTAGTCTTCTCCCTCCATTCTGAATTTTTATTTCTTTTAGGTTTTACGAGATGAAAAATTCCTTTGATCTGAACCATGGTCTACTACTACACGCTATGATTACTAAACGTAATAATAACACTTTCCTGAGTGAACTGGTATCATTCATAAGAGGAAAAATGGACGAAGTAAGGAAAGAACTCAGGAAGAATCATAATAAGATACATTTTGGTAAAGGAAAATCAAAATCCGCAACAAAAAGAAGAGCACGACACCTTGAAAGATGTCATAAATGCGGAAAATGGTCACACGAAGGGAAATGTTCGAACAATCAAACACATTCCAATTCTGAATTCGTTAATCTATGCAGAAAAGGACCATTCATATGTTTAGAAGAAAAATTATTTAAAATTTGTGGTTACGCTTACGTAGCTATGGAAAACCAAATCGAACGACTCTCCTATGAGTCGACTAAAGCAGGTATCTGAGAATTCTATCTCATAGGTAAGTATGTACAGTTTTTATTTTTATTGTATTTTAACCTTTTGATAATAAACGCTGAATCGTTCGCTATAAAGTATTAAATTGATATTCAATAAAATTAGGTATAATAAACCGAAATTATTGATATCATACAAAAATTTAATTCATCACTGCGAAATTTACCGTTTATTCATAAGGTATAAATATCTTTAATCAATCAATCCAAAATATTTCAGAAATTCGTCAGGAGTAAAACTTGGTAATATAGCCGAAATTACTTTACCCAAAAGAGGGACGTATATTTTTGTTAATATTTAATTGATTAAAGTGGGATAAAAGACCAAAAAGATTTTTGTCTTGTTTTTAAAATTAATATATAACTATATTATTTTAAATGTAAGTTTGTAAACTAATGTATATAAATACTAATAATATTTATATGAAATTTTATGCATTTTAAATTTAAGTTTGGTGTGAATTTAAAACAAAATTTACTTTATTCCATTAAGTAAAAAAAATGATTTCTAAAATTCGTCTTGAGTTGAAGACTAGGTCGTTGAACCGAAATTGCTTTACCCGAGGGCGGGACGAGAAATTTTGTTATCATTATTTTTAATTTTTTTGATCGAAAGTATGCCAAAAACATTAAAAAACTTAAAAATCTTTGCTTTTAAAACAATCGCTTTAAAATGAAAAAATTTTAAAATTTTGTCGAGGGACGAACTATGTAAACGTACCGAAATGACCTCAACCCAAAGGAAGAACAAAATTTTAAAAATTACTCCATTAATTGTTTTATTACTAAAGGTTTTATATAAAAAAATAAAAAAATAAAAAAATAAAAAAATAAATTAATACCATAGTCGCGGAGGTTTGTGTATATACACCACCGCAGTCGCGGAGCTTGAAATTTCCAGACCAGATAAACTGGTCGACAAACCAGTCCTAAACACACATACCCAATTTTTTCTGCGAAAATACCCACAAAAACACCTCAAAAAAACGCGATTTTTACCCATTTTTCATCAAATCTTCACTAAAATCATGATGAGAAGAATCCTACCAAGAAGTTTTTTTAGGAGAACGGTAAATTTCTACACAATACACTCTTTAATTCGGATTTATAGTGTTCTCAAGCAAAATTATACTTAATTTGATTTTTATGAATTCTAGCTTAATTGTGCTTAAATTGTTTGTATATTATGCTTGTATAACCTAGATTGATGCTATTTAACATGATTAGAAGCCTTAAACTTCAAATTTTTAACAATCTAGGGTTTGTGTTCTCGAGCAAATTTGGGGATTTTTGATATAAACGGGTTATGGCCGAAATTTGTTGTTAGTTCATGCTTAATTAAGTATTGTAACATGTTTAGGTTACTAAATGATCAAAACTTTGATCCTAAACATGATTTTTGAGCATTAAAGTGGACTTTTTAAGTCAAAAATACATGAACTTGATTATTTTGATATGAATGCCATTTGAAACTTGTTTAATTGCTAGTAATGGTTATTTTGACATGTTATGTGAGTAGAATACTTAGGAACAATGTATACATTTTCATATATGTTTATTTGTAAAAGTGTAGAATTGTTAATTTTATGAAATTGTGTATAAGTTTAATATTGTTTAAACATGTCATTATGATTGTTTTGATTTATGATTTTGCTAACACTAATGCATATTTGGATGCATAAAAATTGTGTTTAATGTGTTTTGCAGACTGAAAGGGGTGAATATTCATCCGCTTCCCAAGCTCACAATGCTCCTCCTGAGAAGGCAAACGAACAGGAGATTAACGACCAAAACTGAGAAAATCTACCGCATCAATTCATTTCATATTCAAATATACAAGTGGCAGATTTACACCCTAATTTAAGATTTGACAGACATTGGATAGATTATCCAAAATATCAGAGGAACTTACACATTCTTCAGTCAAAGGATGTTGAAGTGCCCAGGGTGATAGATTGGGAACCGTTAGAAACAGTGAGATTAGCCGAACGAATAAGAGAATTACTTTACCAAAGGTATGGTAATTCTACTTTTAATGATTGGGAATGTTTATTCACAATACGTAGGCCTGTATATAGGGAATGGTGTGTGGAATTATTAAGTACAGTTGAAATAAATGATCAGGTAGCTAGCTTAACTGATCAGAGTTTTATTAGATTTTTATTAGGAGGTGTGATGCGCCATATGTCTCTATTAGATATGGCTCAGGCCTTGTGTATATATACGCCTGAGGAACTAGCATCTACTGATTGTCAAAGGTTAATAATTAATGGTAGAAGGGTTGATGAAAATTTTGATATGAATGGAATATTGATGTGTGCAGCAGCGTATACGAAATAGTTATATTTTTGTTACGAAATACGATACAATTTACACAAGTTTTATTTATTTATATAGATGGGATATACTTAAACCTTGCTACAACACTTATAGGCAGTGTACCTAATCGTAGAGTAGTGTAGTTTTTAGTAAGTCCGGTTCGTTCCACAGGGAGCTAGCTGAGTTTAACGCTATATTTTTAACAACTATATTTATATGAAATATATATAATTATATATAGTAATATTATTATAAAGGGGGCTTTTACCGTTTAATGACCGGTTTGTCGATTTTATATTTTAAGCATAAAGATAAATGACGATAATATAAATGACAGAATTTAAATTGCGATAAAGTAAATTGTAGTAATTAAAATGACAGCAAATAAAGGTACGATGAAATATGAAATAAAAGTATTATGCTTATTTAAACTTCCGTAATCATGATGTTTGACGTTTTGATTTTAATTAATTGTTACCTGGGTTAATTGTCCTTTGTCCTGGTTTATTTGATACCTATCTGGTTTTTTTTCATAACAAGGTTGGAGAATTCGGATCTCGGGGAGATCTCGTTTGGACTTTTTAGGGAGATCTCTGCATCTCGGAATAATCTCGGGGAGATCTCGGACGTTGACTTACGTTGACTTTATAGTTTTTTTTAAAATAAAAGTATACATAAAAACATAAATATATGTATAGTTATATAGGTTTTTACGAGATTTTACTAAAATATTCGAGAAATTAGCGATAAAATCTTAAAAATTGCGAATTTTACAAGAAAATCTTACAAATTGGCAAGAAAATTCGAGAAATCGTGGCTTTGACTAAGTTTGACCCTGTTAACCGACAAATCTCGGGAGATGAACATCTCGTCTCGGTTGCCTTCTAAAACGAGATCTCGGGGGAGATATCGGGGAGATCTCGGGAGATTTACAACACTGGTTCATAATAGTCCATCGGTCATAATTATAAAATGCTTATCAAATTAACCTTATTCCCAAAGTAAAATAATCCAACTAATTAGGGATTCGAACTGTAAAAAGGTTTTAATACTTTGCTAATAATTACACCAGGTTATCGACTGCGTGTAATCCAAGGTTTTAATACTTTGTTAACAATTACACCAATTATCCTTGTATGTAATCCACCCCTGTTTAAATGAGATATAAATATTAATTTACCCACTTGGTCAGAATGAATAATCATTTACCCAACCCGAATAATTAATTAAATGATTGTTAAAGATGTCGTATAAACGTCACTAAATAGAACATACATAATCATTTTAATAATTATTAGATTAACTAATTTGAAGATAGGTTCGACAGATTCTAATGAGTTGTCATTCGATTAGACAATACCCCTATCTATTAATAGTCAATAGTCCAATGTCCACAAGTGTCGGTCTTTTGTCCAAACCTTAATTATGGTACAAAATCTAATAACCCAATATTAATTTTTAGTCCAACATCACGATTACTTTGACTTAAATAAGCATAATAATAACTTAGTTACGAGACATTACTTTAAAAATGAAGAACATAGCTTACAGTGGTGATTAATCGCGTAGCGTTGCACGGACAGAATTTTGACTTAAAACCCGTAAAACATTCTTAAAATAACCTTATTATTATTAACTTAAAATTAAAATTATATTATAAATATATATGTATATTTACGTTACATAGAAAGGAAAAGAAAAAGATGTCTTAACTCGTCCGAAAAATGCTGAATTTATAGGACATGGCTACCAATTCCCTGCCATGCGATCTGTGATGACCCGGAAATTTCTGACCAAATTTAAACTTAATCTTTGTATGATTAACATTTTCGACACGATAAGTAAAGTCTGTAATATTGAGTCACGACAGTTTTGGAACTATATTCATATAATCAATTAATCTTTGACTGTTCTCTATGATTCACGAACAATATACATAACTTAATGTGCATATATATATATATATATATATATATATATATATATATATATATATATATATATATATATATATATATGATTTTAAGTTATTTAGTAAACGATAGTAACATTCGTTTGTTAATTCGATTGATATTTAGATAAGTGAACTAAAACGTTTAAAATAAACAAGTAAAACACTAATTTGCTACAGTGAATTGCTACAGTAACTTTGCTACAGGAAAACACTATTTCAAAATATAAAAAAATGTATATATGTATATGTATATACTACGAGACGATAATTTATAGAAGTAAATGACCAAAATACTCGAAAGTTTAAGATACACTTTGAGTGATATAATTTAGGGATAATTTAAGGCTATATTTTGACAAATGTACGAGTCACGAAAGGTAAAGTGCCAGTTTTGTCAGTGTACGAAAGGACGTTCGAAAAACTGGAACCGGGACATAAGTCGAGTAATGACGTACGACTTATCGGAACAAAAATTTCAAGTCAACTATGCACGTGAATTTAATATAATATATAATTAATTATATAAATTATATATTATATATTAATATAAAATTATGTCGACAAACGTTGAGACAAAAGTTTTGTGAGCTGAAAAAGGACCCCATGCGATCGCATGGGAATCCTTCTACCCAGCCATGCGATCGCATGGCAGTGGGAACCAGGCCAGGTCTATAAAGCTCGCATTTTTGTTCGGATTTATTTACTTTTTCTTCTCAAATCTCTCTGTCTCTCAAATATATATATATATATATATATATATATATATATATATATATTATTAAGATTAATATTATTATTATTAATCTTCTTATTTTTATTAGTAATATTATTAGTATTATACATAAAATACTACGACGAGGTTATGTCCAAACGATTTCAAAACGAGTTTACGAGCAAGCTAGAGTTAAGGAAATTATGGGTTATTGCCAAGGAGGTTATGGGTAATGTTCGGGGGTATATTTGTGAATCAAACCTAGTGTTTATCATCTCCGTTACGTTTATGTACTTTTCTACAATATTGAGTCTCAATATTGATACGTTGAGATCTACGGTTATTCGATACTCTGAGTTTCGATCACATTACAATGAACGACTTTATATGTTGATAAGGTGAGTTTCATTTGCTCCCTTTTTAATTGCTTTTGCAATATATATTTTTGGGCTGAGAATACATGCACTTTATTTTAAACGCAATGGATACAAGTACATACTAAATTCTACACTGAGTTTGAACCGAAAATCCCTTAGCTTTGGTAACTAGTAACTGCCTGTTATAAGAACTGGTGGGCGCGAGTAGTTGTATATGGATCCATAGGGTTTGACATCCCCGTCTGTTCCAGGTATAGAGACCCTAGCCTGAACTAGAAAACAGACGTATGCTATTTGAGTTTAGTACATGTTGGATTACGTGTATTGTACATGTTGGTTGCATGTATGTTAAAACATGGGTACTTATTATAACGTTAAAGCTTAGTTACCAGGGTGCTCAATCTTGTAGAATATTTTGATAAACGTTTCTGGATGAAACAACTGAAATCTTATGATCCACCTTTATATACAGATTATACGAAACATTAAAACTATGAACTCACCAACCTTTGTGTTGACACTTGTTAGCATGTTTTTCTCAGGTTTCGTAGAAGTCTTCCGCTGTTTGCTTAGATGTTAGATAAGCTATGTGCATGGAGTCTTACATGACATATTTTTCAAGGAAACGTTGCATTCACCAAATCATCACCATGTATCTTATTTTGACTGCATTGTCAACGGAAGTACTGTTGTAAACTATTATTTATGGTGATTGTCTATATGTAGAAATCATCAGATGTAGAAAACCTTTGATTTAAATATTCATTTATGGTGTGCCTTTTCAAAAGAATGCAATGTTTACAAAACGTATCATATAGAGGCCAAATACCTCGCAATGAAATCAATGAATGACGTGTTCGTCCATATGGATTTGGAGCGATCGTCACACGATCGCATGGGAATAAGGCAGCCAGGCCATGCGATCGCATGGACAGCTGGATCCAGCCCAATCACTTTTTTTCTAGTTTTGACGACGTTTTATTAATATATAATATATATATATATATATATATATATATATATATATATATATATATATATATATATATATATATATATATATATATATATATATAATTTTAAGAATTATTTATATATTATATTATATTTATGTGCATAGTTGACTTGTAATTTTAGCTCCGTTGCGTCGCGCGTTGATAGTTGGCTCAGGTCCCTGTTCCGGATTTTCGAACGTCCTTTCGTTCGCGGAGATATCTTGTACTTTACGTTCCGCGGCTCGTACTCTTGTCATTTTTAGATGTTTCTTATTAATAAATGGAACCACTTGAATTATATCTTGTTCATTTGAGATTTTTGGTCATTTGCGTCTTTAAATCGTCGTTTTCTTCTTTTGTCTTCGCACTTATTTATTTAAACGAATATTACATAAAAATAGAACAATTGCAACTAAAAGCTTTACATATTGGAAGGATATTGATACTAAATATATGTTCATTTAGAGCACTATCAAATATCCCCACACTTAAACGTTGCTTGTCCTCAAGCAATACAGAACTTGAAATTAAATCACACGAATCACTTTTTTATTCTTCATACTTTATACATTAGTGATTTTGATACAGCAGTATAAACAATGATAGTAATGATGTGGTTTACAGTCTCACATGACTATGAAAATTTAAATCCTTTAAGGAAATTGGATCTTTATGAAAACATTTGATCTTTTGAAAATTCATTCTAGCTTTTACCCTAGATAAGTTTTCCGGAATAACCCTTCACCGGTGTTTGCAAAATGTTTTTGTGGGTTTTGTGGGTTTCGGATTTTAAAATTTTAGCTCAAAACTTGCGGTTTTGTATCACCCACTTGCTAACCTTGTATTAGGAAAGCAACACGTCCAGTATACTTGCTCTGTATATTACCTTTCGGTAAACTACCGTTCGCTTGCAAAGGAAAGCGTTGAACAAGCAACTGTTAAGGCAATGTCCCGTGACATGCAGATAATTTTGGTCAAAAACGTTTCGGATGCAACTACTATCCTTTGTAGGAGCAATAGTAAAGATCATCCTATAATTTTTTGGTCTGGCACAAGGTCCTGTCTTCGACCATGCTATGCAACCACAGTTCTTACGGTTGACACCCGATTTGGTTCAGGTGACCTAATGAATTCCAGGTGATTTCCTAGGATTTTATGTTCAATGGTAATGAACGCATTGAAAATAGGGTTTTCAGAAAATAAATCGGTTTGTAATTTAATCAAAATATTTTCTCGTTCAAGCTCGAGTTTAGATATCATTGAATTCCATGAGTTTGAATTCTCAATCTTTAAAGTCAATCTCAAGGATTGAGTAATATCAGGCTTAAAAGCTGATTTTTAATCTTTAAGGAGATTATCCTTTCTGAGGGTCTGATTCATTAGTCTTATCAAGCTAATTTGTACGGCGCCCTCCCCATTTTACGAGACAGATCCTCTCATGGTTAGGATAAGTCTGACCAGTTGGCGACCCTGTTTGATGCTGAGGTCCGTGAATTTCCCGCTGATTTTAGAGATGACTTTTCTAGATTTTTCGTCAACCTACAGCAGGTCTGGACGACAACTTCCTGACCTAAATCAAGAAGCGCGTGTCTTTTTCGGAAGACTTTACTTCCTTTTAATGATGGAATTGATTCATCGTGCAGATCCATCTTTCTTTCAAATATATTATAGTAAATTAGGTAAAACTGATTAAAATCGTCCAAAACAAAAGTACCTGTAATAATCTTGTACAAACATATGAGATATGTGTTTTAAATAACTTGGTAAATTCTTCCCACACTTAGCTTTTTTTTTCTTTGCCTTTTTATTCTCCTCTATTCCATTTTAAATGAATTCTAATGTTTTGGGTTGTTTCTCCATTTATGTTCTCTCCAAGGTAACAATAATTTCGGCATTAACACCTAGTTTTATCATTCATAAATATGTATAAACATGATTTTGAATTCATTTAGTTGAAAATTTTTCAAATTTTCACAAAATTTGGCAATTAAACTAAGTGTAAACCCGAGAGAATTTATAACCCTTCCCCACACTTGAGATCATGCAATGCCCTCATTTGCATGAAATCAGACTATAATTATAAATTCATGAGGGTGATTAGTGTAGAAAAGTAATTAAAAATACCGAGTTTACAAACATATTATTTTATATCACATTTGATATTTTGCGTCTTGTCGTCAAAATTAGTAGCTTTTGCTGAACTTAATGTCAGTCTTTGAAAGTGCGCTGTTTTACCTTTTTTTGTACATAAGATAAATTACAAACATACATAATATTTTTATTATTTTTTATATAAAATCTTTAGTAATTTAAAACAATTTAAATGAATAATTTTTTAAAATTTTATTTCCTTTTACTTTAGGTAGTTTCGGTATGTTTACCTAGTCCGTCCCTCGACAAAATTTAAAATCTGTCGTTTTAAAAGCGATTGTTTTAAAAGCAAAGGTTTTTTTTTTTTAATTTTTTTTTGTATACTTTAGATCAATAATATTAAAAATAATGATAACAAAATTTGTCGCCCCGCCCTCGGGTAAAGCAATTTCGGTTCCATGACCTAGTCTTCAACTTACGATGAATTTTAGAAATCATTTTTTTTAACTTAATGAAATAAAGTAATTTTTGTTTTTAAAATCATACAAAACTTAAATTTAAAAATGCATATAAATTTCATATAAAACCTATAAAACAAAAAAATTTAGAATGGGGGGAGAAAACTAGTTCTTTAGTGTCTGCTAGTGGAAAAGACTAATCGGATTCTATTCTCGAAACTACACGAGACCAGAACAACTAACTCTAGACAGCATATTCTTTTTAGAACATTTGAATCTCCCCACACTTAGGTAGCTGTGGTGTTGAAATGTGATTAACTTCATCGTCAATTTCTCTTGGACCATAATCAACTTGCATATCTGTGACTTTTGCTTTAAGCCATTGGTCGGATTCCTATTTAATTTCCACAAATTCAATTAGTTTTGCCTTTTCTTTAGGCGATAGATTGGATACTAACCGGTTACATAACTTAGAGTTCCCCTTGGTTCTAGCATCGCGAATCCGTTTAATAAGTTTCTTCATTGAACTGTTAATAACGGGGTCATTTAATTTCGTATCAACAACGGGGTTCTTTGTTATCAAGTTATCATTAGGTGTTACTTCATTTTCCCCACACTTAGGCGTTTTATTATTGTTAAGCACTACCGTTGGAGTTGGTAAAACAATATGGTTCTTACTAATCATTTTTGTTGGTTCAACGGTTTTGGTTGGTAGAGATTTAGCCTTTCGACTCACAAAGGTGATTGATTTTTCATCATCACTAAGTGTCATTCTACCTTTTCTTACATCAAATAACGCCCCGGTGGACACTAAGAATGGTCGACCTAAAATTAGAGGAATGTTTGGGTCCTCTTCTATGTCAATGACAATAAATTAGACTAAAAAGGTTAAATTACCCACTTGAACGGGTAGGTTGTCAACAATTCCAACTGGGTGCCTAATGGTTTGATCAAAGAGTCGAACACTCATTTTCGTTGGACTTAACTCACCTACTCCTAATCTCTTATATAATGAATATTGGGATGAGATCAATTTTAAAGGTTTCGGAACCAAACACGACATTACAATCATTACACACATCAACCCCTAGCACCGTCTTACCATCCGCTATTTCGACTTCTACCGGATGACTTAACCTAGCTAGCAGTTTGTTAAGCTTACACACAAATCGCGAAGACACAAACAACAAATTAGCACCACTATCAAAAAGTATCCTCGCCGGATTAGAGTTAACCATGAAAGTACTTGAGACAACTTCATTGGATTGTTTCGCTTCATCATTGGTCATCAAGTAGTTTCGACCTCTAGCCGTACCCGCCGCTTTCTCTAACTTTTTCACTTGATCACCATACAAATCGGGACACTCCGACTTCCGATGTCCTTCTTTATTACAATTAAAACAAGTGAGTTTAGTTGTCGCCGGGTTCGTGCAATCACGAGCCATATGCCCCTTTCGCCCACAATCATGGCAAGAATAAGGAAAATCTCCGGAAACACTCTTCTTTACACTATTAACACTTTCGAAACCCTTCTTGTTCTTCTTGCTTGAAAAATTCGATTGACTCGAACCTTCAAATTTTCTTCTGCCAAAAGTAAAGCCACTCTTTCTCAAAACGATCGACTCAAAACCCTTAGCCATGTCGAACAACTCATCAAAAGTTTTCACCACGTTTACACTAATATTCTCTTGATAGTTGTCGTTCAAGATTCGATAGAAGTCTTCCTTTAACATGTGATCATTCCCGACATACTCCGGGCAAAATTGGGTCTTTGATAAGAAAGTGGACTTGATAGTGTTCAAATCTATCGACCCTTGCCTTAGAGCACGTAACTCGTCCTTAAGCCTCAAAAGATCGGCTGAAGTTCGGTACTCTTTGAAAAATTCCGCCTTGAATTCATCTCACGTGAATTCCATACATTGCTCTTCACCATAGAGTTGGATTTTTGCGTCCCACCACAACTTGGCATCGCCCCTCAACATACTACTCCCGTACCTTGTCTTCTTATCAAGAGGGCATTCACAAGTACGGAAAGCCCCTTCATATCGGAGATCCAACGGGCACTCTTAAGTGGGTCCCATTCACCTTCAAAGGTGGGAGGTTGAGAATCCTTGAAGTTCTTATAGTAGAAGTCTCGCCTTCCAACGTTATATTCGTGAAGAACAACCTTCACTTGTTCCTTAACTAGATTGACTACTTGCTCGTCAATCGAATCTTGAAACATTTTCCTAATGTCCTCTAGAAAGGGCGTGTGATGCCTTTTCAAAATGGCCTCAACCTTGGCCTTGAACTCGGCGTCCTCGCTCGTACTTCCGTCATTGGTGTCGTGTTCGTTTCTCATCTTCATACTATAAAACGGAAATAGGTTAATCAATGAAACAAAAGGACATGACACATATGTATATATATACACACCTCACCGCCCATCTTGCTCAACAATCATCGTACATCGCTCGTTTGACACGATTTGAACCCGTAACAATGGTAGCTAATCATTGTTATGCGAGCATGTTGCATTAACTTGCTAGTACAACGTCTATCTCGCTTGATGATTGCAAACACAACACAAAACAATTAGCGCAAGGTTAGTTTACATAAACCTAGGCACTAACCAATCCCGGTCTGACCCGTCTCCTACAAGTCCCGCATAAAATGCATACACAATAAAGTCTAAGTATAGGCACCTATCTCAAGTCGCCTAAATCTTTTAGACCATGCTTTGATACCACTTGTAAAAACCTAACCCATTAACCAACCGAAATACGCAATAAAAAAATATCAAAACAGTTCTGCCCGGCGTGCAGGCTGCCTGGTGGATAATTGCATGCTATGTGATCTATATATTTTGCCATGCTAGGTGGATAGTTGCATGCTATGTGATCTATATATGTTGTATATGTGCACTTTGTTTGACACCAGCCATTCCTAGGGCGGTTGGGGACTTTCAACCATTCCTAGGGCAGTTGAAGTCCATGTGAGGTCAACCATTCCAAGGGAGGTTGAGTCCAAGTCCTACAGTCTATTAGTATAGCATAGAAGAAAGCATGTGTTGCGTTTGGATAGTTATGCAGAGACTGGTAGGAAGGACTATCGGTAGATCCTAGTCCGATCAGCTAGGTCGTGTGCCCGTACAAGCCGTCGATCCTCATATTATCGTTGTTTGTATGCTTGATGGTTGTAAGCATGTTAGTTGACTGTTGTATGATGGATTACTTAAGCTTAATCTGTAGATAGATTTCATTCACTTAGCGGTGTGCTAATCCCCTACATTCCTCCCCCTGCAGGTTTAGCTACTGCTACTGGGATCGGAACATGATGTAGAAGACCTGTTTGACTTGGAACTCTGATGTGGACTTTTGTAACCGTTTTTGTAATAACGTAACACCGTTTGTGAAATTTAAACGTAAATACAGTGAAACCTCCATAAATTAATAATGTTAGGACCGAGATATTTTATTAATTTAGCGAGATATTATTATATAAATTATCAATTTAAAAAATTGGCTTATATTTGTTTGCAAGTCTCAAATTAATGCATCGGCATTTGAAATTATCATGTCCGTTGACTTTACCTATTTGAATAAAACATACATAAGGACCTTCAAAATTCTCATGTTTGTACATTCACACATTAATTAACTTATCAAATTTAACGTATATTGGGATTTAAAAATAATAATAATTATTATTAATTTAAAGTTTTGCTGGGACCAATATATTTACATTGAGATTTCAAAAAAAATATTATGTTATTATTTTATCGATTGGGGTCCAAATTTGTACTGGTCCCAAGTTGGGACAGGATAAATTATTAATTTCATCAAGGTTATTAATTTATCGAGTATTAAATTATAGAGGTTTTACTGTACGTGGTTTTCTGTAATTATAAATAATGATGTTGTGTTGGTAACTATATGTCTTCCGCTGTGTTATTAAAAAAAATGGCCGGCGTTACAAGTTGGTATCAGAGCATAGGTTTGACAACAAGTACATGCGTGTATCTTGTTCTCAAACCTTGAGTGGAGTCAAACATGTCAGTGGGTGGGGCTAAGTGAATGCAGGGATACGTGTACATTAGTTGTGTTGAGCTAACCCGTTATCCACTAAGCTTTTGTGTGAGTTGTTTTGTAGCACAGGTATGGCTAACAGAGATGCAAACGCTACCGGCCCAACAAACCCCGGAACATATAGAGCACCAGCCGAGGGAGTAGAGTCCGATGATGATGATCAACAGAGTTATATACGTGAGTTAGAAAGTAAACTAAAAGAAGCTCAGGATAAAATTATTGAGCTTGAGCTGGTAAATCCTGCGGGAAATGATGATACGCCACCTGGATTTTCGACAGCACAACCTCAAACAGTACCGAACATGAACCAGACTCAATTCCAATACGTGTAAAATCAACCACCTCAACAGTACTTCATGCCACCACAAAATACTTCCCCTTTTCAAAATCCAATGTTAATGAACCCGTACCAAATGCAGATGTTCCAACAACCCTTTGTTTAACCCCATAAGAAATGTACTTACAAACAGTTCTTAGATTGTAAACCCCCAGAATATTCGGGAAGTTCTGACCCGACAGAAACTATGAATTGGTTGATGGAGGTTGAAAGGGCTTTGGAAGCCTGTCAGTGTGAACCGGAGTTTTGGGTTATGTATGCTTGTAGATTGCTAAAGGGTAGAGCTATGGTTTGGTGGAATGCGTTGACGTCAAGTATTCCAAAGGAGAATGTTAAGCAGATTACTTGGGAACAATTTCAATGGAAAGTTGGTGAACAGTATTGTTCCTCGTTTGATCTTAACCGATTGAAGACCGAGTTTTTAGAAATGAGAATGACGCCTCAAATGTCAATTGATGAAGTAATTGGTCAGTTTATGGATAAGTTGAGATTTGTATCTCAGTGGGTACCAGATGAAGCATTAAGAATTCAACATTTTGTTAATGTGATCTTGCCAGAATACAGAATGTCAGTGTGAATGGCAACAAATTTGTCTCAGGCCTTTGTTATAGCCAGAATGGTGGAAAGTGATTTGAAAGCGGCAAGAGGAATGATGACAGGGAGTGCGATGACTCCGAGTGGTCAAACGGGTGGTCAATCTAGTGGTAAGTCGAAGAAATCATTTGGGTTTAGACAGAAAAGTAAGAGTCGACAGAGTGGTTCAGGGTCTGGATCAGGTAGAGGGAATTTGTGCCACACTTGTAAGTCTACACACAGTGGTCAATGCTCAGAGGCTACCAGAAGATGTCTGAGATGTGGTGCAGCAGGACATGAGTCCTAAAGGTGTTTGTTTCCAGGAAATGTGTGTTGGAGTTGTCATTAACCAGGGCATCATGCTATAAGTTGTCCGTCCAAGAGTGTGAGTTCCTGGGTAGGGTCAGTTGCGCGTTCATCATCAGTTGGAGGGTCTACTGCCTCGAGTAGGCAGAAGAGGAAGAACCCTCCCACAGTAGAGGCCAGAGCTTTCAGATGTCAGTTGAGAAGGCTACTGAAACTAACGATGTGATCACCGGTATGTTTTTAATCAACTCAATACCTGCTCGTGTATGGTTTGATTGTGGTGCAAATAAGTCTTTTATGTCGTTAAACTTTTGTGCTAAATTTAACTTACCTGCTACTGTGATGCCTGAACCGGATAGAGTAGAGGTACGTGATGGAACGATTACACTCGTCACAACGTTTGTAAAGGGGGTTAGTATTGATATTGAAGGAAAGTCATTTCCTATGACTTGTTTAGTGCTTCCCATTCCTAGTTTTGACGTAGTGTTAGGAATGGATTGGCTGAGCCCACTTAGAGCTAGTATTAAGTGCGATAGGAAAATGATTTCCTTTCATTTTGCTGATGGAACCCGTGTTATAGTCGGAGGGGAACGGGGTGTGTATAATTTTCCGTTGATATCAATGATGAAAGCCAAGAAATCCTTATTCAAAGGGTGTGAATCATTCCTAACTTATGTAGTAGATGGTAAGAAAGAAAAGAAAGCGATAGCCGATATTCCGGTAGTTTCAGAGTTCCGGAAGTGTTTCCAGACGAGTTACCAGGGTTACCGCCGGTAAGAGAAGTAGAGTATAAGATTGAATTGGTGCCGGGAGCCACTTCAATTGCCAAAGCCCCATATCGTTTAGCGCCATTAGAAATTCGTCAAATGATGTCACAAATTCAGGAGCTATTGGATCGTGGGTTTATTAGACCGATTTCTTCTCCTTGGGGTGCACCGGTATTATTTGTTAAAAAGAAAGACGGTACCATGCGTATGTGTATAGATTATCGGGAGTTGAATAAGAGAATAGTAAAGAATAAGTACCCGCTTCCTAGAATAGATGATTTATTCGATCAGTTGCAGGGTGCTTCATACTTCTCAAAGATAGATTTATGATCTGGGTATCATCAGGTTAGAGTTGCAGAATCTGATATCCCGAAGACAGCGTTTAGAACTAGGTATGGTCATTATGAGTTATTGGTCATGCCGTTTGGGTTAACGAACGCGCCAGCAGTCTTCATGGATCTGATGAATAGGGTGTGTCATCCGTTTCTAGATAAATTTGTGATTGTGTTTATAGATGACATATTAGTGTATTCAAAGACAGAGGCCGACCACGTTGAACATTTAAGACAGGTGTTGAATGTGTTGAAACAGGAACAATTACTTGCAAAATTTTCTAAGTGTGAATAATGGTTAAGAGAAGTGCAGTTTTTGTGTCATGTAATTCGTGCCGAGGGTATAAAAGTTGATCCATCAAAGATTGATGCGGTTATGAATTGGAAATTGCCAAGAAATCCGACAGAAATTAAGATTTTTCTGGGATTAGCTGGTTACTACCGATGGTTCATAAAAGATTTTTCGAAAATAGAGGGTTCGTTGACTAAGTTGACTCGAAAAGACATAGCCTTTCGATGGGGTGATGATCAAGAAAAGGCTTTTCAGACTTTGAAACAGTTATTGTGTCAGGCTCCAGTGTTAGCATTACCAGAAGGTATAGATGACTTTGTGGTCTATTGTGATGCGTCCTTCGCCAGGTTGGGTTGTGTATTGATGCAAAGAGATAAAGTGATCGCGTACGCCTCTAGACAGTTGAAAGTTCATGAAAGAAATTATCCTGTACATGATTTAGAAATGGCTGCCGTAGTGTTTGCTCTGAAGCTATGGAGACATTATTTGTATGGGACAGATTGTGTAATATGTACAGATCACAAGAGTCTGCAATATATTTTCTCTCAGAAAGAACTAAATATGCGTCAGAGACGGTGGCAAGAGCTGATTAAAGACTACGATTGTGAAATCAAGTACCATTCGGGTAAAGCAAATGTCGTAGCAGATGCGTTAAGTCGTAAAAAGTCAGGTGAGAATGTGAAATTTCTGCGTTTGAATATAACTTCAGATTTGATCGATCAATTACGAACTGTTCAAGCCAGTGCTTTGGAGGATGAACATATTAAATCTGAACTTATGACTAAACGAAAATTTGACCTAATTGATGATTCTCGTAGACTTAAGACTTTAAATAACCGTATTTGGGTGCCTATGCTTGGAGACTTGAGGGATTTGATCATGACTGAAGCTCACAAATCCAGATTGACAGTACATCCAGCCAGTAATAAGATGTATCATGATTTGAAATCCGTGTATTGGTGGCCGACTATGTGACAACCCGGAAATTTCCGAACAAATTTAAACTTGATATTTATATGTTTCCGACATGATAAGCAAAGTTTGGTAAGTTAAATCTCAAGGATTTTAAACTAGGTTCATACATTCATTCCAACGATTCACGAACCATTAAATGAATGTATATGATTATGTATGTATATGTATATATATTACAATTTAAGAATATTAACAAAGTATTAAATGTATAATACTTTACATGAACGTATTTGTTTTAATATGTTTATCGGTGGAATTAGAAGATAATATCAAATGATTGATTTATCAGATACATTGTATGATTACGAGTCTCGGTTGAGAGGTCCACTTTGATTTAGGAAACCTTTCCTTTTTAACGGTATTCGGAATAATTGGTAAAGTGATTTACAAGTAAGAACAAAAGTGTCAATTAACGGAAACTAGACAAGGGTTAGTGTAGTTCCTGTTCGATGTTCTATTCATATGCGTCAACTATTTAACTTTAATATTATTTAAGATGAAAGTAAGATTATAGAATATAGATAACTTAGAAAATAGATATCGACGTTTTACCTTAAAATGATTTCATACGATTATTTAACTTTTGGACTTTATCCCACGCTTCACCCACAAACTGTAATTTAAAAACTTGAAACCTATTATAAATATATATAACTCTACTTTTCTAAAACGTTTTATGATATAACGATTTTCAATATTTTAACTTTTTAACAAAATGATTCTTAAATATATTTAGTTTTGAAAAACAAAGTTATCATATTTATTTGATTTAGTTTCAAACCTACAAAAACGTTTTCAGTGTAAAAAGAACTTTATTATTAAAATGTATATAACTTTTATAAATATCTAGAACCACTTTTGACAACTCATTACTTAACCAGTATGATAAAGATAACGATATTTATATTTTATTTTATTAAATATATATAACGATTTAAATTAATATTATATATATTTATACGCGTATTATACGTACATAGTGTTATACTTTTACTATACTTTAACTTTACCTTTACTTTACTTTAACTTTAATAATTCATACTTTAATAATTCACTTTAATAATTCATACTTTAATAATTCACTTTAATAATTCATACTTTAATAATTCACTTTAATAATTCATACTTTAATAATTCACTTTAATAATTCAAAAATCTATTATAAATAGAATTTAATAGGTTTCATTATTTCATGGAAACTTGAAATATATTTCTCTAAACTCTCTCAATAAATTTACATATATATATTTACTCAGTATTATTTCAAGATATTATTAGTATACATAAAATACTACGACGGAGTTATGTTCAGGCGATTTCAAAATAAGTTTTCAAACAGGATAGAGCTAAGGAAATTATGGGTTATAGCTATGGAGGTGATGGGTAATGTTCGAGGGTATGCTCGTAAGGTCAATCTAGTATTTATCATTTCCGTTGCGTCTACGTACTTTCCTACAATATTGAATCTCAATATTGATACGTGAGCACTCATAACTTAACTTTTATATATAAATAGTGTATCCCTGACTAGTGCTCGAGTATATAAGATTATGCATGCTTGTACGTTTGATATTGTCGTTAGATAGGTTATGATGAATCCTGAATTAGATACATATGCTACTGAGATAGGGTATATGATATGCATTTCATTGGAAAGCTAGCGAAAAATTAAGAACTTTTCATTTAGATATCGAATGATTTCGATGAACAGATTAAAAGTTATAGTCAACTGAATTTTTGTATTATTGTTAAAATGATTATTATTACTATCGTCGTTATTATTATTATTATTACCTAATTATTATTATTTTTATTATTATTCTTATTATTATTATTATTATTATTATTATTATTATTATTATTATTATTATTATTATTATTATTATTATTATTATTATTATTATTATTATTATTATTATTATTATTATTATTATTATTATTATTATTATTATTATTATTAATATATGCATCATTATTTAAAAATCGTATTTTGTTATTATTATTATTATTGTTATTATTATCAGAAATTATTATTAATATTATCATCATTATTATTGTAATTAATAGTATTATTATTAATATTATTATAATACTTATTAGTATCATTATCTTTAAAACTAATATAGTATTATCTAATTATTATGATTGCAATTATTATCATTATTATGAATGCGATATAAAAGAGGATTAAAAACTATTAAACAAATCGATTAGGAAATAATGAGTATGAGTATCATGATGAAATTAAAATATGGTAAGATATTGATTTAGATAAAAATATCATTTTCATTATTTTTATCATTACTTTTATTATTAAAAGTATTATTAATATTAAAACTATCATTTTTATTAAACTTATTATTGTTAATAGAAATATCATTGCTATTGTAAAATAACACTTTTATTATCATTTTAGTATTATTATTAATAAAAATTATCATTTTGAAAAGAATTATTATTTTTATAAAATATTATTATTATTACGGTTAATATTAAAAAGTATCGTTATTATAAGATTATCATGTTTAGAATTATCATTTTATCATAATTAATATCATCTTTAGTAAATATAAATATTGTTATTATTTTTATTAATAAAATAATAATAATTGTTATTATTACAAAATAATACAACTTTTACTTATTATTTTATTATTGATATTATTTTATTAAATAAATATTTGATACAAAGATACTTTACTACATGTAATATAAATTACATTAATAATACCTATCATTATATTTTTATGATATTAAATGAACTTTATAAATTTTATTACTTAAGATATATAAAAGTATATTTTTATTATATAAATTTTAATACAAAATGTTATGAATTATATTATTTACTCTAATAAAATCTGTTAAAAATATTTAAATATATAAAACGACTATATTTAAGTTATATAGTAATCATGTATAGATTTTGGAAATCATTTTTGTCAGATTGACTTTTGTTGACTTTTACATGATAATCTCGAGCATTAGGATTGTGGTACAATATGACTTGACCGAAATTGTTATACAGATATTGACCAACATATAAATATATATAATTAATATAGGTTCGTGAATCCGAGGTCAACCTTACATTTGTTCAGTGCCATCATATGCGTAATTACTACGAAATACAGTATTGTGAGTTTTATTTGCTCCCTTTTTAAATGCTTTTGCAATATATATTTTTGGGACTGGGAATACATGCGCTGCTTTTATAAATGGTTTACGAAATAGACACAAGTAATTGAAACTACATTCTATGGTTGGATTATCGAATCGAATATCATTCCTTTTAGCTTGGTAACCTAAGAATTAGGGAACAGACACCCTAATTGAAGTGAATCCTAAAGGTAAATCTACGAGCACTAACTCCCCCATACTGGAAAATGGTATGCCTTAGTACTTCGAGTTATTAATACAGATGGATTTCTGTTTTGGGGGTATTCTATATGCACTTTGTTAATGTCGGTTACCAGGTGTTCAATCCATATGAATGAATTTTAAACACTTGCGAGTGTATGATTATTAAATAAAGGAAATCTTGTGGTTTATTAAAATTATGGAAATGATTGATTATGATAAATTAATGAACTCACCAACCTTTTGGTTGACACTTTAAAGCATGTTTATTCTCAGGTTGAAAGAAATCTTCCGCTGTGCATTTGCTCATTTTAGAGATTTTACTTGGAGTCATTCATGGCATATTTCAAAAGACGTTGCATTCAAGTCATTGAGTTCAATAGAGATTATTATTAAGTAAATGACAGATTAGGTCATTTATAAGTTGGATATTATGAAATGGTATACATGCATGTCAACTTTCGTTGTAATGAAAGGTTGTCTTTTAAAAATGAATGCAATGTTTGTAAAATGTATCATATAGAGGTCAAATACCTCGTGATGTAATCATATGTTATTGTATTCGTCCTTATGGATTAGGATGGGTCATCTCATGTGGTATCAGAGCAGTGGTCTTAGCGAACCAGGTCTGCATTAGTGTGTTTAACAGGTAGTCATTAGGATGCATTAGTGAGTCTGAACTTCGACCGTGTCTGCATGTCAAGAGTTTTGCTTATCATTTATAGTCGGAAATCATCTATTTACCATCCTTAGGAAATTACCTGCTTATCATTCTTAGTCTAGACACATCTTATTACATTGATTGCATGAATAGTGTATAGACAAAATTCAATCTTAGCGTATCTGCTAATTCATATCTTAGCGTATCTATTACTGTAAACTTTCCCTGACATATTCCGTAAATCCCTCCGTAATCCACAAAATCTTTTGCTCTATATATATATATATAGGTATTCTATGTAATTAGAATACCATCCGATAGCCGAAAATCATTTCATATCGAAAAATCCTTTATTCAATCGTACGAAATGGAATTCGTCATTAGTTCAAGTCCCTCGGATTCTGAAATGGAATCCCACTCAAGCTCCGAAAGCAGTGTGACCGGAATGGATCAACCAATCAGCCATCATCTATTCTGGATGAATTGGGGATGGGTTCGTAGTCTACTTGGTCATTGGAGACAAGAAGAAGGTGATCCTTTCCATCCACCACATTTCCCTCTTGACGAAGAACCTGAAGCACTAACCGGCGAACCTGTCCGAAACACCATTTTCTCTTTCATTTCCAGAGTATCTCGTCACGATTATATACTATACCAAATTCTAGATTTTATTTATCCGCTCGTCCGAACTGACAATCACCCCGGTGTAATAGAAGAAATCAACGAACTTCGCGCTCGGGTAGTGGCTTTGGAGAATATGGTGCAAAGGTTACAAACACCAGTAGTAGCACCAGCAGCATAACCAGTAACACCATCATCAATGCCAATAGTACCATTACCACCACCAACAACAACCTCCGCATCCCACACCTCAACATCACAATCTGTACCTCGAACAGCAACGTCATACGCACCGTAGATAACAAGGAGTACCAAGAACAAGGACCGATGAAGTATTGATTCAAAACCTCATTGAAGAAGCACTCTGCGGTGATTATGTAATCTCTAAAGTCTTAGAGATTATCTATTCCAGCCCTAATCATAAATTAGATGAATGAACCAAAATAATAGAAGGAAGAATAGAAATCCTGACAAGAATGATGCATGATTTATAAGCTAGACTTGTTTTACCAGCAGCATCAACGGTATCGTTAACATCACCAGCACCGTCGGTATTGTCAGCATCATCAGCACTAGCAGCACCTATAACATCACAAGCTCCGACAGTTCAAGAATCACTATGGACATCTTTACCAATCAACAACAAGTATGTCATATCAACGAGTTATGAAGTATTAACTCATTTCCACTGAAGGATTTATATGTATATCTGATGAAACATGACTAGGAACTTCGAGATCAACAGGTTTAATTCACACAAAGGCGGAATTAGTGAATCAAACCAATCAACAAGGATTGTGATTAGATTAATGCCTAGAGCTATTATTCACTACCAGGAGTGATTTGGGTTGAGAGAGAATCGGATCAGGTGAACCAGATCTGAGTGATTGTGTGTGAGAGAGGCTAAACCTAAAATGAAGAACATAAGACTTTATATACCCCTACTGTTGACTCACCCGTACGAGTCATCCATCACACGTATGAGTTGACTTCATCAGTCGTACGAGTGATCACTCACTCGTGTCTTCTCATTCAGGTTATAATTATGACTTAGCTCAGCATCAATCGTGCATATGAGCCTGTCAGCCGTACGAGTGAGGCTTCACTCGTACGTCTGACTAAGTCTAACATAGTCAAACATCCGTATCGCGTTCCTGCAGTACATGTACCCACATACAAACACAGATAGGATAATAACGAGCGATCATGGTATCTCATAAACTGAAGTACTAATCACAAACGTAGGCAAGATGTCTAGGGACTTATAGAACATGCATCAACAACTCACCCTAAGACCTAGAACATCGATTACAATAAAGTAAACATTCATGAAATACACATAAGTCCAAAAGTAGCATCAGTCTAATATCAATTACATATCCAGATTCTCTCTCTCTCTCTCTCCAAAATACATCATCATCAAAAACAAAAACAAACAAAAATTACTAACTAGCATCACAGTATTCGGCACACATCAACTGGCTTGAACTTGGTTTGAGCTTTGAGCATCACTTTCTTTGTTGAGGTATGCATAGAGGACATCGATCACACGTTGATATCTCATAGCTTCCTCCTTTCGATCATCTCTGAATGTAATGTGATGGCTGTGAAGAGTCTCCACATCAAATCTCGACAAGTACCTCAGCCACATAGGATCTAGAATCCTCACATTATCGAACTGTATGTTTCCATCATCCTTCTCAATTGCAGTCAAGATCACTGCTTCTTCCGATAACTCATCATAGAACCACCATCTGAAGTTCTTACAGATATCCTTGGGTAATGGCATCAAGGGAGATAGTTTCATATACTTAGCTGGACGGAACTTAACAACACGGATAGGTCCTCCCTTAGAATTTTTCTTTGTCGGGTGTATGGAAAACCTAGCGGCCGTTGGCTTAAAGATGTCCCATTTCCCTGTCTTATACTCATATCTGAGTTTTCTTTGAAACAACCTGGAAAGGTCACAATCTTCAGCGTTCAACATCTTCAGCTTAGCAAGTTGCATGATCTCGAAGTACGGTAGAGTTTTGAAGTGACTTGGACGTGCCATATAATCTACTTCCCTCTTGATCGCAAAACAATTGATCTCCTTGAAATAGCCCCAACTCAAAATTTTACCCTTGGAGTAATTCTTGGTTCTTTTACCTTTCTCATAGAAACTAACAAACTTCAGCTCGAGTTCTGGCTTATCTACTTGATCAGGGTTAACAACGTTCTGTCTCCACCAACTCTGGCGATCTTCATCTTCCTTAATGTTTCTATTCACTTTAACCCTATCACGTTTGAACCATTCATTAATCTCATTCCATGTCTCGGCTTTAGCTTGTTCGGCTAGGAGTTTCTTATCTTTCAATTCAGTTTCTTTTCTTTCTTTCTCAACGAGCAGTTTCTCATGTCGGATCTTCTTGTTCCTTTCTAACATAACATCCACTTCTTTAACTTGTTGTTTGTATACCTTCCTCGCCTTTTCTAACTTAATTAAGTTCTTTCTTTTCTCTTCACAGCTCAGATTGAAGAAATCACTTAAGGTGTTGAGTGACGGATGCGAGTATGGCTCAAGCGAAGGCATAACAATCTCAACTTCTTCTTCTTCTTCTTCTTCATCATCAGATTCTGTCACAAATTCGTCCTCGGACTCAATGATCGCATCCTCTTTCAAACTATCTTTACCAACAGAATCTTCACTCTTCTCATCAGCAAACAAATTATCGAAATCACTTAAGTTGATATTTTGGATTGATTCGGGAGGGATACTTGACAATGACTCTTCTTGTGGAGCCTTGTTTTCAGCTTCAACTGACTCTGTATTCTCCGTATCGATTTCGCTGTCATATGCTAGAGCAGCAAGCTGTTCCATCGGAAACTCACTTGGTGGAACGTCCCCCTTTTCTGCATCATTAAAAACATTTGAATAATTCATATAATATTCAGCAGTAAAGACCTCACCATATTCATTCAAACTTCGAATAGGTATCACTAACGGTATATCAAAAGAGGGTCCTCCAGTTCCAGCATCTTCTTTATCATCTTTTTCATCACCTTCTCCCAAATCAGAAGAATACTCTTCTTCTCTCTCCTTAATCAACTTTGTTTTACCAGAGGTAAGCTGTTCAATCTTTTCATTCAACTTCTTCATCTTCTCCCTGTTCGAACTCTTAATCGCCAAAAACTTCTTCTTTAACTTATCTGTTCTTTCCTTTTGACGGTCCAGCCTATCAGATAACCTCTTGTTCTCTTCCACCAACGATTCAATTTTAGCATTATTGATCTTCTTCTCCTCAGTAGCTTGATTCTCCAGATTGGTTATTTTTGTGACCAAAGACATCAACAGATTTTGCTGAGTCTTATATTCATCTGACGTGACCTGAGGTATTGTTGTGGTAGGTTTTGGTGAGGTAACAGCAGCTCTTGCATCCTTCATGAAACCGGATGGCTTTCTCTGAGCTTGTTGCCTTGAACTTCCCTGTGATGATTTCTGAGGTGACTTATAAGAATACTTCATTCTTTTCTCCTTCTTTTTCAGTTGCTCTTCGGTCATAGGATCCTTTCCTTTCCTCTTCCTTTGAATCAAACTGGTATCCTCCTCAGTTGCTTCATCATCACCCTCTTTATCAGAAACTTCGTAATCAGAGTCTGAATCCTCATTTCTCCATGCATTACCAGCTGGGCATCGATAGTTCTCCTTGATAAGATGACAAATGAGATTTCTATTAAAGTCAGGTTTTACATCCTCATTCCTTGTCTCTTCCATTATGTGGAAAGTAATCGGATTCATCGGGTTCAGGTGGATGATATCCTCTTCAAGCTTAGGTAGATTAGGTACAGCGTCATTAATGATTAATTGAAGAAAACGGGCATAGATCAGGTATCTCTGGGAAGAACTGAAGTGGTTTGCCTTGAAATAGTAGAAAACAAAACCCGAAAAATCGTATGGAGCCTTGAGAACAAGTGCCACAAACATACTCTGCACTTTCTCGTTCAACTTATCAAAGCCCGATTTGCGTCCACTCAAGCAATGCATGATTACATGAGCAAGATATCTAAACTGTGGTGGCAGACATGTCTTCACCAGCTCAGATTTGACAACAAGGTAACCACAATAAGCACATCTTCTGAAACAACCATGGATTCGTTCTCTACTGATAGTCATATGGGAATAGTTCTCGTCATTGAAACCCAAAATCCTTCTAATCACATCCTTAGAAACAATAATATCATGACCTTGAATCTTACTAACAAACTTATCTTCATCAACATCCAACACATCATTTCTCCAGAACTCTCTCTGATGACTGTAGTATGCAGTGCATTCAGTAGAAATAGCAGTGTGTATCCTTGATCTCTTAAGAACTTCGATAATCTCTTTAAAGTGAGAACCTCTTTCAAGAGTAGTATCATAAAGAGCGACTTGATTATTCAGTTTTCCCATTTCTAACGGAATCTCTTTTTGAGCAGGTGGATTGATAGGATTAGCTTGAGGATTATCTTGTGGATTAACTTGTTGCTTCCCTTGTCCTTCAATGTTATCAACCGGAATGTTTACTTGTTGTTCTGCCATCTGATGATATCTAAATAGAAACTGAGACATTAACAGAGATGTTAGATATATAAATCAATCAACATAAAGCATTAAAGCATTTGCATCAACGTATCATAAATATGTTGAACAGGATGAAATGTGCGAGTGACAGTGTCACACGTGCGGCTGAGAGATCAACCGTGCGAGTGATATAGTCACTCGTGTCACTGTTGACACGTTTGAGCAGTAAAATGGTTTTAGACAATGTACACGGTTGAGGAAAAAATTCTAAGCGAGTGAGTCAACCGTGTGGTGACTCGTGCAGTTAATCACACGTGTCAGCTCTTGCAGACGAGTGAGCAATAGAATCAAGACAAACGAGTGAGCTCAAAGGTCCACACGGTTGATCATCAACCATGCACTGACTCGTGTGAGTCATGTCTCACGCGTGCGAGTGACGTCACTCGTGCATGTCTGATGAAACCGAATATTAAAAGCCTTTTTCAAATTAACAAAATCACATAATTGTGCATTTTATGGACCAATTTACGTCACGATAGCATTATAAGGTTCCGTAAAACACAAAATAATTTCAGATACACATCAAAACAACCTTCAATTTCATGAAATTCGAGTTGTACACACTTAGGGTTTCGACTCATTAAAACAACAAATTAAGGTACTAAAAACTCGATGAAATCATACCTAATAGGTGGCGTTGGATTCGTCTAAAGATGCTTAATGTTCGATGCAAAGGAATGCTTGATCGGTGATGATCGAATTTAGATAGAGAAAAAGTGTTGGGTGCACAAGTGTGAGCTGTTGAGCTCATCACCCCTATTTATACTCTCGTGATCAACCGTGCAGTTGATCACACAATCCACCATCAAACGCGCATCTCACCTAAATCACACGTGCGTGTGACCCAATTGTATTAGGACAAGATTGATCAGGGTCATCCGTATAGTTAACCTCAAATGTGTGGTCAATCATACGGTTCACACATCAAGCGTGCGTTTGAGCACTTAGGCAATTTCAAAACTTTACAATTCTACAATCTTAGGATTTCGATTCGTTCGTCAATCTTAGATCTAACAAGCACTTTCAACTTGAGTCAAAAATCACTAAACCTTCAAGAAATGACCATCAACACTTAGGCAGATAAAATCCTAACCTAAACAAGGTTATTACTCTATTCATTCTTTGTTCCAAGAGTAAATCCTACAGTGTAATGTCAACTAAGGTTCATAAGCAATCTAAATCATCAATGTCCTTCAAACAGTCACAAGCTCTACGAACTTCTATCTCATAGATTTGGTGGCCCAATATCTTGATCTCAACAAAGTTCTTTCAGATGTCGTTATGCACTCAGAGGATAATCAGAAAAACAAGGAAATGATAAAATCTTTATGAATTTTCTGATGTAAGAAGTCATGCAACTAAAATTATGCAAATGAAAGATAATCTATCATGAAATGCAATAACATGCAAACAAAAATCTTTTTGTTGTTTTATAGTTTACAATGCAAACAAATTAACAGAACAGATATATAAGACATACAAATCCACATTCTTTTTGTGAGCAAGATGATTAACTATTTTAAAAATGGATCAGAACTGACATATTGAATCAATTTCTGTTGTTCATTCCTAATTATCCAGTCTATGTCTATTATCATGTAATTACTGATATCAATCCTCATTAAACATGAACATATTCATTCCGGACACTTTGACAATCATGTTGGCATTAATTACTTGAACACTATAAAGCAATGATTTTTGAGATCATGCTAAGTTCATTAATCCTTGATTCTTCCATCACTTATGATTGTGTGTTTTTATTAGGTTGTCAATTCATTACAAGTAACTTTCCGTTATCTCTTTCCATGTACTTCATTCAAAATGAACAGGATGGTTCTCACGGCATTTTGAATAACCCTGTCAGCCTTTGGCTTCTACCAATGTGTTGACAATCTTCAATCTAGTTAGCTCGGTTGATCTCAGAGTATATTGGATTATCCGAATAGGTGCACTATTTACCGCGGGGATTGGTCTACAGTTAAAGCAGACTTGCCTGATGACCAGTCGTCATACGAAATAAATCTCGAGGCCCTTAACTTCTTTATGTTCAAGTTGTCATGGAAAACGGAATTGAAAGTTAAACTTTCATATATATATATATATATATATATATATATATATATATATATATATATATATATATATATATATATATATATATATATATATATATATATATATATAATTTGAGTATATCTAGGTAAGTATCTTTCCAACTTACAGTCTTAATGGATATAACTCTATATTGCAGACGACAAAAATCTTGATAGTTCAGTGTGAACGTCGTGATTAAACAATTCAAGCTGCGCGGGGGCGTCACACTAAGAATGATCTGAGTTCTTTATGAGCACATCATGAATCAGCATTCTTCATACTTTCAGGACTTTGCCATCTTGATACGCCAATTATATTTGACTTTGATTTTCTTTGGATATTTCTTTTTCAGCATATCACAGTCTTTTGATATTTTGATTTTGAACGCCATCATGAATGGATTTTCCATTTTTATGCATGAACTCATGTATCTTTGTTGTGTGCTCAGATCACTCAAATGTGTTCTCCTTAAATGCTTGAACGGTCCGCAATAAGGAATTATACTTTTCGACCTTAAATGAGAAGGGACACTTACTTTCGACATAAACTAATTTTCTCTGTATTTTTAGGGTTTAGTTTCGATTATTAAGTCTCAGGCCCTTGACAACGTGGTATGTACCAGCCAAACAGATACTCCTCAACCCCTTAAATGAACTATTGAATGTCCCATTCATAGCTGTGAAGCTGAATTGGTAGAGCAACGTAGAATATTGCTTGGGGACATCCAACACCAACTTTCTCTAACGATTATCAATTATGATAGGGGATACCCTCAACCGACTATTGAGTTCCTCAACAACTATCATTTCATACAGTTTCGGAGATAATTAGGTAATTACCTTCAAACGCTACAGATCGTCCAAGACTTCTGAATCTTAGATGATCGTTATTCTTATTATGATTGTCTAATGTCAAGAATTCATAGGTCACATCTATTAGTACATCACACAATAGATAGACAAAAATGTTCAAATCAGTCATTACTAATCAAATATATCAATTCTCAGTACATTAATTTCTTCATGTCCACATATTAATCAAAACAAGCTCATTTTCGGATTTTTCAACTTTTTAAGATTTTCTGGTGAGGCATTTTTCACTTTTTAGGTATTTTCTGCTGATAACATATACTCCTCCTAAAATGCTGAAATATAAAATCTTTTTGTGTTTTAGCATTTTAACCAAACAGAAAATAACTACAGACTAGCATGCAAACATAAAATAAATCATGCAAAGGAATGCAGACAGAAAGCAAAAATATGCAATACAGATAATTAACAACCAAAAATCTACATGTCATGCATCTTACATGCAAAGTCTAAAACCCTGACTAACCCTCACACACAACATCCGTAATTACTTTGTCTCGATCAACAATGCCATTCATCTTTAGTAGGAGTAAGAACCTAGGTTTATCAAAAGCCTTAGTGAATAGGTCAGCCCTTTGGTCCTTAGTACCTATTCTCTTAACCTCAATAATCTTTTTCTCATGACAATCCCTAAGAAAATGATATTTAACACCTATGTGTTTAGTCTTAGAATGTTGCACATGATTCTTAGTAATTGCTATAGCAGCAGTATTATCAATATAAAGAGGAGATAAAGAGATTCTTAGCCCGTAATTGCGAAGTTGTTGTTGGATCCAAACAACTTGCGAACAACAACTAGCAGCAGCTATATATTCAGCTTCACACGTGGAAAGAGCAACTGCAGTTTGTTTCTTGCATTGCCAGGTCAGCCTTTCACCTAGAAATTAACATCCTCCTGATGTAGACTTGTTGTTGATTTTGCAACTAGCATAATCTGAATCGCTATAAGCTACAAGATCAAACTTCTCATCGTTCGAATACCAGATGCCAAGATTTGGCGAATGCAACAGATAACATAGAATTCTTTTGGCAGCTGTAAGATGAACTGAATTCGGATTAACTTGATAACGAGCACACAGATATGTTGCGAACATAATATCCGGTCTAGACGCAGTGAGATACATGAGCGATCCGATGATTACTCGATAATACGTAGGATCAACAGGTTCTCCTTCGCACTCTAGCAAAATACCATGATTCACAGCTAACGGAGTTGACACAGGACGTTCTTGAGTCATACCGAATCGTTCGAGTATATCATTTACATACTTTGCTTGATGAAGAAAAATACCATTACTAGTCTGTTCGACTTGTAAACCAAGAAAGTAGTGTAAGAGACCCAATTTACTCATTTCGAACTCGTCCTTCATCACCTGTTCGAACTCATCAATGAGTTCCTGCTTAGTAGCACCGAAGATAATATCGTCAACATAAATCTGGACTAAAATAATGTCGTCATCTTGAACTTTTGTGAATAGATTACAGTCTACCGTGCCCATTTGATATCCTTTTTCAATCAGATAACTCGATAACCATCCGTACCAAGCTCTAGGAGCTTGATGTAAACCATAAAGGGCTCGATGTAATTGGTAAACTTTGTCAGGATGAAGATGATCTTCAAAACCCGGAGGTTGACTGACATATACTCTTTCATTTAGCTTGCCATAAAGAAATGCACTCTTAATATCCATTTGATAAACTTTAAACTTCATAAAAGACGCGAAAGTCAAGAAAATGCGAATCGCTTCCAATCTAGCAACAGGAGCGAAAACTTCATCGTAATCAAATTCAGGATCTTGCTGATAACCTTTAGCAACTAATCTTACTTTGTTACGGGTAACATTGCCATCTTCATCGAATTTGCACTTCCAAACCCATTTGAGGTCGATTACTTTCGCATCATGCGGCTTAGTAACTAACTTCCAAATATCTAGACGATGGAATTGCTGAATCTCTTCTTGCAGAGCCATGACCCAATCAACATACTTCAAAGCTTCTTTTGTTGTCTTTGGCTCTATTTTAGAAATATGACATGAGTACTCGTAATATACAGCAGCGGCTGTCATATGAGAATCAACTTGACCATCAAACTGAACTTATCTTCTTGTCCTAACGCATGCATTCGGATCTCCAATTATATTTTCTCTAGGATGAGCAGCTATAGTTCTGGGAACTGGGTGTGCGGGAGCAGGTATTTCTCGATGTAGATTCGTGATATCTCCATCTTCAGGATTATCAGAATTGTCACTTGAAATATCAGATCGGCAGGTATCGTACACTGGATCAACATCTTGATCTAAATCTTGTGCTGGTTCAACGACAGTAGGTAATGGAGTTGAAGTAGGTGCAGACACTTCTGGCTCGTTCTGTAAATCAAACAGCATTTGTAACTCTACTTCATTCTCCGTCTAATCTGGAGCAAGATTAAATGAATCAATTAGCTCATCATAGTTGTAGATCCAAGGATGACTTTTGGTAGCAGTCTTTGTGTAATTCCGTTGGACGTCAACTTCAGACCATTCTTCAACACATCTCATCTCATTGTTGAAAACTCGCTTGTTAGGAGAACTGTAACCGAGAAATACTCCAGTAACCACTTTTGAATTAAACTTACTTCCTGGTTTTCTCTTTAAAATGGTACACGGGGCACCAAATGGTTCTAGATGCTTCAACGAAGGTTTTCTCCCATGCAATAACTCATAGCATATTTTACCTAGTCGTTTAACTATTAAAACTCGATTCATAGTGTAACGAGCATTTGCAACAGCTTCACCCCAAAAATGAATAGTTCTAGCAGTCTCAATCAAAACCCTATTCTTTCTTTCAGCAACACCATTCATCTGTGGAGTGTATGCAGAACTGAACTGCATATTGATACCTTTTTCGATACAAAAACCTGCAAGAAACCGATTCTTGAATTCTGTACCGTTGTCACAACGAATCTTTCTGACTTTCAAATTAAAACCTGTTTCTAATCGATTGATTAGCACTTTCAAGTTCCCAAATGTATCGGACTTCTCTTTCAAGAACATTACCCAAGAGAATCTTGAATAATCATCAGTTACCACCAGACAATACTTACTTCCATCAATGCTTTCAAAATGGATTGGACCGAAAAGATCCATATATAACAATTCAAGTGGAGCAGAGATAGGATTGTACTTCACCAACTTATGTGCTTTCTTGCTCTGCTTACCCTTCTTACACGGAACACATGTTCCTGGAATCTGAAAAGATCGAAGATCAACACCTTCTACAAGATTGTTGTGAACCAGATGGTTCATCTTCAGAAAACTTAAATAATCCGTGCGTTTGTACCATGTAATAGAATCTTGTTCAGTTGCTTTAGAAACAAAAGCTTGATGATGTTCAGCAGTTGAAGTAGCAACATTCATATCTAGCATGTATAAATCAGCTTGTCTAGGAGCCTTCATCAAAATGCTACTTTGAAGGATTTTTCACAGATTTGTGAAACCGATAACAAATTATTTGCAAGCTCTTGACAGTAGTTTACTTTGTCGAAACTAACTTTATCATTCTTCAATAAACCTTAAGCTGAAATGTGACCTCCTTTATCTCCAGCAAATGCAACATAACCTCCCTTAATTGGGTGTACATCCGAGAGAAGAGATAGCTGTCCAGTCATATGTCTCGAAGCACCGCTATCCACTATCCAGGTGTTGTTTGCAGGTAGCCTGGTTCCCTACATATCACATTAAAAGAATTAATTGATAATGGGAACCCACGCCCGAACGGCAGTAGGTTGTCCATTAACACCTATAGCTTAAACTTCCACCCATTTCCCATTTGATTCAGGTGGAACCTCATCATCTGAAACCATAAACTTAGACAGTTTAGAAGAAGCAACATTGCTCTTTTGGTTTTTCACATTTTGCTCATCTTCAGAGCGATTCACTCATGGTCTGGTACGGGAAAAATATTTCCTACGACTAGCTTTTTGTGAAGGTGATCGTGCCTTAAATTCATAGGCTTTACCTCGATCACTTGATTCGGCAACTCTTGCCTCGGTATCCTTCTTAGGAACCTTAATCTTCACAGGGGAAATTGACCTATTGAAGTTCTTTCTCTTATAGTCGTCATAGACAACATTTGTCGTATGTCTTCTAGTGCGAACTTCATCACGAACAGATGAACCTGTTCTGTGAACATGAGGTGATCGGTGATCATCATATGTGAGGCCAATCTTATGTCTTGGTGTTCTATACCTTGTAGGACAGTTAGAAGTAATGTGTCCAAACACACCACAACTAAAACATTGTCGAAATTCTCTATATCCTCTAGATTGATATTGATTATTAGAGTTAGAGGAAGAGGGATCTTGTGTTTTTGTAAACACAGGAGAATCGTTTGAACTCTTCCTAGGAACAAGTTTAGATACAGGTTTAAGTGTAACCGGTGGAACCACTCTATTAGCAAACTTTGGATTTTTCATAATCCGAATTGGCTCATCAGGTCTTATCACCTTCCTTTTCTCCGACTTATCTCCTAGACCAGTTTTCTTATCTTCCTCATGTTCTAAAGATCCTTCAGTGGTATCATCAGAAGGTGCATTCTCAGTTGAGCTACACTTTTTGTTCTTCTCAACATAGTCCTCATAACTAGGTGGAATAAAGTCTCCTGGTCATCCATCAACAACATTTGAATTAACAAATTTGTTCTGAAACGGTGGAGCTGCGGCCTTTAAACCAATACCCTTTCCCTTGGTGCCATTTAATTCCACCATTAATGCATTCTATTGTGACGCACTTGCCCAACATTTCATCTTAATTGACATAGCTTCTAAATCAGCTTTAACACATTCATTTTCTTTCTTCAATTCGTTTATTGTGTCAACACGTTTAACTAAAGCTTGATTTATATCAAAGTTATAACATTTCAGATCGTGAAGTTGTTTTTTATAAACTTTGATTTGCTCTTTCAACTCATTTTTAACCTTAGTGGTCACATGGTCAGCATGCCATTTTTCTTTCATTTTCGCATATGCCTTAGTTAAATTATCTATTGTTACCTTAGATTCAGCACATTTAACACATTCAATAACAGTAGATGGATCAGAAGATACCTGTTGAGCATTATTTGATGAGGAAGTCTCAGCCATAAATGCAAAGAAATCTTTCTTCTTCCCATCATCGAGCTCATCTTCTAATTCTGACGAGTCTGTAAGAAACTCTGAAGTATCAGAATCTTTACCCAAATGAATCTGCTCAAGTCTATCCCATATATCCTTAGCTTTTGTCAAACCGGAAACCTTTTCAAGATCACTAGCTGATAAGCACATCTTCAATAAGTCTACTGCTTGCTTGTTCAATGCTTCAAAATTAGTTTGATCTACCCCAGTATGATCAGCTTTATCTTCAACCTCTGATTCTGACGTCTTGTCCGAATCATCAATTTCTGAATTTAAACTCTCGAGATCTGAACCTTCACCCAAAAGAACTAACATCTCCAATTCAACAGCAATCATTCTACCCCATTCGTCTAATTCCTTATCAGCATCAACCAATGTTTCTTCACTATGATCTGCTTCTAGACTGACTTCAAACACTGAGGTATCACCATACTTATCCTTCCAACTGTTAAAGTAGTAGTCCTCTGATGATGTCGGTGAAACACTTCCAGATTCAGGTGTACGAGGGACTGAATCACGTGCCTTTTTAAATTTGCTCACAACTTGCTTCTGAACCTTCTCTCTTCGAATGGTTCTTGACAATTCTTCAGCTCTTTCAGCATGAGCAGTCTGCTTCTCAATTATGTTTTGACTAGTGACACAGTATTCTTCTACTTCGGTGATCTTTGCCATGTTGGCTTTAGGTTGTTGGTCATCCACATTTAACTTCATAGACCAATCATCATCGTCTCCATGAATAACAACCAAAGCTTTGTTCGGACTTTCAGCTGCATCAGCTTCATTTACTTTATCAGTAATGTAGATCTCATGTTTAGTTGAATAACTCTGAGAACTGTAGTTCTGATTCTTGAACGGATTACGATAACCCTGCTTCTTCTGTTTTGTGCACTGTCTTGAAAAATGACCTAATTCTCCACAGTTGTAACAAGTAACAGAATTCATATCAAAAACCAGTTTTGTATCTTTGGTCAGACTGATCGGTTTAACAGTTCGCTCTTCATAATCTCTATCTTGTCTCACAAGATTTGCCATACCCCACATAATATCCATCTTCTCGGCTTTGTTCTTATCAAGTTGATGATAATCTTAAGTTGTTAGATGAATATTACCTACGCGACCATCAAGATAACTATCATAAGAATTAATAAGGTTTGACAGCAAAGCTATATCTTCACTAATCTTTTCTTTCCCAGCTTTCATCATGTTTTCAATCTTAAGTGCAGAAAGAACATCTGATGCAGTCGGCGTAGATGACTCAGTAGTATTCGAAGTAGGCTGTGATTGATTGTTAAGTGAACATGGTGAAACTTGTGGTGGATACGAAGTTTGTTGAATAGGTACACTGATAACATTCAAACCATACATATTCTGATTGTTAGTAGCAAAAGCTATTTGAAATGGTGCATGAGCCGACTTAGGTGGTGTGTAACCATTTGGACAGTACATTTTGGTGTCTTGAACTTGTTTAGACCTCTTGACTTTGTTTAACAACTCTAGTTCTTCTTCCTGAAGTCTTGCAATAAACGAGTTCACTGTAGCAGTAGCTAATTCTCCACTAGTTTTCATAGTTAATACAAAACCATTCCATTATAACGATAATGCTCCAGCTAGACATGTCACTTTGTCTTTCTCTTCAATAGTTACATCATGCTTATGTATTTCAGCTAGCAAATGACGATATCTTTCAACCAATTCTGTAATAGACTCTCCAACTTGCCAGTGAAAACGATCAAACTCAGCTTTCAGCTCTAAACCTTTTCTAGTTCTGTTAGATGAATTTCCTTTATTAAAAGTACGAAGTGCTTCCCATATCTTGAATGAATTATCATGACACATAAATTGATGGAAAATCGGACCATCAAGAGCACTTGTCAAATTACAATACATCTTTTTCTCCAAGTTATACTCCTCACGTTCTTCAGAAGGTATGTTGTGTAATGTATACAACTCATTCGTAATTGGTGAACGTGGCCATTGAAATTTGGTTTCAATGTACTTCCAAAGCTTCGTATCCTGACCATCAGACCAAATCTTAAACCTCGACTTCCAAGTAGAATAATTATCCATATTCAGTAACCTCGGACATTTCGTGCCACTTCCTGATTCACTCTCAGCAAGGAGTAATCGTTGAGTCATATTCGTAATGCTCTGAACTAACGGTGCGGCTAACGCGTAATCATTTTGAATTAAACATCTTGAAAACTTTACCAAAGGGTAAACCGTGCGGTTCAGGTTATCAATCGTACGTGTGATAGTATCAACCGCACGTGTGAAAGTATCAACCGTACGTGTCACAGACTCAAGCGTACGTGTTACTACTTAACCAACAAAACCTAACACAAGTAACAACCGTGCGAGTGACAATCACCGGTGTGATTACTCGTACGTGTCACAATCAACCGTTTGATCACTCGTGTGATCAGACTGTGTGAGTTCACGAGTGACGATCAACCGTGTGGTCAACCATGAGTGTGATCAAAAAGTTTGACCCACTCGTGTGAACTTCTGTTCAGCTCAATTCACCCAAAAACCCTAAAAATTGATGTTAAACCTAAATTTCTTCGTCCAAAAGCTGGATTAGCACTAAACAAACATAAACACACACTCTAATTACAATTACACACGTAAAAAAGATTTCTTTTTAATTAAAATCACTTTTATCTCAAAAACCCAAATAATGAACCCTATTAATCACCAAAAATCACTTGATGATGTTGAAATCACAACCAATACTCTGATACCATTTGTTAGATCCCGTGCATCAGTTGCTAGGATCGTTTGATCAAGGAACAAGCTTCGATTAGCAATTTGAGCTTAAAATGGTGATAAATGAGATGATCAATGAAGAACAAGCATAATAACCCATTTAGATTAATCAATAACAGCAGAATCAATGTCAAAATTACATGTAATAATGAAGATAATCAATACAATAATGATTACATGAATTTAAACAAAGAAACATGGGTTATCAAGGTGACTGGAGCATCAATTCACCTTGATTCCTCCCCACCATGAAGGTGAAGAGGAGCGGAGAGCTTCTCTAAGCTTCCATTATGCTCAACTCATCAAATGAACAAGGAAACTCTTTATATATGCCTCTGTCAGCTCACGCGTACGTCTGACATCTCGACCGTACAGCTGACAGGAATCACACGCACGAGTGACACAGTCACTCGTGTAGCATATATATTTCAACGGTTTTGTCACATATGCTCCTGCGACGTGAGTTTCTAGTGTTCAAAACTATCCTAGGTGTACAACATAACCATAACTATTTCTAGTTATTCGACAGCGATGTACAACATCAGAAAATGCACTAACAATATCTTATATATATAAAATTTTAAACCATAATAAATCTTTCCGTACTAAGCTATTATGTGTGAATCTTAACTACTCGGTTAATTCATATTACTAATATGCAATAATGTACGTCCTTCGTTTGCAACTTAACCATCGTTGACTACAATCTCCGTCTCAATTCAATAAATTTCAATTCATAATAAATCAAGTGTATTATTCAAATATATGTTTGATTTTACATTTTCATCATCAATGTACTCGAAACTTTTCAGATAATATCATTCGTATCTTGAGAAGTTCACAAGAATTTCACGAAAACCAACATCGTGCATCAACAAATAACAAAGTGTTGATTCATAATTTCAATATCATTGAAGAAATGCTTATGTAATTTCTAAAGTTTTAGGGATTACTCAATTCTAGTTTCAACCGCAAATCAAGTGAGTTTAATATTATATTAACTCAGTAAATCTGTATTACATCTGAAGAAAATATACATATATTTTCATAAAGACTGTAATAAAATTCTCTGGTACAAAACATAACTTGTGAAATTTTTTTTAACGGGTAGGTAATACCCGAGAGATATATAAATTCACAATTAAAATGTTACGTTCCTCGATTCTGATTCAGCAATCATCAACTATACTCACTACCTTCACAACGATATACATTCTTTTATGGAAATCAAAAACAACCATACTCATTCAAATCCAATTACATATTCTGGTTTTGAGATCTCGAAATTCAAATATAACCGGTATCATCACTCTTAGATTTTTATTTTTTTTAAAAACTATACTTTGACTTCAAAACTGTGCTAGAACATCACTTCTATTCATAGAACCCAGAAAAATATTCGTATCATTCAAAATCCTAGAACATCATATGTATATTAACAATTACAATCTGTGTTCAAACCCTTCGAAATTTCCTGAAGACATCCGAGATGATGATCCAACCACATGTTACCCACAGTTATGCACCTGAAAAACTCTCGAAATCAAAGTCATAGTTCAACACGTACCCGCGTCAGATCCTTTGGCATTTATTAGCAAAAATAACTTTACAATTCCTTTTCAAAGTAGTAAATTCTGTCATAGCTCCAGCAAGTCAATTTCGATTTTTCATCCGGAGTAGCCTTATTATAACCCCGATATATACGATTACCCTTTTGTTACCGGAGAACCTTTTATATTCCAAAACATTATCAACGGATGTACCAGCAACTTCGTTACCCTTTGGAGTAAGTCTCTTCGAAAAATCATTATATGTACTCATTGAAACCCCATTATCTACTCATCTGCATCCTGTAATAGTAATTGCCATACCAACTATCGAAAATCATCAATCATCAATCTCAAATCTCACAGCATTTTCACTTCAACAGTTATATATATACATATAACGTCTATCTCCTAAACTTACATAGTTTGAATGTGAAGTTTCTGAAAAACACCCTAAACTGCGAACTAGTTCTCGAAATTTTGAAAAATGCTGATGAAGCAGCAAAAACTGTAAACAACCTTAACAGTAAAAAGTTTGATGATAAAGAATAGTGTGCTGGCAAAGCTCAGAAAAAGAGAAGGTTTAGAACTGGAAAACGAATTGAGCAAAGTATGAAGGAGGCTGTGGATAAATCACAAAGACTAAACCTGTCTTCAAAGAATCCAAATGATCCAGTATCTGCTGAAGTCATTAACGAATACCTTGCTCCTAACTCTAAACCCTTGCAGACAATATTCTTCATCATCCTCTGATATTAGAAATTCTAAGATATCATCGCATCTTTCATTATAAATATCCTCTATATTTATGAAGATATTTCCATAATTATTTTTATCCGAAATCATTTACCTCTTCGCGCTATCCGTGTTACATCATAAAAGAAACAATTTTAGTTTCTAAATTCTGAAACCTTCGAGTTCAAAATATGAATGTTTTTGAAGTAGTGTTGGGAACTGAAGCATGAGTTAGTATAATATAATGACACTTGATCAACGTGATTATATTTGTAGCGACCCGACCAAATCGTCATTGACGGCGCCGTCTACTTAGGTCCCGTTACGTGGTCATAAGTCTTTAAAACAACGTTGACCAAAAGATATGTCGCATTCATTTCAAATGTAAAGGTTGTTCAAGTTTTACAAGAATAGTTCCACCACAAGTTACGATACCAAGTTTAAGTACAATTGAAACTTATGCGACACAATTTAAAAGTATCCAAAAGACGCTCCATGTATGCATGTATACTCGACATCCAATGCAAGTATCAAAATAATGAGCGGAAGCATGTATCATGTATCGTTCAAGGACCTGAGAAAAACATAGAAATCTGTCAACGAAAACGTTGGTGAAATCATAGGTTTAAGTAAATAAGTACAAGTGAACCACAAGATTTGCATCAATGAAATAATAGTAATACATTCCAAAAGTTTGTTTCACGAGCACCCAATTATCAATGCTTAACGTTTCCTTCCATTGAACCCCATCACTTAGTGCTAGAACATACACTGTTTCTCGAAAATATATTTCATTCGTAAACGGTAGCGAACCGTTTGAATGAGGGTTTGTCAAACCCATATGGATCCATACAACATAAGTTCTCGCTTACACCCGGCAAGTGTAATTAATGATAATCGAATTGAGGATTTTGTTCTAAACTCGTATGTAGAATGTTTGTTTTCCTGTACTTGTGTTCACTTAGTTCAAAAGAATCGTTTATGTTTTCTCATCCCAAATATAAGTTCAAAAAGAGTAAAAGTGGGACTATGATCTCACCTTGAGTGCAAGAGTAGTAAAGTACTTCAACAAGTAAACGTGTGCAAAGAACAATGCTAGTCTTGACCTAAACAATAGGTTGTATCAATAACGGTAAACACGATAGGTCAAAGATGTTCAATTAGTCCTATGGCTCGTTACGACTCGATTATTTAGCATGTGAAATCAAATTGCCAAGTTTCATGCAAGATACAAGTATATAAATAAGTTAGGAAGGTTGCATAATCATTTGGTTAAGTTTGACAAAAAGTCAAACTTTGGTCGGTCAAAGTCAACGAAAGTCAACACGTTCGGGTCGGGTTCCGAACTATTTTTCTAATCTTAGAAATCATATATGAGCATGTTGGCCAAGTTACATGTTAATCGGAGGTGCGTAGCATGCCAAACATTATTCGAAAATTGACCAAATTGGACAGACCCAATCGGCGCGCCGCGCGGGGGGTATGGCGCGCCGCGCCACCCTGCTGCTTCAGCTATTTTTCTGCTTTTTAATTATGCACGAACCAAAACCAATTCTAACACAATTCTTGACCCGCAAACACTTATAACGCCTATCATACATCGTTGGAAAGGTAATTTGACGAGGAAAGCAACTAAACACATATCATCAATCAAACTTGCACTTATAACAACCAAAAATCGCATTTTTAATGTTCCATAATCAATGCATTCAAGTCAATATTGAAATTTAATGATTCGGTAACCAAATTACATGAACGATATGCCGTTTCGTAGGTAATTAAGCATACAACACAACCTAACACTTACAATTAACATTCATGTCATTTAATGCATCAAAGATTCATTCTTAGTTCATGAAACCCCAACCAAAAATCACCAAATTTCATAATCAAGTTTAAGGGGTTTCCTTGGTCAATCTTTACATCATAATGAAGCTAGTAACACTAGGAACAAGATTAAAACATGAAGTCTTAGCATCTAACAACATATGAACACTTAAAATTCAAGATTAAACATGTTAACTTTCCATATGAACTAGTTACTTCAAAATATCGAAATCAAGCATACAAATCACATAAACAAACTAAACTTGAGCCATAGACACTAATTAACAAACTTATAACTTAAAAATCTCAAGAACACAAAGATTAGTGATTTTAGAAAGTTACCCAAATTTGATGAGGTTGGTATGGAATCGAAGAGGAGATCACGAGGAGTTCAAATATGTAAACGGTTTGGAATGAATCCTTCTTGAATGATTTTAGATGATGATTTGCTTTTTGGAGAATTTGAGAAAAATGGAGAAGTATGAAAAGAAAAGAAGAAAGAAAATGAAAATGGGGAGGATAAGGGGGTTGACTAGTCAAAAGCTAGTCACCTCTTTGGCTTTGTGGCGGAACTAGTCCCTCGAGTTCGGTTGCGGGTGCGTTAAATTACCTAGACATGATAATTTAAAACGCGTATTAACGGGAGATGTTAAAAACATATAACGGAGTTTAAAATAGTTAAACGGAAAAGTAAACGGAAAAAGGCGGGATGTTACATTACCTACTCCTTAAAAGAAATTTCGTCCCGAAATTTAAGAAGGCGTAGTAATCGTTGTTTCTTCCTCGGAGTCAGACGATTCCGGAACCGAAAATAGATGAGGGTATTTCTTTCGCATTTGATCTTCTCTTTCCCAAGTAAACTCGGGTCCTCTTTTGGCATTCCAACGAACCTTGACAATCGGGATTCGGCTTTGTTTCAATGTCTTGACGGAGGTGTCCACAATTTCAACCGGTTCCTCCACAAAATGGAGTTTGTCATTAATAGTGAGTTCCTCGAGTGGGACGACGATATCGGGCTCGGCAAGACACTTCTTCAAGTTAGATACATGGAAAGTAGGATGAACGGAGCTCAATTGAGGCGGAAGATCCAAACGATAAGCAACGGTTCCAATACGCTCCAAGATTTCGAAAGGACCAATATACCGCGGATTTAGCTTCCCGCGTTTCCCAAAACGGATTACACCCTTCCAAGGTGCGACTTTTAACATTACTCGGTCACCGACTTGAAATTCAAGATCGTTGCGTCGTTTATCGGTATAGCTCTTTTGACGACTTCGGGCCGTCCTAAGCCTATCTCGGATTTGAACGATTTTCTCGGTGGTTTCGTGAATGAGTTCGGGTCCGGTGATTTGCACGTCGCCTACCTCGGCCCAACAAAGAGGTGAACGACATTTGCGGCCATATAGCGCTTCAAAAGGTGCGGCTTTAATACTCGCGTGATAACTATTGTTGTAAGAGAACTCGGCGAGAGGTAAGTGCTTGTCCCAAGCTTTTCCGAAGTCAACCACGCAAGCTCGTAACATGTCCTCTAAGGTTTGAATTGTACGTTCGCTTTGTCCATCGGTTTGAGGATGATATGCGGTGCTCATGTCTAAACGCGTTCCCAACGCTTCTTGCAATGTACGCCAAAATCTAGAAACGAAACGGCCATCTCGGTCGGAGATAATCGATAAAGGTACACCGTGTCGGGCTACGATCTCCTTAATGTAAAGTTGTGCAAGTTTCTCCATTTTGTCCGTTTCTTTCATGGCAAGGAAGTGTGCGGATTTGGTGAGACGGTCAACAATAACCCAAATGGTATCATAACCGCCCGTCGTTTTTGGTAGTTTTGTGATAAAATCCATCGTTATCCTTTCCCACTTCCATTGCGGGATTTCGGGTTGTTGAAGTAGTCCGGACGGTCTTTGGTGTTCGGCTTTGACCTTGGAACATGTCAAACACTTGGAAACATAAGTAGCTACGTCCCTTTTGATGTTCGGCCACCAATATAGTTGTTTAAGGTCGTGGTACATCTTATTGGCACCGGGGTGAATCGAGTATCGTGACTTATGGGCTTCATCTAAAATAAGGCTTCGTAGGTCCCCATAACTAGGCACCCAAATTCTTCCGGCGAAATATCGGAGTCCGGTTTCTTTAACTTCGAATCGAGAGGTGAGGACGTTCAAGTGTTCGAGAGAAATGTTTTCATCCTTAAGAGCCTCATCTTGGGCTACCCGAATTTGGCTATTAAGGTTGGTGTGAATGGTGATGTTTAAAGCTCGGACACGGAGAGGCACCACTCTTTCTTTTCGACTTAAGGCATCGGCTACTACATTTGCCTTCCCGGGATGGTAACGAAGCTCGCAATCGTAATCGTTCAAAGTTTCAATCCACCGTCGTTGTCTCATGTTTAGTTGCTTTTGATCGAAAATGTGTTGGAGACTTTTGTGGTCGGTAAAGATAGTACTCTTGGTTCCATAAAGATAGTGTCTCCACATTTTAAGTGCAAAGACAACGGCTCCGAGTTCGAGATCATGTGTCGTATAGTTTCGTTCATGAATTTTAAGTTGTCGAGAAGCATAAGCAATGACTTTCGTTCGTTGCATCAATACACACCCAAAACCATGTTTTGAGGCATCGCAATATACAACAAAGTCATCATTGCCTTCGGGAAGTGACAAGATAGGAGCGGTGGTTAGCTTCGTTTTCAAGATTTGGAATGCGGATTCATGTTCGGTCGCCCAAATGAATTTCTTTCCCTTGTGAGTCAAGGCGGTTAGAGGACGTGCAACCAAAGAGAAATTTTCGATGAATCTACGATAGTACCCGGCGAGACCCAAAAATTGACGAATGTGAGTAGGAGTAGTAGGAGTCTCCCATTTGCTAATGGCTTCGATTTTCGATGGATCGACTTTAATACCTTGGTCACTTACAACATGACCAAGAAATTGAACCTCCTTTAACCAAAATTCACACTTGGAGAATTTGGCATAGAGTTGTTCTTGTCTTAAAAGTTCAAGCACAAGTCGGAGATGTTGTTCGTGCTCTTCTTCATTTTTAGAATAGATCAATATGTCATCGATGAACACAATAACGAATTTATCGAGATACGGTTTGCACACGCGGTTCATAAGATCCATGAATACCGCCGGTGCGTTAGTGAGACCAAATGGCATGACAAGGAATTCATAACTACCATAACGAGTTCGGAAAGCGGTTTTGGAGACATCTTCCCCCTTAACCCTCAATTGGTGATAACCCGAGCGGAGATCGATTTTCGAATATACACAAGACCCTTGTAGTTGATCAAAGAGGTCATCGATGCGAGGAAGAGGATATCGGTTCTTAACCGTCAATTTATTTAGTTCGCGATAATCAATGCACATTCGTAGGGATCCGTCTTTCTTTTTAACAAACAAAATCGGAGCGCCCCAAGGTGAATGGCTAGGTTGGATAAAACCACGATCAAGTAGTTCTTGGATTTGACTTTGCAATTCTTGCATTTCAGATGGAGCGAGTCTATATGGTGCACGCGCTACGGGTGCGGCTCCCGGAATAAGATCGATTTGGAATTCAACCGGTCGATGAGGCGGAAGACCCGGCAATTCATCGGGAAATACATCGGAATAGTCACTAACAATTGGCACATCATCGATGTGCTTCTCATCGGACTCGACTTTCTTAACGTGGGCAAGGATCGCAAAACAACCCTTACGGAGTAGTTTTCTAACTTTAAGGCACGAAACGAGGTTGAGTCTGGTGCAACTCTTATCGCCATAAACAATCAAAGGTTCACCATTCTCGATAGGAATTCGGATTGCGTTAAGATCACAAAGAATGTGAGATTTCGTTTTGACTAACCAATTCATACCGATTATTACATCAAAGCTTCCTAGTTCCATGGGTATCAAGTCAATTTCAAATTCCTTACCCAAAATGTTTAACGTACACCCCCGGTAATATGTGTCGGCACTTAATAGTTTTCCGTTAGCTACTTCAATGGTATAAGTGGTATCTAATGGAAGAGGTGGAGTGCTAAAAGAATGAGTCAAAGTCTTGGATACAAAGCATTTATCGGCACCCGAATCGAATAAGCAAGAGACATAAGAATTGTTGAGAAGAAACGTACCCGTGACTAGTTCAGTGTCATCCCGGGCTTCCTCGGTGTTGATGTTGAAAGCTCGGCCGCGCGTATTGGTGTTATCTTTCCTTTTCGGGCATGCATTTCTATAATGACCCGTTTGGCCACATTCGTAACAAGTGCCCGTCTTTGGTGCATTGGGCCACTTTCGAGCGGCGGGAGTGGCACTTTTACAATCGTTGGCCTTATGACCAACTCCTTGGCACCGGTGGCAAATTATCTTACTACATTCGCCAAAGTGATGTTTGTTGCATTTGTTGCAAAGAGGTAGGTTCCCGGCATAACCTTTCTTGCCGTCGGAGGTGTAAGGCTTCTTAGCAAAGTTGTTGTTGCTTGATTGGGAGGGTTCCCACTTTCTTTTGTTGCCGCTCGATTTATCCTTGGCTTTAGGTGCCAGAACTACGATTTCGTCAACCGTTTCGATTAGTTGGCGAGCCATGTTCATAGCGGCTTGATGAGTAGTGGGTTTGGATGACATCACCCCTTGTTTGATGCTTTTTGGAAGACCGAGCATGTAGAGCTCAATCCTTTGAGATTCGGGGTTAACAAGATTAGGACACATCAAGGATAGTTCGGCGAAGCGTTGATTATAAGCTTTAAGGTCGTTTCCGACCGCTTTCAAAGCTCTTAGTTCTTCCTCAAGCTTTCGGGTTTCTTCGCGCGGAAAATATTCAACAATCATCTTTTCCTTTAGATCGGCCCAAGAGAGGGCATGAGCTTCATCGGTACCCACCGATTGAACATAGGTGTTCCACCATGTTAGAGCAATTCCGGAGAAAGTGTGAGTGGAGTATTTGACCTTGTCTTGGTCTCGACAACCGCTTATGCTAAAGACGGCTTCCGTTTGCTCAAACCATCGGGTGAGCACGACCGGTCCCCCGGTTCCATCAAAAGTGTGAGGTTTGCACCCCATGAAAGCTTTATAGGAGCATCCCTCGTTTGAGTTTCCGGCTCCATTGTTGTTGTTGTTGTTGTTGTTGTTGTGGTTGTTATTATTATTGTTGTTGGATGAGTGACCGGCCATGGCCGCATCTACGGCGGTAGCTATCATCCGTTCGAGAGCTTGTTCGGGAGTTTCATTGCGGCGTACACGACGAGGAGCCATTGTTCCTTCAAGACACAAGAATATCATTGATTAGTATTCTCAATAATACTAACCGTGATATAGAATAAAGATAAAGAGAAGTTTTTTTTTTTTTTTTTTTTTTTTTTTTTTTTTTTTTTTTTTTTTTCCTCTCGACTCGCCTTAAATTCTTTATGTCATAATGTCGGAACGTTCATACGAGTCACCGTAATATAATCCCGGAAATTATATTACCCTAATTCATATGTGCATTCGACATCATTTCATATAGTCAAGGTGGCGTGTCAATCAAATTAAACAACGTGAGATTAAGATGAACTAAGAGTAGATATGAGTAGAAACGTTCGAGTATAAATGCACAAGTAGTCAAGTAATTCCTACTTCAAGTCTATATGCCGGTTGTAGTCTAGACTCACCAATGTACCCTATGACTCGGGGTTGACACTAATGAACTCTAAATCCCTACAACCAACGCTCTGATACCATCTGTAGCGACCCGACCAAATCGTCATTGACGGCGCCGTCTACTTAGGTCCCGTTACGTGGTCATAAGTCTTTAAAACAACGTTGACCAAAAGATATGTCGCATTCATTTCAAATGTAAAGGTTGTTCAAGTTTTACAAGAATAGTTCCACCACAAGTTACGATACCAAGTTTAAGTACAATTGAAACTTATGCGACACAATTTAAAAGTATCCAAAAGACGCTCCATGTATGCATGTATACTCGACATCCAATGCAAGTATCAAAATAATGAGCGGAAGCATGTATCATGTATCGTTCAAGGACCTGAGAAAAACATAGAAATCTGTCAACGAAAACGTTGGTGAAATCATAGGTTTAAGTAAATAAGTACAAGTGAACCACAAGATTTGCATCAATGAAATAATAGTAATACATTCCAAAAGTTTGTTTCACGAGCACCCAATTATCAATGCTTAGCGTTTCCTTCCATTGAACCCCATCACTTAGTGCTAGAACATACACTGTTTCTCGAAAATATATTTCATTCGTAAACGGTAGCGAACCGTTTGAATGAGGGTTTGTCAAACCCATATGGATCCATACAACATAAGTTCTCGCTTACACCCGGCAAGTGTAATTAATGATAATCGAATTGAGGATTTTGTTCTAAACTCGTATGTAGAATGTTTGTTTTCCTGTACTTGTGTTCACTTAGTTCAAAAGAATCGTTTATGTTTTCTCATCCCAAATATAAGTTCAAAAAGAGTAAAAGTGGGACTATGATCTCACCTTGAGTGCAAGAGTAGTAAAGTACTTCAACAAGTAAACGTGTGCAAAGAACAATGCTAGTCTTGACCTAAACAATAGGTTGTATCAATAACGGTAAACACGATAGGTCAAAGATGTTCAATTAGTCCTATGGCTCGTTACGACTCGATTATTTAGCATGTGAAATCAAATTGCCAAGTTTCATGCAAGATACAAGTATATAAATAAGTTAGGAAGGTTGCATAATCATTTGGTTAAGTTTGACAAAAAGTCAAACTTTGGTCGGTCAAAGTCAACGAAAGTCAACACGTTCGGGTCGGGTTCCGAACTATTTTTCTAATCTTAGAAATCATATATGAGCATGTTGGCCAAGTTACATGTTAATCGGAGGTGCGTAGCATGCCAAACATTATTCGAAAATTGACCAAATTGGACAGACCCAATCGGCGCGCCGCGCGGGGGGTATGGCGCGCCGCGCCACCCTGCTGCTTCAGCTATTTTTCTGCTTTTTAATTATGCACGAACCAAAACCAATTCTAACACAATTCTTGACCCGCAAACACTTATAACGCCTATCATACATCGTTGGAAAGGTAATTTGACGAGGAAAGCAACTAAACACATATCATCAATCAAACTTGCACTTATAACAACCAAAAATCGCATTTTTAATGTTCCATAATCAATGCATTCAAGTCAATATTGAAATTTAATGATTCGGTAACCAAATTACATGAACGATATGCCGTTTCGTAGGTAATTAAGCATACAACACAACCTAACACTTACAATTAACATTCATGTCATTTAATGCATCAAAGATTCATTCTTAGTTCATGAAACCCCAACCAAAAATCACCAAATTTCATAATCAAGTTTAAGGGGTTTCCTTGGTCAATCTTTACATCATAATGAAGCTAGTAACACTAGGAACAAGATTAAAACATGAAGTCTTAGCATCTAACAACATATGAACACTTAAAATTCAAGATTAAACATGTTAACTTTCCATATGAACTAGTTACTTCAAAATATCGAAATCAAGCATACAAATCACATAAACAAACTAAACTTGAGCCATAGACACTAATTAACAAACTTATAACTTAAAAATCTCAAGAACACAAAGATTAGTGATTTTAGAAAGTTACCCAAATTTGATGAGGTTGGTATGGAATCGAAGAGGAGATCACGAGGAGTTCAAATATGTAAACGGTTTGGAATGAATCCTTCTTGAATGATTTTAGATGATGATTTGCTTTTTGGAGAATTTGAGAAAAATGGAGAAGTATGAAAAGAAAAGAAGAAAGAAAATGAAAATGGGGAGGATAAGGGGGTTGACTAGTCAAAAGCTAGTCACCTCTTTGGCTTTGTGGCGGAACTAGTCCCTCGAGTTCGGTTGCGGGTGCGTTAAATTACCTAGACATGATAATTTAAAACGCGTATTAACGGGAGATGTTAAAAACATATAACGGAGTTTAAAATAGTTAAACGGAAAAGTAAACGGAAAAAGGCGGGATGTTACAATATTACGGTAAGTCATGCTGAGTTTCTAAATGGAACGTGATGATTCACAGATCATAGCGTCATCATGTGCCATGTTACATGACTCTTGTATTTTACTTAAACTCTAAACATATCAAAAACATATTTTTCTTGATGATTCGGCCTTTTCTGAGGTATTCTAGTAATTTGACAAATCAAAATCGTGTCATTACAATCTCCCTCTTAGAACATTAACTATGTTCATTCCGAAATTCATATCTGCAAATTCTGAACCATTACAAGTGGTACTTAATGAATAGAAGAGAAAACAGAGCATGAAGCTCCGAAATGGAAATGGGGGTATAAATCGCAGCAAATAGAATGGAGCATTAATTGTGGATGACAAGGATTATAGAAGACTGAATCAGGGACTTCAAAATATAAAAGAAGATATAAAGTCCAATAACAACCCAGAAAATTACAAACCGTATATATCGATACATATAGCGATATAAAGACATGGGAGAACTAAAAACACTATAAACCCAAGAGTATAGTAGAAGTAAAAAGATTCTTCTAGCGGTAGATGAAAAAGAAGAATGACAGATATGAAAGTTAGGAATATATCAAGAAGTAGAACTGGATGAAGCATATTGAAGAATGCTTCAAAGTATGAGTTGAGGGAGAAAGAATAGAAGGTGTGAGTTGTAAGGAAACGAAGGAGGTGGATTTATAGTGAAATATCCGACAGAGAAATCAAGATGGATTATCGCATTAAATCAAAGAGATCATAATTTCCTTAATCGCTGAAGAATCAAATCCTATATAGATTACAAAGATTTTCTTTAATCCAGAGATCAACCATGATGACGTCAAAAGATAAGGCAAATCTCTAATTTCTCACTTCACTCTTTTTACAATAGCTTCACTCATACGCTTCGAGTAATCGAATTATTTTATCCATATTACTTAGTGATAATAAAATTCTATTTATCAACTTGTATGCGTCATGAAAACATACTTATTGTCAGCCATTACCATCCCAATCAAATTTCAGGACGAAATTTCTTTAACGGGTAGGTATTGTCACAACCCGAAAATTTCCGAACAAATTTAAACTTGATCTTTATATGTTTCTGACATGATAAGCAAAGTTTGGTAAGTTAAATCTCAAGGATTTTAAACTAGGTTCATACATTCATTCCAATGATTCACGAACCATTAAATGAATGTATATGATTATGTATGTATATGTATATATATTACAACTTGAGAATATTAACAAAGTATTAAACGTATAATACTTTACATGAATGTATTTGTTTCAATATGTTTATCGGTGGAATTAGAAGATAATATCAAATGATTGATTTATCAGATACATTGTATGATTACGAGTCTCGGTTGAGAGGTCCACTTTGATTTAGGAAACCTTTCCTTTTTAACGGTATTCGGAATAATTGGTAAATTGATTTACAAGTAAGAACAAAAGTGTCAATTAACGGGAACTAGACAAGGGTTAGTGTAGTTCCTGTTCGATGTTCTATTCATATGCATCAACTATTTAACTTTAATATTATTTAAGATAAAAGTAAGATTATGGAATATAGATAACTTAGAAAATAGATATCGACGTTTTACCTTAAAATGATTTCATACGATTATTTAACTTTTGGACTTTATCCCACGTTTCACCCATAAACTGTAATTTAAAAACTTGAAACCTATTATAAATATATATAACTCTACTTTTCAAAAACGTTTTATGATATAACGATTTTTATTATTTTAACTTTTTAACAAAATGATTCTTAAATATATTTAGTTTTGGAAAACAAAGTTATCATATTTATTTGATTTAGTTTCAAACGTACAAAAACGTTTTTAGTTTAAAAAGAACTTTATTATTAAAATGTATATAACTTTTATAAATATCTACAACCACTTTTGACAACTCATTACTTAACCAGTATGATAAAGATAACGATATTTATATTTTATTTTATTAAATATATATAACGATTTAAATTAATATTATATATATTTATACGCGTATTATACGTACATAGTTTTATACTTTTACTATACTTTTACTATACTTTTACTTTACTTTTACTTTACTTTAACTTTAATAATTCACTTTAATAATTCATACTTTAATAATTCACAATAATTCATACTTTAATAATTTACTTTAATAATTCATACTTTAATAATTCACTTTAATAATTCATACTTTAATAATTCACTTTAATAATTCAAAAATCTATTATAAATAGAATTCAATAGGTTTCATTATTTCATAGAAACTTGAAATATATTTCTCTAAACTCTCTCAATCAATTTGCATATATATATATATATATATATATATATATATATATATATATATATATATATATATATATATATATATATATATATACTCAGTATTATTTCAAGATATTATTAGTATACATAAAATACTACGACGGAGTTATGTTCAGGCGATTTCAAAATAAGTTTTCAAACGGGATTGAGCTAAGGAAATTATAGGTTATAGCTATGGAGGTGATGGGTAATGTTCGAGGGTATGCTCGTAAGGTCAATCTAGTATTTATCATCTCCGTTGCGTCTACGTACTTTCCTACAATATTGAATCTCAATATTGATACGTGAGCACTCATTACCTAACTTTTATATATAAATAGTGTATCCCTGACTAGTGCTCGAGTATATAGGATTATGCATGCTTGTACGTTTGATATTATCCTTAGATAGGTTATGATGAATCCTGAATTACATACATATGCTACTGAGATAGGGTATATGATATGCAAGTCGTTGAAAGCTAGCGAAAAATTAAGAACTTTTCATTTAGATATCGAATGGTATCGATGAACAGATTAGAAGTTATAGTCAACTGAATTTTTGTATTATTGTTAAAATGATTATTATTACTATCGTCGTTACTATTATTATTACTTAATTATTATTATTATTATTATTATTATTATTATTATTATTATTATTATTATTATTATTATTATTATTATTATTATTATTAATAATATATGCATCATTATTTAAAAATCGTATTTTGTTATTATTATTATTATTGTTATTATTATCAGAAATTATTATTAATATTATCATCATTATTATTATAATTATTACTAGTATTATTATTAATATTATTATAATACTTATTAGTATCATTATCTTTAAAACTAATATAGTATTATCTAATTATTATGATTGCAATTATTATCATTATTATGAATGCGATATAAAAGAGGATTAAAAACTATTAAACAAATCGATTAGGAAATAATGAGTATGAGTATCATGATGAAATTAAAATATGGTAAGATATTGATTTAGATAAAAATATCATTTTCATTATTTTTATCATTATTTTCATTATTAAAAGTATTATTAATATTAAAACTATCATTTTTATTAAACTTATTATTGTTAATTGAAATATCATTGCTATTGTAAAATAACACTTTTATTATCATTTTAGTATTATTATTAATAAAAATTATCATTTTGAAAAGAATTATTATTTTTATAAAATATTATTATTATTACGGTGAATATTAAAAAGTATCGTTATTATTAAGATTATCATGTTTAGAATTATCATTTTATCATAATTAATATCATCTTTAGTAAATATAAATATTGTTATTATTTTTATTAACAAAATAATAATAATTGTTATTATTACAAAATAATACAACTTTTACTTATTATTTTATTATTGATATTATTTTATTAAATAAATATGTGATACAAAGATATTTTACTACATGTAATATAAATTACATTAATAATACCTATCATTATATTTTTATGATATTAAATGAACTTTATAAATTTTATTACTTAAGATATATAAAAGTATATTTTTATTATATAAATTTTAATACAAAATGTTATGAATTATATTATTTACTCTAATAAAATCTGTTAAAAATATTTAAATATATAAAATGACTATATTTAAGTTATATAGTAATTATGTATAGATTTTGGAAATCATTTTTGTCAGATTGACTTTTGTTGACTTTTGCATGATAATCTCGAGCATTAGGATTGTGGTACACTATGACTTGACCTAAATTGTTATACAGATATTGACCAACATATAAATATATATAATTAATATATGTTCGTGAATCCGAGGCCAACCTTACATTTGTTCAGTGCCATCATATGCGTAATTACTACGAAATACAGTATTGTGAGTTTCATTTGCTCCATTTTTAAATGCTTTTGCAATATATATTTTTGGGACTGGGAATACATGCGCTGCTTTTATAAATGTTTTGCGAAATAGACACAAGTAATCGAAACTACATTCTATGGTTGGATTATCGAATCGAATATCACCCCTTTTAGCTTGGTAACCTAAGAATTAGGGAACATACACCCTAATTAACGCGAATCCTAAAGGTAGATCTACGGGCACTAACTCTCCCATACTGGAAAATGGTATGCTTTAGTACTTCGAGTTATTAATACAGATGGATTTCTGTTTTGGGGATATTCTATATGCATTTTGTTAATGTCGGTTACCAGGTGTTCAACCCATATGAATGATTTTTAAACACTTGCGAGTGTATGATTATTGAATAAAGGAAATCTTGTGGTCTATTAAAATTATGGAAATGATTGATTATGATAAACTAATGAACTCACCAACCTTTTGGTTGACACTTTAAAGCATGTTTATTCTCAGGTTGAAAGAAATCTTCCGCTGTGCATTTGCTCATTTTAGAGATTTTACTTGGAGTCATTCATGGCATATTTCAAAAGACATTGCATTCAAGTCATTGAGTTCAATAGAGATTATTATTAAGTAAATGACAGATTAGGTCATTTATAAGTTGGATATTATGAAATGGTATACATGCATGTCAACTTTCGTTGTAATGAAAGGTTGTCTTTTAAAAATGAATGCAATGTTTGTAAAATGTATCATATAGAGGTCAAATACCTCGCGATGTAATCATATGTTATTGTATTCGTCCTTATGGATTAGGACGGGTCGTCTCAGACTATGAAAATAGACATCGCTCGTTTTGTTGAAAAGTGTCATATTTGCGCGCAAGTGAAGGCAGAACACCAGAAACTGTATGGTTCGTTGCGTAAGTTACAGATTCCAGAGTAGAAATGAGAGCATATCACGATGGATTTTGTGACAAAATTACCTAGAACTCAGAGAAAACATGATATGATTTGGGTAATAGTTGATCGTTTGACCAAGAGTGCTCATTTTCTTGCTATTCGTGAGATAACGTCATTAAGTGAACTTACCGATTTATATGTGAAAGAGATAGTTAGTCGTCATGGTGTGCCATTATCGATTGTGTCAGACAGAGATTCTAGATTTGTATCGAACTTCAGGAATAGTCTACAACAGAATCTAGGTACACGTGTGAATCTGAGTACAGCTTATGATCCTCAGACAGATAGTCAGAGTGAACGAACGATACAGACGATAGAGGATATGTTGAGAGCGTGTGTATTAGAATATGGTGGTTCATGAGATACACATTTGTCGTTGGTTGAATTCGGGTATAATAATTCTTATCATTCGAGCATAGGAATGCCGCCTTACGAAATGTTGTACAACCGTCATTGCAGAACTCCGAATTGTTGGTTAGAAGCTGGAGAGAAACAGTTTGCTGGTTCCAAAATTGTTCAAACGACAGCCGAAAAAGTTGTTATTGCTCGAGAAAAGTTGAAGGCTGCCAGAGATAGACAAAAGATGTATGCAGATCCCCGTAGACGCCCGATAACTTTTAATGTAGGTGATCGTGTGTATCTTAAGGTTTCACCGTGGAAAGGGGTCATCAGATTTGGTAAACGCGGTAAGCTTGCACCAAGGTATGTTGGGCCGTTTCCAATTAGTGAGATTCTGAATGATCAAACAGTGGTACTGGATCTTCCACCAGAGTTAGCTGGTATTCGTAATACCTTCAATGTGTGTTACTTACGTAAGTGAAAGGTGGACGATGAAACGCAAATTTTGCCAATTAAGGATCTTAAAGTTAATTTGAGTAACAAGTTGGTTGAGGAACCGATTCGCGTAGTGGACAGAAAGGTTACTAAGTTAAGAAAGAAAGAGATCCTGATGGTTTTAGTAGAATGAAAACACGGTTTAGGGTCTAATTTGACATGGGAGACAGAAGAATTGATGAAGACCCGTTACCCTCATCTATTTGACCCGGACCTAATTCCGAGGATGGAATCTATTTAAGGGGGTGGATTTGTAACAGACTGAAACTGAGGTTAGAAGTAAGATTACTTAATTGCTCTTAGGTTTATAATTGTGTTTAAAATATGCTTTTATTTTAATAATATGTGTATTGATAATTGAATATGTGGTTAAGACCAGTTTGTAACAAGGGTCACAGAAATGGTTCGTTTGTTTAATTTAGACTCCGTTAGGGTTGCCAAATTAAGTACGAAAGATATTAGATAACTGATAAATACCCGTGTGTTGTGGGGTATGGGTTTTAATAACCCATTTAGTGTGTAATCAGCTTCTTTCTTCTCATTTCTTGAACCTTCTCAAACAAGAAAGTACCAAACTTCATCTCCTTCACAAAACCCTAATATAATCCAAGCTAGAAATTGAATCAAGAGGCTTTAGGAACTGAATCATATCATCCTTGTGATCATTTATCCAGGTTTGATTGATTGAATTCGTGCTTTAATTCTTAAGAATTGGGTTTTAGGTGTAAAATGGGTTTTTGATGAATATGAGCTTGGATCTTCATGTTTTGTGTTTGTTATGCTTAATTGATATTATAAATAGTTGTTATATAGTTTATATGATATTTTCCAAGTAGTTTTGGTGTTAGAACTTGCAAAAATTGAGTTTTTGGGTTAAAAACGCCAAAAACAGCGTGCTGGAGTTGTTCTTCAGCTCCCACACGAGTGACAGGTAACTCGCACGAGTGACAGGTCACTCGCACGAGTGACCACACTTTTGAGGGTCAACCACACGTGTGAGGACTCACTCGCACTAGTGAGGCCTTAGCCACGCGTGTGAGCTCAGGGTCAGATTTGTGAAAACTTGTTTTGGTCATAACTTTCAAACCGTAACTCCTTTTTTGATGAATCAAGTATCGTTGGAATCATAATGAAAAATCCTTACCAATGGTAAACTCTTTAGGAGCTATATAAAAATGTATTTGGTCAGAAATAGAGGTATTAGCAGGTGTGTCTAGTGTGCATGCGTTAATCTGTTATTATGGGTTGAATTCTTGATATAGGCTTATGAATGAATGAATATATGATGAATATAGGTTAGAAAATGTCATTACATGTTGCTATTGATGTTCCTTGTCATTCGCATGAGTAAGCCTTCACTCTCACAAGTGAGCTTTCACTCGTACGGTTGAGGCGGTCAATCGCATGATGAACCGCACGAGTGAGTAGTTACTTGAACTATTGTATTTGATAGTTGGATCATACGGTTGAGATATGACTCGTACGAGTCATATGTTACTCGTGTGGTCAACCGTACGGATCTACTATTATCTAATTGGATATTTGGCCAAGGATCAAACGTACGAGTGAGGTGTCAACCGCACGGTTGAGGTTCCTCAGACATGCGGATGAGTGTCACTCGTACGGTTGATAGTTTAGATTGATTAAGTGTTCAAGTTTTTATATATTGATACTATTGTCTTGTTGTTGGGATGATATCAAGACATGATTACTGACTTGATTATGTCTATTCTTAGGTGGAAAAGATAAAGAGAAGACTCAGAAAGATTAGACCTCTGAGAATCTTCAATTGCTGGTAATTGGTGAGTGGGTCTGTATTTGGATAGAGTTTAAGTAGCAAATCATGCTACTGTGGATTACTCTGATTACCTTATGTAGCGTAGTGATTGCCATGCTAGGTGGATAGTGTTGGGTTTATTTTTTGATAGAAAAATTGATATGGTTACTTTGTGAAGGATGTTATCCCACATAGGTGGGAGGAGAAAGTTGGAGGTAGGTGACTTGGTTATAAAAGGAGGGCTAAGTCTTCATTCCAATTTGCACCAATCAATACACTTTAAGTATTTGATTATTTCTTTCTTTCTTACCCTTGTTTGAGAGTTGTATTAGTTAAATATTTTGGAGAGTGTAGTTGGCTTAAGAGAGTCGTCTATATCATTGTAACAATTTGTGATATAGTGTATTTCTCTCTTTGGGGGCCGGTGGTTTTTCTCCTGTTTTGGAGTTTCCACGTTAAATCTTGTGTTGTGTATTGTTCTTATTTCTTTACTATTATTGTTGGGCTGGGTGGTGGGAATTAGTGAGACCGTAATTTCCCAACAACTGGTATCAGAGCATCAGGTTTGACGGGGGTCTCGGTTATAGGAGTCGGAGTATGCTCTGTGGTTGCCACGGGAGTGGATCGTCCACATCAGAAACAAGTTCTATTGATCGTATAGGGTATCTGGTTAGACAATATTTTTTCTGATTCGTAGTAATAGTTGGATTTGTTAGTGGCCTAGTTGTGGATTTTCGATTTAAAGGGTCCTAGCTACCTGCTACATCTTTTGGCTATTCGAAACGTGGGCAAAATCAGAGAAAGTGTTGTTTATAGGATACGGATACGATGTCGAAGTGCAGTCCAATGAGGTTTGATGTTGAGAAATTTGATGGGAGGATCAATTTTGGCTTATGGCAGGTTCAAGTCAAGGATGTGTTGATTCAGTCTGGTTTACACAAGGCTTTGAAGGGTAAACCCACCCTTGTTCCTGGCAGTGATTCTAGCAGTAAGTTCGATGGAGAAGAATGGGATGATATGGATTTGAGGGCAGCAAGTGCGATTCGTTTGTGTCTTGCAAAGAACGTGCTTGCAAATGTGCACGGGTTATCAATGGCAAAGGAGCTTTGGGTTAAACTAGAGCAGTTGTACCAGGGTAAGGGCATCTCAAATCGGTTGTGTCTTAAAGAACAATTTCATACTTTGCGTATGGATGGGGGTTCAA